>NC_062546.1:27362834-28012172 GCF_016906955.1 Phacochoerus africanus
GTAGCTAACTGAAGGCAAAGACTGGGTCTTCCTCATTTTTATGTATCTCTCTGGCCTTTGAGCACTATGTCTCATACGTGACAGACGCTCTATAAATATTTCACAGCCTGTGCCTATGCCCTGCTAACCTATTTTTTTTTTTAATAGGGCTAACTGGAATGCAATTAATAAAGCACATCCAATTATTATCAGGATGACATCATTTCTCAGTCTGCACCTGAAGTTGTTCTTCTCTAGAAGCTGCTTCCAATTTTCACCTTGTGAAGAGGAAGGTAACAGGGGAGTGATTCTCACGCCTAGAGGAGGAAATCGAGACTCATATGACTGCACAATATTCTTTTTATGGTATCCTTTATCGGCTGATAAACTCTTGCTCAACCTTGTGGCAGGTCAACGTCCCACCAGGTCAGGTGTTGAGATGGGAACAGATCACACAAGATCCCAAGTTCAGCAGACAGAACAGCCGTACCTTTGGTCTCACACATCAGGGTGTGGCCGAGGGGGAGAGGGCCAGGAACGTCCATGGGCCCCATACTCCTCCCCTAAACCCAGCAATGCTGCCCCTTCCACGTACCTTTGGATCCACTGGTCTTTGTAGGAGGCACTGAAGGAAATGCCTGCAAAAAGTTCTGACTTGTTGAAACTCACATGAAACTGATCCCAAAATGGGCCAAAGGGGTTTCCTTCCTGTAGAAAGAGAGTGGTCACAGGCTTACCAAGGGGGAGGAAAAACCAGTTAGAGATGCGGCCAAGGAACCTGTGAGTGGGGGAACCCTGGGCAGTTTGACTCTGGCTGAAATACCCTCATAGGATGTCCCAGTAGGAATTCCTGGGCTAGGGTCTGAGGAGGACAGTTTGGCCTCCAGTCTGGTTTCCAGCAGGAAATGTTTGCCAGAGTCTGAAGGAGTCTTTTCTGCTCACATGCCATATCCTGCAGCACTGGTGGGAGCCTGGGGAGGAAGCCAACCTTGGATTTGTGATGGTGGACTAAGAGCTTCAAGAGACTTTCAAGACCAGCTAATCCAAGGCCCTTATTTTTAAGATGGAAACCAGAGCTGACATGGTAAGACGCTTGTCCAAGCTTACACAGCAAGTGAGGGCAATGTTAGAGCTATAAGCAAGGTCTCCTTTCTCAAATTTCAACCACCTTCCCCAGACTTTAGCATAAGCACTGAAAGACATATCAGGGATTGTCTTACTCCAGAGTGCCAGAAATTTACAAACTTCTATTGATAAAACATGACAGCTTCTCATCTACCTGCTGAGAGGCAAGAAAATATACAAGTTAGGAAGTCTTATTACCACAACATATTTGTTAAGTGATTTTGGACAAAATGTTGAACCTCTCTGTTGCGCTCAGTGTCCTCGCCATAAAATGGGGATATTAAGTGTACTTTCCTCATGGAGTAGTTTAAGGATTAAGTGGGTTAATATGTAGAAAGCTCTTAAAATGGTACCTGGCACACAGTCAGTGCCATGTGAGTATTAGTTATTATTGATGTGGCACCTTCCAGTTTACAAACACTCTGACACCTGGCTCTCCTGATACTTTATGCACATGATGGAGCAGGACTGACACCTTTATTTTGTAGGTAGAAATAAAAGCTCAGAAGAAGCAAAGTCCTCTGCCCAATGTGACACTGCTGACAAGTGTCAAACATGGGACACAAGTCTCCATCTTTCTATTCCAGGCTATTCTGGTGCCTCCCCCCACATATTGCTATATGCAGTGTCTCAGGGGCCTAAAGGACCTGGAAGAGGCAGAAAGGGTCTCCCATACCCACAGGACCCACCTTCATGGGGCATGTCTTCTTATCTGGGCTTCGCTGTGCTGCCACCTCAAAACAGTATGCCACCCGCCTCTCAGGGGGCCAGTGGGTGGGTGCCAGCTTCTCCATGAAGTCCTCCAGGCTGATGACCCGGTGGTAGACCTGGAGGGGCTCCAGCTTGAAGTACTTTTGGTAGGACACATGGAGCTACAGGAAAAGTGGGGAAAAGGAAGGGGTAAGGGCCCCTTCTCAGTATCCTAGTGGCTGTTTCAAAGACATTTACTAAAATGATACACTAAGACCCAGACAGCCTGGACTACATGCCACTGAAAAACTTTTGGCAAGAGACAACAAAGTTGGGACAGAGGCTAAGAGAAGGCATCTGCAAACTAAAGAATAGTAATTTCCGTCATGTTAAAAAATGCCTGCTGATTTATGAGAAAAAAAGACAAATGATGCAAGAGAAAATATGGGCAAAGGATAAGAGTGAGCAACTCATGGCTCCCGTCATGGCTCAGTGGTTAACGAATCTGACTAGGAACCATGAGGTTGAGGGTTCGACCCCTGGCCTTGCTCAGTGGGTTAACCATCTGGCGTTGCCGTGAGCTGTGGTGTAGGTCGCAGACGCGGCCTGGATCCAGCATTGCTGTGGCTCTGGTGTAGGCCGGTGGCTACAGCTCCGATTGGACCCCTAGCCTGGGAACCTCCATATGCTGTGGGTGCGGCCCAAGAAATGGCAAAATGGCAAAATGGCAAAAAAAAAAAAAAAAAAAGAGTGAGCAACTCACAGCAAATGGAACCCAAATAGCCAGTACACTCAAAAGATGTGCAGGATCACTGAATTAGGAAAAAGAAAATTACAATAACGAGACACCACTTCTTACCCATGAGACCAGCAAAAATTTAAAAGCTTAACTCTCACTGTTGGAAAGGACATGGGGAAATGGGCATTTTTCCTATATGGCTGGTAGTAGAAGTATACATTTTGGAACAACTACTTTGGAATGTACCTCTCATAGCACCTAATAGAATTTTAAATGCTCCCTCCATCTCTAGGTATTTGCCCTAAAGAAGTTCCTGCCCTTTTTGTCAGGAGATGGACACAAGGACACTCAGAATGGAAGTAGGGGAGTTCCCGTAGTGGCGCAGTGGTTAACGGATCCGACTAGGAACCATGAGGTTGCGGGTTCGATCCCTGCCCTTGCTCAGTGGGTTAAGGATCCAGCATTGCCGTGAGCTGTGGTGTAGGTTGCAGACGCGGCTTGGATCCCGCATTGCTGTGGCTCTGGCGTAGGCTGGTGGCTACAGCTCCGATTGGACCCCTAGCCTGGGAGCCTCCATATGCTGCGGGAGCGGCCCAAGAAATGGCAAAAAGACAAAAAAAAAAAAAAAGAATGGAAGTAGGGGTGACACTAGGATTAGCCTCAAGCTAGGAGAATCTTAATCTGTAACCTTTTATTTCTTTTATTAACCAAAAGAAAAAATGAAGCAAAGATGAGAAAACGTTAATTACTATCACTTCTAGTGTAGCACATGGATAATGATTGTATTGATCTCCGTATTTTTCTAGACTTAAGAAAATTTCCTAGAACACCATGAAATACAATTTAGACTTCATTCCATAGGTCAGAGTTCCTAAGCATGTTCTACCAGTTCAGGTGGATAAAGGGTTCTGCAATAAAAAGGCACCAGAAATAAACAGGCTTGGGAAATGCTATGTTAAGCAGGCTTCTTTACAACGGGACTTCTCAGGGCCTTTAGTTTGCTAATGGGCATTTTGAATCTCCAAATTTTGAGGAATGAGGAACTGAGAATATAATTTTCCGAACTGACTTAACCGCTATACCTGTCCTGCCTGAACCATTGGTGTTCCAAAGAACAGATGGTGAGAACCTTAATTATCAGCAACAGGGTCTTGCTTAAGGATTTTAAGCAGAAATGATATGACATCTGCTTTTTGAAAGATCACGCTGGTAGCAGAAGAGAGAATGTCCTGATGGTTAAGTTTACAGGAGGGAGAGGAATTAGGAGGCTACTGCAATGGTCCTTCTATTTGCTCAAGTATTTATTCTATATGTATTTTTGCTTTGTTTTTTCCCAACATGTATTTTTGAGCATCTCCCCTAAGTCTGAGAGATAGGGAAGCATGAACAGGTTAAAGTATAGCTGATTTACAAAGTTGTGCTAATTTCTGTTATACAGCCAAGTGGCTTAGTTATACACATACATTCTCTTTTTTTTTTTGTCTTTTTCAGGGCTGCATCCACGGCATATGGAAGTTCTTAACCCACTGAGTGAGTTAAGATCAAATCTACGTCCTCATGGATACTAGTCAGATTTGTTTCTGCTGAGCCACGTCAGAAACTCCGCAACTAGTATTTATTGAGTGCTGGGTTAGCACTAGGTGCTGTACTCATGTTTCATGGACTTGACCATCTAATTGTAAGAGAGAGGAATACAACCATCTCCAGTTTACATATGAAGAAATCCAGGTGGACAGAATCTCGATAATTCATCTGAAGTCACACAGCTAACAAGCAAATAGAAAGAGAAGACACATCTACATTTAAACAGTGGGTGGAGAGAGAGGAACTCCTGTTACACCACAAAGAGGAAAATGTGGAGAAGTCAGGCTGAAGCAGGGACGGTCTGTGCCTTAGAAGCCAGGGGAGGAGGAAAGTTCAGGAAGGAGAGGGAGGCTCAAAGGGTCAAATGCCACTTGGAGGTCAGTTGAGATAGATACCGAGAAATGACCTCTGGATTTGGCAATTC
This sequence comes from Phacochoerus africanus, assembly GCF_016906955.1. Taxonomy (NCBI): domain Eukaryota; kingdom Metazoa; phylum Chordata; class Mammalia; order Artiodactyla; family Suidae; genus Phacochoerus; species Phacochoerus africanus. The sequence continues at coordinate 27,367,376 of NC_062546.1, forward strand.
TGAGGTCCCTGGTGTCCTCTGTGAGAACAGTCCCGGTTGGGAAGGGGAGCCCATCTGGGGTGAGTTGAGTAACCCATAGAAAGAAAGAAGTGGAGATTCTGAAAGACTACTAGCTGAGAAGCCAAGAGAAAGCAAGCAAACCAGAGCATGACAAATGGGCCATGTCTAAACTATGACAGTGGGTGCATACAGTCAGAGCAAACAGTTTCTGGTTACTGGGGACTCCCTGGATCCGAGGCCCTTTACACTGATGGCCTCAGCTGATTCTTTTTCTTTTGATTTTTTGTCTTTTTGTTGTTGCTATTTCTTGGGCCGCTCCCTCGGCATATGGAGGCTCCCAGGCTAGGGGTCCAATCGGAGCTGTAGCCACCCGCCTACGCCAGAGCCACAGCAACGCGGGATCCAAGCCGCGTCTGCAACCTACACCACAGCTCACGGCAAAGCCGACCGTTAACCCACTGAGCAAGGGCAGGGACCGAACCCGCAACCTCATGGTTCCTAGTCGGATTCGTTAACCACTGCGCCACGACGGGAACTCCGCCTCAGCTGATTCTAAGAGGAAGGCATACAACATTCAAGGCATGCCACAATCACTAACTCACTGAAGGAGGCAGCAACAATTACTACCACCTCATTTTATGTATTTATTTCTTGTCTTTGTAGGGCCGCACCTGTGGTACCTAGTTCCTGGGCTAGGGGTCAAATCAGAGTTGCAGCTGTGGGCCTACACTACAGCCAGAGCAATGCTGGATTCTGAACCCACTGAGCAGAGCCAGGAATCTAACTCGAATCCTCATGGATACTAGTTGGGTTCTTTGCTGCTGAGCCACAACGGGAACTCCAACCGGCTCATTTTATTTTATTTTATTTCATTTATTTTTTTTTATTACTCAAATGAACTTATCACATCTGTAGTTATATAATGATCATAACAATCCAATTTCACAGGATTTCCATCCCATAACCCAAGCACATCCCCCCACCCCCCAGAACCAGCTCATTTTAAAGAAGAGGGAACTGAGGCACAAAGAGCCCCAGTGCCCTGTCCAGGCTATACAGCTAGACAGTGGCCAAGCCAGGCTCTGATCTCAAGTATTCTGGCTTTTAATCTCTAAATGTTTAAAAAAAAAAACCTCTGTAAATACAGGAAAAAAATAAAATCTATGCAGAGACAAGGCTGTAAGATTGCAATATATTGCAAATATAATTTTTTGAAGTTTATTATGAACTTTCAAAGTCAGTCCATTAAATATTAATTCAGTTCCTGGAGTTACAGTGTGAACAAAGACAAACACATGACAGGTGGAAGACACAAAGAATGTGTAAGAAATGAGACAATGCTGAGTATTATTATACTAAGGGATCCCTTGGTAAGGTGAGGGGTGTTGCTGGAGCCAGACTGCTCGGGTTTGTGGCCTTGGACATGCTGTTAACCAACTCGTGCCTCAGTTTCTCTTTCAAAAGTGATCAGAGCACCCATCACCTTTGCCCAATGGGTGGGACCAAACAAGGGTAGAAATGGAGCCTTCAGGTTTAGGTCACAGTCTGGAGTCAGACATAGGCTCTACTACTCACAAGCTGTGTGAGTATGGGTAAGTTACCTAACTTCTCCAAACCCATTTCCTCATAGGGATGTGACCAGAGGGGAAAGAGCGGATCCTCATGTAGTGCTCAGACACAGTGCCTGGAAGAGAGAGCAGGGGCTGGATAAATGCTAGCCCATGAGCCAGGGAAGACAGTTTTGGGTATGGGAAAGGGCAAACTCTGAGGGGTGGGAGGTAAAGCCTACAGCACGACTTGGGGTCAAGCAGTGGGCGCAGGACTGGGAAAGGGTGAACTGGGCCAACAGTGGGAGGTACTCACATTGGTGAAAGGAGGCTTGTGATGCTGGTACTCAATCCAAGGAGGTACAGCCAGGGTGCGGTTCAACAGCTTTGCAAATGCCAGGGAGCCCAAGAAATGATCAGCCTGGTTCCCAAAGCGCCCTGGATGGTATACTGCAGGTGAAGTGAGGCCTGGGGCATTGGGGGCTCGGGGCATGCAAGGCTCAGAAAGGATGTGGAGCCAGGGATGGGGAGGGCCAAGACATCAAGGACAGCCAGGGGAGCTGGCAGTATGGCATCAAGCCTGGACTCCTAGGTCCAACAGTCAAGGCCCTTCAGGCCCTGCCTCAGACACTGCAGATCCCCTGCTGTTTCCCAAATGTCCTCTACACGTCCCATCCCCACGCCATGCCTTTGCTCTTGCTGTTCCATCAGCCAGGAGTGCCCTTCCACCGCTCTTGCCTCTCACTTACACTCCAATGCCTCACTCACTGGGATGCCTTTCACTACCCCTCTGCCGAATTCAGTCTCCCTCCTCCGCCTCCCACCTTTGATCTGAGTTACTTATGGCTTTTCACTCTTCCTAGAATGTCTTTTCACACTTCCTGGCCTTCTGCTGTTTCCTCAGCCTCTGAATGCCTCAGGGGCAAGGACCCTGTCTGATTCTTTGCATTATACCCAGTATGACATCCATTCATTCATTCCACAAATTTGACCAGCTCCAATCCAAGTCAGGTGCTCTGCTAGGTGTTGCTGAGATACAGGAGTGAGCAAGGACAAGGTCTCTCCCTTCAAGGCCTTCACAGTCCAGCCAGGGGGACATTGAACATATAGTGATAAGGAGTTCCCGTTGTGGCTCAGTGATTAACGAATCTGGCTAGGAACCATGAGGTTGAGTCCCTGGCCTCAAATCAGTGGGTTAAGGATCCGGCGTTGCCACGTGCTGTGGTGTAGGTCACAGCTGTGGCTTGGATCTGGCGTTGCTGTGGCCATGATGTAGGCCAGCAGCTACAGCTCCAATTGGACCCCTAGCCTGGGAACCTCCATATGTCACAGGTGCAGCCCTAGAAAAGACAAAAAACAAAAACATACAGTGATAAATTTTGATACATTCAAAAAATAAATTAAAAAAAAAAGATACATCCAAAATAAAATTTAAAACGTTTGGTGATAGAGAACAATTTGGAGAAGGTTATTTGGGTTGAGGTCATTGAAGTGCTTTCTGGTGACATTTAAGCTCTGGCTGAGGATGGGGAGGAGCTGGTCTGGCAGAAGGCAACAGGAGGGTGTTCCAGGCAGAGGGACTAGCATAGGCAATAGCAGAAGCTGCAGGATCTGAGCATGTGTTAAGGAACAGAAGGGATAACTGTGCCTACAGCTGGAGAATCTGGGAAGACTGTGGTGGAGATAACGGGCAGAGGGCCAAATCTTCATGGTCAGGAGTCTGGAGGATGTTAGGAAGGAATGATTTTAACAATAAAAATCCACCATCCCACTTAAACTGCAGCCCTCAATCAGCCTTTAGATTCTTCCTTACCCTGCTCTATTTTATTTTCCCATAGCGCTCATCCTCTCCTAAGATACTGTGTAGTTACTTATTTTTTATGTTTTCCTTTTATGGTCTGTCTTTCTCAACTAAAACGAAGGCTTTTCAAGGGCATGGAGCTTTGCCTTATCACCACCGTATTCCCAGAGCAGAGAATAGGGCTGGGCACAGAGGAGGCGCCCTGTGAATATTTGTTGAATGAATGAAAGAATCGCCCAGAGGAGCGTTGCATCAGTGACAACAAGTCCTGCCCCACTACATTTAGTGGACTGGGCTGGCTTAGACCTCGAGCCAAGACACTTAAACTCTCCTGGCCTCAGTATTCTCATCTGCCAAATGGAAGCTTGGACAAAGAGGGCCCTCAGTGCCCTGGCAACTAGGGCAGAGAGGCAAGAAGCAGGCCCTGCCCCTCGCTGGGGTCTTTTCTCGGACCTGCCAAGGCGTCTCTTGGTTGCCTCAGAGGAGCGGCTTCTCCTCTCTGGGCCTCAGTTTCCCCATCTGAGCAGAGGGCTCAGGAGGCCTTACCCATGCATGGGCAGTAGAGCAGATAACCGGCCGGGTCCCAGGAGACCGCAGGCAGCCCCGGGAGCGGCAGAAGTAGCAGCAGGAGAGACACAAGCGGCGGCAGGGGCGACGATGCCCACGCGGCGGCGCCCATATCTGCTCCGGAGCCCGAGCACGCAACGGCGCGGAGGCGGGGAGTGAAGGAGAGGCGCGAGCGTCCGCCCCGCTCCCGGCGGTCCGCGCGCGCCGCCCGCGCACCGCCCCGGCCGCTCTAGCCGGCGGGCGGGCGGGACCATAGAGAGCCCGCGGCACCGCCCCCTCCCCTGCCCGAGCTCCCGCTCGCGCGGCTCCCACAATGCACCGCACAATGGCCCGACCGCCGCCACTACCGGGGCCTGAGCGGGCCTGGCGGAGCCCGAGCGCGGCCCGGCCCGCAGCGCGGGGCCCCGAGCGCGGTGAGTGCCGACGAGGGCCCCGGGGGACGGCGGGGAGCGGGGCGGGAGGCCGTCTTGCTGCGCCCGCGCTCCCGGCTCCCAGAGCGGCGGCGCCCCTCATCGCGGGCCCCTCAGCGCGGTCGCCCACACCCCCGACCCGAGGTCCCCTTTGCTCCAGCGCGGACCCAGATAGGCCCCAGGGAGACAAAAACTCTCCCCGGACCCGATATCCGGGTCTGGGGTACCCGAAGAAACCCTCTGCCCCCCTCCTTTCCGAGACCTGGAGATGTAGCCCTGGGGGGGGGTCACCCACTCCCGACCCCCAGGCTCCCTGGAGACCCAGATAACGCGCTGCTGACCTTACTAGGAACTCGGGTCTGGGGGACGCAGATAAGCTGCACCTGCTCCCTCCCTTTAGACACGCCTACCCGGACCCACATAACCCCCTTTCCTACTCCAAATAGTGCGCTCTTTCCCTTCTGTTCTATTCCCCGCAACCACATAGCCCTTTTTGAGCCTTTTCCCAAATATTTGGTTCTGGGAAACCCACATGAGCCCTATGCAGAGACCCCTTCTCGAGGGTCGTAACCCCCAAGCCCTAGACAGCTTACACCCAGTACCATTTTGAGAGTCTTGAAATTCAGGGAATTCGCTTTTAGCCCCTTTAACCTACCAGCCCTTGGTAATCCGCCCTGCTCCCTCCACACCGTCTCTTTCTTTGCGGGTCGGTGGGTTCCTCTTAGGGACCCAGATAACTTGCTCCTCCCTCCCTCTCATCCCTGAAACCCGAATTTCTGTCCCTGGCCTGGCAGCCGTCCACCCCCAGCCCTCCCAGCTAAGGCGTTTAACACGCCTGCCCGCTTTATGGTGGTCTAGAAACTGCCCAGGAGCCAGGGGGTTCCCTGCAAATTCTGTCCCAGGCTATGGCCCCAGCTGGGTCGGGGAAAGGGACCTGTAAGCTGCAAGATAAGGGGACCTCAGGTGTAGGGAGTTGTTGATGTTTTCACCTACAAGTGTACCTGTTTGCTGGCTTGTGTGTATTCCCACCTGTCTGCCTGGGACTCTGAAATAGTCTGGCCTGGGGTTTCTAACCCTACCCCCAAGGTGAGGCCTCCAGGTTGGGGTGGGAAGTCTAATCAGGTTTCCCCATTCCTGAAAATGGGGCTGTAGTGAGTTGCAGCCATTTGCTCAAGGCCTTCTCAGGAGTGGGAGGCAGTGGGAATCAGAGGAAATAGTGAATCAAAGAGACTCCAAAGAGGGCCCATCTACACTGACAGAAGAACTAGCAGCCCGAGAGTAAATCCAACCCCTGTTAATCCTGTTTGATGTCTCTTGGAATGATGCAAGTCATTGAGACACTCCAGCCTCCCTGTAATTTAATTCTCCCACCACTCTGGAGTGTGTGTGTGTGAGTGAGTAAGTGAGTGGGGCAGCTATTCCCATTCGCCTTTTTCCTCTCACTGTTTTCCAGCCAGTCAGTGTGTCTTTGGGATTTGTTTCTAATGCCCAGGTCAGGACCTGTTTTTTTAATCTCTTAAGTCTATTTATAATTTCCCACTTGCTGTTTTGAGTTCTGCTTAAGGGAAGATTCTGTCCACCCCAAGGAAAGTTCCTGGGTGTGTTTCCTCCTCGGCAGGTGTTGAATTGAGTTCTTCAGATCCCCAAGTAGCTCTTGGGCAGGAGGGATAAAAGCTATTTTAGGGTAGTCACTGAAGTGGAGCTGTTAATCCTCTGTGTGTCTCTCTAGTTAAGAACACTTAGAGATTAACCCTTTCCTTGCTGCAGGGGGGCTATTTCTCAACAGTTTAGGGGTGGTTTGGGAGAATTCAACTGTGGCAACGGAAGGTGGGAACTTGCAACTCAATACAAAGGCAAAGATAATAGCCGCCTTTTGTTGGGTGCTTAGAGCAAACCAAGCCTTATGCTGAGCCCTTTGCGTACCTGACTAAAATAATCCTTACAACAAACCTGTGAGGTAAGTATTTTTAGTTTTGCAGATGAGGAAACAGGCTAATAATGGAGAAAGAACACAGTTTCTATAGAGATGATGTAACTCCATAAAAACTATAGTTTCATCAGAGGGCAGCAGGCATCGTGGCACACAACAGAAGACAGACAGACAAGGGAGCAGTTTGTCTCTTTTCAGCTTCCAGAGAGAGCCATACAGAGTTTTTTAGTAAGCATTTGTATTTGTGGTATGGAGCCTTAATAATAGAAGAGATTCCTAAAGTGAGAGAACTCTGGCCCAGGATATGGTGCTGGAGGAAGATAAAGCAAGAGGGACTGGCTAGGGGGATGTGCTGAGGGTGAATTGCTTGGGGAAGAGGGGAAGGATGCATTCTGGGGAGATGTTGGGAAGGGAAGGAAACTCACTCAGGCCTGAGAAGTAACATTAAGGGAGAAAAAAAAAAAGAAGTACCATCCAGGCCCTGTGCGGTAGAGAGGGAGACACAGTTTAGACCTCAGAGACAGGACTGTTTGTATTCACACATTTTATGTCAGACATTTCAGGAGTGTTTCACTGAACTTTCCATGAGGATATTATAGATAAGGAGGATAATCTCTGTTTTAGAAATTGAGGAAACCGAGGTTCAGAGAAAGAAAATAACCTGCCCATGGTTTCACAGCCCATAAGTGGCAGCTCTTCTGATAGCAAGTCCAAGGTTCTTTCCATGATACCTCCCTCTTCAGATTAGGTGCCAGAAGGAATCTTAGGATGAAACTATACTGAGTTGTACCAGTAACTGGGAGGGATTGATTGTGTTTGTTTTATGGGAACAGGTTCTGTCAGCTTCTAGAGTTGTTAAGGTTAGAGTGTGTGACCAGAAGAGCAGCTTTGAGAGGGAAGCAGAATTTTTTCAGTTATGCCAAGGAAGAAGCCTGAAGGGGGGAGTTCCCTTCATAGCTCAGCAGTTAACGAACCCGACTAGGATCCATGAGGATTCAGGTTCAATCCCTGGCCTCGCTCAGTGGGTTAAGGATCCGGCGTTGCTATGAGCTGTGGTGTAGGTCACAGACATGGCTTGGATCTCGCATTGTTGTGGCTGTGGCATAGGCCAGTGGCTACAGCTCCGATTCGACCCCTAGCCTGGGAAACTCCATATGCCGTGGGTTCGGCCCGGAAAAAAAAAAAAAAGAAGCCTGAAAGAATAGGCCTTTGGATAATGTGGGAGAGAGCCAGGAATCTTCCTGTATGAGAAGAGTTTGCCGACAAGGACAGAGGGAGAGAAACTGGATTCCTAGAGGAGTTGCTAAGTAAGGTAACACCAAAGCCCTGGCCCCATTAAATGCAGATCAAGGCAAGCACATGGCTGCTGCTTTCCTCCTTCGTTCCCTCAGTACAACCTCGTGAGCTCTTCTTAGCCACCACCAGCCTCTTTCCTAGAAGCCCCGTTACTCACTCTTTCAGTAGCAAGCATTCTAAACTACTGTGTCTTGTTTGTGCTTGTTCAGGAGAACAGATGAGGTAGACGTGTGGGAGGTGGGGGACGTACCGTTCTCTTTCTGAGTTTGTGTGGAATTTCCAGGGCTAGGCTCCCCTCACATCAGTGATGCAGCTTGCTTCCCTCTGGCTGTCATTCCCAACTTTCCAGAGGCTGAGGTGCATGATTTCAGATATCAGAGGGGGGCAGAATTTGACTTTGAAGATAGGGGAAATTCCCTGCAGACTAGATGTTCAAATTTGGGCTCACTCTCTACCCAATTCCAAGCTGCCTGGTAATCACTGGTATTATAAACAGGTAATTCCACCCTTTCAGAGAAGGAGGGGACTTAAACAATGAAAGCCAGACGTCAGAGCCTTTGAGGTTTATCACGAAGCAGGCAAATATGCCACGATGACTCAAAGGCTCAAGTGGGACTAGTTTTTAGTGCTAGCACGTGACTCATGCAAAACGTGGCCACCTTTGTGCAGATCTTTCTAGGCAAATCTCCACTCGTGATGGGGAAATGTTTATCATATTACACTGCAGTGTTTCTTCAACAAGGGGAATGGTTCGTGAACAGGACGTAGCTCATGTTGATGAGCAAAGCTCTCTCAGGCATGAACCCGCTGATCCCATCATCTCGTTCACCGCCAGCCTGTTGGTTGAATGGTCACTGTAAGCAGCAGGTGCTAATGAGCTGAGCAAGCATTCTTTGGCCCACAGCTAGTCTGTGTGGTTGGAGCCCTCCCCAGATTCTCGTGGACAATCTCCATATACCCCCTTTGCTCCCTTCACATGGCAAAGCCTCATGACCAAATTTTGGCATGACCTTTTCAAAGGAAATCTCCCTGTTGTAGCAAGTTGCACTGCAATTGGCAATCTGTGATGAGCTTGTGAGTGTGAATGTGGGTTTCTTGTCTACCTTTTGAGAATCTGTACAATAATGCCCATCCTCTCTTCCTTTGAGTTGATGTCAGGAAAGAAGTCATGTCACCTTTGCTGTAGCACCCTCCCTGCTCCAACCTGAGAGAAAGGATTAGACTTCCAGGATATTGGCTCCCCACTTAGGAACTCAGGTTAAAGCAGAACTTCCTGAGCATGTTAGCCTATGAAAATCAACTTGCATTCAGTGACTGATTTACTCATCTAAAACAAAGTTGAGGAGTTCCCATCGTGGCACAGTGGAAACAAACCCGACTAGGAACCATGAGGTTGTGGGTTTGATCCCTGGCCTCACTCAGTGGGTTAAGGATCTGGTGTTGCCGTGAGCTATGGTGTAGGTCGCAGACGCAGCCCGGATCTGATGTGGCTGTGGCACAGGCCAGCAGCTGTAGCTCCGATGTGACCCCCTAGCCTGGCAACCTCTATATGGCGCAAGTGCGGACCTAAGAAAGAAAAAAAAAAAGAAAGAAAAAAGAAAGTTGAAAGTCATTTTTTAGCTGCTGGGTGTATGGAGATGAAAGAGATATGATCTGAACTCTCAAAGAATCAGCATTTAGTGATGGAATCTTAAGTTCTAATGCAGGTATGTTACCTGCTCATGATAGAGAATTACATGTGTTCTATGAGGGTCTGCAGGAGGGGCCCCTCAACACCTTGGGTGTTGGACAGACTGCTGAGAAATATGGTTTGGGCCCTGAGACCAAGAGACCCAGAGTCATGGTGGAGGGCAGGATAGGACCAGTACTGGTTTAGTGGAAATGCTGAGTTTGCTGTTGCCTCCTCAGACAGAACCTCTTGATGTTGATGCACTGCTAAGAAGAGCATCTGGTGCAGGGGCTGACTTTCCAGGGTGTAAATTTCCTAAGTAAAGGCTTCTTCTTTCTCCTCTGTTGCCTTTTGGGCATTTTATTGCTTCTCAGCACCTCTATGAGGAAGAGAATTGTAGAAAGTGAGGAGGAGGTGCTGCTATCTCTAAATTTAGTGGAAAGGATATTAAAGTGAAGTTAGAAGGGAAAGTTTGGAGTTTAGGGCTTTCACTTCCTTTGATTATCCTGTTTCCTATTAGCCTAGGTGGTACTACTGATAATAATTACCACTAAACACTTACTAGGGGTCCAGCCTTCTGCTGAGTGCTTTACATTTATTATCTCATTTAAGCCTCAGAACATTCTTATGATATAGGAGATTATTAAGCCCATTTTGAAAATGATGAAACGGGGAAGTAAGTAATTCGCATGGCTTCTAAGTAGAACGGCTGGGACGGGGTGGGGATCTGTCTGCCTCCAGAGCCCATGTTTTCATGGTACTGGGCTCCCTAACACCAGGTGTTCTGATGTTTCAGGTGAAGAGATTGTTTTCTGAAGGCTGCGTTGGAGGCTGTGACAGAACAGAGAGCCCTGTGGAGCTGATGGGGAGGCTTTCTCAATAACATGGCCCTTCGCCATTAGCCTTGCCATGACCACATTTTTCACCAGCGTCCCCCCCTGGATTCAAGATGCAAAGCAGGAGGAGGAAGTGGGCTGGAAACTAGTTCCCAGGCCTCGGGGCCGGGAGGCGGAGAGTCAAGTGAAGTGCCAATGTGAAATATCGGGGACACCCTTCTCAAATGGGGAGAAGCTGAGGCCTCACAGCCTCCCCCATCCAGAGCAGAGACCGTATAGCTGCCCTCAGCTGCACTGTGGCAAGGCTTTTGCCTCCAAGTACAAGCTGTATAGGTAGGTGACACTTCCATACCTCTTTGTGCCCTGAGGTTCCTGGAGGATAAAGCCAGAGAGACTCCACTGAGTGTGGGGCTTTATCTGTAGCAGAGGAGTGGAGGCTAGTTTTCCTGTAAATGTACCCTGTTGCCAACCGTTTGAGGTCACACACTAAAGAATAATGGTGGTATTTTTATTCAAACATTAGAATCTAACGGGTACAGTATCAGACAGCCATGAACAAACGAGACTGAATTTTTTTCAATACAGGCATATTTCATTTTTATTGTATTTCACAGATACTGTGTTTTTTACAAATTGAAAGTTTAGGACAACTCTGAGTCAAGACAGTTGGCCCAGTTTTCCAATGGCATTTGCTCACTTCATGTCTCTGTCACATTTTGGTATTTCTCACAATATTTCAAACCCACCACTAGCAAAAAGATTTTGGCTTCAGTGTTCCCTTGAGATGCATCTGATACTGTCACTGCAGTGGCTAGGGTCACTGCTATGACATGGGTTTGATCCCTGGCCCAGGAACTTCTACGTGCAGCAGGCATGGTCAAAAAAAAAAAAAAATTACAATGTGCCTAAGGCTCAGATGATGCTTAGCACTTTTCAGCAATGAAGTATTTTTTCATTAAGGTATATACATTGTATTTTTTAGACATAATGTTATTGCACACTTAATAGCCCACAGTATAATGTAAACATAATTTTTATATACACTAGGAAACCAAACAATTTGTGTGACTCCTTTTATTGTGATACTCGCTTTATTGCGGTAGTCTGGAATAGAACTTGCAATATCTCTGTGGTATGCCTATGCTATTTTCCCTGTCTATGTCAGGTAATGGTGAGAATAGTAGCTAGAAATTAGGAATCAGTCTTAGAAGTTTAGAAGGAAAAGGAGATCCTCTGGACCAATCTATAAATTTTAAAGTACACAGAGTAGAGACATAACTTACAACGTCATATAGCTTCTTAGGTCCCGCAGTGCCTCTGCCACTTAGATGATGGTGTCCTCTGGGTCAGAGGCTTTCCTGAAACTTGTAAGCCCAAGAACTCATACTAAAGTGTAATGAAACGTGAAAGCATTGGTGTAAAGCAGATATAGTGGAGCAGCTTTGAAGGGAGGGTCCCTGCTTGGATGTAATTTCGATTTTATCCTTGCCTTTCCATCAGAGGACCATGAAACTGCCCTTTACCAATGAGATAGACCACCTGATGCACACTTATTCATCTCTCAGCTCTAATTTATTGAGCTCCTGCTACATACCAGGCATAGTGTTCAGTGATAGGGACAGAACAGTGAGCCAGATAGATGAGGGTGCTGGCCATCCTTGTGTTTACTGTCTTAATATCAGGGATAGCGAGCAAACAAGTAAATACATGAACAAGATGACCACAGAAGCCTCAGTTCCGGGTGTAGAAAAGAGTTGATAGAAAGGAACTAAAATAGGTAACAGGGTAGGGTGTGACCAGGCTGGCCCCCATAACAGTTCTCTGGTTTTCAGGAATGTTTTGATTCTCTGCGCTCCTGTGTGTAGTTGGGCTGTCCTCTTAGATTTTCTTACTGACAGTCTGAGTGTAGTGAGAGCCTACAGGAAAGGTCCTGGACCAGGAGACAGGAGTCCTGACTCCACCCCTAGTCACCATATGGCTTTAGGTGAATTACTAAACTACTTTGGGCCTTAGTTGCCTCTCCTGCAAAATGAGGGAAGTAGACTGTGGATCACTTAGCACCTCCCTCTTCATACATTATGTCAGTTATGTCACAGGAGGTTAGTAGAAACCATTATAGGTGTGAGGACTCACATGTAGTATAAGGGTAATGGGTATGATTGATAACCTCCAGGTAGAAAGGATCACTGGGTGCTATGCTGGAGACAGCTGTGGCATATCTGAGTGAACCTAGGTAGTTCTCAGGAAGGTCTGTGTTGGAGTTCCCGTTGTTGCTCAGCAGTAATGAACCTGACTAGTATCCGTGAAGGTGCAGGTTCGATCCCTGGCCTCACTAGTGAGTGAAGGATCTGGCATTGCCATGAGCTGTGGTGTAGGTTGCACACGTGGCTCGGATCCTGTGTTGCTGTGTTTATGGCTATAGCTGGCAGCTGTAGCTCTGATTCGACCCCTAGCCTGAGAACTTCCATATGCCAGAGGTGCAGCCCCCCCCTCCAAAAAAAAGACACACACACAAAAAAATCTGTGTTCAAATTCAGCCTCTGCTATTTACTGACTGGTGGGTGGGGCTACCGTCTGCTTCAGCCTTTTATGGAGAGCAAGGTTAATGACACGGCTCACACAAGGTTTGCAAACCTTGGGACCCTAAAGTCTTGCTGAGTTGCTTCTGAATGTACTCTGGAGCTCTGGATTGCAGTTCCTGGATTCTGAGCTGCTTTCCAGCCAGATAGGAGCAGGAGCTGGTAAATCAAGGGACACTGAGGTACGGTATGACAAAAGCATTTTTTTAAATGTTGCTGCTTTACATGGCAGACAATTTAAATGGTACAAATGGACGTGCAGTTAAAAAATGAATTGTTGCACTCGAAGCCACTATTCTCCTCTCCAGAGGCAACCGGTGGGGTCAGTTTTTTTGTATCCTTGCTGAGACATTCAAACATGTATTCCCTTCCCTTTTTATTTTCACAGGAGATTGTATTACACATGCTATATTGAACTTCCTTTTTTTTACTTGGCTCCCTATATCTTGGGAAATTGTTCCAGATCAGGAAGTTTAGATGTATTTCATTTTCCCTTTATTGTGTCATTTAAATTTTTGTGTATACACTTTTTTCTTGCATAGGAAGTACATTCACATAATTCAAAATTCAAAAAGTACACAATAGGAGTTCCCGTCATGGCTCAGTGGTTAACGAATCTGACTAGGAACCATGAGGTTTCAGGTTCGATCCCTGGCCTTGCTCAGTGGGTTAAGGATCTGGCATTGCTGTGAACTGTGGTGTAGGTCGCAGACGCAGCTCGGATCTGGTGTTGCTGTGGCTCTGGTGTAGGCTGGCAGCTACAGCTCCGATTAGACCCCTAGCCTGGGAGTCTCCATATGCTGGTGGTGTGACCATAGAAAAGACAGAAAAAAAAAAACCCAAAAAACCCAAAAAGTACACAATGAAAATTCTCTTGTCACACTCATAAAAGCTGTTCATTTCTCCTCCCCATAGGCAGCCAGTGTTGTCAGTTTCTTGTGTATCCTTCCAGGAATATTTTGAGCACATATAAGCAAACATATACATATATCTTCCCTCTTTTCATATGCATAGTACCATTCCATATGCACTATTCCGTCTCATAGCTTTTTTCCACCTAACCTATATAGGAAATTGTTACCTGTGGTACATATAAAGCTGCCATTATTTTTATGTTTTATTTTGTCTTTTTAGGGCCGCACCCATGGCACATGGAGGTTCCCAGGGGTGGAATCGGAGCTGTAGCTGCCGGCCTACACCACAGCTCACAGCAATGCCAGATCCTTAACCCGCTGAGTGAGGCCAGGGATTGAACCCACTAACCTCATGGTTCCTAGTCAGATTCGTTTCAGCTGTGCCATGATGAAACTCCTAAAGCTGCCATTATTTTTAAAAGTTGAGTCATTTTGGGGAATTCCCTGGTGGCTCAGCAGCTTAAGGATCTGGTATTGTCACTGCTGTGGCTCGGGTCACTGCTGTGGCACAGGTTCAGTCCCTGCCCCAGGAAACTCTACGTGCCATGGTCATGGCCAAAAAGAAAAAAAAGAGTTGAGTCATTTTATTGACTTAAAATAACTTATTTATTTATTTTTGTCTTTTTTAGGGCCGCACCCACAGCACATGGAAGTTCCCAGGCTAGGGGTCGAATAGCAGCTACAGCTGCCAGTCTATGTGGGATCCAATCTGTGTCTTCGACGTACACCACAGCTCACAGCAATACCAGATCCTTAACCCACCAAACGAGGCCAGGGATTGAACCTGTGTCCTTGTGCTACTCGGATTTGTTTCCGTTGAGCCATGGTGGGAACTCCAGAGTAACTTATTTAACCAGTTCCCTATTGACAGACTTTTTTTTGGTCCTTTTAGGGCCGCACTCTCGGCATATGGAGATTCCCAGGCTACGGGTCCAGTCAGAGCTACGGCTATCGGCCTTTGCCATAAACACAGCGACACAGGATCCGAGCCGCATCTTTGACCTACACCACAGCTCACAGCAACACTGGATCCTTAACCCACTGAGCAAGGCCAGGAATTAAACCCATGTCCCTGTGGACACTAGTCAGATTTGTTAAACACTGAGCCACATGGGAACTCCCCTGTTGACAGACATTTAAATAGTTCTGATTTTTTGCTACTAAAATCAATGCTGCAAAGAATAGTGGTACATATGTGATTCTCAGGTGGACAAGGATGTCTTCTATGGAATGTAGTTGGCATGTATTCCATTCCATTGCATGGCTCCACAATAATTTTTGTGTCTAGTTCCTGTTAATGGATAACTCAGCTGTCTCACCAGCGCTTGTGATCTCCTGTCTTCTCTATCCTTCATCCCTCCCTTCAGGCACATGGCCACCCACTCAGCCCAGAAACCCCACCAGTGCATGTACTGTGATAAGATGTTTCATCGCAAGGACCATCTGCGAAACCACCTGCAAACCCACGACCCCAACAAAGAGGCCCTCCACTGTTCTGAGTGCGGTAAGAATTATAATACAAAGCTGGGCTACCGGCGCCACCTGGCCATGCATGCTGCCAGCAGTGGTGACCTCAGCTGCAAGGTGTGCCTGCAGACCTTCGAGAGTACCCAGGCCCTGCTAGAGCACCTGAAGGCCCACTCACGCCGGGTAGCAGGCGGTGCCAAGGAAAAGAAGCACCCCTGTGACCACTGTGACCGGCGATTCTATACTCGTAAGGATGTGCGACGGCACCTGGTGGTCCACACAGGCCGGAAGGACTTTCTGTGCCAGTACTGTGCCCAGCGATTTGGCCGCAAAGACCACCTGACACGTCATGTCAAGAAGAGCCACTCACAGGAGCTGCTCAAGATCAAGACAGAACCAGTGGACATGTTAGGCCTACTCAGCTGCAGTTCCACAGTCAACGTGAAGGAAGAGCTGAGCCCTGTGCTGTGCATGGCCTCTCGGGACGTGATGGGGGCCAAGGCCTTCCCTGGCATGTTGCCCATGGGCATGTATGGTGCCCACATCCCCACCATGCCCAGTGCGGGCGTGCCACACTCCTTGGTGCACAACACGCTGCCCATGGGTATGAGCTACCCTCTGGAATCTTCACCTATCTCTTCCCCAGCTCAGCTTCCTCCAAAATACCAGCTTGGATCTACCTCATACTTGCCCGACAAATTGCCCAAAGTGGAGGTGGATAGTTTTTTGGCGGAGCTTCCTGGAAGCCTGTCTCTCTCATCCGCTGAACCCCAGCCCGCCTCACCTCAGCCGGCGGCAGCTGCGGCCCTCCTAGATGAAGCACTGCTTACCAAGAGCCCCGCCAACCTCTCTGAGGCCCTCTGCGCTGCTAACGTGGACTTCTCCCACTTACTGGGCTTTCTTCCTCTCAATCTGCCCCCATGTAATCCACCCGGGGCCACTGGAGGCCTGGTTATGGGCTACTCCCAGGCCGAGGCACAGCCCCTGCTCACCACTTTGCAAGCTCAGCCTCAAGATTCCCCAGGAGCTGGGGGACCCCTGAACTTTGGGCCTCTACACTCCTTGCCTCCTGTCTTCACCTCTGGCCTGAGCACCACCACCCTGCCTCGTTTCCACCAGGCATTCCAGTAGCCCCGAGAAGGCCTTCAGCTCAGTCTCGGCTCTGTCAGGGAGCCTCAGTACCTACCCTATCTGCATCCCCTGTGAAGGCAGCTGAGCTTTCAGAGCTGGGTTCAAAAAGAAAAAATTCCAGTATCTATATGGAGCACTTGGTTTGAGGGCTCAGACTCCAGGATCAGTTCTAGGAGGAGCCTTGAGCCTGAACCCCATGAAAAGATCTCATACAATAGGACTTCAGGTATTTTTACCTTTTTTTTTTTTTTTTTAATCTGAATCGGGAGCCACACTTAGCCCTCTCCCTCTCCACAGTGTCAGAACTTCCTTCTCTTTGGAGAAGGGAGAGGTCTCTTGGAGACACAGAGGGTTTTACTTTGGATGACCTCGAGAGAAACAGCCCAAGAAGCCCGCCTTCTGGTCCCAGCCTGCAGACCCCACAGCAGTTGGTCGGCCCCGCTGCACAGCGTCCATCGCCTGCATCCAGCCAACGGGCAGGAGAGGGGGCCTCTGTTCTTCCCCATCACCGCCATCCCTCCTGTCCTAACACCTCCATTTTCAGTCAGTGTTTTCCAGCAACGGTACCGTTTACACAGTCGCCTCAGACACACCATTTCACCTCCCTTGCTGAGCTGTTAGCCTTAGAATGATTGCAGTGAACATTGTTTACACTCTGTGAATCCATTCCCACCAGTCCATTCCAGTTGGCACCAGCCGGAACCATTCGGTACCTGGTGTTAACTGGAGCCCTGTTTACAAGGCGGAGTCGGGTCTCGCTGACTTCTCTTCACTTGAGGTCACATTTTTCCCCTGTGGGGAAATAAACTGACTTTGGACTGCTTCAGTCTCTGCCATCTTCCGTGACTGTGTCTGTTCCTGCCTTCCCCAGCAGTGTCCACAGGAGACAGGCAAGAAGATTGGAGCAGTTTTCTCACAGGTCTGCAATTCTGTTTTTCTCCACGTACATCATGACCCCTCACCCTCCTTTTGAACTGGAGAGGGGAGGAAATGAAAGGCATTCCCTAATCCTCACCCTGAACATCATGAGCTGTTATCATTCGTTTTGGGGGGAGGGAGGAGAGTTCTAGGCTGGTGTGGATAGCGAAGGAGAGGGTGTGAACTGCTCATTTGTCTCTCTCCTACCTGTCCCTTTTCTAGGAAGTTGTGGAATTGCTGGAAGAAGAGTTTTCAGAAAGTTAGGACTGGGCAGATAATTGAGTCCTAACCTCTGGGTATTCATCATTGCCTCCCATACCAAACTTTTTTCTTCTCCACAGTGTTCCTCCTCTCTCTTCCACTTTGCAGTCCTTGTGAAACTCAGAGCCACTGTGCATAGGCTTCTCTGCTCGCCATCAAAGAATTTCTACCTTCCTCTTGTGGCCCCTCTCAGTTTTGCCCCCCAGTACTCAGCAAGTTTGCTTGCAACAGATGATTAGTTCTTCTTGTCTGACTTGGGGGCTCCCTGCCACAGACAGCACAGCTCTTGGCCAGCTGAACCCCATCCTTGCTTCATCTCGTTCTGCATGGGCTTCGCTCTTCCCACTCGTGGAAGGGAGGCAGCTCAGGGACTACCAATATGGGGTCCTCTTGAGACACTTCCACTCTTATTCAGAAACACACTTCTACCTCTTTACTGTTAACTCCTACAGATGCAGCCAGCAGTTTCCAGGCACTTCTCTGAGCAGGTGCCTCATACTGGCTTCTCCACTAGGGTTTCAGGACAAACTACCAAGGAACTGCCTCAGCCTCTTCCAAGTCCTCCCCCCACTTCCTCTTTCCATGTAGAAATCACTTTGGTTTATCATCAGGAACTGAGCAGGTCTAAGACCCAGGCTTCTGCTTCAGCCCAGGCCAGTACTCTTTCTGTGAGGTGAAAGCCTTAAAATGTAGCTCCCTGGCCTTTGATTGGAAGCAATGTGGAGTGAATAATCGTGTTTTAATTTAGGTAGGCTAGCTTGGGATACCTTTTTAAAAGAATAAGACAAAGCCAGATATAAAGATGTCTGGCAAGATTAGAATCAGACTAGGTGATTTGCTTCTAAAAATTAGTTTCAGTGAGTCCCAGGGACTAATTAAGGTTTACTTTTAAAAGCGTCCGCCTTGGTACGCAGGCACCTCCTGCATGCTGTGCATGTTATTGGGACTCGTATATAGGAAATGGTATGTGAGGCTCCAAGCAGGACTCGGTGATGCCATTCTCCTTGTCTATGATCTTCATCACTAGACCCAGCAACCCTGCCCCCCCCCCCCACCTTCCCCGCACCTTTTGTTTACAGAGGCAGGTGGGCCTCTGGCCATAGAATATATAAAATCTTGGGCTATCAGAGCAGTCACCTCTTTGCCTGCTCTTTCCAGTTCCTTCCTTGAATTCTCTCTCCTGTTAGTGATGCTGGGAAACTCATAGGACAGGCAAAGTAACTATTTAAAACCTTATAACTGGGGCCTTGCTCCCACCCCTTTTTGTCCTGTTCCTCCTTTCCTCTTCCTTCATGCCCTTACCATCCACAAGGAATTTTCCTATCACTGTGAACTTCGCTGGTGCAGAGGAACATCTGCCTTCACTTTTTTTTGGACCATAGCCACCCAGCTATTTCTTAAACTTCTCTTCCCAAAATTAAAAAAAAAAAAAAAAAAATCCTCTTGGCCTGGTTGTTCAAAGGATAAGAATAGCTTTATCCTCTTCAGTACCAAATTCACTTCAGTACCCTTACTGAGGCCATGAGAGCCTAGGGGTTTCTGCCCAGGACTGGAGCCACGGCATATTGGCAGAGACCAAACAGGGACTGGGAAAGAGGGGTGACGTTCCCTTTCCCCACCACCTCCAACCTCCATCCGCGATGAGCTGCCCTGAACAGCTGTAGGCACCGGCCGGCCCCCTTGTACGGGAGCTGATCAGGGTTGAGTGCAGTCCTGGGGACCAGGGAATAGCATGCCAAGCTCTGTCAG
Source organism: Phacochoerus africanus (assembly GCF_016906955.1). NCBI lineage: Eukaryota > Metazoa > Chordata > Mammalia > Artiodactyla > Suidae > Phacochoerus > Phacochoerus africanus. Next base: position 27,386,451 of record NC_062546.1, read on the forward strand.
CTCAGGGTCTGCGCACATCTTCAGGAGGTGAAAGGGATAGGTGGGGGAAGGAACACCAATGATTTTTTTCCTCCCAACCTTTTACCGATGGCATTTTGTTAATGGAAATCTGGGAAGCAGGTGTGATTACTTTTTTGCTCGTAGATGTTGTCCTAAGTTGAAATTCTCCCACTGCCCTAAAATTTCCCCTAGTAGCCCTTTAAATCCCTCACCCACCTTTTTGGTAGCTGTGTTTCTCCACCCCCTTCTCCACCTCCCCTTTTATCTAGGAGCTGTTTTTAGCACGATTTTTTTTTAACAGTTTATATTGTACAGGATCAATATTTTGCTTTTTAACAAGGATATTTATGTAATAAGAAACTTTGCCTTAGGCAGGTGTTGGCCAGAAAAGTCCAGATTCCTCTGGGACCCCACCCTGGCCTCTCCTGGAGCTCTGAACCTGCTGTGGAAGGAATTGGCTGTGGCCTCACCACTGGACAGTAGGGTCTGAGGCGAGGGAAAGGCGTGTACTGGTTCTGACAGGAGAAGAATCCACCGTGGTAATCTAGTGCCTCTATGGAGGGGTTCGGAAGAAGCACTCCAGTTCCATTTCTTCAGATGTAAGTCACCTTCCTTAGCTGATTCTCCCCATAATGCACCTCTCCACCTCTTACTGTTTGGCACTAGAACTCCTGAAACACCACTTCATGCACCTCCCTCCCTGCCAGTGGTCACGGCTTTGGAGCCACTCTTTCGTAACGCCAGATTATTTAAAGAGAGAAAAATACAAGACAAAACCTTCTAGCACTTTGTAAACACAGTGAATAACCTCTTGGAGTATTTTTGGCTTTATATAAAACAAGGTTTTTAATTGTAAAATATAAGTGCCATTAGAAAATGCACAGGGCCTATCTTTGTTAAAGTAGATTTTTCAATGTTTTACAGAATTACATTTTCCAAAAAAAAAGTTTTTATAATGAAGTTGTTTATTAAAAACTTCTGAATGATGTGTTTGGAAGTTGTGAACCTGTCTGATTGGGAAGGGGTTGGAGAGAGCCTGGGGAAGAACTGGAATCTCCAGACATCTTTAGCACCCAAGGGGATGGTGAGTATAGGGTGGATGGTAACAGCCCTTCACATTAGCACTTAGAAACTTTGAAATGAAAGATTTTTCAGGTGAGTGGCATCACCATTTTGGATAATGATCTTGGATGTAAGAGTCAAAAGAATCATATTGGCTTAAACTGAAATTTTATGTAACTGAAAAGGCCAGATGGAATGCAGTCTTGAGGTTAGCATTAATTCATCTTCTCAAACACTGTTGGCCTTAGCCTTCCTGTGTCTCTCTGCCCTATCTTGTGCAGTCTTGAGTTCTTCCTCAGGCCCTGCAAAGTGGCTTGTCCCTTTGTGTTGGAGAATGGTGCTGCCATGATTCCAGATTTGTCATTCTCACATGGTTGCTGACTAGGAATGGGAAGGGACTCTTTCTGGGCTCTGTATGGAGAGAGAAGTCCTTTTACTCACAGAAGCCCCAGTAAATATGTCCTGTCCTTACAGCCTTGACAGAGTCCTATGCTATCCCCAAACCAGTCACTATAGGCCAGTAATGATAAGGCTGAGACAAGGGGAGGAGTGGTTTCTTAAAGGAAATTTGGGGTACTGTTAGGATGAGGAATGGATGCTGGTTGTCCAAAAAAAAAAAAAGTCATCCATTGCCCAAGGTGCACAGCTGGTGACAGAGCCAGGACCTGACCCTGCCCACGCTCATGCCTACCCATTTGGTTCAGACAGACTATCGAAAGACTGACATGGCTTCACCTGACATTGCTGGGCCAGTCTCCAGTGAAGGTGTCATCACTATTCTGTGCCCTGTCCTGTGTACTGAGTGAGCTCCTCCAGTCTGGGGCTCAGACTGAGCTCGCTTTTCTGTGGACTGGAGCCAGTGCCCATAGCCAAGCAGTGCAAATCACTCCAGAGTCCAGCCCAGGAGTTTATGGGATATTAAGTGTTAATGTTTGTAGCAGGTGTTTTATGTCCCTGACAGTGGGCTGGTCTGTCATCTCTGGCATTTTATTTACTTGATGAGCTGCCCATCCCAGTGGGTCAGCTCCCTCCTTAGGGCCCCAAGGGAATCCACCTTGCACTCTAGGGATGCATGCTCCAGAATGGGTCTAGGGACTCAAAGCTATCTTTTCCATTTGATGGGAGGAAGGTAAAGGCTTTCTGGAGAAGGTGGCAAGGACTTCCTGGTGAGGGAGAGTTGTACCAGGTGTATTGCCTCCATGGGCCACAGATTTGGGAGCTGCGATCACAGGAGTGCGGATGCACTTGCAGGATCAGTTGGTCGATCCGGGCTCTTACTTTAACCATGCACAGACCCTGTGCTTGAGACTAGAGTTCACATTTGTGAAATGCGTGAACTGCAACAGGGCAAGGGGGCCCCTGGGCCTAGGATGTGGTGAAGCAATGTTCACCCTTCAGCCTGCCAGCCCAGGAGGATCCAGCTTGTTGGGGGAAACCAGGCAGAGGTCCACTTGCTCCCTGGTTGGCAGTGTTTGGACCTTCTCTGACCCCCAGATCCTTTTACTTGGACCTTGTTTCCACCTTTTTCTGAAAATATTTTGGGCACTTCCACGTGCCTGACAATTACAAGTTTCAGTCTGGTCAGTCTCTACTAGGAATACCACTTGAGCCCTCAGCATATGCCTGAATAATTTATTCCAAGTGTCTACAGCTGCCCCAAAGCCGCAGTTGAGTGTGGGCGCTGGGCGACTCCCACTCGCCCACAGCAGATGCAGGGAGCACCTGGCGTGGTGGCTGTGACCGAAGATTCTATTTGTCCTTGATGGGGGACGGGGGCGGGGGGTGCTGGGCCTGATTCTGGATGCCTGCTTGGAGCCATTCCTTGCTTGGTACACCCCTGCACTTCACCCCATTTTCACCACCGACTCCCAGTTCTCCCTGGGCGCCCGCCCAGGCGAGCCCCCTGCCACCCCGCCCACCCGCAGCCGGGGAGCCCTAGTGAATCACAACCGGTAAGGGGTGGGGGCGCAAGGGGGCAGAGCGAGCCCCCTAGGAGAAGCCCATGCTGCCGCACCTCCTCGGGCCGCGCGATCCCGCCGCCAGGATGGCCAGCAGCCGAGCCGTCCTTCTCGCGAGACGCAGTGCCTCCCGCACCCCGAGCCCCTCCAAGCCAGAGGCTCCTGCAGGTGATAGTGGACGAAGGGGCGGGGAGCCTGGAGACCGCCGCGGGCCGGGTCCCCGTGTCTGGGACTCGAGAGGCGGGGGGACGCGGGTACCCTGAGCCCACAGCCATCCCTGGGACCTCCCAGCTTGTCCTGGAGCGCCGGGAAGCGGCCTCCGCCGCCGCTGACCAGAGCCCCGAAGACGTCCTTGTCGGGGAAGGCGTCCCAGGGACCTGTGGCTCAGAAGGGTGGGGGGCTCGGCCTGAAGCCAGCGGGAAGGCCGAGGAAGTGAGACGGAGGAGAGGGCCATCTTCATGGAAGAGGCGGGGGTGGACATGGGGAAGCAGCAGGTGGGAGAGGAGAGGGGGGTGGCGGAGAAGCTGGTGAGGGAGAAGAAACTGGAGGTGGGAGCAGAGGCACAGGAAGACCCGGGCCCGTAAACTTTGGTGGCCCAGATGTGGACCCGGTGGAAGCCATCTGCTGGGAGTTGGAGGCCGTGAATGCCCAGGCAGACAGGGCCTACCTGCGCCTGGAGCGCAAGTTTGGGCGCATGCGCCGGTTTCACCTAGCCCGAAGGAGCTTCATCATCCAGAATATTCCTGGCTTTTGGGTTACCGCCTTCCTGAACCACCCACAGCTGTCAGCCATGATCAGACCCCAAGACGAAGACATTCTCTGCTACCTGATGAATTTGGAGGTGAGGGAGCTCAGGCACGCCAGAACCGGCTGCAAGTTTAAGTTCAGTTTTTGGAGCAATCCCTACTCCGGAACAAGGTGATCGTGAAGGAGTATGAGTGCAGATCCTCTGGCCTGGTGGTTTCAGTCGCAAGTCGCATCCACTGGCAACAGGGCCAGGAATCCCCAGCCCTGGTCCACAGGAACCGGAACACTGTCCGCAGTTTCTTCAGCTGGTTCTCACAGCACAGCCTCCCAGAGGCAGACAGCGTTGCCCAGATTATTAAAGAGGACCTGTGGCCCAGTCCTCTGCAGTACTACCTGCTGGGGGATAGACCTCACAGAGCTAGGAGAGGCCTAGCAAGGTGGCCCACAGAGGCCCCTCCTAGGCCATATGGTTTCCAGTCTGACTAAGTCCTGCCCTGGGACTACTTAAGACTCATTTCTGCCTCCTGGGGACCTGTGCTTAGGCCAGCCATGGCACTCTGCTGTCTGCTTTCTGTTCCATGTACTCTGACCCCTTTGGACTTCAGTGGACTCAACTCCAAGATTGTAGCCTTCATGGCCATGCTCATCTGTTTCCATGCAGCCTCCATGCATTCTCATGACTGTCACATGCCACAGTGTCTGCCTAAGCACCCAGTGCCATGGACATGTACTGCCATCAGCTTCATGGCCTGGACCTGTCTTTGATCATGGCTTTCCCTCCCTTTTTTGACATGGGCACCTAGAAGTCATCACTGGGACGAGCAGTGCCTACTACTTCAAAGCCACAACATATTGGGCTTCACGTTTATCCTGCCCCCACACCTGGCTGTGGCAAGCTGAGTCTCATCATCCAGGATGAAGTGGATGCATTTGGTGCTGGCTGTCAACCAGACTTGGACATTCCAGGTCCCCAGGACCACAGGTCAGGCTACTGGATTGTTGGGCATTTAGCAGAATGGGCATGGGTGAGGTCAAGGACATGAAGCAGTGGGCAGTGCTCTGGGTTGGTCCTACCTCCCAGGCTGCTATTGCCTTGTGAAGGATCGTGCTCTACTGATCACTGGCTATCACTCTGCTCATGAGTTTTGCCCACGTTGCTCCTGGGTCTGCAAGGGCCTCAAGACCTGCCTGTGAACCCAGGTGAGCCACTTGCCAATACACCACCCAAACCCCAGGAACACTGCCATGCTGGCACATCTGGGCATGTTTCAAGGCAGGGGCAAAAACAGGGTCCCTTCCAGAAGCCTACCTTCCTGACTCCTAATCACTGGACTTACACAGAATCCAACTCCTCTGTCTCCACCTGTTTTTAGGCTGCCAAGCTGGGGGCACTGGAGAGGGGGTGTTTCTGCTCATGAGGTCTGTCTCCGCCTGCCCAGATTTCATGTTTCCTTTCTTTTCCTTTCTTTTTCTTTCACCTCCCTTCCTCCCTCCCTCCCTTCCTTCCTTCCAAATTGTTTTTAGTGGGTGGTTGGGAACAAAGTGTGTGCCATTAGAATAAGGCAAATGTGTATGGGAGTTCCCGTCGTGGTGCAGTGTTTAACGAATCCGACTAGGAACCATGAGGTTGCGGGTTTGATCCCTGGCCTTGCTCAGTGGGTTAAGGATCTGGCGTTGCAGTGAGCTGTGGTGTAGGTCGCAGATGTGGCTCGGATCCTGCGTTGCTATGGCTGTGGCGTAGGCCAGCAGCTACAGCTTCAATTGGACCCCTAGCCTGGGAACCTCCATGTGCCATGGGTGTGGCCCTAGAAAAGACAAAAAAAAAAAAAAAAAGAGGCAAATGTGTATGTATACATCAGCTTGCTAAATTTTATTGCCATTGTCCACCCAGTGTTTCCCAGTGTTTTACATTTTTATTAGCCATGCCTGTGGCATGCAGAAGTTCCTGGGCCAGGGATCACATTTGCGCCATGACCCAAGCCACAATGGTGGCAATGCCAGATCCTTAACCTGCTGAGCCATCAGGGAACTCCCTCACATGTTTCTTCTTCTTCTTCTTTTTTTTTTCAGTCTTTTTGTCTTTTTAGGGTGGCACCGAGGAATGTGGATGTTCCCAGGCTAGGGGTCCAATTGGAGCTATAGCCTATGCCATAGCCACAGCAACATCAGAGCCGAGCTGTGTCCTCAACCTCCACCACAGCTCAGGGCAATGCCGGATCCTTAACCCACTGAGTGAGCCAGGGATCGAACATTCATCCTCATGGATGATAGTCAGGTTCGCTAACTGCTGAGCTACAACGGGAACTCCACGTGTTTCTTTTTATTTCCTTTAGAAAGTGATAGCTCTGAAACAAACAACTGAAGAAGCAAGGTTTTGTACAAACAGCTGAGGAGATAGGCTTTCTTGTTGACTTTGCCACTCTGGTTATCTCCAGAGAGGGAGGGTTGTCCTGTAGATTGGCAGAGCTCTCTTTGCCCCGTCTCTGCTCCAGCACCCTGCCCCCCCCCCCCCAGCAAGGGGGACAGTTCAGGGCTACAGAGCAGGGAGACTAGGAGCTCTGGGCCCCAGGGGCAGGGACAGCACTTTGTTTTGTTCTGTGCTATGTTCTTGGAAACTAACTTTAGCCCAGCTCTACTTTCTTCTTCCACCAGGTCCAAAGCCCCTTAGGATCCCGTAGGTACAGGAGCTTAGCTGTGTCCTCCCAGGATCCCCTCCCCAGGCTTTTGGGGCTGTCTCCATCTCATTTGGGGGGAGTGACCATACCAGGCTCCTTTCCGTGGAAGGCCTTGTCTTCTGCTCTCGAGGACATGGAGAGGCCTTGACACAAAAGAAAGGGGCACTGCTCTTGGCAGAGGGGAGTGCAAGAGAAGCCAGAGCCAGCTGCGAAGGGAGGGATGGCAGAGAGTCTGCAAGGGGCAGGAGGGGAGCCCCCATGTCTTCCTAACTTTTTTTTTTTTAATTATTATTTTTTTCCCCTCTACAACATGGGGACCAAGTTACATATACATGTATACATACTTTTCCCTCCCGTTGTTGTGATGTGATTTAAGTATCTAGACATAGTTCTCAATGCTACACAGCAGGATCTCATTGTAAATCCATTCTAAGAGCAATAAATTGCATCTGTTAACCCCAAGCTCCCAATCTCTTCCACGCCCTCCCTCTCCCCCCAGGCAGCCACAAGTCTATTCTCCAAGTCTATGATTTTCTTTTCTGTGGAAACATTCATTTGTATTGTATATTATATTCCAGTTATAAGTGATATCATATGGTATTTGTCTTTCTCTTTCTGACATATTTCACTCAGCATGAGAGTCTCTAGTTCCATCCATGTTGCTGCAAATGGCATTATTTTGTTCTTTTTTATGGCTGAGTAGTATTCCATTGTGTATATATACTCCATCTTCCTAATCCAGTCATCTGTCATGGACATTTGGGTTGTTTCCATGTCTTGGCTATTGTGAATAGTGCTGCAATGAACATGCAGGTACATGTGTTTTCCTAACTTTTTTGATTCACCAATTTCAAAGAACTCAGAACACTGCAGTTTTAGAGGTTCCTTCAGTCCAGGTATGACTTGTGTATGTAGAAAGTTCCCTTAGGGAGTTCCCATGGTGGCTCAGCAGGTTAAGGACCCAACTTAGTCTCCATGAGGATGCAGGTTCGATCCCCTGGCCTTGCTCAGTGAGTTAAGGGTCTGGCATTGCCATAAACTGCAACATAGGTGGCAGATATGGCTTAGATCCCACATTGTTGTGGCTGTGGCATAGGCCAGTGGCTACAGCTCCGATTGGACCCCAAGCCTGGGAACTTCCATAAGCCACAGGTGTGGCTGTAAAAGGAAAAAAAAAAAAGTAGAAATTTAATGCTGTGTTTTTCATTTTGTTGCTTATTAGTCAGACCCTAAGCATCCCCTTCCCCATTTCCATCCACTGTCCAGGCCTGATTGTTGCTGTTGGCTGAGGACATTTACCAAAAATATTAATGTAATTTTTCTATGCCATTTGGACACTTTGTGGCTGTTTATGACTGTTATTAAGTTGTTAGGGCCTGGTAATATAACACTGAACTTAGACGTTGTTTGAATAAGTTGGTTTTGCAGGACTTAAATCTGGAAACTGTTATCATATCCTGTGAGGATAACCTCCAAAAAGAAATCTGTAGCTCTGATGGTCTCTGGTGGCCGTGTTGTAACTGACATCGCTGCTTTGAGACAGGAAAATAGTTACTGATGTGGCTTTGTCCAATCAGAAGAGGATTCATGGTATTTTGTCTGCTATTGCATGATGAAAAAATAAAAACCTTTCAGCTTGGGAAAAAATAACTCAGATCATGTTACTTCCTCATTCAAAACCCTGCTTCGGCAGAAAAACAAAACAAAACCGTAATTCCTGTGGCTGACGATTCCAGCATTTTCTGTTCCCTTCCAACATTATCCATCAACCTCCCTTGACTGCCCACGCTCGCCTCTCTGCTGCTCCTTAAACACACGAAGCACATTCTGACTTCAGGGTTCTTGCACTTTTTCTGTGGAATTTTCTTCATCTGCAATTCCTTCAGGCCTCAGACAAAGGCTTCTTCTGAGGCTTCCCCTGCCCAGTCTGCCTAACGTCATCCTCTGTTCCTTCTCGCTGCTTCTCCCCTTCCCTTCATGGTTTCCTGTCACTTGTAACCCTCCCAAGTGATCTTGTTTTCTTCTCTCCCTTCCCCCTCTAACATGTATCAGGACTTCCTTGCCCCATGTGCACCCCAAAAATTATTTGTGTGAAATTAGTGACTTTCTCCAAATGTGTCAGAGTACTGTGCTCGGCCTGACAACATGGTTCCTGTCCCCAGGATTTCACTGGGGGGAGGTGTGTGGGGACAATGAAGGGTGGCCATGTAATTTGTCTTCAGCTGGAACACATTTAGGAGTGAAAGGACACTACTAGTAATTCCAACAAGACAATAGGCATAACTTGTACATAACAGACACCCCAAAGAGACAGAGCCCGGCTAAGTCCAGCTGGGCCTACAGCTCTGTCCAGCTGTGTGCCATGTAGGATCAGAGGGTGGAGACTTCTATGAAGCTGGGACATGGAGCTGGGCTTTGAAGAGTAGACAGTAGTTTAGGAAGTAGTTTAGAAAGTGGGGCTGGAGGAGTTCCCTTTGTGGCTCAGTGATTAATGAACCTGACTAGGATCCATGAGGATGAGTGTTCAATCCCTGGCCTGGATCAGTGGGTTATGGATCCGGCATTGCTGTGAGCTGTGGTGTAGGCCGGCAGCTGTAGCTCTGATTGGACCCCTAGCCTGGGAACCTCCATATGCTGTGGGTGTGGCCCTAAAAAGCAAAAAAAAAAAAAAAAAAAAGGGCTGAAGAAGGAGAAGAGAATAATTCTGAACAGCAAACAGCATGACCAAAGACACTGGGTGGAAAATGCACCATGTGATCAGGGCACAGCATGTACTCTGGGTGTGGATGCTCAGGAGAGGTGAAGCTGGATGGGTGGGTAAGGCCATTTCCTGGAATTAGGACCTCTGAATGCAAAGCCAAACCATGGTCCAGTGGGTAGTGGGGAGGGGCATCAGCTGTGCCTCAGAGGTGGGCGAGCACATGGGGCAGCTGGAGTCAGGGGGCCGCAGTGTCTGCCACAGCAGCTCCCCAGTATCTTCAGTTTGAATCTTTTCCATCTGTCCATACTACAGCTCTTCCAGGAAGCCCTCTATGATTGCCCTAGTCCACAGCAATCTCTGCCACCTTCCAGCTGTGTGCAACAGCTGTCCCTGATGTTCCCAGGGGAATCAGAGTGAGCCTGAAGGCGGCCTGGTGACCCTGAAAGCTCCTGCCCTACATGGTTTGCCTACGCTGTGCCTGGTGTTTGGCAGGTGCACTTTGGCTCCTGCAGCCCAAATTGGAGCCCTGCTGCACCCTACATGTCCTTAGGCCTTTGACCATGGTGTTTCCCAAGGCAGGTGCTACCTGATCTTTCTGTCGCACGGCCAGTGGCACACTCCTTTCACTCTGTGACTGGCCTCAGCAACTGGGGGGCTCGGCGCTCTTCTGGGGCTTGAGTTTGTCCTCAGAGCCCACTCCTGCTTGCTCATTTATTCAGACCTGGTGTCACTCATTTTCCTATCTGCATATCTTAGCATCCTCTGTACTGAGCACCTGGGGCAGCAGACAACTCTACTCAGGTGTCTGCCCTCAGTGAGCTCAAGAGTCCCATGAGATGAGACTGAAAACAGTGATAATAACCACTGACATTTAGTGGGCACCTACTGTGTGCAGGGACTTACATGAGTACAGTGGCCAGAGTGGCTCTTTAAACCTGAGTGGGAGTTTCCTGGTGGTACAGTGAACTCTGCCAGGTTGAGGATCCAGTGCCACTGATGTGGCACAGGTCGAGGCTGTGGTGTGGCTTTGATCCCTGGTCCCAGAATATTTGTATACTGTGGGCACAGCCCAAAAATAAATAAATGCCGCTAAACCAACCTGAGTCAGGTCATGTCTTCCCTCTGCTCTAAACTCTCCCAATGGCTCTGACCGCTCAAGAGGAAAAGCCAACTGCTCCTTGTGGCCGTCGAGACCTTCAAGATCTGACCTTGTCCCCTCTCCAGCTTCATTTCCTACACCTCTCCTCCTCCAGATGGCTTTCCAGGGACACCAAACTCCTTCAAACGTGGTTCAAAATCCTACCTGCCCTTCCCTTACCTGGAACCTTCTGCTATTTGCATGGCTGACTCCTCGATTCACTAAGGTTCATGCAGCTCAGCTGATGCATTAGTTTCACCTCCTCAGGGAGGCCGTCCCAGACCATCCTTTCTGAAAAACACCCCGTCACTCTCCCTCCCAGCCTCTGATTTGGGTTTTGTTCTAGCACTTACAGCTATCTTCCTTTATGTGATGTACTGATGTCTTGACCGCCTTTGCCTCTGCAATCACAGGGACTTTGTCTTATTCGCTGCGGAACAGCCCTCACCTAGGATAGTGACCAGCACAGCTGGGGACTCAGGAGCCCTGTGGAATGAATGCTTCACACCCCGAGTGAGGTTCAGGAGGCTCTCACAGGTGGGCAAGGGGAAGACCATCTCCAGAGATGGGAACTCTACAACTCAAGGCAGCCCTTTGCAGGCATCACCCTGGAGCTGAGGTGATGTTCCTGGGCCCATCCCTGGTCCCTCCCACGGAGAGACGGACACCCGGCTTACACACACAGGCTCCAGGGATAGAGGAGGGGGCTCGGGGGAGGACTGGCATCCTGCTTTGCTGTGAAGAGGAGACACGAGCCTCTGCTTTTAGAGGTCTGCCCTATTCTGTGGTCCTGGGAAGCAACTTTGGATAAGTATTTTTCAATCAGAAAAATCTGTCTAGAAATTACAGCAATTACTTGTTACCTATGACCACCCTGATTACAGCTTGGGGGACTTTGATATTTTCCTCCAAGGACACGATTTTAGCACAAAAATTCAAGGACATCTCTAGTATCTGCTTTTGCCCTTGTGCATCAGGAGAACTCAATCTGACTTAGGCCAGCGAACTTCGAGGCCCCCACCTCACAGGCCCCACCACCAGAGCTGACGCAGGACTTCGCCGGCAGGGGCTGTGGAGAAGCCAGCACCAGCCGCAAGGCTGATAGGCCCGCATGCTTGCCCTTATTTTGGGCTGCGCCCAGGGCATGTGGAAGTTCCCGGGCTGGGGATCAAATCTTTGCCACAGCAGCAACCTGAGCCACTGCAGTGACAATGCCAGATTCTTAACCGGCTGTGCCACAAGGAGAACTTCTGCCTACGTGCCCCTGATTCTCCACCATGTGTCCTTGGGCACATCTTTTTGTGGCTCTTAGCCCCAGTTTATCATCTAAAGGAGAACTTGGAATTCCTTAGCAGGATGAAAAAGCCCCTTCAGCTATCTCCCCTTCCCCTCCACCTCCAGCCCTCCAAGTGGCTGCCTCAGTGACGATGGCTTTGCTTGCATCTAACAGAAACTCTAACTTAAACAAGATTGTTTTTCCTTACATGGATATCCAGAGGTGAGATGGGCTTTGGGGCTGATTGATTCAGCAGTTCAATGATGTCTTTAAAGACTTGGGCCTTCTCGATCTGCCATCCTTCTTGTTGTTCCAATTTCAAGTTGGTGCCAAGATGGTTGCAGTAGCTCCAAGAGTCGCTTTGCGATACGGCAGCTCCCGAGAAGGCCAAGTGTGTCTTCCCATGACTCACCTAAAATGGAGGAAAACCTTCCCAGAAGCCACTCTAGGTTTTCCAGATCCTGCATCTAATTGGCTAGAACTAGGTAACATGTCTGCTCTTGAATCCGTTGCTGACAAGGGGGAGCGTGGTACCATGACTTGCTTGGATCAAACCTCGGGGTGAAATGGGTGTCTTCCCACAGTGTCCAGTGGGACAGCCAAGACTGTCGTCTCTAAGAGCTCTCAGTCATAATTCAGCTCTCCAGTGGGACCCCTTAGATGGCCCATTCACCCTGTGATGGCCCTCAGGGTTCAACTGCAAGGCTTCTGGGCCTAGAGCATTCCTTAAGTCCAGCCAAGGCACTGCCAAACTTAGATTCCTGGGATGTAGGCCCTGTAGACTCACCTTTGGTGAGTGCAGAAGGAGTAACTGATTGAGCACCTACTGTGAGTGACCCTTTCATGTCCTAGTACTCGTGCAGCCCTTGGCAGACTCTGTGATCTTACATGTTAAAACAGGGAGCAGTACACGGAGTTCCCGTTGTGGCTCAGTGGAAACAAATCTGACTAGGTTAAAGATTCAATTTCTGGACTTTCTCAGTGGGTTAAGGATCTGGCGTTGCAATGAGCCATGGTGTAGGTCACAGATGCGGCTCGGATCCTGTGTGGCTGTGGCTGTGGCTGTGGCTGTGGCTGGCAGCTAAAGCTCTGATTGGACCCCTAGCCTGGGAACTTCCATATGCATTTTTTTCCCCTAAAAAGGGGGGGGGGGGAAAGGAGCAATGCAGACTTCTGCTTTTTTTTTTTTTTTAAATTTTGCTTTTTGCTTTTTAGGGCCGCACCCGTGGCATATGGAAGTTCCCAGGCTAGGGGTCAAATCTGAGCTACAGCTGCTGGCCTATACCACAGCCACAGCCATGTGGGATCCGAGCTGCATCTGAGACCTACACCACAGCTCACAGCAACGCCGGATCCTTAGCCCACTGAGTGAGGCCAAGGATTGAACCTGCATCCTCATGGATACTAGTTGGGTTTGTAAGCTGCTGAGCCACAATGGGAACTCTGAGACTTTTGCTTTTAACCAAGATGAATTAACATGGGTGAGATTTAGCCTCCCACCTGAAACGACCAAAAATACTAAACAAAATATATGGAACAGTGGTTTTCAAGACTTTGGATACTGACTAGCAAAGGATATTAATCCCAGACACATGGGAAACAAGCAAGGTATAGCTGCCCAGCTCACTGCCTTGAGAGGGTTTTCAGGCCACAGCATAAGCAGGGAGACTGAACTCCTTCTGAGATGAGGAGATGGTGCTGAGAGTCTGGGGAAACCGACATAACAGGAGTTCAGAAATGGGCAGAAGATCTGAATAGACATTTTTCTAAGGAAGACATACAGATGGCCAACAGGTACGTGAAAAGATGCTCACTATTGTTAATTATCAGAAAAATACACATAAAAAAACGCAATAAGGGAGGTCCCACTGTGGTGCAATGGTATCAGTGGCATTTATGCAGTGCCAGGACACAGGTTCGATCCCTGGACCAGCACAGTGGGTTAAAGGATCCAGCATTGCCACAGCTGTGGCATAGGTCACACCTGTGGCTCACATCTGATCCCAGGCCTGGGGACTATATCGCCTCACACCTGTTAGAATGGCTATTATCAAAGACAAGAAATAGCAAGTGTTGGTGAGGATGTGGAGTAAAGGGAACTGTGGTGCACTGTTGGCAGGAATGTAAATTGGTGCAGCCACTAAGGAAAACAATATGGAGTTTCCTTGAAAAATGAAAAAACAGAACAACCATATGATCCAGCAATTCCACTCCTGGGTATCTATTCAAAGAAAATGAAAATGCTAACTCAAAAAGATAGGAGCTTTTATGTTCACTACAGCATTATTTGTATTAGCCAAGATATAGAAACAACCTATGTCCACTGGTAGACGAATAGATGAAGAAATTGTGGTATATATACACAATGAAATATTATCCAGCCATGAGAAATGAAATCTCACCATTTGCAACAATATAGTTGGACCTTGAGGACATTATGGTAAGTGAAATAAGTCAGAGAAAGACAAATACCATATGATTTCTCTTATACGCAGGGGAAAAAAACCCCAAAACACACAGATGCAGATTGGTGGTTGCTAGAGATGTGTGCATGGGAGGAGAAATGGGTAAAGGGGATTAAAAGGTAAAAAGAACAGGGGTGAGAGTGGGAGGTGGGGAAAAGAGAGAGAGACAAGTTCATAGGACAGAACACCAGAGAGCCAGAGAGAGAGCTGCACAAAGAGAAATCCCTGGGGACCTGCAGAGGGTCCACTTAAGTATTCACCAGAATACGGATCAGCACAAGTATGTGAGGAAACTGCCTGAGGCCAAGTAATGAGCCAACAGGAAGAATGAAACAGTGCCTGTGGGCTCAAGTGGGGAATAGCGTCTCCTCCCATCAGCCTCGGCGTTGGGGAGAATATCATGTTGTATTGGGGAGACTATTCAAAAAGGTCTGGCTTCAACAGTGGCCAATCATTAGCCCTGCTCTAGAATAGCCTAAAAAAAATCTTTGAGCAAGACCCAAAAGGATTAAATGGTTTCCAAGTAACTTAACTGTCCTAGAACAAAGCTCAAGAGGATTTACAGGATTACAAAAATATCCAGCACCTAACAAGGTAAAACTCAACTTCTGGCATTCAAAGATATCAAGCTTTTAAAGTGGCAGGCAATGAGGAAAATGAGCAATCAAGACTACTAACCTACAATTGCAACAGATGTTAAAATGAGCAGATAATGGTATACTTTATATATTTAAAAATTTAAGTAGACCCGCACATATATTGTCAAATGATTTTTGACAAAGGTGTCAAGACCATTCAATGGGAAAAGGAGTCTTTTCAGCAAATGGTGGTGCCAAGAAAACTGGATCTCTACATGGAAAAGAATAAAGTTGGACCCTTACCTTACACCACACATTAAAATTAAGATGGATTAGATACTTAAATGTAAGACTGAAAACTATAAAACTTTAGGAAGAAAACACAGAGGAAAAAGCTTCATGATACTGAATTGGGCAATGATTTTTTAGATATGACACCAGAAGCACGGGTAACAAAAGAAATAGGTAAAATGGGCTTTGTCAAAATTAAATTTTTGTGCATCAAAGGATACTATCAACAGGAAACAGCAGGCAACCCACAGACTGGGAGAAACTATTTTGCAAATCATATATCTGATAAGGGATTAATATCCAGAATATATAAAGAAATTCTACAACTCAATAACAAGCAATTGAAAATTGAGCAAAAGATCCCAATGGACATTCTCCAAAGAAGATATACAAATGGTTAATAAGCACTGACAAGATGCTCAACATCAGTAATCATTAGGTCAATGCAAATCAAAAACATAAGAGGAGTTCCCGTCATGGCGCAGTGGTTAACGAATCCGACTAGGAACCATGAGGTTGCGGGTTCGGTCCCTGCCCTTGCTCAGTGGGTTAACGATCCGGCGTTGCCATGAGCTGTGGTGTAGGTTGCAGACGCGGCTCGGATCCCGCATTGCTGTGGCTCTGGTGTAAGCCGGGGGCTACAGCTCCGATTCGACCCCTAGACTGGGAACCTTGATATGCCGCGGGAGCGGCCCAAGAAATAGCAAAAAAAAGGACAAAAAAAAAGAAAACCAAAAAAAAAAAAACAAAAAAACATAAGAGACCACTTCACATTTACTAGGATGGATGGTTATTTTCAAAAAGCAGAAAATAACAAGTATTGGTGAGGATGTAGGGAAAACGGAAATTTCCACATAAGTTGGTGGGAATATAAATGATACAGGAAAACAGTGTGGTGGCTCTTTAAAAAAATTAAACATAAAATTACCATTAGAGCCAATAATTCCATGCCTAGGTATACACCCAGAAGAACTGAAAGCAGGGCTTGAGCTAATATTTGTACACTAATGTGCACAGCAGCATTATCAACAATAGCCAAAAGGTAAAAACAACCCAAGTGTTTATTGGTGGATGAATGGATAAGTAAAATGTGGTATATTAAAGTTTTAAAGGAGTGAAATTCTGATACATGCCACAATGTGAACAAACCCTGCAGATGTTACATTAGGTGAAATACGCCAGACACAAAAGGACACAAAATATAATCTGATCCCACTAGAGTAGTCAAATTCAGACCAAAAGGAGAAAGAACAGTCATTATCAGGGGCTGGGGAGCAGAGAACTGGGAGCTAGTGCTTAATGGCTATAGAGTTTCAGTTTGGGATAATGGAAAATTTCTGGAGATGGCTGGTGGGGATCACACATTTTTTGTACAAATTATGTTGCACAATTTGTGAATGTACTTGATGCTTTTGAATCATACACTTTAAAATGGTTAAACAGGAGTTCCCGTCATAGCTTAGAGCAAGCATATCTGACTAGTATCCATGAGGATGCAGATTTGATTCCTGGCCTTGCTCAGTGGGTTAAGGATCCAGTGTTGCCATGAGCTGTGGTGTAGGTTGCAGCATCTGTGTTGCTGTGGCTGTGGTGTAGGCCAGCACCTGTAGCTCTGATGTGACCCCTAGCCTGGAAACTTCCATATACCATGGGTATGGCCCTAAAAGCAATAAATAAATAAATAAATAAATATAAATATAGTATATTATACACTTACATTATATAAAATATGTATATTTGTATATATCTATTATTGCCAATAGGCTAAAAGTAAAAGAATGGAAAAAGATATACTGTGCTAACATTAGTTAAAAGAAAGTGGGATTGGTGATATTAATTTCAAAGTAGATTTCAAAGCAAAGACTATCACTGGGGATAAATTCATCCAAAGGTCAATATGAAACTAACAGAGTTTCAAAATACATATAGTAAAAACAGAACCACAAGGATAAATATACACATCTGCCATTATAGTTAGAGACTTTGACACCCCTCTCTCAATTATTGATAAAACAAAGCAGGCAGAAAATCATTAAGCATATCATAGACTTGAATAACTCTATGAACCAATTTGACTTAATTGACATTTCTATAACACTCTACCCAAGAAAATCTGAATACCCATTTTTTTCAAGTGTACATGGACTGCTTACCAAGATAGACCGTATTTTGGGCCATAAAACAAGCCTTAATAAATTTAGAAAGATTCATGTCACATAGTCTGTGCCCATTATGGTGTCTGCCCACAACAGAATTAAATTAGAAATCAGAAACAGAAATTCCTTAAAAACACAAATAGAAATTCCTTGAAAAAAAAGATCCCAGTATTTGGAAACTAAATAACATGTGAGTCAAACATGTAACCAAATGGAAATCAGAAAGTATCTTGGGAGTTCCCGTCATGGCACAGTGGTTAACGAATCCGACTAGGAACCATGAGGTTGCCGGTTCGATCCCTGCCCTTGCTCAGTGGGTTAACGATCCGGCGTTGCCGTGAGCTGTGGTGTAGGTTGCAGACGCGGCTCGGATCCCGCGTTGCTGTGGCTCTGGCGTAGGCCGGTGGCTACAGCTCCGATTGGACCCCTAGCCTGGGAACCTCCATATGCCGCGAGAGCGGCCCAAGAAATAGCAACAACAACAAGAAGAAAGACAAAAGACAAAAAAAAAAGTATCTTGAACTGAATGACAACGAAAACACAATATATTAGTATTTTGTGATCTTGCTAAAGCAGTATTTAGGAAGAAATTTAGAACACCTGTTAGAAGAAAAAATAAATAAATGACATCAGCTTTCATCTTACGAAACTAGAATAGAGCAAATTAAAGAGTGCTATCTACTCTCACCATTCAGCAATGTATTAAGAGGTTGTAGTCAGTGCAATAAAGCAAGAAAAAGAAATAGAAGGCATCCAGATTGGAAAGGAAGAAGTAAAAAAAAATTTTAACACAGACATCACGATCATCCATGTAGAATTCCACTGGGATATACAAAAAACTAAACAGGAGGGTTAAAGATCTAGCATTGCTGCAGCTGTGACTTTGATTCAATCCCTGGCCCAGGAACTTCCATATGCCACGGGTGCAGCCAAAAAAGAAAAAAACAAACAACAAAACAAAAATGGCTACTAGAACTAATAAATGATTTAGCAAGATTTTAGGATGTAAGATCAGTACATAAAACTCAACTGGATTTTTATTTCTAACAATGAAAAATTAGAAATTAAAAATTTATTTTTATAGTGGCAGCAAAAACATGGTGCTTCAGTAGAGTACTACTGAAGCAGTCAGCTGCCATGGTATCCCCCAGCAGGCTAGCTCAACTATTGGTACTTGATAGCTTCTCTGTAAAAGGGGGCTAATAACAGAACATGCCTCGGAGGATCATACTCGAGATTGAAGGGCTAATACCTAGGAAGTGTTTTAAGTGTCTGGAATACAGGAAGAATCCCGTGAATGACAACCAGCACCCTTCTTACTGAGGGTTGGCATTGGAGTGGATATAACAGTCAACTGTTGTTTTTTGCTTTGCATCTCTCGCATTGTCCTGTCATCACCCATTCCAAGTGACTCTGGTGGGGCTGAAATTCCAATACTCTTGGAGTATGCAGCCCATAAGAGTACTCTATCTTCCTAGATAGAGTGATTGGTCCAAGATGTACAAAAAGTACATCAGACCTTTCCTGGGATTTATCTATATTGAATATATTCACATAGGGAAAGAGATTATCTTTTTCTTCTGGGCTTTCTAAATTGGCTAATGTAAACCTAGAATGATCTGTGCCATGCTCTCCTTGCCTCCTCCAGAAGAGACTGTTGACCATGGGATAAAATGGCACAGAGAAAAGCACAGTGGAGAAAGGGAGAATCTTAAGGCTATCCTTTGTGTCCCTGGATCAATCTGGACCCGAAGCCAAACCACTCCTTTCCTTGATGACTTATGAGTTCATCAATACTCCTTGGGGCTTAAGGCAGTTTGACCTATGTTTCTACTACCTGCAATTGAAGGAATCTTTACATGACAGAGAAGTGAAGTGAGTGAGCAGAGTATTGGACCTGGGAATCTTTTTTTTTTTTTTTGGCCTTTTTGCTATTTCTTGGGCCGCTCCTGCGGCATATGGAGGTTCTCAGGCTAGGGGTCCAATTGGAGCTGTAGCCACCGGCCTACGCCAGAGCCACAGCAACGCGGGATCCGAGCCGCGTCTGCAACCTACACCACAGCTCACGGCAACGCTGGATCGTTAACCCACTGAGCAAGGGCAGGGACCGAACCCGCAACCTCATGGTTCCTAGTCGGATTCATTAACCACTGTGCCACGACGGGAACTCCGGACCTGGGAATCTTTTTCAAACCAGATCTCATTGCTACCAAAGCTCACGCTTGATTGCCATTTCCTACTTGTGGGACCAGAAAGACCATGTTTAGTGATTCAGTATGGAGAGGCTACGGACTCGCACCAGGAAGGGGAACAGCAATGGACTGGGCTCTAGAAAGCCTGACATGAGACCGAGCTTTGAGGGAAACCATTCGGCTCAACCCATTTGGGGAATTTGTCTCATGTCAGACCCCTGATCCCTGCAAGAGATTCAAGAGACATGACAACAGGACAATGGTATATTTATTTACAATTGGACCAAAAAAAGGCATACAGGCATTTTTTTAATTAAAAATAATGGTGATGATGATTAAAAAAGTCAGAAAAGTTGATGTTTGAACCCTTGATGAGGAGTCTGTTTCCCCATTCCCTCGCATAAGAGAATCTTCTTCGGGAAAAAAAAATCCAAGATTTGAATGAATAAGACTCCATTATCATACTCTACTGCTTGGGTTCCCTTTCCTCCAATCTGACTCTTGATGGTTGCCGCTTGGCGCTGCGGAGTCACTGTGAGGCAAGGTTGAGAAGATCACTGGTTTGATTGGTAGAGCTGGTGGGGGCTGCTGGGAGAATATGGGGGGAGGTGAGGGGATGGGGTATATTCCTAGCTTAGCCAGCATCCTGAGTTTTGTCTTGTGATGGGGGTCCTAAAGGGGCTGGAGCAAGGGTGAGTGGCTGTTATTTAGACCCTAACTCCGGGGTGGGTTTGGTCTCTTGCAACTTAAGAGCAAGTATCTGTGACACACATGGGGAGGGCAGGGGTTAGGAAGAGTGGGAGCTGACGGAATGCCAGGCCTGTATATCGGCTCCTCTTTCTAACTTAGGATCCTTGCCTAATCCTGGGACTTGGGGGAGGAACAACAGAATTTACCTTCTATCTTCCCTCTCACAAAGAGAAGGCAAGGATTCTGGAGGTGGAGGGGAGGGGTCTGGCTGAAAGAGCTATGTATGGGCACTGAGGCTGGGGGATATCTGGGAGAGAAGACCTCTTTCCAGCCACCCAAACAAGGGGATCTGAGGTCCCCCAGCCTTGTCCTGCCCTAGAAGTTGGGGAGGAGAGGGCCCACCACCAGCACATTTTACAAAGAGCAGCAACCCCTGAAAGGAAGGGACTGAGGAGCAATCTTGAGGGCTGAAGATCTTCATCCCAGGTACAGACACCTGGATGCTTGGCTTGGCTCTGGAAGTACTAGGCCCCAGATCCAGGGTTTCTTGGCACGAAGACAGTTCATTGCAAGTCTCTCCTCTGGTCCAGCAAACTCTTGCTTCTCTGAGCAGGGTGATTCTTGCTGTCCTGGGGCTTGTGGCACTCAGTACTTCGGAGGGGTTTCCTTGGAGGAATCAAGACTTGGGCTTGCTCCAGTGACAAGATGACCAGAGGCCTGGTGGGAAGCCCCGCCTCCAGCAGCCCTGGGAGGAGGCTGGGGGAGAGAGAAGAGGGAGGGGAAGGGGCTGGAAGAGGCTGACTGCCACTGAGGATGCATGTCCGGGCTAGAGCTGTGCTTTGTTGCGGCATCAATGGCGAGGATGGGCAGTGAGAGGCTCCAAAACCTCACTGAAGCCCTGGCATTTCCTCTTCCAGTTAGTCGGGGGTGGCCAACAGCCCTGAGGAACTGAGGTGGAGACAGTGACCAGAACCCAGTGTCTTGGTGGATTTATCCATCCTGGATCCATTTGTTTAAAAAAAACTAAGGGAAAAACCCCAAACCAAAAATAAACCTGAATAAACAGGTCTGAGAGCTCCTGTTCGAGGGAACTTTCTTAGCACTGAAAAAAAACAACCCACAAAAAAACTCATCCCCCACAGAACCATTTTAAGATGATGAAGAAAAATGCAAGATTTATCTACAGGCCCTCCCGCCCCCCACGTAGCCCCAGGATCCAGGAACACTGTGCCAGGAGTTACATTCCAAACGAGCAGGAGTTATTTTATTTTACGTGCCTGCAGTTCCCCACGCAGGGTGGCTTCCTGTCCGTGGTTGGAGTGGGCTGGGCTGTGGTCCACCCCCATCAGTCTATCTTCACAGCAGCGTAGATCTTGCGGACAAACATGTAGGCTGCATAAAAGCCGATGGTGCCCGTGAGGAGCCAGAAGGACAGGACCATGAGGGCCGTGTAGCCAAAGTAGAGAAGAGAGGGAATGAACTCCACGATGTCCAGCTAGGCACGGCCGGGGAGAGAAGGGGGGAGATGCTTAGTGCCCGCTTGCTGTGGCCAACTGAGTGCCCCCCACCTTCTCACTGATCTTGTGGTGAAGCTGAAGACTGGCAAGGGGAAGGGGCTTGCCCCAGGTGGGCAGCGAGGGCTGGACAGGGCTCACAACCACGGTAAACTGCCTTGGATGCTCATGACCACCATGTGGGTTATCAATCCATTGTACAGATGGAACAGTTACACACCTAGGAAGTAGAAGGAGCTGGGATTTGAACCCAGGGCTAGAGAGCTAGGAGCCCGAGGCCCAACACCCGTGACCCAGGCTATCTCTTGTGGGGGTAAGAGGGAGTGGGAGTCTTCCGGGGAGGGGGGGCGGCTGGGAGTTCACTGGGAGACAGGGCTGACCTCAGGGGCCAGTGCCAGAAAGATGTAGGCAGGAATGGCGCCAGCTGTCACTTCTTCACCCTCCACAGTCCCCAAAACACTATAGTGACACTCCTGGATGGCTGGGATGCAAGAAGTAGGGGGAAGAGAGGTGTCTAGGGCTCCCGGCTTCAGGACCAGAGAGACACCACGAGCCTCCTGAGGGCGCTCAGTGACCTGTGTTAATATCTCATAGGGATTTTGGCCTTGGAGCACTTGGGCTCCTGTGCAGGGTTCTGAGGCCTGGGCAGGGATGCTAGGGAATCTGCAGTGTGGCAGTGTTTCCTGGTCCAAGTGGAGCTCATCTCAAACCCTGGTTATCAAGACCTGCCCAGCCCACCAAGGAATGAGTTGGGCTTATTCCAGGGCTCAGGGACAGATACATGGTCACAAAACACCAGGAGCCCAGAAGAAAACAAGGGCCACAGTTTGAGACTGTCTCCCTAAAGTCGAGTATTTTCAAACTGGGGTCCAAGGCCATGTTTTCTGGTTCAACCACCCCTCTCCTTTAATGAGGCTTCTTGTGGCTGAAGATGGGGTGAGGGTGATGCGGGGAGGGTGGGGGACAGGGCAGTGAGTGGTAAACCCAGTGGGAAACCCGGGAAAGGGATGAGGCAAAAGGCAGCACTGGAAAGTTCCTTGGAGTTTAGATAGGCCAAGACTATCATTTTTACAGACAGGGCTCTGGGGCTGGAGGAAGTCTGAAGAACAGAGAAAACTGGGGCAGGAGCAGGAAGGGCAGGGGGCTGAGATGTGACCTTTGGGTAGACAGCTATGGTAGCGGGTTTTGTTAAGCCAGCACTGTCTCCTGTTTTCCTTCTTCCTAGTGCCTCGAGTACCCACTCCCTACTGGGGCTGTCAGGCCTAACACCAAACCTGAAACAGTCAATCAGAGTACGCCATTCTCCTGGACGTGAGGAAGAGTGAGGGATGCATGTATTCGGGGCCAATGAGCATCTGTCTTCCCTGAGATTGATAACATGAAGGCAGAGGAAAGACATTCTTTTAGCTCTAGGGCTGCAAAGCTAAGGAGACACACTAGGGTTGCCACTGACCATCTTTCTACTTTTGGAAAGATCCTGCTTGCACACTGAAGCCAGTAAAATACACACAAAGCTGAGGTATAAACACAGAGCTTTGATGCCGTCTTAGCTGCTGGATCTAACCAAGCAACTTCTTAAACTTACATCAGCCATAACATTCTCTTTTTTGCTTAAGCCAGCCGGAACTGGGTTTTGGTCAGTTTCCATTCAAAACAGTTCTGATTAATATGGGCTGTAGAGAAGGGAAATAGATTTGTTCTGCAGGATTCCAGGAATAAGACTATGGTCTGAAGACAGAAGTTACAGGGATGAAGATTTCAGTGAGGCGTTCCCGTCGTGGCTCAGCGGTTAACAAACCTGACTAGCATCCATGAGGACTCGGGTTTGATCTTTGGCCTCGCTCAGTGGCTTAAGGATCCGGCATTGCCATGAGCTGTGGTGTAGGCTGCAGACATGGCTCAGATCCAGTGTTGCTGTGGCTGTGGCGTAGGCTGGCTGCTCCAGGTCTGATTTGACCCCTAGCCTGGGATCCTCCGTATGCTGCAGGTGTGGCCCTAAAAAGGCAAAACAAACAAACAAACAAAGATTTCAGTGAGAAGTAAGGAAAAACCTTGATAATGACAGGACCAATCCAAAGAGAATGGGAGCAGCAGAATGTGCTCAGCAAGCTTTTTCTGAAAGGGCCAGATTATAAACAGTTTAGGCCATGTGGCCTCTGTCAAAACTACTCCACTCTGTCATTATAATGTAAAAGCAGCCGTGACCACATGTAAATGAACGAGCATGGCCTTGTGCCTGTAAAACTTTGTTTAGAGAAACAGGCCTACTGGCCCATGGGCTACAGTTGGCTGAGCCCTGAGCTAGTAGGATCACTTGCTGGGATGGCTGGAGAAGAGGGCGGAGTCAGCAAACTGGAGGCAGGACTGGAGCACCTCACTCAATGATCTGGATAGTCTTTTCAAACCTCACGTTTTTGGGAGAGGGAATTCACAGCTTCTACCTTCTGACCTATGACTCTAGTGTGGAAATATACCCTGGTTTATAAGCATAGGACTGGTTGCTCTGGGGCTTTGGAGACCTCAGACTCCTCTCAATGGCCTGTCTGGTTTATGTATGATGCACACACCTACCAAACCTGCTCGGGGGAACTGTCTGCATTCTTACTCAGGCCACTCTTTGGGGCAGTGAGCTCTGTGAATACAGCTGAGCTCCTACATCTGAGCGCTAAAGGCTACTGCAGCACTTCCTGCTTCTATCTTTATTAACTCTTCTCACTCATTCTGTTCTCGCACGTGACTGTCCCTTTTCTCCCTTGCTTCTTGAAGTGAACACCGTCTTAGTCTCTCTTACTTCCTCTTAAAAACCCTGTAAGGTGATGTACTTCCTTTGAGTTCCGTTGTGGCTGTGTCTCACAGGTTTTGCCTGCAATACTCTCATTGTCATTTATCCCGAACGCTTCTGCCACCCAAACATACTCTTTTTCCAGAAAACATGCATGAATGGCCCGTTATTGGTAAAAAAAGATTAAGACACTTGGGGTTCCCTCCCAGCACCCCTCTCTCCCCAGTCCTGCCCTGAAAGGGTTAGGGGGCTCCTTCATACAGGGTAGTACCTTGTTTACAAAATAAAAGATGGCATAGACCAGGACATAGAACGCGGATCCCCCAGACACTAGGAAATTCCTCCACCACCAGCGGTAATCCTGAGGAGGAAACAGAGAAGGGTCATCACTGTCTCCAGGCAGAACCTCTTCCCCAAGTTTCACAACAGCTAAAGACCCTGGCTGGGTAAGCACTGTCATGTTTGGGGCGATGAGAAGGTTTTATACCTTGACTGTGATGGTGACTGCACAACTGTATACGCTTCTGAAAACTTACAAAACTATAGACTTAAAAGGGTGAACTTCACTATTTATAAATTATATCTCTATTAAAAAAAATCAACCACAAGCAAAAGAACAGTATTAACAACAACTAACATTCCTTGAGCAAATGCTCACCATGTGCTGGGTACTGTTCTGAGTGCTCTATGGGAATTGGCTCACTGGGTCCTTGAGCAGCCCTCTGAGTTAGGTCCTGCTGCTGCCCTGTCCCGGGAGCAGGAATGAAAGGCAGAGGGAGGTTAAGCGACGGCCCCAGGGCCAGGGCTCCTAATGGAGGAGCCAGGGTTTCAGCTCAGGCTCTCTGTCCCAGAGCCCTTGTTCTGCCTGCTCTGCCAAGAGCTAGTCCCCTGCTGGAGGCCAGGTCACCCACTCTGCTAAGCTATAGAAGGCCACTACTGGAGCAGACTCAGTACTGACAAATCTACTGTCACCAAGTTGCGGTGACTTCCCCACATGACAATGATGACAGGTAGGGATCACGAACTCTTGTCTACAGCCGAACAAATGGAGGCTCGGAGAAAGGAAGTGATGTACTTGCACAAGACTTCCGAGCCAGGAGGGGCGGGACCACATGGGAAACCCAGGCAGCCTCAGGGACCCATTCAATGCTGGACCCAGCTCCCCAACCCCCAACCGCTGGCCCCGTTCCCCTCACCTCTGCACACAGCTGGAAGTACACCATGACGATGCTGATTTGCGAACAGGACACCACCAGGATGATGAAGACGAGGAACAGGAAGCCGAAGAGGTAATAGAATTGATTCTCCCAGATGGCCTGCAGATATGCCACAGCTGGCCTTCAGCTAGCCTGCCTCCACCCAGCTGCCCCCCCCCCCCCGGCTCTCCCTGCCTGTGCTTGGGATGCCATCCCTCAGTCAGGACTGGCATGCCATCTGTCACCAGGGCAGGAGACACCACCATGACCCCACTGGGTTCTGTGGGCCTGGCTTGTGGCTCTGATGGACCTCTCCCTGGAGCAGAGGATGAGCCACGCTGTTGCTAGGTTGGCCCTGGGGCATGTCTGATCCTGAGACAGGCAGGCCCCAGCCTGAACCCCAGCGCCTGCGGAAAATAATGAATCCCATCCCAATCGAAATGACATAGCAGCCAGCTCTAGCTGGGACAGCTCACCATGTGCCAGGCACAGAGCTACATGCTTTATGTGCATCTCCACATGTCAGCCTATGAAAGAGTGGCATTTTACAGTGAAGGAAGTCAAGGCTCAGAGAGGCCAGGGATTGGCCCAGAATAGAAGTGGCCTCCCTGGGCAAGCAGCCAACCTGTCCTCTGATCCTTTACCTAGACAGGGCTAGGTGGGTGAGAGGGGGGCAGCAGGGAGGGGCTGGACCACTCCAAAGGAGCAAATGCTTGTCCAGCACTGACTTAGTGGAAGGCCCTCTCTCTGCTGGGTAGCTTTAGATGGCTCCGAAGAACCCTTCTGCCAACTTTCATCTTGGCACCTCTAGGAGAGGGGTAATCATTACAGCAGCAGCTACAAAGTAACAAGCATTTTTCCTGAATGCCCAGCGCTGTGCCTTTTATAGACATTCTATCACGTTCCAGCCTCACAATGATCCTGAGAATTGGGCATCATTCCCTGCACTATGCTAGAAGTTTGGCAAAATGGATAAAGATGTGAAGGGACCCAGAAATCAAGGCAGATGCAAAAATGATATATTAATAATGGTGGTGACCGATTACAATATTGCTAGAGCAGCGAGGGCAGCTTCTACTCACTGAGCCCTTCCCACACCAGAACCTGTACACACAGCACATCCCACTTAACCTTCCAAGCTGTCCTGAGAGGCAGGATTGCTACCCTAATTTAGGGCGAAGAATGAGGGCTCTGAGAGGTTAAAAGGCCTGTCTGAGATTTCATAGGCAGAAGAGGCAGAGCACCTAAGCGGGGGATTAGGGACCAGGCAGTGTAGGGGACGGTGAGGGCTGGGGAGCAGGTAGCAAATACTTACACTGAAGATGAAGAAAAGCTCGATGAACATGGCGCCGAAGGGCAGGATCCCTGCCATGAGAATGCTGCAGAGAACGGGAGGGTTAACAC
The DNA here is from genome assembly GCF_016906955.1 of Phacochoerus africanus. NCBI lineage: Eukaryota > Metazoa > Chordata > Mammalia > Artiodactyla > Suidae > Phacochoerus > Phacochoerus africanus. The sequence continues at coordinate 27,413,276 of NC_062546.1, forward strand.
TGCTGGGAGACCTGGGCCACGGGATGCTTCGGGCTCCTGCTTGAGCCAGCACAAATGAGAGCACTGTGGTTCTAATTCTTGCAGCATGCATTTGTACCACTATTGCCTCAGAGGTAGATATCATTTCCCCCATTTTACAGGTGGGGAAACTGAGGTACAGAGAGGTGGGGTGACTTGCTCAAGGTCCAAGGTGGTCTTGCCAGATCCCAGCCACACCTGTGACTTACACCACAGCTCACGGCAACGCTGGATACTTAACCCACCAAGCAGGGTCAGGAATCGACCCTGCATCCTCGCAGGTATTAGTCGAGTTCATTACCATTGAGCCATGACGGAAACTGCAAGGTCCAAGGTAGTCTTAACCTGTCTCACTGCACCTTCCCACCCTGACCCCTTCCCTGGCCAACACCAAGTCTGGCTACAACTTGGTCCTCTTTGTCTTGGAGTGAAGCTAAGCTTTCCCGAAGTTGACTAGAGCCCAACGGGGCTGCAGGAGCACCTGTCCCAGCACCCGTGGGGGGAAGGTACCCTCATCCACGTCTTTCTGAGGAGATGGCTCAGGGGAGTGTTGGCCTTGCCTACTCCAGAAGCCCCCTGCCTGGCCCCTGCTGGAGACTCACCCCACAAATCGGTTCATGTACCACCGCTGCTCGGGGATCTGCCGGGGAATCTGGTTGGTACGCACGGGGTTGTCATATGGCTGCTTCCGGAAGCCGAAGTAGTAGCCCAGGTAGACGAGGGGCAGGGAGATCCCGAACCACATGCACAGCAGGGCCACCATGGTGGGGAAGGGCACCTGTGGGCACAGCACCATGAGGCTCCTCCAGCCCTGAAGCCCAAGTGGGGAGGGGGAGGGGGACCTCCTGGGCCCCAGGGCAGGAGGGACACAGCAGGACCAGACTGGTGGGGAAAGTCCTGCAGACACGCTCCCCACAGGCTACTGGCCAGAGGGACCTGGGGCTGTCCCCTCGGAAAAGCAGAGGGCAGATGGAGGACCAGCTGAGCAGGGCATCCTGGAGGAGCTTATCACCAGGGAGGATGTGGGGAAAGAACAAGGAAAGAAGGACCGAGAGCACAAAGGGGGAACAAAGGGCCAGAATGAAGGGAAAAAAGAGAACTGCACAAATAGTGTGCTCCCAGTTTTGTTCAGTGAAAACACCACGATCTACACTAAGTGAAAAAAGATATAAAACTGTGTACAAGACTCCACTTTAATAAAAACACCCCAATACTTACATGTAAATGTGCCTAAAGGCACAAAAAGTTGCACTTTCTCAGACGGGGTAGGGGGATTAGAATTGACTTTTCATTTTGTTCTTTAATCCCAGTTTTACCTTTTTATAAGACTTGTGCAAATGGAATGAATTAACATTTGCAGAGTGCTTAGAACAGTACTTATTCCAAAGTAAGCACTACATAAATGTTTGCTTTTATAATTTAAAAATTATATATCTAAAGCTAGGTAAAAAGTCTGTAAAAACATGCAAAAGATCTACAATAACTTTTCCCTTTTTTTTTTGGTCTTTTTTTAGGGCCGCACCCACAGCACATGGAGGGTCCCAGGCTAGGGGTCAAATGAGAGTTGCAGCCCCTGGCCTACACCACAGCCACTGCGACGCAGGATCCGAGCTATGTCTGCGAGCTACATCACAGCTCACAGCAACGCTGGATCCTTAACCTACTGAGCGAGGCCAGGGATCAAACCCTCGTCCTCATGGATACTAGATGGGTTCGTTTCCACTAGTCACAATGGAAACTCCCAACATTAACTCTTCTGTACCTTCCTTTCCAAAATATCTACAATAACTGTTTATAATGAGCAGTTGGTAATTTGGAGAAAAATGTTGGGAGAGAGAGAAGGGAGACAAGCATAAAAAAGAGGAAGTGGGAGGAAGAATATGTCCCTGCCTTTTCCGAGGGCAGCTCCCTGGATTGCTGGGAAGAACCCAGTCCTTGGGCAGCCTGGACTGGAAGCTTCACCCAAGGATCTTCACTAGGTACTGGTAGGTGGAGGGGAGGTGGCTCTATCTGCTGAGGCTGCGATGGACAATGCCTGTCCCACCCTGACCGCCACCTTGCTAATCTGACCCCGTCTCCCATCCCCAATTGTGTCTACAATTCTGTGTGATGACTGGAGCTGGCAGGCTCCCCGCTCTGAGGACAGACCTCCCACGGGGGCTGTGGCTGAGCTCGGGGCACGCGGGGAGGAGAGCCCTGCTTGGGGATACTGACTAATAAAGTCATACTAGGCAGCTTTCCCTTGGGTGAGACAAAGGGAGATTCCCCACTTGGCCCCTGGACCGTGGAAAGCTCCCTTTAGAGAAGTGAACTTTGGTCAGCTGTTTGAAAGGGCCCACAGGAAGGTCAGGGCAGAAGGACACACAGGGCTGGGGAAACCCCGGCCAGTCCTCACCCCCAGGGCTGGGAACAGACCTCTGGGGACTCAGAAAAGGGAAGGAAATGGCAGGAAGTGACCTGTGGGAGTGGGCCTGAGCTCAGCTGGCCCTCCCTTGTCGGGGAGGGCACTTACCGCTCCTGACGAATGCTTTCCCCAGATGAAGCAATTCAACACGAAGCAGATGCCGAAAACCACGCCAGGGTACAGTGTCGCCGTCTAGGAGGAGAGAGACCAGGCTGGGGAGCTGCATCTGTGTAGCACCCACCTGCCCCGTCGCGGCTCCCAGACTGGAGGTTCTCAAGCCCTCCTTGTCTTGCAGGACTCAGCACAAGGAAAATCCCTTCCACAAAGCATTCCCTGACCTGACTAGGCAAGCCTCCTGCTCTCTGTCCTTTTAGCTCCCTGAGCCACCCCCTCCTTGTCCTCACCCGAGTTTGTAATCACAGCTGATGTCACCTGGTCAGTGTCACCTACCCCACAGCTATAAGCTCTTGGGAGGACCATGTTCTGCTTATGACTGTGCTCCCAGCACCTAGAACAGTTGGGCTCAATAAGCATTTGGTGAAGATGACCAAGTAAAACTTTACAAAGCATGAATGCCGGGGCCCCCATCCAAATTGTCTAGCGTGGAGGGTAGGCTTTAACTGGGATTTAGGGGTGGTGGGCGCTGGCCTCCACACACATCATCTCACCTAATCCTGCTGCACCCCAGATGGGAAGAACTGTCATTATCCCTTTTAAACAAGACACTGAGACCCAGTAATGTTAAATACCCCTACCCCAACTTCACACAGTCAGTTAAGGGGTTCAGAGGTTCCAACCCAGGCAGTCTGATTGCAGAGCCCCGCTCCTAACCCCTGCAGTGTATTCCACCCAGTCAAGATCTCTGGGGCTGGGGCGCGGGCATGGGGAGCCAAAGCCCTAGACCTGCAGTTAAGCCTCCTCCACCAATGCGGCTGTCTGAGCATCCAGGACGGTCACTGATCACGATGCCTGAGTCTCCCTGCAATCTGGCGCTTGGCCTTGCGGCCAGCTTTACCTTTGGCCCCAAGCCGCCCACACCAAGTAACTAGCCACTGCTCCACCATGTCCCTGAACCCAGGCCTTATGTAGGTAAAGTCACTGACATCTCAGGTATCCGCCTCCTAGGTGCCAAGGCTGAGCCAGCAGCCTTCCATCCACACGACAACCTGAGAGGTGGGTACAACCAGCCCCCACTGGAGAGATGGGGAAACCAAGGCTCAGAGGGCTGGTCAAGGTTCCAACCAAGGTAACAACAGAGCCAGGAGTGGGATCTAGGAGATTCCAGAAGCTCAGGCCTCCCTGATGGCTGCTTCCATCCAACTGAAACCCTCTTCCTCCAAGGCCCAGCTCAAATGTCACTTCCCCTCTTCCTATCTTCCTGTTTTACTCTGCTGTGTAGCAGGGAATTCCTCATCTGTCTTCCTTCTTGGCTAAAATTTATGGACTGGGCACTGTGCTAGATACCAGGAAGAACGTGAAAAAACTTCAGATCCAGAAATGAAGAACCACAGACACTGGCATTCCTTGTAGGTATGAGGCTCTGCCCAGGCTCCTCTGCCAAGGAGGACACTGAAGTCAGAATGGGGGAGGGAGGGAGGGTGTCCCAGGAGCTAAGACTTAAAGAGGCCGGAGGGGAGCAGAGCACTCATACGCCTGCACAGCCGTGGCTACAGCAGGTGCCTGCCTGCGGAGGGAGGCAGGGCACACCATGGAGGGTCGAAACCCTGCTGGAAACCTGGGGTCCTTGGATAGGCAAGAGGCAAATACGCCTAAATCCAGGCTAGAGTCTTGGCGATGGAGATGGGAGGGAATTCATGCCACTTGAGGTGTGAGGGGAGGTGGAGCACTTGGGAGGAGGTGGAAGGAAGCCACCCAGGTGTCTGCCTTGCAGGCCTGGGTGGGTGATGGTGCCACTGGATGCAGAGAGAGGTCTGGGGCAGAGAGAAGAGGTTTGCCTTGGGACTGCAGAGGGAGACCCTAGAAGGCTTCTAGTGGGAGACCTCCAGATGGGAGGGGGGAGCTGGGTTTACAGCTCTGTAGATCCCCCTCTCTAAGCACATAGTGGCCTGGGAAAAGCGCCTGATGAATTCAAGAATTCAGTAAACTTTTTTGATCCTTCCAGAACAATCACCGTCATAGCTCTTCTATACTGAGGGCGTTGAAGTCAGAACGGGGGAGGGAAGGAGGGTGTCCCTGATGCTAAGACTTACTAAGTGCCAGGATATCAGCCAGAGCGGGGATATGCTGAGCTCCCCTGGGCCTTCAGTAGCCAGGAGGATGGTTTCAGAAGGCCAGGTCTAGGGGCTTCTCTGATTTGGTACCAGGGGTTACCCTGGTCCTCTAAGGGCTCACTTGCTCTGGGAGAAGGGGCTCGGGGCTCCCGGAAGACAGGGTCAACTTCCAGGTGGCCTCCGGCTCCTATGGTCCTTTCTGCTGCCAAGAACTCTCCTCATCACCAGGAGGACAGAGAACCCCAGGAGCTGACCTTACTGAAGAGGAATGGACGGACCAAAGTCTGGAAAACAGGCTGACAGGGACATGGGGCCTGGCCTGTCCCGGTGCTGGCAGGTAACTCTCTCTTTATACCACTGGGCAGGGTGTTCTCCCGGCAGCCCTGCTGTTAGGTTTTGACTTTAAACTTTGACACCTGGGCTTGGTGCCTAAATCCTACTATTTTGAATCCCCTATTTCTTCTTGTACTTGAGCCACGGGACAATGTAGGCTAAACCCACCTAAGTTCAATTCCTTCTTTGCACAGATGTGGCAACTAAGGCCCTGAGGGGTCAGTGCCTGTGGGTAAGAGCCCAGCGCTTCCAGTCCTTGCGTGTGCTCCTGCCCCCCACCAGGCAGCTACTCAGCCTCTGACCCAAAGCCCCACCAGCGCCTGCCCACACTGCTCCTGAGGAGCCCAGAAGGAAGCTTCTCGGTTCCCCCCAACACCGGGAGGAGGTATAGGACACTTACACAGAAGGCTCCTTTCTTCCACCGATGGCCTTTTAGAGTGCGGTACAGACGGCCGGCGGAAAATCCACCAAACACCCTGTGGGGAAACGGCAGGGATCCACACCAAGGAGACCTGTTAGTGAGGCGCAGGTGATTTGTGCCAGCCCCGGGGCCCGCTCAGACACACCTACCCCATGAACATGAAGAGGAAGCAGGCTGTGGTCATGAGAGCTCCCCGGCTAGAGGGTGACAGCATCCCAAGCATGGCCACAACTGAGAAGGGAGGGGAAGAGAGAGAAAGTCAGGTCTCCAGGGCCATCCGGGGCTGGCTGATAGGGCCCGGGGCCAGGCGAGGCTGGACGAGGCTCCCTTCTCCCCTGGCCTTCCTCTCTACGGGAGATGGCTGGGTCTTAGCTGGGGTGCAGCGGGCTGCAGCTGTTGCTGGGCTGTGGCTGGCTGCATCTTCACTGCCACGGCCAGCCTAGAAAATCTGCCTTATCAACTCTGAGAGGTGCAGGTGAGTCTTCCCATTCCTCCAAAGAGGAATCTGAGGCTCACAGAGGTTAAGTGACTTGTCCAAGGGCACAAAGGCTAGAGGCATGAGGCTGAGATACAAATTTAGGCAGATTAGTTGCTTAGAGATTAGATTTTTGAAAGTTCCCATCACAGGGAAAAAACTGTAACTATGTGAGGACGGATATTAACTTACTCTGCTAAAAATTTCACAATATATACATATATCAGAGGAGGTTGGGTGTTCAGGGTGGTATCGAAGTAGAAGGTATAATATCAAATCATTATAGTGCACACCTTAAACTAATACAATGTTATAAAAAAGTTAAAATGGTTAAAAAAAATTTGGGCAGACTGACTTCAGAACCGCCTGTAACTACTATATTCATTTGGGGGGTGGTTTTCTGAGAGAAAAAGATCTGATTCCAGTCCTAATCATGGTGCTGAAATGGGCAAGTCATTTAATGCCCGACTGGAAAAGGAGGCCAACCTCACAGCGCTGCTGAGCAGCTTCTCTGGCGGTGTGGACGCAGGGGGATTTATCGACGGTGCTGAAAAGAGCTGAGGAGGAGTACATCACCGGGGCCTGAGGACTAGCCCTCCTGCGGGGTGGACGGCTCTGGCCCAGAGACGCTGACACACCCCTGCCCTGGGAAGGGAAGGCTGCCCTTCGGCCAGGCTCAGGCCCGGGCCGCGTTGGTGACGGTGAGGCCCCGCACCCAGCCCCGCCAGGCCCACTCACAGATGACGATGAGGATCATACAGAAGAGCTGAATGCCTGAGCCCAGCAGGGAGCTGAGGATCATGGGATACTGGGGGGGCCTGAAGACGTCGCCATGTACCAGCTTCCACCCAGACTCTTCCATGGTGTCTTCCTGCAGCAAAGAGCCAGAGAATGAGGCTCCTCTTGGGCTCTGGAAGAGGTAGCTCCCACAGGGGCCACCTCCTCCCCCAAGGATCCATGTCCCCTGATGGGGGCTGAAGGTTCCTCAGGTAGGTGTCAACCAGCTCCACTCTGACAGCAATGTATGTGACACGAGAAAGTGTTCTCCAGGGAACTGTTACACAGGAAAAGTAGGGCACAAACATGGGCTTACAGCTACATAAAATATCTGATTCATAAAAGATACATAAAGGAGTTCCCGCTGTGGCTCAGTGGTTAACGAATCTGACTAGGAACCATGAGGTTGCAGGTTCGATCCCTGGCCTTGCTCAGTGGGTTAAGGATCTGGCGTTGCTGTGGTGTAGGCCGGCAGCTACAGCTCTGATTGGACCCCTAGCCTGGGAACCTCCATAAGCCATGGGAGCGGCCTTAGAAAAGGCAAAAAGACAATAAATAAAATAAAATAAAGTAAAATAAAATAAAGATACATAAAAAAGCTACATAAAAGATCTGTAACCCCCCACAAATCCTACAAACCTAATGCATGGAAAAATACATTAGGAAAAATGCGTGGAAAAATGCATTGCCTACAAACCTAATGCATGGAAAAATGTAAACCAACACACCAAAATGTTAACTGTGATAGTTTCTGAGTGGTGAGGCTGGAAGCAATTTATTATTTTTTACTAATTATGAAAGTAATACAGGCACACCTCATTTTATTGTGCTTCACTTGATAGCACTTCGCGGATACTGAATTTTTCACAAACTGAAGGTTTGTGGAAACCCTGCATCAAGCACGTCTCCTGGCACCGTTTTTCCAACAGCATTTCTTTACTTTGTGCCTCTGTGTCACATTTTGGTAATTCTTGCAATATTTCAATTTTTTTCATTATTATATTTGTTATGGTGATCCATTATCAGTGATCTTTGATGCAATTACTATTGCAATTATTTTGGGGTGCTGTGAACTGTGCCCAAAAAAGATAGCAAACTTATATAATAAACCCATGTTCTGACTGCTCCACCAACGGTTCCCTCACCTCTCTCCCTCTCCTCCAGCCTCCCTATTCCCTCAGATATAACAATATTGTAAATAGGCCCATTCGTAACCCTCCAATGGCTTCTAATTGTGCAAGTGAAAGAAGAGTTGCATTGCTTGCACTTTAAATCAGAATCTAGAAAAGATTAAGCTTAGTGAGGAAGGCAAGTCAAAAGATGAGACAGGCCGAAAGCCAGGCCTCTTACTCCAGTTAGCCAAGTTGTGAATGCAAAGGAAAAGTTCTTGAAGGGGATTAAAAGTGCTATTCCAGGGAGTTCCTGTCGTGGCGCAAGGGAAACGAATCCGACTAGGAACCATGAGGTTGTGGGTTCAATTCCTGACCTCGCTCATTGGGTTAAGGATCTGGTGTTGCCATGAGTTGTGGTGTAGGTCGAAGACGCGCTTGGATCTGGTGTTGCTGTGGCTCTGGCGTAGGCCGGTCGCTACAGCTCCGATTAGACCCCTAGCCTGGGAATCTCCATATGCCACGGGTGTAGCCCTAAAAAGCAAAAAAAAAAAAAGAAATTACTGCTTATTGACATGCCCCTGTTCACCCAAGAGCTCTGATGGAGATGGACAAGGAGATGAATATTGTTTTCATGCTAACAAAACATCCATTCTGCAGCCCATGGCTCAAGGAGTTATTCTGACTCTGCACTCTTATTATTTAAGAAATACATTTTATAAGGTTATAGCTGCCATAGAGACTGTGATTCTGTCAATGGATCTGGGCAAAGTAAATTGAAAACCTTCTGGAAAGGATGCGCTACCAGATGCCATTAAGAACATTTGTGATTCACAGAAGACAAAATATCAACATTAACAAGAGTTTTGAAGAAGTTGATTCCAATCCTCATGGATCAAATTGTGGGGTTTAAGACGACTTCAGTGGAAGAAGTAATTCAGTTGCAGTGGAAATAGCAAGAGAACTAGACTTAGAAATGGAGCCTGAAGATAAGCCTGAATCGCTGTAATCACAAATAAAACTTTAACAGAGAAGGAGTTGTTAGGGATGAGCAAAGAAAGTGTTTTTTTGAGGCAGTGTCTACTCTTGGTGAAGGTGCCATGAAGACTGTTGAGGCAACAACAAAGGAATTAGAATATTACATAAACTTAGTTGATAAAGCTGTGACAGGGTTTGAGAGGACTGACTCCCATTTTGAAAGAAGTTCTACCGTGGGTAAAACTATCAAACAGCATTGTATGCTATAGAGAAGTTGTTTGTGAAAAGAAAAGTCAATGGATTTGGCAAATTTTACGTTATCTTAAGAAATTGCTATGGACACTTCAGCAACCACCACCCTGATCAGTCAGCAGCCATCAACGTCGAAGCAAGACCCTCCACCAGCAAAAAAGATAATGACTTGCATTTTTTAGCACTAGTATCTCAAAAATTAAGGTATGGCTTTTTAGACATAATGTTATTGCACACTCAATAGACTGCAGTATAGTATAAACATAACTTTTACATGGAATGGGAAACCAAAAAGTCATCTGACTGGCTTTATTGCAGTAATCACTTTACTGTGATGGTCTGGAACTGAACCTGGAATATTGCCAAGGTATGGCTACATGTACTCTTACTTATGTAATTAAAAAGTAAAAAAAAAATTTTGATATATGGTATAATATTCCATATACAAAAAGTAGTAAATGTGTATCACAGATGAATTTTTAAAAACCCAAGACCAAAGGAAAGATATAAAACATTCAAAGATTAAAAAATAAACCAGAAATATATAGAAAATGATTAAGACACTTAATAATCTTGTTTTGATATATTTCCTTTAGTCCTTTATGTATGTACATGTGTATATGTATATATAATTTTTAACAATAAAATTGGGATCATACTGTTTTTACTGTGTCCTTTATTTTCAGTTGATGTATGATCATGAGCATTTCATCAGGTCCATAAACACTCTTCACAATTACCATTTTAATGTCTGTACAATTTTTCAATGTACAGCAATGCCATGATATAACCAATCTATTATTATGGAATATCAGGTTTTAAAATCTTAAAAAGGCTGCAATAAATATTTCTAGAGCAAACTTTTTTGGGTTTTGATGGTTTTCTTAGGGAAATTCTAGAATGAGCAGGTGAAAACAAGTTGACTATTTGATAGTTTACGATATGTACTGGCAGTTAACTACTTTGCACAAAACTACTATTTATACTTGCGTGGGTGGCATGGAAAGGTGCTTATCTCACATTAACCTTGCCGTATATATACACATATATGTGCTAATTTGAAGGTTCCAAACTGTCTTCTCATGATTGTTTGAAACTGCATTTTGAGGGCTTATCCTTGCAGTTAAAACAGTTTTTCACACGTTTACTAGCCATACATGGATCCTTGTGTATACACTAATTTTTTTTTTTTTTGCTTTTTTTAGGGCTGCACCCCCAGTGTATGGAAGTTCCCAGGCTAGGGGTCAAATCGGAGCTAGAGCTGCCAGCCTAAGCCACAGCCACAACAACTCGGGATCCAAACTGCGTCTTCAACCTATACTGTAGCTCTGGGCAACGCTGGATCCTTAACCCACTGAGCAAGGCTGGGGATTGAACCCAAAACCTCATGGTTACTAGTCAGGTTCCTTTCTGCTAAGTTACAATGGGAACTCCTATGAAGTCACTTTCATAGGGTTCTGAGCTGCATCTGTGATCTACACTGCAGCTCACGGCAATGCCAGATCCCCGACCCACTGAGCAAGGTCAGAGATCGAACCTGTATCCTCATGGATACTAGTTGGATTCGTTTCTGCTGCACCACAATGCCACAACTCCCTATACATTAAATTTTTTTAATTTAAGGTATAGTTGATTTACAGTGCTGTGCCAATTTCTCCTATACAACAAAGTGACTGAGTCATACACATACGTGTATACACACATACATGTTCTTTTTGTTACCTTATTTTCCATTACGGTCTATCCCAGGAAATTGGATAGGACTTTATTGTTTATCCATTCTAAATTCTTGTCTGTAAATTTTTTGTTCATTATTATTAGAGATTTTAGTGTTTTTCAAAAAAGACATTTTGTACAAGTCCTTTTAACTATCATCTTTTTAAAAGTTTGTTGCATTTGCCATTTCCCTTTTCTGTTTTATGTGTTCTGACATGTAGGATTAATGTCAAATTAATCCAGTTTTCTTTCTGCGATTTCCATTGTTTTTATGCTTAGGAATTAGAAAGCTATCTCCGGAGTTCCTGTTGCGGCTCAGTGGTTAACGAATCTGACTAGGAACCATGAGGTTGCAGGTTCGGTCCCTGGCCTCACTCAGTGGGTTAAGGACCCGGCATTGCCATGAGCTGTGGTGTAGGTCGCAGATGCGGCTCGGATCCCACGTTGCTGTGGCTCTGGTGTAGGCCAGCGGCTACAGCTCAGATTCAACCCCTAGCCTGGGAATCTCCATATGCCGTGGGAGCGGCTCAAGAAAAGGCAAAAAGGCAAAAAGACAAAAAAAAAAGAAGAAAAGAAAGCTATCTCCATTGCTTTGGGTCACTAAACATTTTGTTTTCCTTTTAATATTTTTAAGATTTATTCTATAAATGATAACTAACACACACTCACAGAGACACACAGACAGGCACATACACACACCCTATCCTGGTCTGGCAGGCCCAGAGCCCTATGCCTAGACTACCCTCCCTCTCCAAGCCCATCCCTCCCAGCCAAGACCTCGTACAATGTCATCCTCCTTGTTATAGTTGGCGATGTCCTTCCGGAGGGTCCGAATGATAATCATGCTCAGGATGCCTGAAACAAACAAGGGTGGGGAAGAAGATTCGTCAGCTGAGTCTTCTGTGCTGCTTGCCCCCCCGGCATGTGTGGTTCCTCTAGCAGGAAGTGGCTATGCAGACGCCTCAGGTCCCCTCCTGGGCCCAGCTCCACCCCAGCTACCCAGAGGGGCAAACTGAGGGTCACTCCCAAGCAGGGGGAAGGAATGAGTTGCTGGAATGGGTGGGGACAGTCACAAGACATTGCTTTCTACTCCAGGGAAAACAGTGGCTCAGCTCCTCCAGGCCTTGGTCCTTCTAGTTCTCCAGCCTCACCTCCTCGCAGGCTCACCTTGAACTCGCAGGCTCAGCTCGAACTCGCCTCTGGTTCCGCGCTGCTTTTAGTTATCAGTTCACAACCCCACCTCCCTCTCACATCCATGCCTGTAACCCAGGCTATTTCCTTTACCCGAATGCTCCTCTCTGCCCTGACTCCTACTCACACCTCAAGACCTTCACCTCTCAACACCCCAAACAGTTCAGAAGTACAAACCCCATCTGTACAGCACCCTGTTCACTTCTCTGGGCAGCAGAGTGTAGTGGTTAAGACAATGGGCTGCAGGGCCCTGAACTAACTCAGCACTTTCTGGCTTCGCTAAAATGCTTTCAGGGCTTCACTGATGGGCTGCTTGGAAAGCACAGCAGCTGGCCCCCGGGTGAGTGCTGAACAGAGAGAGCACTATCTTTACTTCTCATATGATACTGAGACAATCAATTTCATTCTACCTCTGTTCACCACCCTCCTCCCTGCCCACAGCACTCTTGCCATGTGGTTTCTCACATTGTGGCCTGTCCCACTTCAGGCCTGTGACCCTTGCAGGAACAGTCTCTCTCTGGGTCTCTGAATGGTGGCCCCTCATTCAGACGGTCTTTCCTCAATAGCTGTGCACCTACTTCACAGCACTTCGCACTGTCTGACCTCCACGACTTCTATGCTTTTCTGTCTCATCACCAGATTACAGACTGTGAGGGCAGAGACTGGGCTGGGCTTGCTCCGGACAGTGCTTGAACAGGATGAGTGATGACGAAGTCTTGTTCAAAAAATCAACGAAGGCGTGGGTGAAGACGTACTGGTTCTGGAGGCTGAATCTTGTTTCATCTGTCTACCGGTCCCCTAGCCAGAACCCTGAGGTCTGCTTTTGACCCACGTTTGGCTCCAAAAACACCCTAGAAGCAATGTGATACCTCAGCCCCCTCATACCTCACCCCCTTGTCCTCGCCACCCTCCAACCCACAGCTCTCTCACCTGACAGGAAGAAGACCACCACAACGGAGTTGATGATAGAAAACCAGTGGATCTGCACATCGCTCATGGTCAGGTAAGTGTCCCAGCGAGAGGCCCATTTGATGTCACTCTCCTGGCAGTGGGGAGGAAGCACTTGAGAGTCAGGCCTCCTGCTTAACAACTCCTGCCCAGTCCAGAGCCCTCCTCCCTGCTGTGAGCTCCAGCCCCTTCTCACCTCCCAGTGCACAGAGTAGGTGAAGTACAGCTGATTCTCCTTGGTAGGGTCAATTTCTTGGGGCGAGGAATTGGTACCCTCGGGCAGGGTGCATGACCCCTTCTCGTCTGCTTTGAGGTCTGTGAGAGACAGAGACTCAGTCTGTTCCTGGGAGGGCTGGTGCTGCTACCCAAGGACAGTTCTGGGGGTGCCCTTGGAGGCAGCGTGCTGCGGAGTGGAGGCTCTAAGTGTGCTCCCCCGAGCCCTGACTTTCCACAGGGCTGCGGGGACTGCACAGAGATGTGCAGGGAGGGGTCTGAGTCCCTCATTGAGTCAAACAATCTTCCTTCACTCAATTCAAACATCCATTTCCTCATTCAGTCAGTCCCATTCAACATGCAAAACAACACTGACTGGCTCTATCAAATCTTTACTCAGTCTCCAGAATCCCAGCACTTCAGCAATTCAATTACTCGGACGGTTTCTTCCTTCATTTACTCATTCATTCATCCTGCTATCTGTCCATTCATTCAACCAATCGACATACAATAAATAAACATCTACTACGGGCCAAGTACAGTGCTGGAGAGAAAATGGTGAGAAAAGGAGACAGGGTCTCTAACCTCCAAGAGCAAGTGGGAGAGCAGCTGCTGTCAAGCTGTGCCCACGACACTCACAGGGGGAGAGGCAGGACGGTGCTTCCAAAATGCAGGTCTGTTTTATATGAGACTTCTGCACATGATTTTGTTTGATAACTAGGTTCCACAGCTTAAAAAACCCCCAGAAACCCAGCTGGACCAGGTCCCGGCAGGCCTTGGCACTCAAGTTCCTGTATGACACAACTATTGACCCTGGGCCAACTTTAGTTATGCCAATCGCACACACACAGGAGCAGAAACATCAAAACTTGTCATCCAACAGCTCTGTCTGTACCCTGCCCCTTGTTCTTGAGCTGGCTAGTTCTTAACAAGAGGCCTAGCAAAGCCCCAAACTGCTATTTGGTTTTGGCCAAGCTACCAACCTCTCTGAGCCTCTGGTTCCCATCCTAATAGGGACCTACCTTCTGGGCGGGCCAGAGGTGGTAAACTGTAAGGTGCTGTGTGAGACTGGGACCCAAAGATGTCATCCTCCCCCTCGCCCCCCGCCTTCTCTACTGGGAATGCGGTGACCCTACCTTGGTGGGGCCCACATGCCACACAGGGGCCTATCAGGCATTACAGGAACCAAGGGTGTGAAGACCCTGGGTGTGGAAGCCCAGGCCCATCCAGCCCTGCCCCTCTGGTCACACCTCCCCACTCACCCTCCAGCCTGATGCTCTGGGGAATCACCTCGAAGCGGACGACGCGGTATGTGTGCTCCTGGTCCTCTTCTAGGTCCTCCCGGTGGTAGTAGAGGATGAACGAGAGGTGATTGTGCAGGTAGATCTAAAACAGAGCGACACGGGGAACAAGATAGCTTGGGGCCAAGGAACCTCCAGAAACCTCAGGGAGACCAGCCAGGTGTTAGGTCCCTTCCCTCGTCCAGCAGGCCCAGCTGTACCAGCCTTCCAGAAACACTGTCTCAGTACTCCCCGACTCAGAAACCCTCCAGGGCTCTGTGGGGCTGATATTCAAGGCCTTCAGCCATGCAACCCTAATATGCTGGCGTCCCTTCTCAGACACGCTAGTTTACCTGGTCTCCCCGGGCCCCTCTCTGCCCCATGAACAGTTCCCACCCTGAACTCCGTTCATAGCATCCACTCCAATGAAAGTGCCATCCCAACTTTACGCAGCCTAAGCCTACCTACTTTCAAGGCCCAGCTCCTCTGTGGCAACCCAAATGCACACGAGCTTCCTCTGGACTCCTCTGGCACTGACCATCACAGCACTGGTGTGGTCAGGACTGGGACCTAGGATCCAGGGTCTTACCCTGACAATCCTCTTCCAGTTATGACAGAAGCCCTTGGAAGACAGGGATTGTGCCTCAAAAGAAATGTTTCTTTTATTCCCCAAGCATAAGTTTAGAGAAGGGCAAATATAAGACATTGCTCTTACAATCACTGCCATTATTAGCATGTTTCTCAGAGGTTGTACTATAAAGTTCATGCAGGGATTATCTGATTTACTCTGTACAACAACCCCAAAGAGTGGGTATGGCTATCACATACACTTTACAGAGAAGGAACCACTTAGAGAGGTGAAGAGGGTTGGTGAATCACCACTTAGTAACTGGGGGAGGGCAGGATTCAAAACCCAGGGCACCTGCACGATCCTCACCACTACTCAGCTCTCTCTCTTTCGTACTGATAAAATTCCAGATTTTTTTTTTTTTTTTTTGGTGGTGGTGGTTAATGTCACAAACATGGAATCTGAGTTTTTGGGGACTATGCCTTCTACCTCCTGTGTAGCATCTACCAGACCTCTGCCCACAGCACGCAGTCTTCTGACAGACCACGCCCCGGGGCACCAGGAGGAACCTGCCTTGGCCATTCCCACCTTTTCTGCTATAAGCCATGAATTACTGCATCCCCCTCTTCTCTGTGGCCTTTGCGGTGTAGTTCCCCAGCCCTCTGAGCACGCCAAGACACTCTACCTTGTTGACATCTGTGAAGCCGAGCCGGTAGCCATGTTCAAACTGCACATCTTTCTCTTTCTTCTTGTCATCGCCGTCGCGGTTGGAGTAGAGCTCCAGGCGGGTGGCCACAGGCAGGTTGTCTGCAATGCTGGAAACCCAAGGCCCCGCTCAGTCCCTCGGACAGCCTCTCCCTCAGTGCCCTCCCCTATGTGAACTCCAGGCTGGCAGGGAGCAGAGGACAACTCACAGGTGGACGTAGTAGTCCTCTGTGATTCGCTCGGCCACGAGCCGGCTCTGCTCCACGGTCAGGGTCACCGGCTTGTTGGACTGGCTGCACAGAACCTCACACTTCTTTTCACTGTTCATGAAAACCTGGAAAGGGGTGTTGACAATCCGGTCCCCTCTCAGCACCTCTCCTGCCATGAGAGAGACAGATGCAGCTCAGAGCTTCAGCTCCGAGGTTGCTGAGATCAGCAGAGCCACGGAGACACAGGGCCAACCTGCAGGCCTTGAGCAGTCCTGCAGCCTGGCCATCAATGCGCTGTCCCACCTGTTGCCCGCCCCGACCCGGTGCCCTAGCACCGCCAGACTCTTCAGAGCATATCACACACGCCACGCCATTCCATGCCTCTGCGCCTCACACTGTTCCTTTGCCTAAAGTGCCATCCCCTGCCCCAGGTCCCTGGGAAACTCTTCCTCGCCCTTCAAGCTCGGCTTCTTTTTTTTTTGTATTTTTAGGGCCGCGCCCGCAGCATATGCAGGTTCCCAGGCTAGGGGTCCAACTGGAGCTGTAGCTGCCAGCCTACACCACAGCCACAGCAACACCAGATACGAACCACGTCTGTGACTTACACCACAGCTCACGGCAATGGCAGATCCTTAACCCACTGAGGGAGGCCAGCGATTGAATCTGCATCCTCATGGACGCTAGTTGGGTTTGTTTACTGCTGAGCCACAATGGGAACTCCAAGCTCAGCTTCTACTCCACTCTCTGGGAAGCCCTCCCTGACCTCCTCAGGACCGGGTGCACCATTCCCTCCTCGGATTGTCCTTGGTGCAGGGGCATCACTGTACGGTGGCGAAGAGAGAGGGCTGCCTGCTTCTGAACACTGGCTCTGCCACTTACTAGCTTAGAAGTTTTAGTTAAGTCATTTAACCTCAACGAGCCTTAATTTCCTCATCTATAAAATGGGGGGAGTAAGAGTATCCATCTCACAGGGTTACAGTGAGAAATAAAATACTAGGCACAGAGTAGGCAGGCAACAAATGCTGTTTTTATCACCAGCATCACCTCTACACCTTTTCATATGTGACTTTGCACAATGTGTTGATAGAGTAAGTTTCTGTCCCCCTATCTGATTATGAGCTCTTTAGGGGCAGACAATGTTTCCCTATTTATCTCTGTGTCTTTAGATCCTGGTTTCGGAAGGGAGGGAGGGAGGGTAAAATCCAACACCTGAGATTTTAAGCCAAAACATTGTTTTGTTTAATCAACCCCTTGCATGCCTACTGTCTCAGAGTAACTTGCTCCCAGATGTCCCGCAAGCAGGCACTGAGCAGTTAGGAACTGTCAATTAACACAACGGTGCTTTCATTCAAGCCATTCTAACAACTCTGCTGGGATGATATGGAACTGGAGCAAACGGAAGGAGACTGACCAAAGCCCATAGGCGGCACTAATGCCTGCACACCCCCGACTCTAACGGCTGCCTACCCATGTGAACCCGCTTGATGTGGCACCCCTGGCCTGGTCATTCATCCGTTTGTTCATTCCTTCCTTCCCCATCATCTACTAGGTATTGGGCTCTGAAGGTATAAATTTTCTTTTCTTTTTTAACAGCTTCTCCTGCGGCAGACAGAAGTTCCTGGGCTAGGGGTCGAATTGAAGCTGCAGCTGCGGGTCTATGCCACAGACATGGCAACAACGGTTCTGAACCGCATCTGTGACCTACACTGCAGCTTATGGCAATGCTGGATCCTTAACCCACTGAGCCACATGGGACCTCTGTTGAACAGACTAACTCACAGAGCTTATGGTCTAGTGTGAAGACAACTGATTAAATGATCAGGAAAATGAGAAGATATAGTATAATAAGAGGAACTTGCTCTATATGTGAGAGAGTAGGTCTAGGACAGTTTCTCTGAGGAAGAAATGCTTGAAGTGAGCCCTAAAGGAAGAGAGCATTAACCAGGCAACGAGTAGGAGAAGACTACTCAGAGAGAAGCAACAGCATATGCAAAGGTCCCTTGGCGGTGGTGGGGTGGGAGTTGGAGGATGGGAAGAGAGTCAACTCGAGAGACCTGTGTGGCTGCAGGGAAGACAGCAAGGGTGACATGTGAAGCTGAAGTGATGGACCAGAGCCGGACCTCAGGGGGCTTGTCAGCCTCACTTGAAGTTTGATCTACATGCAGAGAGCAACAAAAACCAATAAAGGGTTTCTAACATGGGCAGCAGAAGACATTACCTGAGTCTGGTTACAGATCACTCTGGGTGTTCTGGGATGAAAACATGGAAGATGCAAGGAGCTGGCTAGTGAGCGGTGACAGCGGGTGTGGTGAGGGTGGAAACAGGCACACAGATTCAGGAGCTACTGAGGAGGGGAAATCTAGGGGGCCCGGTGCTGATGGATGCAAAGAATAAGTGAGGAGTGAAGTCATATCAGAACGACTATGAGGTTGCTACAACCGAGTTCCACTTGGGAAAATTGGAAAAAACAACAACAACAACAAAAAAAGCAAATTTTTTTTTGTTTTTTGCTTTTTAGGGCCATAGGCTAGGGAAGTTCCCAGGCTAGGGATCAAATCACAACTGCACCTGCAGCTGCCAGCCTATACCACAGCCACAGCAACTTGGTATCAGGCTGTGTCTGCAAGCTACACCATAGTTCACAACAATGCCAGATCCTTAACCCACTGAGCAAGGTCAGGGATTGAACCCACATCCTCATGGATACTAGTCATGTTCTCAACCACTGAGCTACAAGAGGAATTTCAAAACAGCACATTTAGACTGAAGACATTTTTTGTTTGGCTGTCAGGTGGCTATGCCAAGCAGACAGATATCCAAGTTTAAGGCTCAGAGGCAAGTTCAGGCCTATAGATGGTGAGTGGCAGAGCCACAGCTGTACCACTGTGGCAGAACCACTCAGCTGTGCAAAATGGCACCATGGCAAGTATAGTGAAGCCACCTAGAAGGGGGAGGGAGGGTGAAGAGGGGCCTGGATGAAGGTCTCTACCCTTCTCTCCCTGTTACTCCCTGTTTCAGAAGGAGAATAATGCAGGTGAGTCTGTAAAACCTAGGGGTGGACTGGCCAGTAGAAGGGCAAGGACACCACTGAGACATCTGCACGGTTCGCTCCTGAAATGATCTGGGTCATCCTCTGCCATTTTACAGGAGACAATGCTGAGAACCGGCCCCGGACAGTGACAGCCCAGGTTCCCGTGCGGGGAATGCGGTGGTGCTGAACTCCTTGGCCCTCTCCTCTACGCCATGCCCGACTGACCACTTCTTTTCAGCAGGTCAATAAGGAACTCACTTGAGGAAAGGAAAACCACACCGAGAGAGGAACAGGGATACAGACCAAGTAAGATGGTATCACTTCTTAATATTTAGAAATCAAATTTAAACCAAGAAAGAGGACATACTAGTCTGGAACAGCTCATTTCTAATACAGAAGTTTTCTCTCTCTCTCTTTTTTTTTTTTTGGTCTTTTTAGGGCCGCACCTGTAGCATATGGAAGTCCCCAGGTGAGGGGTCAAATTGGAGCTGTAGCTGCCAGCCTACACCACAGCCACAACGATGCCAGATCCAAGCTGCATCTGTGACCTAAACCACAGCTCACAGCAATGAGATCCTTAACCCACTGAGGCCAGGGAGTGAACCTGTGTCCTCATGGATGCTTGTCAGATTCGTTTCCACTGAGCCACGATGGGAACTCCTTCCTTTAATTTTTTAAAGCTGGGAGCAGAGAACCAGCCCCACTAAACAAGCAATAAGCTGAGTGGACTCTAAGAGTCTGATGTCCTCCAGTACGTCTGTCAGACACTCACTTCTCTACACACTCCACGACACAAATCTCCACCAGTGTGATCATCAGGAGCATAGCCCTTGGACAGCCCAAATGAACCTTTCTGGAGAAGGCAGCTTGGACAGCAGAAAGAATTCTGTTTTCAGATTAAAAAAAAAAAAAAAAAAGGGGCTAATATCTCAATTTCTCTTCCCACTGATCAATGTGTCCATGAGCATGTTTTTCAAACCTCTGAGGCTGCTGTGCCCTCTACCATGGCCTGGAGGCAATCACACTTGGCTGTGCAGAGTTACAGTGAGAATCAAGCGAGACATTGTGCAGGATGTGCTGCTTAAGGCTATGAACTCTGAAGCCAGAGTTCTCGGGCTCTGCCTTTGACTTGGTGAGTGACCTGTGGCAAGTGACTTCACCTCCTGTGCCTCACTTCCCTCGTTGATGATAAGGGGACAGTAAGAGGAGCTACCTCATAGGGTTGTTGTGAGAATTAACAAAGTTAAAGCACAGAAATGCTCAGAACAAGAGTTCCCGTCCTGGCTCAGTGGTTAACGAACCCAACTAGCATCCATGAGGATGCGGGTTTGATCCCTGGCCTCACTCAGTAGGTTAAGGATCTGGTGTTGCCATGAGCTGTGGTGTAGGTTGCAGATGCAGCTTGGATCCTCCATTGCTGTGGCTGTGGTGTAGGCTAGTGGCTACAGCTCCAATTTGACCCCTAGCCTGGGAACCTTCATATGCTTAGAACAATGCCCAGCTGGTAGGAAGAGCCCAAGAACTGATGGTGATGATGATGACAACATGCAGTACAATGTCCAACAGGTACTGTCAAGGATGTTCCTGCTCCACGCAGATAGGACACTGAATGATAACTATGTGCCTGACACTGGGTCAGAAGTGGCAGGGAGAGAGAGAGAGAAATGTAAGACACGATCCCTCTGCTCAGAGCCCCTAGGCCATGGAGGGAGGCACCACACAGAGACAGAATGAGATAGAGTGTGGCAGGATGACTTTTGTACATGGCAGTTTCCATTTCTACAGGCAGGAACATTCCCCAGTTTTACTGAAGTTAAGGTCACCCAGTAACACTGAAGTGTGCCCAGCTGCTGAGCTTTGGGCTGTCAATGCATCCACACTGGCTCACGGAGGGGAGGAGGAGCTACTATGCAAGGGGCGTGGAGGACAAAGCAGGTCAGGCTTCCTGGCAGCGGCAAGGTGGCCAGAGCATGGAGTAGTGTGGAGAGAAAAGAAGGGTAAGTGGCAGGCAGCAGGAGCAGCCTGGGTCCCAAGACCAACCTCTGCTCAACTGCACAAAGTGGGACTTAGGGACAGGCGGTGCTGCTGGCTTTTGGTTAAGGGAGCTCCAAGGCCTGCTCCAGCTGGTAGGAGACAACCAACACCTGGCAGTAGGTACACCTATTGGCTAGGGGTTCTGGAAACATCTGAGCCATGGGTAGCCTTGACAAAGAAGGCAGCCCCTTCCTAAGACATATGAGGAAAGTCTCTTAGGTCCCTTGAGGTCAGAGAGGGCATCTTTCCATGTTTTTATCTCCAGGACTTAACACTGAGACAGGCACAGAGTTAAGTACTAATAATCATGTCCTCAAGAGAGGTCTCCAAATGTCTTTTTCTTTAAGCCTGAAATTCTAAATGGAGAATTACTTGAATTAGAATAAAATGACTGCTATGTACGAACACACATGCCAGACGCTGCACTGAGTGCTACACATTACTTGAGGCAAGTTTTGTACGCCTTAGCAAGAACTATGGTGCTGTCTCTGCTTCTCTTCGGGCTGGAGGTAATCACTCGCTCTATTAATTAAAAGCAGAGCAGATTACAGAAGCCATGAGAGAGAGAAGGGGCTATCTAGAAATCAAGGAGAGCCACCTCTGAAGCCTGACTACATGGATTCCAAGTCTAGCTTAGCCATTAATTAACAATATAACCAGAGGCAAGTCACTTAACCTGTAAAATGGGAACAAATACCACAACTAACTCTCCTGGGCTATTAAAAGTATTAAATAAGCTAGTATGTACATAAACTATGTACAATGGTGTCCAGCACGCAGTATGTGCTATGTAAGGGTTAACTGCTATTATCATACGAAAAGATCTGGGTTCCCCTTGGGGACAGGAGGACAGCAGTGTGAGAGAAGGCCTTACCCAGATTCTCTGCCTTGTAGGTTATCTTGCTGGGCTGGCAGAAGGGCAGTGAGTAGTACTCATAAGGTAGCTGGGTTCGAGAGCTGGTGAGCTTCACAGCCTAGTGGGAGAAGAGAGGCCATTATTCCTCAACCCAGAAACCCAGATGACTGTTTCCATAATCCTCCTCGGTACCCACTCATCTTTAGCACACTTGGACCGCAGCAGACACAACTCTGGTATATTACATACTATACTGCCTACAGTTCTAAATTACTTTACATTTCCTTAGTTTTAGACTACGTTATAGATTTTGTGTAAAATCACAACCAAATTCAGTACATACTCAAAGTCCTTAACATGCTGCTATCTTTGACCCTAAAATTTCACTTCTGGGTATTTTTCCTAAGGAAATAACTTCAAATGAGGAAAACATTTCAGGAACGAAGAGCTCACTCCTCATTCCTAACCACAGTGGTCTTTTGCCTCTAGTTCCCTGAGCGTGACCACGTCTCTCCTGCCTCAGGCTTTGGATCTGTGGCTCCTCTCTGTCCGACTGACTCCTCCTGACATTCAGGTCCCAGCTTAGATCCCCTCACCTTGAGTCCTTTCCTAATCATCTTATCAGAGGAATCCCCCCATCTTCTCTATTTCAACATTCCTAGTTTTCTTTGCAGTATGTCTGATAAAACATAATTATTTTGTGTATCTTTTTTATTTTTAAAGAAATCAGTCTCCGCCCACTACAATTTAAGATTTAAACTCCGTGAGGGCAAGGACTATATGTGTCCTGCTCACATATGTAATGCCAGTGCCTACAGACCCGGGCACACAGTAGGTGCTGACTAAATGTTTTGCAAAATAAGAAAAGAGAGAAAAAATTGAAAAACAGCTAAAAGCCCCCAAATGGGAAATTGGTCAATAAACCATAAGATATTCATTCAACTAAATATTATACAACCATTAAAAATGAAGTTTAAGGAGTTCCCATGGTGGCTCAGTGCTAACAAACCCGACTAGTATCCATGAGGACTCGGGTTCAATCCCTGGCTCCGCTCAGTGGGTTATGGATCCGGCTTTGCCATGAGCTGTAGTGTAGGTCACAGACATAGCTCAGATCCTGCATTGCTGTGGCTGTGGTGCAGGCTGGCAGCTACAGCTCTGATTAGACCCCTAGCCTGGGAACTTCCATATACCACGGGTGCGGCCCTAAATATACAGGAAAAAAAAAGAAGAAGTTTTAGCCTCGGGTGCGGCCCTAAAAAGACAGAAAAAAAAGAAGTTTAAGAAGAACATAAAGGAGAACATTTAGGAAGCACATAGAATATAGCTCCAGAAACAGTGACAGCCACAGACAACTCCCTAAAACATGGATAAAAGAGAACCAATCATAACACTGCAAAAAAATTTTTTTAAGTGTATTCTTGTTTTGTTTTGTTTTGCTTTATCTAGGGCAGCTCCCACGGCATGTGGAGGTTCCCAGGCTAGGGGTCGAATCGGAGCTGTAGCCACTGGCCTACGCCAGAGCCACAGCAACGTAGGATCCGAGCCGCGTCTGTAACCTACACCACAGCTCACGGCGACGCCAGATCCTTTAACCCACTGAGCAAGGCCAGGGATCGAACCTGCAACCTCATTGTTCCTAGTCAGATTCGTTAACCACTGTGCCACGACGGGAACTCCATAAAGTGTATTTTTTTTTTTTGTCTTTTGTCTTTTCAGGGCCTCACCTGGGGCATATGGAGGTTCCCAGGCTAGGGGTCTAATAGGTGCTGTAGCCTCCAGCCTACGCCACAGCCACAGCAAGGCCAGATCTGAGGAGCATCTGCGACCTACGCCACAGCTCATGGCAACACTGGATCCTTAACCCACTGAGTGAAGCCAGGGATCTAACTCGCAACCTCATGGTTCCTAGCAGGATTCATTTCCGCTGTGCCATGACGGGAACTCCTAAAGTTTATTCTTATTTTAAAAAATTTTATTGAAGTTTAGTTGATTTACAATGTTTTAATTTCTGCTACATAGAAAAGTGACTCAGTTATACATGTATATATTATTTTTCATATTCCTTTCCATTATGGTTTATCACAGGATATTGAATACAGTTTTCTGTGCTATACAGTAGAACCTTGTTGTTTTATTTTTTATTTTTTTGGTCTTTTTGCCTTTTCTAGGGCCGCTTCCAAGGCATATGGAGGCTCCCAGTCTAGGGGTCTAATTGGAGCTGTAGCCGTCGGCCTTCACCACAGCCACAGCAATGCAGGATCCGAGCCAAGTCTTCGACCTACACCACAGCTCACGGCAACGCTGGATCCTTAACCCACTGAGTAAGGCCAGGGATCGAACCTGAAACATCATGGTTCCTAGTCGGATTCATTAACCACTGAACCATGACGGGAACTCCCTTGCTGTTTTAAATTTAATGCAACTAAAATCATCTTTGCTATTTAAGAACTACTGACCATTCCTCACACACCATCTGAAAATACAAATAATTTTTAGAATCCAGGTCTACAATCCTTATTTACAACCCCTGCTTTGGAATTAGGAATTTGTCATATATATATATATTTTTTTTTTTCTTCTTTTTTTTTCAGGCCATAGGTGCAGCACATGGAAGTTCCCAGGCTAGGGGTCAAATTGGAGCTACAGCTGCTGGCCTACACCACAGCCACAGCAATGCCAGATCCGAGCCACATCTGCAACCAGCTTGTGGCAATGCTGGATCCTTAACCCACTGCGCGAGGCCAGGGATTGTGAACCTCCAACCTCATGGATGCTAGTCGGGTTCACTTCTGCTGTGCCACAATAGAACTCCAGTTTTTCTAATTTTAAAAGGGCAGTGTGGTACAGTACACCATAGGTTTTATAACACCCCCACCTGGGTCTGGAGCAGTATCCCACATTCAATGACTATTTGTATAAGGAAATGCAAAAATTCATACTAAGTGGGATAAATAAAGTCAAATAAACAGTTCAGTTCAGATTTTGCCTACAATGAGTTTAGAAAAACTCTGGGTTTCAGAGCTTTTTAGATGTCAGACTGAGGGACTGAGGATCTCCAATAGGAATTTCATGAACTGCTTGAGGCAAAATGACCGCAAAGTTGTATCTGCTTTAACAGCCTGTTATTTTGTGTTTCATAGCATTCTCTCCTGCTGGACAATCAAAAAAGAACCAACATCACAAAGAGACTGAATCTCAGCTTACGGGCCCTCCCACCCTTCTCTTCCCACCCCAGGTGTACACTCTCCCACGTCTAGCTTGGCAGGACTGAAGCGAGAGCTACCTCGTCCTCCCCCTGCCACAGCTTTGCTCTGGAGGGGGCTTCCGGCAGAGACACTGGGAGGAAGGGTACTGCTGTGGTTAAAAGCTGGGCTCTGAACTAACCCCTAAGTCTTCCGCACAACCCAACCTTGGGCAAGGTTGGATGACTTCCTTGGGCCTCAGTTTCCATAACTGTAAAATGTCCAGTAAATTTGTAAAACACACATTATCTGCCTCAGAGGGCTCTTGGAGGGCATCTTGAGCTAAGCCGGGCATAATGCCTGGCATGTAAATAATCCTCAATAAACGTTACTTTAATTATTGTTCCCCAAATTATAAGCCTGATTTCCAAGGAAGAAGGATGCACACAGCAATGGGACACATGGGATGATGCATTTACTTGTTACTACCACATTCTTTTTTTTTTTTTACTTCAAACAGAATTTTAATTTATTACAATCAAAAATACAAACATATAAAGTATATATATAGCACATTTAAGCAGAATCAGTTCAATAATCCAAATCAAAACCTCTTCTATCAGAGTTCCCTTTGTGGCGCAGTGGTTAACGAATCCGACTAGGAACCATGAGGTTGCGGGTTCAGTCCCTGCCCTTGCTCAGTGGGTTAACGATCCGGCGTTGCCGTGAGCTGTGGTGTAGGTTGCAGACGCGGCTTGGATCCCGCGTTGCTGTGGCTCTGGTGTAGGCTGGTGGCTACAGCTCTGATTAGACCCCTAGCCTGGGAACCTCCATATGTCGTGGGAGCAGCCCTAGAAAAGGCAAAAAGACCAAAAAAAAGAAAAGAAATATAAAAAAATAAATTAGGCAAAAGAAAGCATCTAATGCCCTGAACAAGCATGACGTGTAGCAATTTATAATTCTGCAAATGCCTAAAAGCACAGGTACACGGCAGCACGTCACGTGGATGGCCCTTTGTGGTCTTCTGGTCTTCCACTCCCCTTCTGAACACTGTGAGGCTTTCAGGACGAAAACTTTATTTTCACACACCCTCACTGCTTTGCTTTTGCACAGACCAGCAAAGACATGGTTCCTATCAACATTACCTCATGGTAATGAGGTAATACACGTACATTTATTTTAGGAGTAGAATTTATTTTCATAACTTTGTAAGTTTTGCCAGTCCTTTTAACATAATCACTAAGGTTTTAAAGGACTACTTAAAAACTTCAAGTACATGTTATTTTGCTTATGGGAGACCAACGTGGTAGTCAAGAAGCTAGGATTTATGGAAGCGTTAGAATGCCAAGGACCCTACACTGTAAACACTGCACAGAAAAACACACTAAGAAAAGTATACCAAATTATTAGGAGTGGTGATGTTTGGGTGATGGCAGAGGGGCGTCCCTTTAGTTGGAACCCCGGTGCAAGGCAACACTCCTTCCCTGGAGGCAGCCCATATCCATTGGCTGGTTTGGGGAGGGATACAGAGAGCTGGTCCTCTTGCCTCAACGTGGGACAACTGAAGTGCCAGCCACTCCTGTTTCAGAGTTTCCCTTGGGACTCTGCTTTATCACAGTGCACTGTCTTCCTCTGTCTAGTCTTCTTCCCTCTCTCCCTCCCAAGTGCTGATCCTGAGAGCCTCGTCAATAAATCTCTTGCACCTAATCTCCACCTTAAGTTTGTTTCCTGGGAAACTGATCCAAGAAGACCCACCCAACTCCCAGCTCTGTTTGGGAATCTGAGAATGCCACCGAGAGCCCGCTGTTATAGAGACATCAACACAGGTGCCAGCCTGCCTACTGCCCTTGATCAACCGTATTTTAAGTGACTCTTCCATAACCCCTGTCACAGTTGACTGGCCCACAGGTGGGCATCTGGGCCAGAAAAGTGAGGTGGCCCAGTTGCATGGCTTCTCTCTATGCTTTGGTTTAGGGCAAGGCTTTCCAAACCCTAATCATCCACGTGCCAACTTGCCTCATCTACTCACCACTTATTTCTACTTATTTCTATGTGGATATGATCCATTTTTAGGTAAATACATTTATTTAACAAGCAAACATTTCACCGCTATTAAATATGGAAAACCAACAATGGCAGCCATGAAATTGTGAATGAAGTACTGGCTATAACTTCTAGTATAATTAAAAGAAAATAGTTATTAAAATAAAACATACTTATCAGCCACTTAAAATCATCTCCTATACCACCACTCAGATGTGCAGAGCACAGTTTGGAAACACTGAACTGGAGAATCCTGGCAGAACTAAAATTGAAAAAATAGAGGTCCTAATAGGCTATGTATACCCAGATGATAGAAGTATGCAGAAAAAGCTGGTAACAGAGAGGAGGACGGAGCAGACGAAAGAGGGAGACAGAGATGTCACAGAGGAGGAGGTGGGTCGAGAGAGACAGAGACACAGAAAGAGATGGAGACAGACAGACACAGAAGTGAGTGCGTGAGAGATGTGAGACGTGTGTGAAAGTTAAAGTGAGAGAGAAACAGACATGGAACCAGAAACAGAGACAGAGCCAGAGATAAAGAGGAAGATAAAGAGGGACACAGAGAGGGGGGACACTCACACAGGCAGAGAGGCAAAGAGCAAGGCGGAGAGGCAGATGTCTTGGAACTGCGGGGTCCAGAGAGCACCACTTCCAGTCTGAGCTGCAGTCAGCAAGCCCTCTTCCTCCCAGGCTAACCAGGCTGGTCTATGTTCTCCGCAGCCGCAGAAGGGACCAGCTCACCAGGCTGCGCAGCACAGAGGCTCCCACAGTCCAGGAATGCACTTACCTTGATTTCTACAGGGTCGTTCTGGTGGAAGTTGATTGGTGCGACCCCAGGAACATAGAAGGCGCCTGTATCACACGTGAGAGAGAGAAGCAGCAGGGACCACGGGAACCAATCCTGCTTGGAAGAGAGGCAGCAGTTGTAATGGGGAGGAAGTGAACATCCCTCTGGGGCAGGTCAACTCATAGCACCTTCCCATCTGATTTAACTGACCCAGTCTCACCCCCACTTTGAGAAGCTTGAGGCCTCCTACATGTCCCCAAGAGGGCTATGAGGCACTGATACTGCATTTCCAGAATGAGCCACAAACTGAGTGAAGGGCAGATGTAACACAGGAGCACATCTCCCCACTTCTGGGCCAATGTTCCTTTAACCATTTCACATCTATCACTCCCCTTCAGGGCTAGCAGGAACTGAAGCTCCACAATGGCCCATTAATTCCCATTTCTTTACACAGCCACAGGCTCACTTTGTCAGGAAGCTCCCTCGTGATCAATATATTTTCCTATAAGCCATCCTAACCCACTGCCTCCCATTCTCTGCCTCCTCAGTCCACCTACACCAGCCTCCTTGTTGTCTCTTGACAGCAAACTTTCTCCACCCCTCAGGGCCACCTCCTTTACTGTTCCCTCTGCCAGAATGCCCTTCCCACAGATGCCTGCCTGGCTCATGTCTCACTCCTTATTTCATTCAGGTCTCTCTCAAATGTCACTTTCTCAGAGAAGCCTGCACTGACTAGCCCATCTAAAATGGCATCCTCGGGTTCAACATCACTCATTATTAGAAAAATGCAAATCAAAACCACTATGAGGTAACAGCTGTGGTGTAGGTCGAAGCTGCGGCTCGGATCCTGAGTTGCTGTGGCTGTGGTGTAGGCCGGCAGCTGTAGCTCTGATTAGACCCCTAACCTGGGAACCTCCATATGTTGCAAGTGTGGCCCTAAAAAGCAACAAAACAAAACAACAACTAGGTTAAAAAAGTTTTGAAAAAGTAAAATCTATACAGTAAATAATTCCAACAGCACAAATGGGTATACCACGAAAAATAAATCTTTTTCCCGCTTCAGCTCCCTATAGACAACTTCCAGCTCCAGTTCCTTCAAAAACATTCTGGAGATATTCTATGCGTGTACAAAGGGAAGTGTTTGGTAGTATCGGTTTGCCTTGATACAACAATGACAAACAGGTTTTTATTCTTTCTGTGACAGAAGGCCTACCGACTGTGTCTGGTTACAGCATCTGATTTCCTCTCCATCAGCTGGAAAATTTCCTCCACTTGATCAGTCATCAAAGATTCTAGCTTTCCTTCTTTGCTAGGCCTCACTGGGCAGTCCTCAGATTGTGAGTGCTCTGTGTGGAGAAATAAATCTTGTCCTTTCTTTTCCTATAATTCCTCTCTGTACCCTAATTCTAGCTAACTAAAATGACAGAAAGATAAATCCTGTACTACTGGCATAAACTGTCACCCAAAAGTTCAGTTCCCTTGTAGCTCAGCAGATTAAGGACCCAGCGTTGCCACTGCTGTGATTCAGGTCACCGAAAACAGACAATCCTCATTCATAGATATTATCAACAAACCACAAATCAATTTATCTTAGAGGAAGGGTCAACAAATAAAAAATGGCAAAAGGTTATTTCCATAATAAGCTAGAATCTCTGAATGATACAAAGTGGCAACCAAAAGCAATTCAGAAATTCAGTTTAGGAGTTCCCGCTGTGGCACAGTGGAAACAAATAGGACTAGTAACCATGAGGTTGCGGTTTGATCCCTGGTCTCACTCAGTGGGTTAAGGACCCGGCATTGCTGTGAGCTGTGGTTTAGGTTGCAGATATGGCTCAGATCTCAAGTTGCTGTGGCTGTGGCTGGCAGCTGTAGCTCAGATTCCACTCCTAGCCTGGGAACCTCCATATGCTGTGGGTGTGGCTCAAAAAAAGAAAAAAAAGAAAAAAAAGAAAAGAAAAGAAAAGAAAAAAAAAAAGGACATTTACTTTAGAATGAATGACTACACTAAGATGATACTGTTAGGGTTTTTTGTTTGTTTGTTTGTTTGTTTATTTTTAGGGCCAGACCTGCAGCATATCACTGCATTACGGGAACTCCCTATGTAGTCATTATATTTCTTTTTTTTTTGTCTTTTGGCTTCTCTAGGGCTGCTCCCATGACATATGGAGGTTCCTAGGCTAGGGGTCTAATCGGAGCTGTAGCCGCCGGCCTATACCAGAGCCACAGCAAGGCCAGATCCGAGCCATGTCTGTGACCTACACCACAGCTTACAGCAGCGCTGGCTCCTTAACCTACTGAGCGAGGCCAGGGATTGAACCTGCAACCTCATGGTTCTAGTTGGATTTGTTAACCACTGAGCCATGACAGGAACTCCTTTTTTTTTTTTTTTTTTTCTTGGTTATGGCTACAGCATGTGGAAACTCCCAAGCCAGGGGTCAAACCCAAGCCACAGCTGTAACCAGAGCAACAGTGGTGATGTTGCCAGGTCCTTAACCTGCTGGACCACGAGGGAACTCCAAAAATGGTGATATATTTCTTGAGTGGGACTATTCAAGCTTCAGGCTTAAGTAGAAAAAGAAGGGGATAGATTTGGCCCTCTTTTTCAAGTTATGTTTGAGAAAATGAGGCAATGTTTTCCTTTTTGGTATATCTGTATCTTCCAGTTTTTCTTAAGGAAGTATACATATTTATACCACTTAAGAAATATAAAAAAAGGAGTTCCCATCATGGCGCAGTGGTTAATGAATCTGACTAGGAACCATGAGGTTGCAGGTTCGATCCCTGGCCTCCCTCAGTGGGTTAAGGATCCAGCGTTGCCATGAACTGTGGCGTAGCTCAGACACGGCTTGGATCTCATGTTGCTGTGTCTCTGGTATAGGCTGGTGGCTACAGCTCTGATTAGACCCCTAGCCTAGGAACCTCCATATGTCGTGGGAGCAGCCCTAGAAAAGGCAAAAAGACCAAAAAAAAAAAGAAAAGAAATATAAAAAAATAAATTAGGCAAAAGAAAGCATCATTGTTCTGAACACCTAGATTAGAGCAATTCTAGCTTGATATGGAAGGAACTCCACCCGGGGCCTCAAGATGCCCTTCCATCAGCACATTCCAACTTTTCTTTCTAAGTCTTCAGGAAGACCCTAAGTTTGTCCCTGCCCTTGGTGAGCAGATTCGCTCAGGTGAATCTGCCTTCAAGTCTTTTCTCAGGCTGTTTCTGACACTTGCCCTCACCTTATTCAAGTCCTATCTACCCTTGGAGGTCCAGTTGAAGGGTTTCTTCCTTCAAGAATCCCTCAGATCCCCATACGGGGAATTCTTCTCTCCCTTCCTTATTTTTCAAGGCACTCTGTAAATATCTCTATGATGACACTAGAGTCAAAAATTGTAAACTACCCAACTTCTAAATGAACTTTCACATCTATACATGTTCAAAGACATCTGCTTCAGTTATTTGATAAATGTTTAAATCTGTACAGGTTTAAGGCCCTACTATAGCACTTTTCATGTTATATTATAGTTTTAAGTATCTGCCATCTCTCCACCTGCACTCATCAATTGTGTAGCTTTGCTGATGTTGAGTACTCAATAAATCTTTATCAAACAAATTAATAATAGGCATCAAGCAACCTCTGATCTATAAAAATAGAAAACCATTCACATACAGGTTGAATATATGCTTCTCTCTCTTTTTTTTTTTTTTGGTTTTTTAGGGCTGCACCTGCAGCATATGAAGGATCCCAGGCTAGGGGTCAAATCAGAGCTGTAGCTGCTGTTCTACACCACAGCCGTATCAATGTCAGATCGGAGCCATGTCTGTGACCTACATCACAGATCACAGCAATGCCAGATCCTTAACCCTCATGGATCCTAGTCACATTTGTCTCTGCTGAGCTGCAATGGGAACTCTGAATACTATGGTTCTTAATCTTTGCTATATTCCCCTTGATAAGTGTTTTTTTTTCAAATTCCCAAATTTAAGGAGTTCTTGACACCTCCGACCTTTCCACTTAAAACCGCGGACCTAGTCTGAGACTCCCTGAGACATCTATTACCCCATAATTGATACCCTATCTGTACATCGAGGAGAGTGGTGCTTAACCCTGATGCACATTAGAATAATCTGGGAAATAAGTGGATTAAATTCCCAATCAAAATGCATAGAGTGGCTGAATGGATTAAAAAAAAAGATCCAGCAATATGCTGCCTGCAAGAGACATACTTAAGATCTAAAGACACACATAAAGTGAAGGGATAGAAAATGATATTCCATGTAAATAATAATAACTAAAAGAAAGCAGGAGCAGCTATACTTATATCAGACAAATTAGACTTTTAGTAAAAAACTGTGCCTAGAGACAAAGAAGGTCATTATATAATGACAAAGGGTCAATTCAACAGGAAGATAAAACAATTATAAATATACATGCTCCTAATATCAGAGCACCTAAATATATAAAGCAAATATTGGCAGATCTGAAGGGAGAAACTGAGAGCAACACAATAGTAGTAAGGGGCTTTAATATCTCACAATAACAGATGGAATATCCAGACAGAAAACCAATAAACAGCTGACTTGAACACTATAGGCCAAACATACAGACATATAATAGAGAAGCTTCTACTCGAAAGCAAAAGAATTACACATTCTTCTCAGGTGTACATGAAACATTCTTCAGGACAGAACACATGTTAGTTCACAAAATAAGTCTTAACAACTTTTAAAGAGAGTATAATCATTCCATGTATCTTTTCTGACCACAAAGGGATGAAACTAGAAATCAATAACAGAAAATGAGAAAATCTGCAAATACTAAACAACACCCTCGTGGATCAAAAAGGAAATTGAATGATAATTTTAAAGTACCTTAAACAAAAAAAAAGAAAGAAAGAAAATAGAAAATACCAAAATTTACAGAATGCAACAAAAGCGGTACTAAGAGGGATGTTTATAGTGATAAATGCCTACCTTAAAAAACAAACAAACTCTGGGGAATTCCTGTTGTGGCTCAGCAGGTTAAGAACCTGAGTAGTATCCATGATGATTCAGGTTTGATTCCTGGCCTTGCTGAGTGGGTTAAGGATCCCGTGTTTGCCACAAGCTGCAGTGTGAGTTGCAGATGTGGCTCAAATCCCTTGTTGCTATGGCTGTGGTGCAGGCTGGCAGCTGCAGCTCTGATTCAACCTCTAGCTTGGGAACTTCCAAATGCCACAGGTGCAGCCCTTAAAAAAAGGTGGTGGGCGGAGTTCCCTGTTGTGGCGCAGTGGTTAACGAATCCGACTGGGAACCATGAGGTTGCGGGTTCGGTCCCTGCCCTTGCTCAGTGGGTTAACGATCCGGCGTTGCCATGAGCTGTGGTGTAGGTTGCAGACGCGGCTCGGATCTCGCGTTGCTGTGGCTCTGGCGTAGGCCAGTGGCTACAGCTCCGATTCGACCCCTAGCCTGGGAACCTCCATGTGCCGCCGGAGCGGTCCAAGAAATAGCAAAAAGACAAAAAAAAAAAAAAAAGGTGGTGGGGAACCCCAACCAAAATCTGGAGTTCTCTGGAGTTCCCTGGTAGCCTAGCAGGTAAGGACTCAGCATTGTCACTGCTGTGGCTAGGGTTTGATCCTTGGCCTGGGAACTTTTGTATGCCATGGGTATAGCCAAAACAAACAAACAAACAAAACCCAAAAAAACCCCAAACAACCTAACTTTACAAATCAAGGAACTAGAAAAAGAACAAACTAAGCCCAAATTAGCAGAAGTAAGAAAACAGTAAAGATTAGAGTAGAAATAAATGAAAAATAGATTTAAGGGAGTTCCTGTCGTGGCACAGCAGAAACGAATCTGACTAGGAACCATGAGGTTGAGGGTTCGATCCCTGGCCTCACTCAGTGGGTTAAAGATCCGGTGTTGCCGTGAGCTGTGGTGTTGGTCACAGACATGGCTCAGATCTGGCGTTGCTGTGGCTCTAGCATAGGCTGGTGGCTACAGCTCTCGATCTCTAGCCTGGGAACCTCCCTATGCCACTGGTGTGGCCCTAAAAAAGACAAAAAGACAAAAAAAAAACCCAACATTTAAAAACAAGAAAAAATAATAGAACTGTGTTGGTTTTTTTGAAAAGATGAAATTGACAAACACTTAGCAATGCCAAAGAGAAAAAGAAAAACTCAAAATCAGAAATGAAAGAGGAGACATTATAAAAGACGTCTAAGAAATAAAAAAAGGATCATAAGGATCTACTGTGAACAATTATAGGTCAACAAACTGAATAAAGAACAGGAGATTGAATGGGCGATCAAAAACCTCCCAACAAAGAAAAGTCCAAGACCAGACAGTTTGAATGGCAAATTCTAACCAACATTCATAAAAGAGTTAATACCAATCCTTAAACTCTTCCAAAAATACAAGAGGGAACCCTTCCAAACTCATTTTATTTATTTATTTTTAAAGTAGAATATGTATTTATTTTCATCTTTTTAGGGCAGCACCCAGAGCACATGGAAGTTCCCAGGCTAGGGGTCAAATTAGACCTGTTGCCGCTGGCCTAGACCACAGCTATAGCAACACGAGGTCTGAGCACTATCTGCAACCTATACCATAGCTCACAGCAATACCGGATCCTTAACCCACTCATCAAGGCCAGGGTTTGAACCTGTATCCTCATGGATACTAGTCAGATTCTTCCTGCTGGGCCGTGATGGAAACTCCCCAAACTCATTTTATGAGGCCAGCATCACCCTGATACCAAATGAAAACTATAGGTTAATATTCTTGATGAACACAGATACAAAAATCCTCAATAAAATACCAGCAAATTGAATTTAACATCTCACTAGAAGAAGCATACACCAAGATCAAATGAGATTTATCCCTGTGATACAAAGGTGGTCAGCATTTGCAAATCAATCAATGTAATAAACTGTACTAACAAGATGAAAGAAAAAACCCCAGGAGTTCCTGGTTGCGGCTCCGTGGTTAATGAACGCAACTAGCATCCATGAGGATGGGGGGTTCGATCCTTGGCCTTGCTTGGTGGGTTAAAGGTCCAGCATTGCCATGAGCTGTGGTACAGGTCACAGACATGGCTCCAATCCTGCACTGCTGAAGCTGTGCAGCAGGTTGGTGGCTACAGCTCCAATATGACCCCTAGCCTGGGAACCTCCATATGCCTCAGGTGCAATCCTAAAAAAAAAGTACCAAAAAAAAAAAAGGAAAAACCCATATAATCATTTCAATAGACACAGAAAAGGCATCCATTTGTGATTTAAATTCTCAAAAAGAGTAAGTATAAAAGGAGCTTCTCTCAATAAAATAAAGGCCATACACGAAAAGCCCACAGTTAACATTATTATTTCTTGCTAATCAAAAATATATATGTTCTAAATTTCTCCTAAGAAGCCAGACACTGACAGGTGATTTGAAG
Source organism: Phacochoerus africanus (assembly GCF_016906955.1). Classification (NCBI taxonomy): domain Eukaryota; kingdom Metazoa; phylum Chordata; class Mammalia; order Artiodactyla; family Suidae; genus Phacochoerus; species Phacochoerus africanus. Next base: position 27,448,443 of record NC_062546.1, read on the forward strand.
CCAGGGCAGAGGATTACAATCTCCTGTGTTTAGCAAGCCAATGAAATCTAAAAAGTTACTCCAGTTCTTTTGAAACAGTATCCTCCAATCTTAGCAGAGAGACACAGCCCTGGGGGACTCAAGGGCTCTGTGACAGCCCAGGTTGCAGAGGAATGAAAAGCAAAACCTGAAAGCACCAAATCCTAGCCGCTGGACCACCAGGGAGCTAGAGAAAGACTTCAATATACTTCTGCTCCAAAGTCTCAAACCAGTGGAACAAGTACTCAAACCAAACAAACAAAAAGACCTAACAATGAGAAAAACACTCACTCTGGCAGAAAACAAACAAAAAAAAGAAGCAGCCAGAGTCACTGAGCAGCTAAAGGTAAATGCAAGGTACTATAGCACACAATAGTCCTTTTCTTCCACTTACCAAGTGCCTGCTTTGTGCTAAGCACTTTTCAAACACTGACTTCCGCCAGTCTCACAACAACTACCCGGAGATTTCTATCAATCTTCCCAATGACTGCCAGTAAACCTGAGATCCAGAGATTTCATAACTTGCTCAAGATCAGAATGTAGAGAATCAGGGATGCTTTTTTCAGGCAGGTGAGATGCATTAAATGATGACGCTCATGAAATGATGATACAGATAACAACGGCAGTTAACATTTACTGGATACTGATTATGTGTCAGGCACAGTTCTAGGTTCTTTTCATGCAATAACCCAATTAATTTTCACAACAGTCCTATGAGGTAGAGACTCTTACTATTCTAATTTCAGAGGAAACTGAGGCTCAGGGAGGCAACATAACACAGGATGAGTCAGGATTTATATCTAAGCTGTGTGCCCAAGGCCCAAGATCTAACAAGTACAGAAATTAGCTATCTTGAGCACCTACTATATGCTGGGCAGTGTGCTAGCCCCACAGAATACATACCTGCGAGGAGCTTTCAGCCAGTTGGTTGACAGAGACAAGTCATGAGCCAATGGCCATACCAGGTCCCAGATGCTATAGAGGGCCTAGTCTCTTATCCTATCAGTTAAGAAGCTAAGGAGTACACAGAAGCAGCAACAAGCCCAGTCATGGAGGGATAGGTTGCAGATTTAAGAACTCAAGTCCACTCCAAGGCTTGAAGGGAAAGGAGAGGGAAGGCACAAATGTTCCAGAAAGAGCAAAATAGGAGTTCTTGTCATGGCTCAGCGGAAACGAATCTGACTAGTATCCATGAGGACACAGGTTCTATCTCTGGCCTTCCTCAGCAGGTTAAGGATCTGGTGTTGCCATGAGCTGTGGTATAGGTCACAGATGCGGCTTGAATCCCTCGTTGCTGTGGCTGTGGTGTAGGCCAGCGGCCACAGCTCCGATTTGTTCCCCGCTAGCCTGGGAACCTCCATATGCAGCAAGTTTGGCCCTAAAAAGACCAGGAAAAAAAAAAAAAAAAAAAAGCACTGCTGGGAAAACTGGATGGCTACATTTAAACAAAAATTTTTATAATCTTTTTACATTTAAATAAAACATTTTTTTAAAAGCATGTATCAAAGACATCACACAAAAAGGAAACTTTTCCTTAGGACCAGAGATGGAAAAATCCTTAACAAAATATTAGCAAACTGAATCCAGCAACATATAAAAAGGTATACATACACATCATAGCCCAGAAACACAAGGGTGGCTTAATATCTGAAAATCAAATAATGTAATGCATCATATAAAGAGAATAAAGAACAAAAACCACACAATCATTACAATTGATGCAAAATTGTATCAATTGAAACTGAACTTGACAAAATTCAACACATGTTCATGACAAAAACTCTCAACAAACTAGGGATAAAAAAAGAACTTCCTCAATCAGATAAACAGCAGCTTTGAAAAACCCACAGCCAACATCATACTTGGTGATGAAAGACGGAGGAACAAGGCAAGATGAGGAACAAGGCAAGGATGTTCACTTTTGCCATTTCTATTCAACATTGTGCTATAAATGGAAACTGTGTACTAAAGCTAATAGTTAATCAATTAAAGCCATCCAGATTTAAAAGAAAGAAGTGAAATTGCTTTTATTTGCCAATCACCTATCTTGTACCTAGAAAATTCTAAGGAAGCCACAAAACAACTATTAGAACTAATAAACAAGTTGAGCAAGATCACAGACTACAAGATCATTATATAAAAATTAATTGTATTTTTTACATACCAGTCAAAAATAAAATTAAGAAAAACTGTTCCAGGAGTTCCTAAGTTCAGTGGGTTAAAAATCTGATGTTGTCACTGCTGCGGCTCAGGTTGCTGCTGTGGCGTAGGTACGATCCCTGGCCCAGGAACTTCTGCATGTCACGGGTGTGGCCAGAAACAAACAAATGAACAAATAAATAAAAGTATTTCACTAAAAAAAAAGAAAAGAGGAGTTCCTGTCGGTGGCACAGTAGTTAATGAATCTGACTAGGAACATGAGGTTGCGGGTTCGATCCCTGCCCTTGCTCAGTGGGTTAACGATCCGGTGTTGCCGTGAGCTGTGGTGTAGCTTGCAGACGAGGCTCGGATCCTGCATTTCTGTGGTTCTGGTGTAGGCTGGCAGCTACAGCTCCGATTAGACCCCTAGCCTGGGAACCTCCATATGCCGCAGGAGCGGCCCAAGAAATGGCAAAAAGACCACAAAAAAAAAAAAAATTAAATTAAAAAAAAGAAAAGAAAATAGTTCCATTTATAGTAGCTTTAAGAAGAATAAAATATTTAGGAATAAATTTTTTAAAAAGACTCATATACTGAAAATTACAAAACACTGCTAAGAGAAATGAAAGAACATCTAAATAACTGGCGAGACAGTCCATATTCATGGACTGGAAGATTCAATATTGTTAGGATGGCAATTTTCCCCAAGTTGATCTATAGAGGAGGTGCAATCCCTATCAAAATCCTAGCAGGCTTTTTTGTTGAAACTGACAAGTTGACCCTGAAATTTATCTGGAAACACAAAGGATCCAAAACAACTTTTAAAAAGAACAAAACTAGAGGATTTATACTACCCAATTTCTAAGCAATTATAAAGCTAAAGTAGTCAAGATGCTGTGGCAAGGATAAGCAATAAAGACCAAGGAACAGAATTAAAAGTCTAGAAATAAATCTTTACATTTACTTGCAGTACACTGATTTTCAACAAAGTTGCCAAGGCTAGTCAAGAGGGAAAGGATAGTCATTTCAACAAATAGTGCTTGGACAACTGAGTAGCCATATGTAAAAGAAGCCTCAAACCATATACAAAAATTAACTCACAATGGATCACAGACCTAAATAGAAAAGTTAAAATGATAAAAACTTCCAGAAGAAAAGCTAGGAATCTTTGTGACACTGGGTTAGGCAAAGATGTCTTAGATACATGCCAAAAGCACAACCTATATTTGAAAAATTGATAAACTGGATTTCATAAAGATTTATAACTTTTACACTTCATAAGAGATCATTAAGAAAATGATAAACAGGCCACAGACTAGGAGAAAGACCCTTGTAAATCACATATCTGATAGGGGAATCGTATGCGGAATATATAAAGTTTGGCAGTATCTTTAAATAGTTAAACTTACCATACCATCCAGTAATTCTAATCAGGCAATATTACAAAGCTATAGTAATCAAGATAGTATGGTATTGGTACCAAAACAGACATAGAGACTAATGGAAGAGGATAGAGAGCCTAGAAATAAACTCAGACACCTCTGGTCAATTAATCTTTGACAAAGGAGGCATTTGCCCAAGAGAAAAGGAAATATATGTCCATAGAAAGACTTGCACATGAATGTTCCTACAGCTTTGATCACAACAGTCCAAAACTGGGAACAATCCAAATGCCCATCGATTGGTGAATGAATAAACAAAAAATGTAGTAAAACCATACAACAAAATACTACTTAGTAATAATAAAAGGAGTGAAGCACCAGTTCATGTTACAACATCTATGAACTTCAAAAACATTAAGTAGAAGCCAGATGCAAAAGTCCATATACTGTATAATTTCACTTACATGAAATGCCCAGAAAAGGCAAATCTATAGAGATAGAAAGTAGAACAGTGGTTGGCTGGTTGTAGGAACAGGGATTATTGACTCTAAGTGTCAAGACTTTTAATTGTAAGGGAATTTGTTGAGGTGACAGAAATGTCACTTTTTGTCACTGTGAAGATGGTTGTACAAGTCTATACTAAACACTTACTGAACTGTACATTTAAAATGGGTAATTTTATGATGTTAAATGATACCCTCATAAACCTGAAAGGGGAAAAAAAAATCAGCTAGGGGGAGGTATAGATGAAACAAGTCTGGTAATATAATGGTAACTGCTGAACTTGGGTGATGGGTTACAGGGGTTCTTTACACTATTTCTTCTACTTCTATGTATGTTGAAAAAATTTTAAAAACCATACATTTTTTATGCGCATAAAAATGCTCTGGAGGACTTTTTTTTTTTTTTGGTCTTTTTGCCTTTTCTAGGGCCTCACCCATGGCATATGGAGGTTCCCAGGCTAGGGGTCCAATCGGAGCTGTAGCCACTGGCCTATGCCAGAGCCACAGCAACTCGGGATCCAGGCTGTGTCTGCAACCCACACCACAGCTCACGGCAACGCCGGATCCTTAATCCACTGAGCAAGGCCAGAGATCAAACCGGCAACCTCATGGTTCCTAGTCGGATTCGTTAACCACTGCGCCACGACAGGAATTCCTGGAGGATAATTTTTTTAAAATTACCCCTAATGAATGGATGGGGAGGGTAGCTAAGTGACTTTATTTCATTTATAGCTTTTATACTTTTTTTCATGAAGAGATAATACAGGATTACATATATTCTAAATAAATATATTTGTATTTTAAGAAGGGAAAGGAAATGGGCTGCTTCTGAAAATACTTGGACAAGTTCCCCTAAAGAGGTGCAGAAAATGGGAGCTATAAGGTAAGAATTATGCTGAAGAGATTCTGGAGTCAGGTATGTGGGTAACCAGACCAGATTAGTAATTCTTAATCTCAGAGAAGGTTGCAAATCTGAGAATCTAAGAAAAGCTTCAGACCCTGCTCCCAGAAACAAAAACCACTCCAAAGTGCAGAACCTGACAAATGATTCCAAGAGGATCAAAGGACCCAGGAGTTCATGGGCCCTTGTACTGGATCACATTCCTTTTTTTTTTTTTTTTTTTTTTTTTTTTTGCTTTTTAAGGCTTCTCCCGCAGCATATGGGGGTTCTCAGGCTAGGGGGTCTAAATGGAGCCACAGCTGCCAGCCTATACCACAGCAACACTGGAGCTGAGCCACATCTGTGACCTATACCACAGCTCACGGCAACACTGGATCCTTAACCCACTGAGCAAGGCCAGGGACTGAACCTACAACCTCATGTTTCCTAGTCAGATTTGTTTCTGCTGCACCACGATGGGAACTCTCGTTCTAATTTTCTGTAATTATCTGACTTAATCTCCTCTGCAGCCCTGACAGCCTGATAGAGGATATTTGACCTATAGTTCATTTCTGTAAGGAAATTAGGGAGAAGCAAAGTACCTGCTTCTTAGGAAATTCCTTTATACCTACCTTTAATTTTTAATTGACTGTCACAGGAATTCTCATGCAAGGTTCAGTCTGAAAAGCCAATTTAGCAGATATCTGTTGCATGTTCAGAGCCATGAAAGGAGTGGGAGTCCTAAGAGAGGTGAACCAGTGCATTCAACGTTATTTTGCTCTACTTGGTTTCTAAGTCAAGAGACTGCAAAGGCAGCATGTTGAGAAACAAGGTGATGGCAACCTAGAAGCTCTTTGTGCTGTAATCTCTCACCCCATCACTGGCAAAGAGATGGACCACCTGGAAACCTATGAAACTCAAAAGACCTAAGAATCAAGGTCTTGCCCTCCCTATTTTATTTTGGGGCACTGAATACACAGAAAATTTTCTCCCAAACAGCCCAATGAAGGCCTACTAGGACCAATAGGTACTCTTCACCTCTCTAAATTCGCACCACCCAGTTTGAGAGGTATCAACAATTAACTTCTTCCAAAGAAAACAAGGAAGTTTCCCCAGAGAACTGAAAATCATTTCATTCACTCACATTTCTCTGTGGCCCAAAATTAACCTTTTATTTTCTGGAGCCCTCTGCCTTGCAGTCTTCTTTCCCATAAACAGCATCACCTAGGATACAGTCTGGCCAATCCGAACAGCCTTCCTGGTTCCTATTCCATGCTTTTCCTGCTGCAAAAGCAGCACCTTCCCTTAACAGTAAGTCAGATTCTTCTTTTTCTTTTTCAAAGATACAGTCACCATTTTAAGATCACTCAATAACTGCTCCCCAGATAAAGGGGGTGAAAAAAAGAACAAAGAAAAATTAAAAGGCTTTGGGGCATAGTTTGCCAACAGCGAACTGAAATCAATTACCTAATCAGTTCAAGCTCCCTAAGAATTCAACCACACATGAAGGACAGCTAATGACAGCTAATGACCACTTACCAAGCAGCCTCAATGGAGCTAAAGAACTAAGCGAAAAACAAATCAAAACAAAAAAACCAGAACCGAATTAGCCACAGGAGACTCTGAAAATGTAGCCTTTATTTCAGAGCCCATAGACACAGAGTAACTATTGAGCAGAGATACATAAAGATTCAAAACTGTTCTTTAGGGATAAGGGACAGCCTGCAGCAGGCTGGGAAAGTCCAGGTGAAACTAATAACTACCCTCATCAAGCAAGACACACAGACCCAAACCTAGAGGCCAGAAAGTGCAGAAATAAAACATAAAAAAAATGCACTGACCTGCCCTCTCCTGCTTAGGTCTTTATAAAAGGACTCTCAGTTAGCCCAAGCATTAGGCTTAGGCGGTTCAGCTCCTCTAAAGGCTTCAAGCCTTGGAGTAGGAAAGTTACAGAGAGCTCTCTTTGCACTAGGCATGTTCATCTCATATTTCATTTAGTCATTACAACAATCCTTTGAGGAGAGTATCATCCTCATTTTAAACACAGGGAAACTGGTAAAGAGGAAAAAGTTCTGAAGATGGAGGATGGTGATGGTGGCAAAATAATGTGAATGTACTTAATGCCACCATACACTTAAAATAGTTTAAATAATAAATTTTATATCTATTTTATCTCACACAATTTAAGTAACAGGTTAAAGAAGTAATAGTTTGCCCAAAGTAATAAAACCAATCAGAGTGTCAGATTCTAGCCTGAGTCCTTAGACAAAAACCTTAGTTTCTTCATCTGTAAAATGGGCTTTTGTAAGAATTAGATGGAATAATGGATGGGCGTATGGTTTATCAACTGAAATGTATCTTATGAACAGAAATTTTCCCCTCGAGGTTAGGTAACAGAGGGGATCACCACAAACCCTTAATATTGCTTTTGAATCAGAAAGTCAAGCTAGGAAAAAGTTTACAGAGAGACCACCTAATTCAGGGGTTGCAAATTCAGTCACCTAGCGGGGCCACGCAAGTTACCTAAGTGGTGAAGCTGCGAAGGAATAAGATAAGAGGGAGTGAAAGAAAGTGACAAACTGGGCCCTGCATGGGGAATTTGGGACCAAATTTTCAAGAGAAAATGAAAATCTACACTTTTTTTTTGTAATGTGAAATCTCCCAGTTATTAAACATTGGCAACTAACTAGAAAAAAATGTAAAGTCCTTTGCCTGCCAATCTGTCCACAACCCAAATCAAGTCCATGTGAAGATGTGGTCCATAAACTGTCAGCTTATAGCATCTGAGCTACTTCACTGGAAACTGAGGGCCCAAAGATGTTGACTTCACCAGGGTACCCAGACTTCCTCTGGAACTGGCTTAAGAACTCAGCTCCAGGGAGTTCCCCTCGTGGCTGAGCTGTAACGAAGCTGACTAATATTCATGAGGATGTGGGTTTGATCCCTGGCCTTGCTCAGTGGGCTAAATATCCAGCATTGCTGTGAGCTGTGTAGGTTGCAAACGCAGCTCGGATCCCGAATTGCTATGGCTGTGGTGTAGACCAGCAGCTGCAGCTCTGGTTTGACCCCTAGCCTGGGAACCTCCATATGCTGCATGTACAGCCCTAAAAAAAACAAAAACAAACAAAAACCAAAAAAACCCCCACAACAACCAAAAAAAAGAATTCAGCTCCAATTTGTGATTTGATTTTGTTTCTTAAGAACTGCTGCTAGTATTTAGCATACCCTCTGAATATAAAACCTTTGGATTTCAAACCCTGTGAGGTCTGTCAGAGTAATGCTTGGGCATAGGTGAGAAATCATGGTAGGGGGCAGAGAAAGACGCAATGAAGAGAAATGAGATGAACAGAGAAGTCCTGGGTGTCCCCAGCCATGAAATACCAGTGTCAGCATAATGGTTCAGGGATCAAAGTGTTTGGGGTGGTAGGTGGCTTCTACTATTTGTCTGTGGCCAGATGGCCCTGTTCATCCTGGGTCCTTCCCACCTTCTTGCCAGTGCCCAGAGATCAAAACCCAACTTTCTCCAACATTCTATGACCTGCTTCTCTACTGCTGAGATCAAAGGGGAACTTTTGTCCAAGTTGTAAAAGAGAAACCAAGAGGCAACTTAACGCCATCTCTGCCTTGTCTGGGCTTCCCGAGGGGATTAAGGGTACTCCTTTAAAGGGATTCCTCAGAGAAACACATTTGTACCAAGGCCTGGTGCTCGTACTTCAACTCCAAGGACACAGTGGCTCCTGTAGAATACGTGCCAGGTGGAGCAACTCGAGAGGCCAGACAACACAACCAACAGCCAGTAGCTTGGAAAGACCACAGGGACAATGACCATGAAAAATACCCAAATCTGATTTTATAGGCATATTAGAAAAAGTCACATTAAAAGTATTCTAAACCACAAAATTATCAACATGGAATTTAGAAATCCTCAAGTCTAAATCTTAAGTTCACATATGATATACATGGAAACAGACCAACAAAGTCAAAAGCCCAGGCCATATGGTGGATCAGTGGAAGTGTTGGAACTAAGCCCTAGCTGCTGACTCCTGCTCCAGTGCTCCTTCATCAATGGGCCGAAACCCATGCACATGTGAGGCCCACCAGGACTGGTGGCAGAGTCCAGGCCTCCTACCTCCCATTCCAGGCCTCTATCATCCTGATTCCACTATTGAAAGCGGTTCCTATGTTTCTGCCTGGGGTGGGGTGGGGGTTGCTGGCTAGCACTGCTTCCAACTGCTCAAAGGAAACTTGAGGTCATTCAGGCTATTCCCCTGCGTCTGGACTGGATCAAATCCAAGCAACCTCAAAGCAGTGAGAACTGACCCAGCAATTTCACTCCCAGGTATATACTCAAGAACTGAGAACATATGTTCATGCAAAAACAATGTACACAAAATGTTCATAGCAACATTATTTGTAACAGCCAAAAAGTGGGAAAAAAAATCCTGAAGTCCATCAATTAATGAAAGGATAAACAAAATGAGGTCTATCCATGCAACAGAATATTACTTGACCATAAAGAGGAATGAAGTACTACTACAGAATGGATGAACTTTGAAAACATTATGCCATGCAAAAAAAGGCAGACACAAAACACCACATGTTATATGATGCCATTTACATTAAATGTCTAGAACAGAAAAATCTATAGACGGAGAGTAAATTAGTGGCCGCCAGGGACTGGGGGGAAGGGGGATGGGGAAGTGACTGCTAATGGGTTTCTTTTTAGGGTGATGAAAATGTTCTGGAAGGAGGTAGATAGTGGTGAAGGTTGCACAACTTTGTGAATATACTAAAAACCACTGAACTGTAAACTTTAAAAGGGTGAATTTTATGGTATATGAATTATAATCCAAAAAAAGGGGGAAAAGGATAAAACCCCAAACTGTACAAACAATGAAGTATATGTGAGAAAAGTACACAGAGTTTTATTCACCAAATGGAGGTTTCTAGACTCCCGAGATGCCTAAAAATGTACTCAATGGACATTTCCCGAGTTCCAACAAAATAATATTCCCCCAAATCATATTCCATATGCTCAACAGTTCCATAATGAGTGGAGTTCCTATTGTGGCTCAGCAGAAACGAACCCAACTAGTATCCGTGAGGATGAGGGTTCAAACCCTGGCCTCACTCAGCAGGTTAAGGATCTGGCATTGCCATGAGCTGTAGTGTAGGTCACAGACGTGGTGTTGCTGTGCTGTGGGGTAGGCCGGTGGCTGCAGCTCTGATTCCACTCCTAGCCTGGGAACTTCGAAATGCCACAGCAGTGTGGTCCTTTAAAAAAAAAAAAAAAAAAAAAGGAGTGAGCCATGAGCCTACTTCCCACCTCAGACCCAGCTCGATTGACTCAGTATCCTGTAACTTTAGAGAGTCATCTAATTCCAGGGCAGGAGGAAGGCAGGAAAACTGGAGAGAGCTTCAGTTTACAACAGCCATCTACTCCTAGGCCAGGGGAAGTCTCCCCCTGCAGGTTCAGGAAACACCTATTGTGCTAACATAGACCAGGGTGGGGTGGCAGCCCCTGGGGAAGAAGAGCCAATCACTAAGGAAACAGAGGGAGGGAAAAATCCATCAACACCACTTGAAACTTGAACCTACAACCCTAACTTTCAAAACAACCCCAACATGTTCCCACGGCCACCTAACCTATTAGCTCAGTTCCTCTTTGGTCCTACAACTTGCCTCAGAAACCCAGACACCCCAAAGCAGATCCACACACTTTCATCTCCAACGGTCAGGAAATAATCTCTGTGTATAAGCTGTTACGACTTCCCTGTAATAAAGTGCTAAACACAGACCAAACTCAAGTCTATCTGCCCACTCTGCCTGTCACACATATCCGCCTGTAATAAACTTGCTTCCACGCCTTCTCACTATTGCATCAAATGTGAAGTTTCTCACGGGCACTCTTTAAACTGGCCTCTGTGGGTCACTGTATATATTACATCCTGTTTCTTGAAATGAGTTATGGTATTCACCATGAAAGCACAGGTGCTTCCAGGTGACAAACACTAAATCACTGTGCTTTCCACTCTGTGCTTAGAATAAGATTCAAACTCCTTTCCATGGTTTCTCTGCAGGCTGAGAATAAGCTGTCATGGAATGTTCTGGAGAAGCTGGGATGGAGAAGCACCTGAATAGAACAGTCTTTGAAAACGCAGTCCACAAACTGTGGACTATAGCAAATACAGGCATGCTTCTAGAAACACTGCTCCTCCTGCCTCTTTCCAATTCTGTCTCCTATCACCCTCTGGCCCCCACCCCCACCCCCACCCCTCACCATGTTTCAGCCACTCTAGCCTTCTGTGTTCCTCAAACTTACACTTTTCCAGTTTTTTTTTTTTTTTTCTTTTTAGGGCTGCACCAATGGCATATGTAAGTTTCCAGGCTAGGGGCTGAATCGGAGCTGTAGCTGCCGGTCTACACCACAGCCACAGCCACACCAGATCCTTAATCCACTGAGCAAGGCCAGGGATGGAACCCGTGCCCTCACGGTTACTAGTCAGACTGGTGTTTCAACTGCGCCACAACGGGAACTCCCCCCTTCCCCCCTTGGTCCTTGACACTTGCCATCTCCTTTGCCTGGAACACTCTTTGCAATGCTGGTTTCTTGTCAATCAGCTCTCAACTCATGCCACTTTCTCTGAGAAGAGAACTCTAACCACTTAATCCAAAGCAGTTGCATCACCTTGTCACCCCCAATCACCATCACTTCACTTTGCCGTCTTCATAGCACTTACCACTATCTGACATTACCTTGCTGGTTTATTTGTTTAGTTACTCACTGCCTGTCTGCAGACTAGAAAAGCTCAAGGGTAGGGACCTTGACCTTCTAATTTACCAGTACATCCCTAGGTCTTGGCACAGAGCAGGCACTCAAATATTTGTTGATTAAATAAATGAGTACCAGAAACACGTATCGCTAACTTATTACCTCTTAAAAACTTTTGAACAGGGCAAGAATTTCCCAGTGCAATGCTGTAAATGTCACTTTACTGAACTTTTTCCCTATGGCAAAAGAGGGTGTGACTTTCCTGTTAAGTTCTTACACCATCCTTGTCCAGAATGTGGTCCAGGGAAAAAAAATGGGTTTCAACATGCCACTTTTTTTTTTTAATTTATTTTTTTTGTCTTTTGTTGTTGTTGTTGTTGCTATTTCTTGGGCCGCTCCCTCGGCATATGGAGGTTCCCAGGCTAGGGGTTGAATCGGAGCTGTAGCCACCGGCCTACGCCAGAGCCACAGCAACGCAGGATCCGAGCCGCGTCTGCAACCTACACCACAGCTCACGGCAACACCGGATCCTTAACCCACTGAGCAAGGGCAGGGACTGAACCCGCAACCTCATGGTTCCTAGTCGGATTCGTTAACCACTGTGCCACGTCGGGAACTCCTCAACATGCCACTTTTGGGGTCTTTCCCCACTTGTGATAACAGACTGAAGTCTAAAACCACAGCAAGGCTATTAAGTCTTCTGCCTGACCCCTGAGGTTCTAAATAGTGAATCCCTCATTAAATAAAAAAAAGATAATTTATCAGTTGGTTAGCTGGAGGGAAACTTGTTATCAGCCGATAACCTACACCTGTTTGGAGAAAATCAAACCAAAGAATTAAAAAAGAATTTTCCTTTGCTAAAGTCAAAAGTCCTTTGCAAGCACTCACAGGATGAAATTACCTGCTGAGGAAGCAACATACAGGCATACCTAGAAAACTAGTTTGGACTAAGTGACTTCAGTTTTGGTTCTGGTTTCTTTCCTTCTTTTTTTTTTTTTGCTTTTTTAGGGCCACACTTGCAGCATATGGAAGTTCCCAGGCTAGGGGTCAAATCAGAGCTGCAGCTACCGGCCTACACCACAGCAACTCAGGAGCTGAGCCAAGTCCGCGACCCGATCCCTGACCCAATAACCCGCATCCTGAAGGATACTAGTCAGATTCGTTTCCACTGTGCCATAATGGGAACTCCCTAGTTCTGGTTTCTTGACAAACAGAACATCAGCCGACTTTCTGTAAGGAGACTGGGCTAGTCCTTCATAGATCTACTTCCAGCGTTCTGCACCAGGAGCCAGCAAGTCCTGACCCACTTTCCTTGTACAGCTTGTCCATACACCCTTATCCTCACATAGGCTTCATCCTAATGAGCTGTGTGGCCCTGTAGGAGCATAGGTAGGTGATGGAGCCACGCGGGGCTGGTATAGTGCTTTTCAAAACAAAATTACAGACCATCATAATCACTGGAGTGCTTATAAAAGTGCAGATTCCTGGGCATCACCTAGCCTTACGAATTAGAATCTTTGGAAACTGCATTTTTAACAAGTCTCCCCCATCAACCCCCCCCACCCCCCGCCGCCCAGTCTTACGCACAGAAAAGTTGAGAACCAGTGGGATAAAAGCTCCCCAGGAGAGAGGCAAGGAGTTGAGAGAAGGCAGGATAAATGATTAGGGATGGATGTGGGGATGGAGAATGCATGGGGGGCGGGTAAAAGCATGCTTCGGGGCACTGGCAGTCGTGACAGGTGCGCGGTGGGAACAATCGAGGGTAGTAGTGAGGACATGGCTTGGGCTGGGAGGCTGGACAGAAGTGAGGTCGCATCCGCGTACTAGTCAGGATAGTGGAGAGGCGGAGTGGCGGAGAGAGTGGGGTTTGGACGTGAGAAGGAGCGAAGGTGGAAATAATGGGGGGCTCTTCAGAAGGGACAGGGCTGGGATGTGAAAATTGGAAAGTGGAGGTCATAATGGAAGGGACCAAAGTCAGAATAAGAACTGGTGGAGGGTGCAGCCAAGACCTTTCCTCCGACCCTGTGCCTCCCCCAAAACTTCGGGCCTTGACAGGCCTGAGTGCAGGGCAAAGGCCGGGGCAAGGGGCGGAGTTTAAGGATAAACGAGTCCAGTCAGGAATGTTTCTCAGGCCTGAGCTAGGGGTCATGGAGATGGATCAGACCAGGAATAGGACAGCAGAGGGTCCTGGGATCCCCGGAGGGCCCCGCTCCTTCTCCGGCTCCCAGAGTCTCCTTCACTCACCATCCCCGCCGCCATCTTGGATCCACGTGTCGCCGTAATGACGTCAGCGGAAGTGGTGTTTCCTTGGTTACGGAGTTGAACTCCTTGAGGTGCTGCCTGGCTTCAGTCGCTCCTGTGGTCACGGTGAGTGGAGGCACGAAGGAGGCTTAGTTCCTGATCGGTAGCCTGGTCTGGGCAATCAGGTCGCTGATTAGGTGAAAAGAGAGGATGGTGTAACTATGGGGACCATATTAACTTCTGGCAGAACCTGCTCCTCCCCCTCCTGCCACTGCATTGTGGGTAATGGCGGTGTGCGTAAACGCGCTTGTTCTGTGGGCTCCATCTTTACTATTGGCAGGGAGACCCTTTGCCAGGGTTACCTGAGGTTCCTGATAGGGGTGAGTGGGGTCCGTACCAGGGCTCTAGTAACTGAATAATTTGTAATTATATTTTTAATTATTTGCTTGAATATTCTATATCCTCTCCAATAGATTATAATCCCTCTGTGGGTAGGATGCTGTCTTTAACCTCACTGCCTCATTCGTATCTGTGAAATGGAGAGGGGGTTATTATAATACCTTCATCATAGACTTACGGTAAGGATCCAGTGACATAATGTTATGTAGTATTATTCAATAACTAATTGTCATTATACCGTTTTTTTTTTTTTTTTTTTTGGCCGCACCCACTGCCTATGGAAATTCCTGGGGCCAGGGATCAAACACACTTCATAGCAGCAATCTGAGCCACAGTGATAAAGCCGAATCCTTAACCTGCTGAGACACCAGGGAACTCCTCATTATACTCTTATGTATACTCCTTTGAGCATATGGTAGATGCCCAACACAACACAATACTTACTAAACGAATGAAGGAAAAACAGCATAGTTAGTGAAGGAAGACTATACACACACACACACACACACACACACACACACATATATACTTTTTTTTTTCTTTTTTTTTGGCTGCTCTGCAGCATATGAAGTTCCCCTGCTAGGGGTCAGCTCTGAGCTGCCAGATTCTTTAACCCACTGTGCCAGGCCAGGGATCAAACCTGCCTCCTGGCACTGCAGACTCTGATGATTCAGTTGTGCCACAGCAGGAATTCCAGGGGAAGACATTTTTGAATGTGGATTTCACCATGTGCTAGCTACCTAAGTGTATGACTCAAGGCAGGTCACTCAACCTTCCTAAGCCTCAGTTTCCAGTATCTGGAAAAGGGAACCCAAAGAGTTGTGGTGTTATCATTGGTCCATGTATCACTGTGAAGTGGATATAGTACCTGTGCTATCTGTAACTGTTAGGGGAAGTTGTTAAAATAATAATGGTTAATAATAATCACTTACTGAACATTTGCTGTGTGCTGCAGCGTTTAGCATTATGCAAAAACTATTCGTAAGACTCTAGTCTAATCCTACCTTTTGGTAGGGGGTCAATTGAACTTTGATCCCCACCTATGAGCATGACTGTGGTGGATTGTGGGCAAAGACGGCTGCCAATAAGCCCTCTCATCTTTGCATGAGGATGCTGTTTCTCCCATCAAGGAGTAAGCTATTTCTCCTCCTTTTGAATCTGGCTGGTCTTATCACTTGCTTTAACCCATAGAATGATGTATAAATGACCCTGCCAATTCTGAGTCTAAGCCTTAAGAGACTTGGCAGCTTCTGCTTCTATTATCTTGGGTCTAAAGATGTCTGGCTACCCAGCTGGAGAGCCACATGGAGGAGGGAGGCCCAGCTAACTCCTCAAGATACTCTAGATTCAGCTGAGCACTAGAATGTAAATGAAATCATCACAGACATTCTAACCCTAGCTGAACTGCCAGCCAAATGCAGCCATATGCATAATCTTATCTGATGCCACATGGAACAAAAAACCTACCCAGCTGAGCCTAGTTGTTTTAGATTTTGGAGTAGTTTCTCATGCAGCAATAAATAATTGAAACACATATGTAATAACTCCTGTGACCCACACAGCCACCCTGAAGAGTAGCAGAACAGATAAATCCTCAAGGGGAGGAAGCTTGAAAGACTAGGGGAGGGATTTGTCTGAAGTTTCACAGCTACTAAGCCATAGGCTCCAAACTTGGAACCACTTCTGGAGCTTGAATCCTAGGTATTTGCCATTATTTCTGGATGCCTTAAGAGAGATGATTGATAAGGAACAAAACCCCCCACAAATGGCTCATTATTCCTCAGTATTTCTTTTTACTCTCCTTATACTTTCTGTTTTTCTCAAAGGCTTTCAGATCCCAATCTCCTTTGGTAACATACATACATATATCAGAATCCTGGAGTTAGGAGTTCAGTGGGTTATGAACCCGACTAGTATCCATGAGGATGCGGGTTCCATCTCTGGCCTCAGTGGGTTAAGGATCTGGTGTTGCCATGAGCTGTGGTGTAGTTTGCAGACAGACTCAGCTTGCAGACAGACTCAGCTTGGATCTGGTGTTGCTTTGGTTGTGGCATAGGCCAGTTTCTATTTGACCCCTAGCCTGGGAACTTACAGGTGTGGCCCTAAAAAAAAAAAAAAAAAAAGAATCCTGGAGCTAGACTGCCCAGGTTTAGATTCCCATCTCTGTCTATCACCCACCAGCATCACTGTATGCGCAAATTTCTTTCTTCCTTCCTTCCTTCCCTCCCTCCCTCTCTTCCTTTGTTCCTTCCTTCCTTTCTGTCTTTCTGTCTTTTTAGGGCTACATCTGTAGCATATGGCGGTTCCCAGGCTAGGGGTCCAGCTGCCAGCCTACACCACAGCCACAGCAACTCAGGATCTGATCCTCGTCTTCGACCTACACCATAGCTCATGGCAACGCCAGATCCTAACCCACTGATTGAGGCCAGGGATCGAACCCACGTCCTCATAAATGCTATTTGGGTTTGTTAACTGCTGAGCCACGACAGGAACTCCAAATTTCTTTTTTCTCTTAAAATTTTTTTTTAGTGGTAAAAGTTTATTTATTTATTTTTAAATTAAAGTATAGTTGATTTACAATGTTGTGCCAATGCCTGCTGTACTCAAGTGATCCAGTCATACATCTATATACATTCCCTTTCTTACATTATCTTCCATCATGATCTATCCTAATTTTTTTTTCTTTTTTCTTTTTCTTTTTAGAGCTGCACTTGCAGCATATGAAAGTTCTCAGGCTAGGGGTTGAAACTGCAGCTGCCAGCTTACACCACAGCACTGTGGGATCTGAGCTGCACCTGTGACCTACACTGCAGCTTGTGGCAATGCCAGATCCTTAATGCACTGAGCAAGGCCAGGGATCAAACCTGCATCCTTAGGGATACTAGTCGGGTTCTTAACCTGCTGAGTCACAAGAGAAACTCCCTGAAATTTTTTTTTTATTGTGGTAAAATATACATCACATAAAATTTGTCATTTTAATCACTTTTAAGTGTACAATTCAGTGGTATGAAGTACATTCACAATATCGTGCAGTCATTACCACCATCCATCTTTGAAACCTTTCATCATTCCATTAAACACTAGTTCACCGATACCTTCCCTTCAGCTCCTAGTAACCACTCTTCTACTTTCTGTCTCTATAAATTTACCCATTCTAGATACCTCATATCAGTGAAATTATGCAATGTTTGTCCTTTTGTGTTTGGCTTATTTCATTAAGCATAATGTTTTCAAATTTCAACCATGTTGTAGCATGTATCAGAATTGTATTCCTTTTTAAGGCATTTGGGTTATTTCCACCTTTTGGCTATTGTAAACAATTTGCTGTGAATGTGAGTGTACAAATATCTGTTCAAATCCCTTCTTTCACTTCTTTTGGGTATATACCCAGAAGTGCAATTACTGAACCATATGGTAATTCTATGCTTAACTTTTTGGGGAACTGTCATACCTATTTTCCACACTGGCTACACCATTTTACATTCCCATCGGCTTTGCACAAGGGTTCTAATTTCTCCACATCCTCACCAACACTTGTTATTTTCTGTTGTTGTTATATTTAATAATAACGATATGAGTGGATGTGAAGACGCACAAGTCTTTCAACCTCTCTAAACCTCAGCTTCCTCATCTGTAGAGCACAGGTTCTAAAAGTCCTTACCTCATAGGATGGTTATGTGGCTGAATAAGTTCATATATGTCAAAAGGTTAAAATAGTGCCTGTCCCATGGTAAGTGCTATGTACATGTTTGCTGTTATTACTTTGAGGTAAGTAGGGCAGGCCTTTTTAATCTCTTGAATGATTAAGATAGATGTTGAGGAGCTTGGACAAGGTAATCCAGCAAATCAGAAGGAGGACGAGGCTTGACTCAAATCCACTGGGGTGAATCCATGACTCTGTTGTATATCCAGACGGGCAGACAAAACCAAACCCAAAGCAAAGGGCTCTTGTAGTATCTTGGAGGCATGTCATTCCAGACACTTGCAAAAGTGCCTCTCCAAGGAGAGTGGGAGGGCCAGGATGGGCTTAGAGGAAGCAGATCTGATCCTTGGGTATCTCCAAGGGAAAGGGTAAAATGTATTACTTCATGCCCCTCTCACACTGGTTTCTGTTATCTATTGCTACATAATACATACACTAAAACTCAGTGGCTGGAAACAACAGTGATTTATTATTTTCCTTGATTGTGTGGGTTGGCCATCTGGGAGATTCTGATGGTTTCAACTGGGATCTTTCATGCACTGTCTCATCTGCTGGCTCAGCTGTGGCTGGAGGGTCCAAGGTGGCCTCATATGGCTGCAAGACTGGTGCTGACTATTAGAAGGGCCTCTCTCTCCACATGGTCTTTTATCCTCAAGGAGAACAGCCTAGGCTTCCTCTCAGTGTGGTCTTGAGGTCTCTGAGGGTGAGAGCAAAAGCTGCTAGACTCTTCCTACAGCCTAAGCTTCAGAACTCTTATAGCATCAGTGCCGTCACAATCTATTGGTCTAAACAAGCCACAAGATCAGTCCAGAGTCCAGATGGGAGGGGACCACACAAGGGCACAAATTAAAGGAGGCATGAATCGCTGGGGGTTATTTGGTAACAAACCGTGGCACCTTCCTTGCCTAGGCAACCCTCCCCTCTCTCACCTGGGCATCTGGGGTGGCCTTCTACCGGGTTTTCATGCTCCCACCTCCCACTCTTGTCATCTCTAGTCTCCACTTAACAGTTAAAGTAATCTTTTTTTTTTTTTTTTTTTTTTTCGGTCTTTTTAGGGCCGTACCAGTGGCATATGGAAGTTCCCAGATTAGGGGTCAAATTGGAGCAACAGCTGCCGACTACAGCCACAGCAACAAGGGATCCAAGCCACGTCTGCGACCCACACCACAACAGCTCACAGCCATGCCAGATCCTTAACCCACTGAGCAAGGTCAGGGATGGAACCCGAAACCTCATTGTTCCTACTTGGATTCGTTTCCACTGCACCACGATGGGAACTCCTCTCCCCTGTTTAAAACTCTCAAGTGCTTCCCACTGCGATAACATAAAATCCCAGGTCCTCACTCTGGCCTGCAAGGGCCTGCATGATCTGGCCTTGACTCCTCCATTCCCCCTTCACTCACCAGGGTCCAGCCACGCAGACCTTCCTGGGACTTGCTAAGCTCATCTCCATCTCAGGGCCTTTGGACTTGCAGTTCCTTCTCTCTGAATATTCTTCTCTCAACATTTTGTGTGATTCGCTCCTTCTCACCATTAGGCCACTGCTCAACTGTGACCTCAAAGAGATGTTCTGTGCCCACCTCCCCATCATGTAGATACTTTTGTTATTTGTTATTGTCCAACTTCCATGAAAACCTACACTTGGGTCTATGGTGTTTCCAGCTGTGTCCCTATTAAGTACGTGCTCTAAGGGCGTTCCTGCTGTGCCTCATGAGGATACATCCTAGTATCCATGAGGATGTGGGTTTGATCTCTGGCTTTGCTCAGTGGGTTAAGGATTCAGCATTGCCACGAACTGTGGTGTAGGTCACAGACGTGTCTCAGATCTGACGTTGCTGTGGCTGTGGGGTAGGCTGGCAGCTGCAGCTTTGATTTGATCCCTAGCCCAGGAACTCCCATATGCCCCAGGTGTGGCCCTAAAAAAAAAAAAAAAAGAAAAAAAGTATATGCTCCCAAAAAATATTTCTCACATGCTTGCATTATGAATTAATCTCAAGCCTCACTCTCTCAGTTGGGAATAGATCCAGCTATAAGGAAGCACACACAAATAGCAGTGGCTTAACAAGACGGAAGCTTACTTTTCTCTGTCTTATTTTGGTTTCTTCCAGAAGCTGACTCTGAGACAAGGATTCAAGCAAAAGTAGGTTACTTGGGAGGTAAAGGGATACCAGAAAGCAGTGGTATGCAGCAGTCAGCTTCTACTGTTTATAAGAGCCGATAGTTAAAATTCTCAGGAATTTTGTGAGCCAATTGTTGAGCAGGGCATTACTGACAAATCATATAAATTTAAAATTAAATAAATGGTATTAAACACAAAAGTACTTAAATATTAGCAAAAAGTTTCTGTAAAGGGCCAGATGGTAAATATTATAGGCTTTGTAGACTGTGTGATTGTGTCATAACTTCTCACCTGTGCCTTGAAGTACAAAAGCTGCTACAGACAATAAATAATAAGCTTGGCTGTGTTTCAATAAAGTGTAGTTCACCATTGTTTGCTAGACTCTAGCCTAGACCTAAAGTGATAGAGAGGAATTCCCATCATGGCTCCGCAATTAACAAACCCGACTGGTATCCATGAGGATGCAGGTTCAGTCCCTAGCCTCGCTCAGTAGGTTAAGGATCCGGCATTGCCAGGAGCTGTGGTGTAAGTTGCAGACGTGGCTCGATCCTGCACTGCTGTGGCTGTGACGTAGGCCGGCAGCTGCAGCCCCGATTGGACCCCCAGTCTGGAACCTCCATATGCTGCAGGTGTGGCCTTAAAAAGGTAAAAGATACAAAAAATAAAAACACAAATGAGAAAAATAAGGTGATGGAGAAAGTGTCAGTATTGCAGATTAAACTTTAAGAATATGGTGTCTCTGGCTGTTACATTGTGATTAGCATAAAAATGTGACAGTATTTGAACCTCTTACTCTATTCAGCAAAGGCGTTGTTCATATCATTGACTAACAAGTGAAGCTCTGATGTATGCCTTCATTCTTTCATTTTCATCTGATTCATGAATATGAATGAAACTATCAACCCACATCCATGTTGGAACTATCCTTGGAGAACATATGCTGTCAAGCAGCATGGTTGTCAAGCATATGGTGTCAAGCACCATGGTTAACTGAAGCTTAATCCTGAGGGAAACTCTGGGGAACAATGCAAAACACACACCTTAGATTATCCTACCCACGGGGCAGGGGAGTTGGGGTGTTTATACTCCAACTCCTAAAAGTCTTTAGTTGAGGATTGATCCCACAGGGTGTTAATTCCTTAGCACTTTTGGCCTTCTGGGAACACTGGTAGCTGAGGCTTTTTGCACTTTTAAGAAAAGATCTCTCAGGCACAGTGATGAGGATAATGACAGCTAAAAGTCCAGCCCACTTTAAGGGATACCAACAGTGCATATAACACTCTCTAAGGTAAAAAGTCTGGGGAGGACTGTCCTAGCTGATATGGAGGCTGTGCCTAAAATACTGTCAGGGATTTAGGCTCCGTCCAGCTTTGCCATCCCTAGAATTAATTCATTTTCCTCAGGGTCTAAGGTGGCAGCTAGAGCTCCAGCCATTTCATGTATTTTCTAGCAGCAAGATAGATGAAAAAGAAGAAGTGAAGAGCCCATGTCAGTTGTCTTTTAGAAAGGATTTTGGAAGATACTACACTGCATTTCCACTTACAACCTGTTGATCAGAACTTAATCACATAGCCATGTTTTGCTGCAAGAGTGGGAAATGGAGTCTTCATTCTAGGGAACTATGTGTCTCTGCTAAAAATTTTATTTCTCTGAAAGAAGGGGGAACATGGATATGAGGACAACCAGCAGCCATTACCAACCCCCCCAAAAAAGAAGGGATGCAAACAGAATCCAAACAGTGATAGCCTTGTGTCAGAATATATTATTATTATTATTTTGTTGTTGTTGTTGTTGTTGTTGTTGCTATTTCTTCGGCCACTCCCACGGCATATGGAGGTTCCCAGGCTAGGGGTTGAATCGGAGCTGTAGCCACCGGCCTACGCCAGAGCCACAGCAACACGGGATTCGAGCCGCGTCTGCAACCTACACCACAGCTCACGGCAACGCCGGATCGTTAACCCACTGAGCAAGGGCAGGGACTGAACCCGCAACCTCATGGTTCCTAGTCGGATTCGTTAACCACTGCGCCACGACGGGAACTCCAGAATATATTATGATTAGAACAGACACACGACAAAATGGAGGGTCCAGGTGGAGGAATAAGGAGGTGTTTTTTTTTTTTTTTGTCTTTTTGCCATTTCTTGGGCTGCTCCTGCGGCATATGGAGGTTCCCAGGCCAGGGGTCTGATTGGAGCTGTAGCCAACAGCCTATACCAGAGCCACAGCAACTTGGGATCCAAGCCGCGTCTGCACCACAGCTCACAGCAATGCTGGATCTTTAACCCACTGAGCAAGGCCAGGGATGGAACCTGAAATCTCATGCTTCCTAGTGGGATTCGTTAAGCACTGCGCCACAACGGGAACTCCCAGGAGGTAGTTTTACTCCAAATCATAGAATCGTAATGAAGCAAGTTTTTTTCCCTATATTTAAATTCAAAGCTACAATTAGAAAAGGTTGAAGCAAGTCCTTGACATCTCAGAATGGGCATCTTAACCCATGCCTTCTCTGCCGTCTTCCAGGGGAGGAGTGCATGCGGTTTTCCCATGAAATTGGTGGCACAACATCTATCCCCACACTTATTTAATTTATAGACTTTATTTTTTATAGCAGTTTTTAAAAATTAATTAATTAATTAACTAATTTATTTAGTCTTTTTAGGGCCGCACCCACGGCACATGGAGGTTCCCAGGCTAGGGGTCTAATCGGAGCTACAGCTGCCAGCCTACGCCAGAGCCACAGCAACGCCAGATCCTGGCCCTGTCTGCGACCTACACCACAGCTCATGGCAATGCTGGATCCTTAACCCACTGAGCAAGGCCAGGGATCAAACCCGCACCCTCATAGTTCCTAGTCAGATTCGTTTCTGCTGTGCCACAACGGGACCTCCTACAGCGGTTTTAGGTTTACAGAAAAATAAGCATAAAGTACAGAGTTCCCATGTACTCCCTCATCCAGACCCTTGTTTCCCCCGTTATTAACATCTTAACATCACGGATGAGCCAATATGGATATGTTATTGTTAACTAAAGTCCATGGTTTACACTGGAGTACACTCTTTGTGTTGTACATCCTGTGAGTTTTGACATCTATACAAGGTGCTATGTATCCACCATTAAGCTTATCATACAGCATAATTTCACTGCTCTAAAAATACCCTATGCTCCACCTCTTCATCCTTCCCTCCCTCCCCACGAAACCCCTGGCGATCACTGGGCTTTTTACTGTCTCTATAGGTTTACCTTTTTCACAATGTCATATAGTTGGAATCATTCAGTATGTAGCCTTTTTATTTTATTTAATTTTTTAATGATTTTTGTTTCTTCCATTATAGCTAGTTTACAGTGTTCTGTCAATTTTCTTTTTTTTTTTTTGGTCTTTTTTGTTGTTGTTGTTGTTGTTGCTATTTCTTGGGCCGCTCCCACGGCATATGGAGGTTCCCAGGCCAGGGGTTGAATCGGAGCTGTAGCCACCGGCCTACGCCAGAGCCACAGCAACGCGGGATCCGAGCCGCGTCTGCAACCTACACCACAGCTCACGGCAACGCCAGATCGTTAACCCACTGAGCAACGGCAGGTACCGAACCCGCAACCTCATGGTTCCTAGTCGGATTCGTTAACCACTGCGCCACGACGGGAACTCCTCTGTCAATTTTCTACTGCAGCATGGTGACCCAGTTGCACATACACATATCCTTTTTCTCACATTATCATGCTCCATCATAAGTGACTATAGTTCCCAGTGCTGTAGAGGAGGATCTCATTGCTTATCCATTCCAAAGGCAATAGTTTGCATCTATTAACCCCGAATTCCCAGTCCATCCCACTCCCTCCTCCTCCCCCTAGGCAACCACAAGTCCGTTCTCCATGTCCATGGTTTTCTTTTTTGTGGAAAAGTTCTTTTGTGCCGTGTATTAGATTTCAGATATAAGTGATATCATATGGTATTTGGCTTTCTCTTTCTGATTTACTTCACTTAGTCTGAGAGTCTCTAGTTCTATCCATGTTGCTGCAAATGGCATTATTTTGTTCTTTTTTATGGCTGAATAGTACTCCATTGTGTATATATACCACATCTTTGTAATCCATTCATCTGTCGATGGACATTTAGGTTGTTTCCATGTCTTGGCTATTGTGAATAGTGCTGTACTGAATATATGGCTGCATGTGTCTTTTTCAAGGAAAGTTTTGTCTGGATATATGCCCAAGAGTGGGATTACTGGGTCATATGCTAGTTCTATATATAGTATGTAGCCTTTTTAGATTGGCTTCTTTCATTTAGCAGTGTGCATTTAAGGTTCTTTAACATTCATATATGGGAGTTCCCGCTGTGGCGCAGTGGTTAACGAATCTGACTAGGAACCATGAGGTTACAGGTTCGATCCCTGGCCTTGCTCAGTGGGTTAAGGGTCCAGCATTGCTGTGAGCTGTGGTGTAGGTTGCAGACTCGGCTCGGATCCTGTGTGGCTGTGGCTCTGGCGTAGGCCAGTGGCTATGGCTCCAATCAGACCCCTAGCCTGGGAACCTCCATATGCTGCGTTTGTAGCCTTAGAAAAGGCAAAAAGACAAAAACAAAACAAAAAACCAACATTCATATATGTCTTATTATCACATAGCAATGCCTTTTTTTTTTTAGGCCACACCCACAGCATGTGGAAGTTCTGAGGCCAGGAACCCATGCCTCCTGTTTCAATGGGGGTGCCCCCTGGTGCTCTGCAACCCCCAGCCTCACCCTTGGGCTCCAGAGAGGTAATTTATGAATCCCCTGCCCACAGGTGGCAGACAGACCTCAAGGGTTTGCTCTGGCCCCAGGCAAGGGCTTCTCCCCTCATTGGGCCACTGGTCAGCTCCCTAGATGCCATGCATGCACCCTTGACCCAGGCGGTTACCCCATGGGGCGGCCACCCTGCTGACAACCAAACTCCCCTGTCCCACCTCTCCTGCAGGCTAGAAAAAAAAAAGTGAGCTGCTGCACCCACAAGGGAACTCATCATAGCAATGTCTTGATAGCTTATTTTTGTTTATCCCTGAACAATATTCCATTATATAGAGGTACCACAGTTTGCTCATCCATTCACCTATTGAAGGATATCTTGATTGCTTCCATGTTTTGGCAATTATAAATAAAACTGCTGCAAGAATTTGCAGATTTTTGTGTGGACATAAGTTCTCAACTCATTTGGATAAATGCCAAGGAGTGCAATTGCTGGATCGTATGGAATGAGTATGCTTGTTATATAAGAAACAGTCATCTAAAGTGGCTGCACTATTTTGCATTCCCACCAGCAATGAGTGGGAATTCCTGTTGCTCCACATCCTTGCAAGCATTTGGTGGTATCAGTGTTCTGCATTTTGACCATTCTGATAGGGGTTTAGTGATATTCCATTGTTATTTTAATTTGCATTTCTCTAATGACATGCATGATGTTGAGCTAATGATGTTGAGCATCTTTTCATATACTTATTTTCCATCTTTGTGAGGTGTCTGTTCAGGTCTTTAGTCCATTTTAAAAATTGGGTTGGTGGTTTTCTTGTTGAGTTTTAAGAAAAAACCTTGTATATTTGGATATAAGTCCTTTATTAGATATGTGTTTTGCAGATATTTCCTCCCAGATTGGACCTTGTCTTTTCATTTTCTTAAATGTCTTAGAGCAGAGTTTTATTTTTAATGAAGTCCAATTTATCAATTTTTTTTCTTTCATGGATTAAACTTTTGATCATACTATCTCCATGTTTTCCTCAGTCTTTTCTGTGACACAGGGATAAATCAGTATAGGCTAATGGGTTTAGGGTGGTTGAAAGAGCAGGAGGGCAGGAATTGATCCCTTGATCTTGTCCATACAGGTCCCACCTTTTGAGATCATGTCTCAGTCATCTATTTCTATAATGCTATATAACAAAACAACTGTGGAACTCCAGTGCTTATAATAATAAGCATTTATGGGGAGTTCCCATTGTGGCTCAGCAGATCATGAACCTGACTAGTATCCATGAGGATGCAGGATCGATCCCTGACCTGGCTCAGTGGGTTAAGGATCAGGTGTTGCTGTGAGCTGTGGTATAGCTTGCAGATGTGGCTCCGATCTGGCATTGCTGTGACTGTGGTATGGGCTGGCAGCTGTAGCTCTGATTCAACCCCTAGCCTGGGAACTTCTATATGCTGAAAGTTCAGCTCTAAAAAGAAAAAAAAAAAAAAAGGAAAAAAAAAGCATTTACTTCTCTCTTTCACATGTTCAGTTGACTGAGGCTGTGCTCAGCTGGGTTTAAAGCCAAGCTATAGATTGGATCCAGATCTATTCTGCATGTCAGTCATCTTCCTCAGACCATGTTCACTTCAGGGCAAAAGGCTGGAGGGCACTCTCAGCCACACAAGCCATTTCTGACTTCTGCTTATATCATATCTGCTAACATCCTGTTGGCCAAAGCAAGTCCATGGCCAATCTCAACAACATCAGTGAGCCAGGGAAGTATACCCCTCCTCTGTGGATTACTGAACAGCAATTTAGTATACCACAAATTGAATGTGGAAATTCCTATCACGGGACCCTGGGCTCTTATTTCAGATACCCCAAGACGCATTCCAAAACCAGGAAGTAAGAGAGAAATTCAGTTATAAACTAGGTAAGCTGGAACAGTGCTAGATTTATGCTCAGTGCCTACTGTTAGATTCTGTGCTACTCAGGGCTACAGAATCAGTTCAGTATAGAATTGTATAGGACCCTGGTGAATGCCATGATATGGATCTTTTGGGGGATACAATAATATAGAAAGATGTCATTTGTCCTCATCCAACTGCCCACCTCTTCTCTTAGCTCTTTGTACAGAGCTAACCACCAGGGACTTTCAACTGAGACCACACGCAGGGAGACCCCGCTGCTTCCTTGTCTTCTCTGCCTCCTTCCCACATTCCCCCTGTCCACTGAGTGCTTCCCATACAGGGTACCAGATACCTCTCAGCAGCCACATCTGCAGCTCTCAGGACTCCTGCAATGATGGATGCCATCTCAAAAACTGTGATGGCTGCTTGGCCATAGGAAATGCAGGGGCTAACCAAGGCAGCCCTCAGCCCTGGGGAGATCCAGACCAACCAACTTTGTAGTAATGGGGCTTGGCAGGAGAGCCAGCATCTTAGATCACGAAAAATCATTTCTGTCATCCTGGCAGACCCAGCTCCTTGGAGACAAAAAAACCCATCCAGTGTGACAGGTAAATAACACATCTGATCCACCCCCCCCCCCCCCCCCCCCCCCCGCCGCCAAGACGTCCACGTCCTAATTCCGGGAACTTCTCAAAATGTGACCTTACATAGCAAATGGGACTTTACAGAGGTGGTTAAGGATCTTAAGATGGAAAAATTAGTCTGGATTATCCAGGCGGGTCCAGTGTAATTACAGGGGTTCTTATGAGTAACAGAGGGAGGCAGGAGCCTCCAAGTCAGAGAAGGAGATACAATGAAAGACGCAGAATTTGGAGTGATGAGCCGAAGGGAACCACAAGTCAGGAATGTGGGCATCTTCTAGAAGCTGAAAAAGGCAAGGTAGCCATTCTCTCCTAGAACCTCCAGAAAGCAAACAGCCCTGCTAACCACTCTCAGACTCTGACCTTTGGGACTATAAGATAATAAATTTGTTGCTGTTTTAAGCTACCAAGCTTGTGGTAATTTGTTGCAGAAGCCATAGGAAACTAATACAGTCAGCAAAGCATCTTGGGGCGTTAGAAGACATTGAGCCTTTAATCCCACTTCTCTTTGCAAGTTCCTTCCCCCCCTTAACTTGTCATCCAGCAAAAAGCAAAAAAAAAAAAAAAAAACAAATAAATATTCAGGAACTGGCAGGACAACTGTTAGTAAAACCTTTAGCATTCATATCTTTGATTTAAATATTTATTTCATTATTGTTAAAGTTTCCCATCTAAACCACAGCTATAACCAGAATCCCGCTGTCCCAGGCAATAGAAATATCAACTGGAGGTGTCTTAAAAATGGCAGATTGTGGATTGCTAGAGTCAAAAAGAGATTGTCCAGTCCAGCCTACCCTCTTGACAGCTGAGGGTGGGTGTCTGAGAGTGGGAAGGGTGAGTGGGCACTGAGCAGGTGGTGCCCTTGGCACCTGGCCCTGCCCTGGTCGCCCCAGTCAAGGCTGCTGTTGGTACTGGCTCTCGGTGGCCGTGTAGAAGTCATCCAGCACGCTCTGAATATATTCGAAGGTGGGCCGCTCCTCGGGGTGGTTCTTCCAGCAGCGAGTCATGATGTTGTAGAGCTCCTCTGGGCAGTGCTCTGGTCGGGGCATCCGGTACCCGTGCTCCAGTGCCCGGATCACCTCAGGGTTTGACATCCCTAGAAGAAGCCACGGAATTAAAAAGGGAGGGCTTGGGGCTGGGGTGGTAGACTCTGCTGTCTCCCTAACAGCTATCACTCCCCACCTCCCAATGGGAGCTGAGGCCCTCCCGTCCCGAAAGCCAGGCATCCCTGCCCCAGCTTCCCCTGCAGTGAGGCAGGGGCATGGTGCCCAGATTTGGCCAATGGAGCTGAGGGGGAGACTCCCAAGAGACTTTTAGGAAAGGTGTTTCTCCCTTTTGGGAAAAGAGGCTTTGGAGTATACACCCTTCCTCTTGCCTTTGGACACTGTGACACAAGGTGATGCTTGGAGCTGTGGCAGCCATCTGACCACATGGGGACAACAATCAAAGAGGAACCAGTCCAGAGTCCTGAGAGCCACTGAACAGCTGAACCGACCAGTCACCAGGCCACACTCCTTACTATGGGGAATAACAACTCACCTATTGTTCCTACCACTCAGTCTGTTAATTTGTTACTTGCAGCCTAATGCCTCCTAATGGATACAGGGTTCCATGACCCATTGCCTGATCTTTATTGGTGTACCCTCAACACAGAACAGTCAGGCAGTGGGCTCAGTGTCACCCTATGAGTGGGAACATTTCCTCATTCAGTTAAAGTTTATGTAATCCTCAAGAACAACCATATAAACATCTATGATTCCCCATTTTATATTGCCAGTCTTGAACTCCAGATGTATTCATATGTCCAAGTTCTATGTCCATACACCACGGCCACAGCAATGCCAGATCTGAGCCATATCTGCAACATAACGCTGCAGCTTGTGGCAACACTGGATCCTGAAAGTACTGAGTGAGGCCAGGGATTGAACCCACATCCTCGTGGACACTATGTCAAGTTCTTAACCCACTGAGCCACAATGGGAACTCCTACACCTTTTGTTTCTTTTTTTTTGCTATTTCTTTGGGCTGCTTCCGTGGCACATGGAGGTTCCCAGGCTAGGGGTCTAATCAGAGCTGTAGCCGCTGGCCTACACCAGAGCCACAGCAACACGGGATCCAAGCCGCGTCTGCGACCTACACCACAGCTCACGGCAACGCCGGATCATTAACCCACTGAGCAAGGGCAGGGACCGAACCTGCAACCTCATGGTTCCTTGTCGGATTAGTTAACCACTGCGCCACAACGGGAACTCCCCACCTTTTATTTCTAATCTTCACAACTACCTCTGCAAGGCAGACACCATTACCTCTATTTTTCACAGATGAAGGACTAGGGTACAAGTCAAGCGGATTTCTCAAAGTGTAATAGTTGATGGGGACAGGACTAAGACTCAGGACTATTTATTTAAAAATTCAGGGACTCTTAAATCCACCTTGCCTCCTCTCTCTAGTGTTCTGGCTGCAGACACCCTAGGAGAGATATCCCAACCAACAAGGAACAGAGAACATTATTACTGAGTCCCAGGCAATCTTCGTGCACGTCTTTGTAATTCCCCTGATCTACTCAGTGTAGGGTTTTGCCCATAGGCATCGGGATAAATTTGTCAAAGAGTGAAGCACCCACTACATGCCAAGCACAGAGGTAGGCAGTGCAGATGCCCCAGGGAGGAACACAGACATGATTTCTGGCCTCACAGAGCTCAGTCTGGTGGGGAAAATATCAAACAAATATATAGTCATCAATGGTGATGACTGCTGTGAATGAAACAGACCGGGTATTGCAAATGAGAAGCACCAGGACATGTATAGTTTTTAGATGACTGGGCGGTGGGGTACAGCATGAAATGAAGCTGGAGAAGTAGTCAGGGGCTGGACCATACAGGATCTGAAGGCCACAATTAGGATTTTGGGATTTTGTCCTAATTATGCTGGGAGACCATTAAAGAAGTGGAGAAGGGATAAGATCTGGCACAAGTTCTGGCCACAGGTGGAAAACAGCCTGTTGGAGAGAGAGGAGGCTGATCACTCCACTGCACCAGCGAGGTAAGACAGGATATTGACCTGGGTGTGAGTGGAAGCAAGGTTAGAAGTAGGCAGATGTGGGGTATGTTTTGGAGTCAAATGGCCAGAACCCTGTGACTTCTTGGATGTTGAAAGGTTTGAGAGCAGAGAAAGGGCCAAAGAAGCTCGCAGGTTTCAGGATTGAGAAATTGGATGGATCATGTGCCTTTAACTGAGATGGGACAGGCAAGGGGAGGTTGATGGTTAGGGTCAAGAACTCAGTCTGAGCAGGGAGCCAGGCTGGGCCCTGGAAGCAGCCCCAAGCCGATGGCCCCTCTCCTACCTGGGTAAGGGATCCGGCCGTAGGTAACGATCTCCGTCAGCAGGATACCAAACGACCAGACGTCTGACTTGATGGTGAATGAGCCGAAGTTGATGGCTTCAGGAGCTGTCCATTTGATGGGGAACTTGGCCCCTGTGGTTTGGACAGAGCAGAGTCAGGGGGAGTCTGGGGAGCAGTCAGGGCTAGGTCTCTAAGGGCGAGGGACAAGGACAGCGGTACAGCTGCCAACATCTGCCTCCTGCAGAGCTGCGACTTCCGTCAATCTGGCCTCCATGGAAGCAAGGAGCATCCATGCTGAGGACAGATGGCTAAAATGGGCAGGTGGGCAGAGGTGCCTGGAATGTGACGAGAACTCACTCTCTGAGGCCACCTCATTGATTCAGCTGATGTCCTGGTGAACTGCAACTCCTAAAAAGTGGGGTCCTAAGAGGTCACAGGAGCTTTGGGGACAGCAGAACTTCCAGGGACTTTGAGTCCAGGTCCCAGCTGATGCCTCTGCCTCCTAACCCCTGGCAGTGAGGGAAGGGAAGATTCGGTCTTTGGCGTCTGAGGTTTCCCCCAGTCCCCGGGTGTCCACCGCTCTAGCCCTCCCCTCCTTCCATCTGGCCCGGGACGGGTTCAGTTAACCTTTGTGAGTGATTTCTATCATAATTCCACTGAGGTTGGTGAATGTGGCGTGTAGGGTACGTGTTCAAATTTGGAGTCTGTTTTGACCGCTTTATGATTGAGTACCTAGTCAAGTTTTGAAAATCCTCTGTGAGGTTTTTTTTTTTCCCCTATCCCTTCCTTCCTTGGGCTTGAGAGAGTTTTTTTAATTCATGCTTGTATTCTCCTGGTTTAGCAATTATACTTTCTATTCTTATTCTTTTAGTGGTTACTCTTAGCTTAGATTTTTATTGCATTGTAACAAACATGAAATATAAAGTGTACAAATCTTTCATACACAACATGATACATGTTCTATATGTATATCCCCTCAGAATTGCCACTCAGATCAAGATACAGAATACTTTCAGCATCTCAGAAGGTTCCCTTCTGCTCCCTGACATCTGACATCTAGCACCATAAGTGAGTTTTGGCTGTTTTTTTTTTTTCTTTAGGTTTAATTGAGATACATTCACAGACTGTGTAATTCACCACTTAAACACTTAAACTGTATAATTTGGTGGCTTTTAGTATATTCACAAAATTGTGATATATATATATATATATATATATATATATATATATATATATATATTTTTTTTTTGCTTTTCAGGGCCGAACCCACGGCATATGGAGGTTCCCAGGTTAGAGGTCCAATCAGAGGCACAGCTGCCGGCCTACGCCACAGCCACAGCAACACAGGATCCGAGCTGCGTCTGCCACCTACACCACAGCTCATGGCAATGCCATATCCTTAACCCACTTAGCGAGGCCAGGGATTGAACCCACAACCTCATGGTTCCTAGTCAGATTCATTTCCCCTGTGCCACAATGGGAACTCCACAAAATTGTGAATTTTTAAGTATTTTCATCATCCCTTCCCAAAACCAGAGCAGTCACTCCCCATTTCTTTCCAGCTCCCCACTCCAGCCTAGGGTGGAGTTCATCTACTTTCTGTTTATAGATTCGCTTGTTCTGGGCATTTCAGATAAAATGGAGTCATACAATATGTGGTCCTTATGTCTGTCTTCTTTCACATAACATGATGTTTTCAAAGTTTATCCATGTTTAGGATATATTAATACGTCCTTCCTTTTATGGCCAAATAGCACACTGTTGTATGGCTGTATCACATTCTGTGTATCTGGATGTTAGGGTTGCTTCCCCTTTTTGGCTGTTAACAATAATGCTGCTGTGAACCTTCACGTACAAGTTTGCCAGTTTCTGAATTTTCTATAAATGGAACCATCCCGCACGTGCTTTTTTGGTCTGATTTATTTCAATATCAGGCCTGTGAGAGTCACCCATTTTTAGCAGGTGGCACTCGTTTGTAACTTCTCATTTCTACATAATATTATATTGTGTGTACCACAATTTTTTTCTCTTTTTTAGGGCTGCACCTGCAGCATATGGAAGTTCCCAGGGTAGGGGTCAAATCTGTGCTGCAGCTACCAGCCTCCCCCACAGCCACAGCAACTCGGGATCTGAGCTGTGTCTGCTAACTGCACCACAGCTTGCGGCAATGCTGGATCCTTAACCCGCTGAGCTAAGCCAGGGATCAAACCTGCATCCTCATGGATACTAGTCAGGTTCTTAACCCACTGAACCACAAAGGGAACTCCCTATACCACAATTTAAATATCCATTCTACTACTTAGGGACATTTAGATTCTTCCCACTTTGTTATGCATAAACTTGCTCTTACTCTTAGTTTTGATGCGATTTGACTAACTCAATCTAAAACTGACCAGGGTCACTGGGGGAGACTCTGTAGCCAAGACACTATGTCTGGAAGGAGTCTGCCCAACCTGTAACACACGGAGGATAATGGGACAGACCTTCGCATCTTACCCATCACTTTCACAGGTCTTAACTCACAACCCACCCAAGAGGGCCCCGCAGGGCCCTCAGCAGCATCGCCTACCTTCCCGAGCTGTGTATTCATTGTCCTCGATGACCCGGGCCAGGCCGAAGTCAGCAATCTTGCACACCAGGGACCCAGACACCAAGATGTTGGCAGCTCGGAGGTCACGGTGGATGTAGTTCCTCTGCTCGATGAAGGCCATGCCTTCTGCAATCTTCACCCAAAACAGAGATACCCTTATGCTCAGATCTGGCCCAACCCAAGGTGGGGGTCCCACCCAAAAGCAGAAGAGTGTCCCAGTGTGAGACGGCTGGAAAGTACATGCACCAGCTCCCACCCCCCTTTTTTGTGGGGGGGTCCCGGGCTCAGATGGACATTCTCTGTCTACCTAGCCAGGTGGAGGGGATCTTCAGGGCCTGGGTCAGTTTGGGGCTTTTCTCTAGAGTTCCAAGGCTTCAAGAGAACACTTGGAGGAAAAAGCATTATTTTTTTATTTTATTTACTTATTTATTTATTTTTGGTCTTTTCTAGGGCCGCTCCCGTGGCATATGGAGGTTCCCAGGCTAGGGGTCTAATCGGAGCTGTAGCCACCAGCCTACGCCAGAGCCACAGCAACATGGGATCCAAGCTGTATCTGTGACCTACACCACAGCTCACCACAACGCCGAATCCTTAACCCACTGAGCAAGGCCAGGGATCGAACCTGCAACCTCATGGTTCCTAGTTTGATTTGTTAACCACTGCACCATGACGGGAACTCCAAAAAACATTATTTTTGCACACACACACACACACACACACACACCCACACGAGGGCTTTCATCCCTATCCCCCTTTCCGGAAACAACCTAGGCTCACATCATATTCTGTTGCATCTCTCTCTTTTTTTTTGAGGGAGTGCGTATTGGGTGGGTTTTTTTTTTTTTTTTATAAGTTTAGTGAAGTATAGTTAATTTACAAGGTTGTGACAATTTCTGCTGTACAGAAATTGTACAGAATTATACAAAGTGACTCAGGAGTTCCCATTGTGGCTCAGCAGTAATGAACCCGACTAGTGACCATGAGGATATGGGTTCGATCCCTGGCCTCGCTCATTGGGTTAAGGATCTGGCGTTGCCGTGAGCTGTGGTGTAGGTTGCAGACGTGGCTCAGATCCTTCATTGCTGTGGCTGTGGTGTAGGCTGGCAGCTGCTGCTCCGATTCGACCCCTAGCCTGGGAACTTCCATATGCTGCAGGTACGGCTCTTAAAAAAAAAACAAAAACCAAAGTGACCCAGTCATAAACACATATCTCTCTCAGATTCTTTTCCCACAAAGATTATCACAGAATACTGGGTGGAGTTCTCTGTGCTATATGTCTGCAGTATCTCTGGTGCCTCCCTCATCCTCAAGCTGGGATAAGGAAAGTTCATTTAGTCGCTCAGTAAATACCTTCTGAGTGTCTCGTGGGTACGAGGCATTACTTGTGCAGGTGGGGAGCCAGGCAAAGTCCCTGCAGGTGGTAATAAGTACCATAAAGAAAGGATAAAGCCAGTATCAGGACAGGAAGTGTAGAGGGCTGTTTTGGATTGGGTGGTGAGGGAAGGCTGTTTTGTGGAGGTGAACTTTGGGCAAAGATCTGAGTGATGATAATAAATGTGGCAAATTAAGAGCATTCCTGGCAGAAACAGTGCCATGTGCAAAGGCCCAGAGTCTAGGAATGAGCTTGGGGATTCATGGGACGGGCGGCTGAGCAGAAGATGCCACAGGGAAAGTGGGGGGAGTTGAGCTGGAGAGGGTGCTGCTGTAGTTTGTACTAGAAAAGAAGTTGGGAGTTCCCGTCGTGGCGCAGTGGTTAACGAATCCGACTAGGAACCATGAGGTTGCGGGTTCGGTCCCTGACCTTGCTCAGTGGGTTAACGATCCGGCGTTGCCGTGAGCTGTGGTGTAGGTCGCAGACGTGGCTCGGATCCCGCATTGCTGTGGCTCTGGCGTAGGCCGGCGGCTACAGCTCTGATTCAGCCCCTAGCCTGGGAACCTCCATATGCCGCGGGAGCGGCCCAAGAAATAGCAACAACAACAACAACAACAACAACAACAACAAAGACAAAAGACAAAAAAAAAAAAAGAAAAGAAGTTGGTTTGCATTCTGAGCCTGAAGGGAAGATAGGAGGCTTAGAGCAGGAGAGTGCCATGGTTGATGTGTATTTTAATGTCATCATGGCTGCTGAGTGACTAATAGACTGTGTGGAGGATTCTTATTCACAGTGGGGCCTGGGAAACCTGACACAAAGATGGGGGATTTTTCCTTAGAGATGTTGTTCACTTCTAAGGGTTTTTTTGCATTAACTCTCATAAAGAGGTTTATGATTAACCTTCGGAAACTTGGAAAAAAGCATTTATAGTTCATAAACTGGCCTTCCATGTCCTTGAGCTCGAGCCAGGCATTATCACTATCTCTGTTGTACAGAGGAGGGATGCCTTTTTCAGATCACACTGCCAGGGAAATTCATTTTTTTTTTTTTTTACCACCAGGGAAATTCTGACTCAAACCAGTCTGTGGGTTTCCACTCCCAGTGCCCCATGCTGCCTCTAATTACCCCAAACTCCAGAGCTCTGGAGAACTGCAGCTGTATACAATCTGGTGAGATTATCTGGGGAGGTGGGGTGACCAGCCAGACCAAACCAAGGCACCAGCCTCTTCAAGGGTTGAGGTGAGTGGATGGTGCACTTGTGGAAAGTGGCCAGCAGGGGGCACCTGTGGCCACTGGCACTGAGGTCTGAGGCTCCCAGTTTTTCCAACAAAACAGTGACTTTCTGATTCTGATTTCGGTGGGATGGGATGGAGTCTTGGCCTAGAGGGTGGGGAAAATTTACAAGGAGTTCTTAGAAGAACAGTTAGAAGAACAATGTCTATCGCATAAATGGCAGATGTTGTAGCTTTTTCATTACTCCTAAGATGATACTTAAATAGGATTTGTTCTCCGTTTTGGGGGATGTCCTACTGATGCCAGCACAAAAAAACTGAACCCCAGAGAAATAACTCACTGGCCCAAGGACTGGAAATCTGACAGCCCTGCTCAGGGTCTGTGTGCTTCTCCATTACTCTACCTGAATTTTTGGCACAGAGCAGGCACTAATGCTGGGTACCATTTTTTCAGTACCCAGGGGCAGACACACATGAGCCCATGAGCTCCGTGGGACAGGTGGGACTAACCCCACTCAGGAGACAGCAGACCATAAGGCCTAGGTGACTCTGGGTTGGACCAGCTCAATTTGAGCCCACATCCCTGTGGTCTCGAGCAAGCTACTTCACCCCTCTGTGCCTCACTTTTCTTCTCTGTAAAATGGGGACAACAGAACCTTCTTCCATGGGGTCACGTGAGGATTAGTACTCTTAAGTTTACATCAGGGGCGTAGAACAGAGTCTGATACGTAAGTATTCACGTCAGTGGCCAAAATGATTGCGGGAAGTGGTGCTCAGAGAGGTTAAGCATTTTGCTCAAAGCTACCCAGGCAGAGCTGGGGTCAGTAGCAAAACTCTATGTGATTCCTAAGCCCCTGTACGTCAAGTGTTGCTTCTCAAGGGTTTGTCAACTACATGAACAGCAGATAGGTTTACTGGGTTCAGGGCTGGTCTAAGCACTGGCGGCTGATGAGGTGGTAGGATTTCATGACCACCAAGTGGGCTGCCATGATGTCAGGCGTTGGGATGTGGATTTGCTTCTGAGAGCATTAGGGGAGAAGCACAGAATCAGCTGGAAGGGCCTGTAGAGATATTCCAGCTTAGGGCTCTTCACACTGAATCCAGCTGATAACCTCAAGGTCACTTTGAGGATTGGGGGACCAAAAAAAAAAGGCCACCTCCTTCAACCAGAGCAGCTCTGTTTTGACCTATTTTAAGTTTTTGGCTGCTCTATATGATTCATTTGACCAACAGAGTTATGGTTTAAAAAAAAAAAAAGGAAAAAAAGCTTGCAAACTAGAGACCCATGGAGATGTCCAGTTCCCTGATTTAAAGGGGCTGAGACCCGGCGTGGATCTGAGGCTGTACAGCCTCTCTGGGACTGGAGGTGAAGACCAGGCCCCCAGGTCTTCCTTCCTGCCCCCGGGCTCTGAGTCTACCTTTGCTCCTGGAGGCACAAGGGCCTGGAACCTCTTGCCCTCCTGTGGTTTCTCTTTTCCTGTCTATGTAATGTGGAGAATGGCCCTTGCCCCACCTTACACCCAGCAAGGTTTCTGCCAGTTAGACAATCATAGTTCAGCAACAGGCCAGACTATTGTTCCCCCAGAGGGCCCAGTGACAGGAAGATACCAGGCCTTGATTTCCATATGCCCCTGGCATTCTAGGCTTGAAGGTAAAGCCTTTTTATTATACCCCTGCCCCGTCCCTCCCCAGGATTTGCATACCCAAATGAGCTCTGCCTTAGTCATCTCCAGACTGCCCAACCCTAGGCCCAGGCGCCCATCCCCCTTAGCATCTTCCAAGCGGCAAGACATGCCCTCTTCATTTTTGCCAAGTCCAGGCCCCAACTGACCAGGCCGAGTTCTTATTTTGCCCTTTGGGCGTTGATATAGGCTGTTTCTTCTGCCTAGACTACTCTTCCCTCTCCTTTTCAGCTGCCTAACTTGTACTCATCCTTCAGGGCTCAGCCTCGAGATGGCTTCCTCTGGGAAGCCTTCGCGGATTTCTCCTGAACCAGGCTGACGTCTCCAGCCGTGTACTGCCATAGCACCCTTTCTTCCCCTGTTTTCCCACAGATCACAAAGAGTCAGAGAGGAGAGAAGTGAGAAGCACTCAGGCTGGGGGTGAGAAGAGCTGCAGAGAGTGACGGAAAGATGAGAAAGAAAATGGGGTTTTAAGAAGCGTTTCTGTGATCTGTATACATTATTAATTTTGCTGGGTATGGCATTCTTTTGACAGTGAGCATGGACCACTTTGGTCATGGCTCTCTAAGAGACTCAGTTGTTTAATAACTGTCAACCCTAAGAGAACAGCGATACTTTCCATTTTGTTCACTGCTGTACCCCCAAAGTAACACAGTAGTTTATTTATTTATTTATATGTATATGTTTTGCTTTTTAGGGTTTCGCCTGTGGGATATGGAGGTTCCCAGGCTAGAGGTTGAGTGGAAGCTGCAGCTGCCTGCCTACGCCACAGCCACAGCAACATGGGATTCAAGCCACATCTGCCACTGACACCACAGCTCATGGCAACACCGGACCCTAAACCCACTGAGTGGGGCCAGGGATCAAACCCGCGTCCTCATGGATCCTAGTTGGGTTCATAACCTGCTGAGCCACAGTGGGAACTCCCCAGTAACACAGTAATTTAGGCAAGCTAAATTCATTGCGCTGGGCCTCAGTTTCCTCATCTGTACTTCACTTTCTCTCTATGCCTCAATCTCCTATTCTGTAAAATGGGATGACAGTTACCTACCTGTGGCCAGACTGTTACATCAGTGCTCCCAGTGAACCATGCCTCTGGGCTTCATGCCCTTGTGCAGTCCCTCCTATGCTGACTCTGGTCTGGGCCATGAGACTTGCTTTGGCCAAGGGGATATTAGCAAGCACGATGCAAGCGGAGGCTTCATGGGCGCTTGCTCATTATGGCGAGGTTCCTAGCAAGACTCCCTGTTGGACCCTCGTCACCATGAAGTAGAGGAGCTCTGGTTGCACTATTGAGGGATGTGCGGCCGTTGAAGAGAGACCCAGAAGATGAGCCACCCCCTTGGACATTGTAGCCCCAGGCAAGCTCTCAGCAGACTGCATCCACAAGAGAGACCTCCATTTCACCATGTGGAGCCAAAAAACCACTCAGCCAACCCCAGTCAATCCCACAGAATCATGGGAAATAATAAGTTGCTGTTTCAAGCTACTGAGCTTTGAAGAGGTTGCTTACAAATGGATGGATAACAAAAATCTCACCCTAGAAGGTTGATGTGAAGACACGTGAATTAGTACATAGAAGCCACATAGAGAAAGGATACTTTGTTTTCTTTTTTTCTTTTTTTTTCATGGCCACACTCACAGCACGTGGAAGTTCCCAGGCCAGGGACTGAATCTGAGCCACACCTATGCCAGCAGCTGGGGTACCACCGGATCCTTTAACCCACTGTGCCGGGCCGGGGATTGAACTTGTGTCTCTGCAGCGACCCGAGCCGCTGCAACTGGATTCTTAACCCACTGAGCCATGGTAAGAACTCCTAAACAGGATACTTTTATCCTGAGAACTCAATAAATTTTAGCTCTTGTTGTCATTATTATAGTATGTGATCAATAAACATTTGTTGAATAAATAGTTGGATTCCTGTCCTCCTCCTCCATCTTCCCCATTAGATTCTCACCTGGGCCGAGAAGTCGATGAGTTTTGGCAAAGGCTGCTTGCTGCCTTCTTCACTTTTCAGGAAGTCAAGCAGGCTGCCTGTGTGGGGGAGAGGGAAGCAACATTTACTAGTCTCATGACTTTAGTGTGTGGTTAAGATTGTTCACAGTGATGGATTTAAGTGAAAATATTTATTTACCACTCCTAGTGTTTGAGAAATAGAATTTCAGCATTTAAAAAATGACCTTGTGATTGCTAGACTGGTTCTTTGTCCCAGATACCTTTCTGAGCCTGGATGACTGGGGGCCATGGTTTTATAAGGCTGGCAAATAAATGATAAAAACTTAGAGATTTCAAATCACTCCAAATGGAGGTCATGTGAGGAGTTCCTGCTGTGGTGCAGTGAGTTAAGAATCCAACTGCAGCAGCTCAGGTCACTATAGAGGCACAGGTTCAATCCCAGCATTGCCGCAGCTGTGGCATAGGTCACAGCTGTGGCTCAGATTCAATCCCTGGCCCTGGGAACGTCTATATTCTGTGGGTGTGGCTATGAAAAAAAAATGGAGATTGTGTGAGATGTTTCTGTATATTGAAAAATGGGTAGGGGCTTCTCGGATCGTGTGTAGGTGGATGGGGGCAGCCTGGAATGGATGCTTTGCCAACTCTTAAGGGATACGTTGCTGACTCTCTTTTCTGGAGCACTGGTCCATCCAAGGAAGGTGGCTGATGGTGGGTGGAGCTGAAGGAGTCACGCCCGCCTCTAGGGCTCACAGTAAACCCATAGAAGCTGCTTCTCCTATCACCCATGGGGGTTCTGGTGCTACCCCCTCCCTGTGGCCCATGGGCTCCCCTTCCCCTGACATCCCCCCAACATGCTTTCATCCCCTTAACCAGGAGGGGGCTGGGCGGTTGCATGTGTGTGTGCTCAATGAGTACTTGTCAGAAGGGCTCCTGGCCAGACTGGGGGCATCTTGAAGGCAAAGGCCATGTCAGAGTCTCCTTGGAGTCTGCCAGTGACCAGTAAGAGCCACAGCCCACACCCCTCAGCCCCCAGCATGCAGCACCTTTGGCCATGAACTCCGTGATGATGTAGATGGGCTCTTCCGTGGTGACCACCGCGTGCAGCTTCACCAACTTGTCGTGCTGCAGAGTTTTCATCAGGTTAGCTTCTGCCAGGAAGGCCTCCACAGACATGCTCCCGGGCTTCATCGTCTTCACGGCCACCTTGGTGTGCTTGTTGTAGGTGGCTGGAGCGGGACGGGGCGCAGGGAAGGCAGTCAGGACCGATGCTCTTTTCCCACCATCCCGAAAACCCGGCTATAGACCGGCCTCCTCCAGAAAGCCTTCCCTGCCCTTCTCAGTCCTTAGAGAGGGAAGGGGAGGCACGGGCTTTGGCCTCAGACAGATGTGATCTGGAAGGGTGGACCACCACTTCCTAGCTCTGTGCCCTTGGGCAAGTTACTTAACCTCTCTGAGCTGTGGTTTCCTCATCTGTAAAGTGGAAATGATCAGCACAGCCTTCAAAAGGCTCTTGCAGGGATGAAAGAAGAATCTTAAAACATCACTCGGATTAGGTCACTTGCTTACACACACTCACCTTTGCTTTGTCAACACTTATACACACACTCCAACTTTGCTTAAAATGTTTTACTTAATCTTAACACTGTCATCCAATTAAATACCAGCTTTATCAGGGTCCACAAGGCCCTGCGTAATCTGGCCTTGCCCACCTTGCCTCATCATCCACCAAGTCCCCCTTGCCTTTTGTGCACCAGTCAGCCTGCACGCCATTCAGTCCCTCAAGCATCCAGCTCCCCCTCCCCCCACAGGGACTTTGCACATGTTGTTCCCTCACCTCACCCCCACCCTTCCCCTGCTTCATCTTGTCGATCTTGTAAATCTCATTGTTATTTATGTTTCCATTTTTGCTTTGGCTGCCAGGAAGCTCTAACCCAGATTTGAGGTCTTCCTGTAGTAAGAGTCTAAGCCCTTATATAATATTTTTTTTGTTTTCCTGCATCATCAGTCCAATCTGTCTTACCTTCCTCACCATACTTTCTCTGCCACATTCTCTTATTTAGTGCCTGGAACATAGCAGGCTCTCGATAAATATAGTTGAAATACATAGATTTTTAAATGCATTTTTTTTCCTGGCTGACCTGTTTGCATCTCTCTAAGTTGTCTTTGTTCCCATTAGGAACGTGGTGGAGTATAAACACAATGCGGAGCACCAGGCACTGGGCCAGGCATTGCGTCTACCCCACAGTTCTGCAAAGCAGGTTTTGCTATTCTCAGGTTATTAGAGGCAGGACAGCAGGGGTGGAATATGCCTTTTGGGTGCTCTGGCATTTCTTAGCATGGTGCTGGGCACATGGCGGGTACTCAGAACAGCTCATTCATCAGCTGTCAACACTGAACTCACCTGGAAATCTCCAAGCTATACTTCCACATTCTTTTTTTTTTTAAGGGCCTCATTCGTTGGCATATTGGAAATTCCCAGGCTAGGGGTCATATCAGAGCTGCAGCTGCCAGCCCGTGCCACAGCCACAGCAATGCCAGATCCAAGCTGCATCTTTGACCTATGCTGCAGTTTGTGACAATGCCAGATCCTTAACCTACTGAGTGAGGCCGTGATCAAACCTTCATCCTCACAGACACTAGTGGGGTTCTTAATGCACTGAACCACAATGGGAACTCCCTACTTGTGCATGCTTAATTTTCATCATCCTAAGAGATGCTCTGGTTATCTCAATCCCAAACTGTCCCAGCTCCCTAGGAGGGGGATGGATTCCTCATCTGGGACCTCTGCTTCCCAGAAGAGAGTTTTTGACCCCAGGACAGGGCTAGCCTTAAAGGCAAATCAGTGTTTGCAGGGCAGGACAATTTGGTTTGCTATCAGAGGAATTGCTCCTTTATGGCTGCTATTCAAATCTCCCTTCAGCCCAGGACAGAGTCACACTTTGCCTCAGGCTGTTCCCGGAAGCAAGGACCTCCCTCTCCCCTCCCTGCCCTGGGCCTGGGTCCTTACCCAGCCAGACTTCCCCAAACTGCCCCGCTCCAAGTC
The DNA here is from genome assembly GCF_016906955.1 of Phacochoerus africanus. Lineage (NCBI taxonomy): Eukaryota > Metazoa > Chordata > Mammalia > Artiodactyla > Suidae > Phacochoerus > Phacochoerus africanus. Next base: position 27,491,055 of record NC_062546.1, read on the forward strand.
TCTTCTCCATCTTGAGGGACTCCCGGGGGATCTCCCAGGCATCTTTCTCCCAAGGCTTCTGGGGCTTGGAGGACACGCAGGGCACGGTCAGCTTCTGGCAGAGCCCGTCGCTCCCCTCTGGAACAGAGCCCCTGGTCAGTCGAGGGTGGTCAGCTCCAAGCCAGGCACGAGCTTCCCCTTGGAAGCCTCCCTGCTTAGTCCTTGGCATTGGGCTCATATTCCAAACAGTTCCCCCTCCCTCCACCCGCCTGGGGGACATTCCCAAGAGGATAGGTGAGATGCCCTCCTGCTCAACAGACCTAAGACTTCAGGAGACTCCAAAGCAACTATTTATCCAGGGAGGGTCAGGAAAACCTCAGCAGCCTCCCAGGCCGCAGTGCTCCCTCGAGCGGGCTTCCCGGGAGCCAGGCAGGCACTGGGAGGCAGCCTGGGCGGGACTCACTCTTGTAGTGGGCCACCAGCTCCTGCAGGGTGTTGAAAGTGCTCCGTGGGGAGATGTAGAAGCCCCCGCTGTCCAGGGTCCGGATCTTGTAATGCTTCACCGTGTCCCTGTGCTGGGGGTCGTAGTCTCGCACGGACAAAGAGTAGCTCCCTGGAAGGGCGGGAGAGAAACCCCGCAGGAGTTGGCTCAGAGGCTGACCACCCCGTGTCAGCACACCTGACCCCCTGTCAGACCACTGCAGGCACTGTCCTGGCACCTGCACAGCAGAGTATAAGGTAGGAATGGGCTGTGGAGTCAGGCTGCCTGGGTGCTCATCAGGCTGCTCCATTTCCAGCTGTGAGACCTTGGGCAAGTGACCATACCACCTCTCTGTGCCTCAGTTTCCTCGTCTATAAAATGGGATTGGTCATAGCTCCTTGCCTCGTCACATTGCTCGATGGTAAAAAGAAGTAATGCTTGTACTCAGGATTTAAACGCTCGGTAGAAGTTGGCTGGCATCATCTTCATTATTATTTCTTTTCTTTATCTTCTTCTTCTTCTTCTTCTTCTTCTTTTTTTTGCTTTTTAGGGCCACACCTGTGGCATGTGGAAGTTCCCAGGCTAGGGGTCAAATCAGAGCTACAGCTGCCAGCCTACACCACAGCCACAGCAATGCCAGATCTGAGCCACATCTTCGACCTACACCACAGCTCATGGCAACGCCGGATCCTTAACCCACTGAGCGAGGCCAGGGATCGAACCTGTGTCCTCATGGATACCAGTTGGGTCTGTTTCTGCTAAGCCACAACAGGAATGCTTTCATTATTATTTCTTTATCTATCTGTCTATCAATCAATCAATCAATCAATCAATCACAAAAGCCCAAATTCCACACCACTTTGGTAAAAAGTAAAAAAGTAAATAAGTGAACAAACAAAAAATTCTAATCTGATTATCCTGGTAGGCCCAGTGTCATCACAAGGGTCTTTATAAGAGGAGGTAAGAAGGTCAAAGTAGGATAGGAAGTTGGGGTTGGAGAGATGTGAGAAAGGCACCACTGGCCAAGGGATGCTGGTGGCTCCACAAGCTGAAACAGGCAAAGAAACAGATTCTTTTCTGAAGCCTCCAAGAGGGACCAGTCCTGCCGACACCTTCCCTTGAGCCCAGTGAGCCTGATTTCAGACTTCTGACCTGCAGAACCGTAAGATAATTAATTTATCTTGTTTTAAGCCACTGAGCTTATAATTTGTTACACCAGCAATAGGAACCTAATACACACGGCCTCGTAGAGCTGAAACACACACCTCTTTCGGCCCATGGCCACAGTTCTGCCACTGGTGAGCTGTGTGTCCTTGAGCAAGTTACTAACCCGTCTCTCAGTTTTCTCCACCGCCATAGCGCTATGTCATAGGATTTGGGAGGAGATTTAAATTGTTGCATGGGGAGTTCCTATTGTGGTGCAGCAGAAATGAATCCAACTAGTATCCATGAGGATGTGGGTTCAATCCTTTGCCTTGCTCAGTGGGTCAGGGATCCTGTGTTGCCGTGAGCTGTGGTGTAGGTCAAGATGTGGCTACATTGCTGTGGCTGTGGTGTAGGCCGGCAGCTGTAGCTCCGATTTGACCCCGAGTCTGGCAACTTCCGTATGTGGTGTGTGTGGCCCTAAAAAAATAAACAAACAAATTGTTGCATGAATAACTGTTGACAGTACATGCTAGCCACTGTCTAAAGAACCTTGTATGAATGAATAATGAATAGGAATAATGTTCATTATAATGAATTACAGTTATATGCATTATAACCAATTATATTATGCGTTATAAGGAGTGAATAACCTCATGAGGCAGAGGTTTTATGTGATGACAATGTTATAGATGAGGAGACTGAGTTCCAGGAAGGTGAAGTAATTCAACTGCAGTCACACAGCTTGTAAGGGGCAGAACTGGGATTCAAACCCAGGTGTCTGGAAGTTCCATGGTGGCTTAGTGGGTTAAGGACCCCACATGGTCACTGCTATGGCTCTGGTTACTGCTGTGGCTCTGGTTATTGCTGTGACATGAGTTCAGTCCTTGGCCTGGGAACATCCTCATGCTGCAGGCATGGCCAAAAAATATAAAAGCCAGGTATCTGGCTCTGAGAACCCACTCTTAGCCACTCTGCCCAGTCAAGGAGAGGCTGCTTGGCTGATGCTGGGTGGGGAGGGGCAGAATCCAAGGGCACTCGTGCTGTAAATTTCGTCGAATTGGTTAACTGGCCTATGCCCCTACCTCCGAGGGCTGTGACAGTGGCCCAGGCTCACTTTCCTGCCACTGTTTCTGCGGTTGCTCTGCCCCACGTGCAGGATGGCCCAGCAGGAATAGAAGACCCAAGAGCTGTGTGTGGCTTTACCTTTTTGTCCGATTTCTTTTCCTCTGGGGGCTGCTAGGGGGCTTGTTGGGTGGGAGAACATAAAGCCTAAACATTTGCTGACCCAAAACACTGATGAGTAGCTTCCCCAATTCAGATACCTGGGGGCGAGTAGAAAGCCACACAGATGCCTCTGATTGATGTCCCCAAATCTGTCTGTCCAGGATACTGTGAGGTCACACTTCGTGCAATTTACTGCTAGATTTGTTTTTTGGGGTTTTTTTTTTGGGTCTGCACCCACAGCATGCGGAAGTTCCCAGGCTAGGGGTTGAATCGGAGATACAGATGCCGGCCTACACCACAGCCACGGCACCTGGGGATTTGAGCTGTGTCTGCGACCTACACCACAGCTCATGGCAACACTGGATCCCTGACCCACTGAGCAAGGCCAGAGGTCTAACCTGCTTCTTCATGGATACTAGTTGGGTTGGTTAACCTGCTGAGCCACAGCAGGAACTCCCCAAGGATTTTTTTTTTTTTCTTCTAGATTTGAACTAAGCAGTCTTGAGTCTAAAGGTGCACTTTGGGGAGTTCCTGCCATGGCTCAGTGGTTAATGAATCTGACTAGGAACCATGAGGTTGCGGGTTTGATCCCTAGCCTTGCTCAGTGGGTTAAGGATCCGGTGTTGCTGTGAGCTGTGGTGTAGGTTGCAGACATGGCTCAGATCTGGCATTGCTGTGGCTCTGGTGTAGGCTGGGCGGCTACAGCTCTGATTAGACCCCTAGCCTGGGAACCTCCATATGCTGCGGGAGTGGCCCTAGAAATGACCAAAAAAAAAAAAAAGATGAAAAAGTAGAAAATAAAATAAAGGTGCACTTTGTGTGACAACTCTGAAACCACAAAAACTCCTACTTCCACTCATTCCTATGGGGAAATTGGCCTCAGTTGATGCCAGGTGGAAGTATGTGACGATTTGGGGGCATTGCTCTTGCCTCCCGTGCAAGGTCACCCTCACCTCATAGGGATTTTGGGAAGCAGGTTGCCAACATGAAAACTTCCAAATATCTCAAAGGAGCCTTTCTAAGCCAGGTCCCAGAGGAGGCTGGATTGGGGCTCCACGTGGCCTGAGCCCACCCCACTTCCTTATGGAGGAAGGGAGGAGTCAGGCTTGTGGACAAGATGCATCTTGATGAGTATTTAAAAGATTATAAGCTAATGAAGATCAAGTTCAGCAGGATGTTGTTTTTCAGGGCAGTAACCCCACCTCCTACTTCCTTTGACCTAAGGTGGCACCTAGGGGGACCGGGACAGCCAGAAACAGGCTTGAGCAAAGGGCAGGAGGAAGCCTGGTAGCCATAGGGGGCTGGGCAAGTCGTCCAGCACCCCCAACCCCAGGGCATTCCCGAAGGAGGACTGGTGGCCAGTTGTGTCTGGAGCACCCTTGGGGGGCGTGGTCAGGGACCCAGGGCTGGGAAGGCCAGCATCACCTTTGGTGGTCTCACTGTCCCGGATCATAAAGGAGCCCAGCACGTTCCCTGGGGCCAGGAGTTGGCGCTCTGCATCCTTCCGGCTGATGCCCTTGAAGAACCACCTGGAGAGAAGGGGGGGGGGGGCAGCGTGTGAACCAGCGACAGGCAGTCCTGTTCCACTCACTCTCAGCCCTCTCGTCCAGCACTGGGATCCCAAAGACCTGGTATCTGTTTTGCGCAAAGCTTCTTTTGGGGGGAAAACAGCCATTCTTTTGATATTAAAAGCTCCCCGGCTTGCGGCTTTGAACACTTACAAAATCCTTCACCGTACCTCACCCAGAGCGGGAGCAGGGCACGGATGCCCCAGAGAAAGCCTAGAGGGAGACAGAAACGGCTGAGACCCCCTGTGGCTTGTAGGGGCTGTGCTGGGGGAGGTCCAGGACAGAAGGGTCAGCGATGGCCATGGGGGCTTCACTGTGGCCACAGAGGGGAGATTCCACAGGACAGAGAGGTTTCATGCACACTAAGAAAGGGGTGACTTTAAGATGGGAAAAGCCCAAACGTTTTAATTTTTAACAGGCCAGCATCCCAAACCCACAGTACCATCTAGCTAGAGGGAGGAAGCAAAGGAGAAAAAAACATGGGGTCAGTTTTCAACTGTTTGGCTGATTCTGAACTGGATCTCTTGCCACCTTAGAGTAGAGCCATCTTTTTATTTGTCGGTCTCACCCCAAACTGTGAACATCTCCAGGGAGGAGCCCTCCCTGAGTCACCTAGTACCCCTGGAATAAGGCTGGGGGTACGGGAGGTCCCCAGCAAGTGTCTGTGGGATGACTGGGTGGATGGACAGATGGATGGACAAATGAAGTATAATTCTATGTTTTCAGAGTCAAGTTAGACACAAAGAAACTGCAGCCAAGAATGAAGGGTTATTGGGATCTCCTTGAGGGCTGGGGGTGTCTCATTTGTTCTGCAGCCCCCAGCCTGGCACAAAGCTAGGTGCGGCACAGGCACGTGTTTGCTGAATGAGTCACATGAGAGATGACTGGCCCTGGAGTGAGCTGGCTTGGCTCTCAGAGGACCCTCTCTAAAGCAACTGTATACTTTATCCAACAAACATTCATTGAGCACCGACTGCATGCCAGCCTGTGCAGGGAATGCAGCGGATAGGCAAAGTCCCTGCTCTCGTGCTCTCCCCTTCTCATGGGGGAGGCAGACAGTGAACCTGTGAACAGCCAAAGAAATAAGATCGTTTTTGCTCATGAGAAGTGTTCGAAAGGGAATAAAACAGTTTCCATGAGAGAGAGAGAGTGTCACAGAGGGGACCTGCTTGAGACAGGGTGGCCCAGGAAGGCCTCTCTGAGACCTGAAGGATGAGAAGGAGCCAGCCAGCAAAAAGCCTAGGAAGAGTGTGCCAGGCAGGAGAGACAGTGAGTGCAAAGGCCCCAAGGTAGGAACAAAGCTGACTCTGCCCATGCTTCCTTCTGGAGGGCAGGGAAATAGAATACTTACTCCTCTGTCTCCAGAGAGTTGACGCGGGCAACATAGTTGCTTGGGATGTAGCCCTCGTTCCGGGTGGCCAGGGATCGAGCTCTCCACCACTCCCCAGACCTGGGGGACAGGGGCAACAAAGGGGTCAGGGGGCAGGAGAACCACCCCTGGTCCTCTTGGGCCCCCAGCCTTGGCCTAGAATCCCCCCAACCCCAGAAAGCTGGTGGGATGAGGGGCGGGGTCACTACAGTCCCAGCCCCCAGTCTGCACCCCATGATTAAGGTAAGTGTCCTCACAACAGCCCCCACTCTGAATCCCTGGGTCCATCTAGGGCTGGAATCAAGCCCTGTCCCCACATTCATAGCCCACAGCTCTAGCCTCACCTTTATTCTCTGGACTTGTGTCCTTCGCCTAACTCTCCATATGTGAGATGGGGCCCTGTGCTCATGGCAGATTCACAGTAGCCCATTGGGGCCAGGAGCCAGAGGGAGTGGGCTCAGGAGTCTGACCAAGCATAACCACTCCCATCCTTGGGCCCCAATATATACTGGACACTACAGCCACGGCTGGTGAACACTGCAGGAGGTTGGAGGTCATCAACTCAGCGATCCATGGATTTCTGAATGCAAAGTCACCTCAACAATGTCTGGTCCATAGCTAAGTCTACAGTTTAGTCACAGGTGCCTGAGGAAGGCTTCCCCGAGAAAGCCTTTTCAGCTGTCCATTCTTGCCTGGATGTGTGCCATTGGCAAGTGCACAAGCCCCTTTATTGTGGCTTTAACCCAGCTTAGCAGGAAACCCTTCTTCCTTTATTGGTAATAAGTTCTCCTTAGTCATTTACACTCTAGTATAATGTAGTCTATCAAGTTTTTAACTGAAGCACAAAAGAGAGCAGAATTGAGTGTTAGAGGTGGGTATGTCTTGGGGCAGGGAGTGGAATGAGGACTCACTCCTCCAGGACAACCATCTGATCCCCCTTCTGGAAACTGAGGTCTTCATGGTGAATGGCCTCGTAGTCATACAGGGCAACCACAATGATGTCCTCAGAACCTGCTGGGAAGAGAGACACATAGGATGGTAAGGCTTTACCTGAGCATTCCCACAACCCTGGGTGTTTCCCACCCCAACACCTGGTCCCCAGCCCTATACCCCCTCATGCGTCTGTCTCATGGTGTATATAAGTAAGCATCTTGCTGTGCTGGGTGTGATTCTAGAGTTTAAAGCTAGCGAAGTTTTTGAGTTCCCATTGTGGCTCAGGTCAAGGACCTGGCGTTGTCTCTGTGAGGATGCAGGTCTGACCCCTGGCCTCACTCAGTGGGTTAAGGATCTGGTTGTGCCGTAAGCTACAGCATAGGTCACAGATGCAGCTTGGATCCAGTGTTGCCATGGCTATGGGGTAGGCTGCAGCTGTAGCTCACATTTGACCCCTGGCCTGGGAACTTCTGTATGCCACAGGTGCAGCTGTAAAAAGGAAGAAAAAAAAAAAAAGAAAAAGCTAATGGGATTTTGTTCACGTTATGAAACAGCGTTATAGAAACACAATAGCCTATAAAAGTACTTTGGGGGCAGTTTAGGGGATTTTCAAGGGTGGTTGGGATTTTTGCCCCAAGCTCTGACTGAGAACCTAACCTAATTCTCTTCATACTACAAGACCACTGCACCTGTTTGCCAGATACTTACCCTCTGTGGCCTCGGGTGGGTTGCTTTGGCTGCTGTCTGGCCACTGTGGGGAGAAATGGGACAGGGGGTTGAATCCAATAGTGTGTATGGAGCCATGAAGGTCCATGTCCAAAGGATATCCCAGCCCTGTGTGTTGTGGGAGGAGGCCCAGAGAGGGCTGTGGAAGTGCCCGAAGTAACACAGCATATTAGGGGAACAGCCAGCATAACAATGCAGGTCTGGGAGTTCCCATTGTGGCGCAGCGGAAGCAAATCCGACTAACAACCACGAGGTTTCAGGTTCAATCCCTGGCCTTGCTCAGTAGGTTAAGGATCTGGTGTTGCTGTGGCTGTGGTGTAGGCTGGCAGCTGCAGCTCCAATTGGACCCCTAGCCTGGAAACCTCCATATGCCTCAGTTGGGGCCTTAAAAAGCAAAAACAAACAAAACAAAACAAAACAAAAAAACAAAAAACAGATGCAGGTCTCTCAGCTTGTGGGCTCTGCCTTTAGCCTTGGACATACTGCAGGACACTCACTTGTTCCTTCCACTCAACATACAGTGAGGGGGTTGGTCTAAATCAGTGCTTTCTAAGGCATGTTTGAAGAAGCCCTTGGTCTACCGACATGGCCCCAAATAAAGGCTCCACTGTGTATATTAAACAACCTAAGTATCCATCCAAAGGGGAGATGACGCCTGTGCTGCAGTGCTCAGGCAGCCCTAATAAGAGATGCTGCTTTGTTCCTGGCACAATTAGACCTCAAAGATGTATTGTTTTACTTTTTATTTTCGGCTGTGCATGTGGCACGTGGAAGTTCCCCGGCCAGGAATTGAACCCACGCCACAGCTGTGACCCGAGCTACAGCAATGACAGCGCTGGATCCTTAACCCCCTGAGCCACCAGGGAACCAGAGATATATTGTTAGTGAACAAAGCTAGTTCTTCAGAATTCTAAATAGGACACATGGACATAAAACATCCTTCACTCATCTGGACACACACTGAACACCTTAGAATGGAAATTCATGAAAAAAGGTTTGCAAGGGTCCACACCAAACTGACAAGAGCCTCTGCCTCTGGGGTGGGGTGTGGTAGTTCTTGGTTAGCAGAAACCATCACTTTAGCTGTAACTTGTGATTTTTATTTTCAAGGAAAATGAATTTATGTGTCACACACATAGGTAAACATTAACTTAAAGAAACAGGGTTAGGAAACCCTGAGAATTATGTCTTTTGGGGGGAGATTCACGAAGCCCATTACAAAGATTCCTAAAGGCTCTGAGGAGTCCTACAAGGGAAGGAGTATCTGGCCCAGTGTTTTGCAACCTGACTTGACCTGGGAACCCTTTCTCACTTACTGACTTACAGCTGAACCAACACCCCACAGGAGGGGAGCAAGGAATCACTGATAATAGCATCCCTTCCATCTGATGCTCAGAGAGAACAACCAAACACTAATGGGAGAAAACTTTCTGCTTCTCCCTGGTGACAAGCTAGAGGGCCTGAGAGAACCTGAGAACCTGGAGTCTCAGCTGCAGGAAGAGGGCCATGCAGGTAGGAGAGAGGCTGACCTGGGAGTGACAGGGTTTTAGGATGTGAGCGCAGGACCTCCCCAGTGTGAGAAGCTAGTGTAATTGCAGGCTGTATTAATAGAGGTCAAGTGTCAGAAGGAGGGAGGTGACAATTCCGCTCTTCTCCCATCTCCAGAATTAGTCCTGTTCTAGGCACCATACCCGGAGAAGGGCAAGCAGGATGGAGAAAGGCCAGGAGCCCACGTTGTGTGAAAGATGATTTGGGAGAGATGGGTGGGTTGGGATAAGATCGTTGCCTTCTATCTCTACAAGCTGTCATGGGGCAAAGGGAATGGATGTGTTTGGGGTGAGACTAAGGGTAGGTTTGGCATCCAGGAGTAAGCGTTGTGGGGTAAGAGGCTCCCCTTCAACCCGAGGAAGAACTACCTAGGGGGAGCCAGGAAGGCGTGCATCGCACCTCTGGAGGCAGTAAGCAGAGGCTGTGCCTCCCTGGGCAGCCTCAAATCAGGGGATGGACTAAAGGACCCCGGAGGAGAGTGAATGAACCCCAGCCTCAGGCTTAGAAAGACCAGGCTCTGCGGCTTCCCAGTAGGAGCCCAGGGAGCCACTTAACCTCTTTGAGCCGCAGTCACTGGGGCTGTAAAGTACTGTGGCCTCACAGCTTTTGGTGAGGATTAATGAGGTAGAAACACCTCCCTCAGTGCCCAGAACGTACACATGTTCAGAGGACAGTCATGGCAATGACAACTCTTAGTGCTCTTAGCATGGTCATCGCTGTTACTAGTCCTGTTATTGTCACCACTGCTATTCCGACTGTCCCTGTTCCTCTGGCTGTCACAAGTGCCATGACCAGTGGGGCTGCTTCTATGGCGAGTGCTGCTACCAGGACCACCCCTACTGCCACCAGTCATGGTGATTCCTCTTCATGTCACTAGCATCTGGCTCTGCTGCCTCTGCGGGTTAAAGGATCTCCTGCCACTGGTGCCTTGGAACTTACAATGCTGGTTTGAATCCTGGCTCTACCCCTCACTAACCATATGGCCCTTAGCAAGTTATTTTAATGTCTCGGTGGCTCAGCTGAAAAATAAGTATAACACCGATCCTGACCTACGAGAGCGCTGTGATAACGGTTAAGGTGTCAATAACCAGAAAGCCCTCGGGATAGTGCCTGGCTCATCGTAAGCTCTGCCTGAGTGTCATAGACGTGAGCAAATACGTCTACCAGCGTTACTACTGCTCTTCTTCACTCTTTCTGCTGTCGTTCCTGCTGCTCTTGGCATTATACTTCCACTAATATTGTCGTTACTCTTGCTGTTATTACCACCACTGTGATTACCGTTACTGCTGTGATGGTGATACTGTTGTCATTACTGCCATCATTTTAACTGCTGTTGCTGTCATCTGCTCATTCTTCGCTCGCAGCACTTCTTATGCTAGTGCCCACGCATCAGGCTGGACAAGGCCTGGGCAGTGGGACAAGGAGAAGTGATGCCCTTTCCCTGGGCACTTGGTGCAGGTGTATCCTGGGGAGTCTGGGCACTGCTGGTGACTGCAGCTCCATTTTACCCCACACACTCTGCTCACCTTTGGGAAAACAGGAGGCTGGGTGGGCCATTTGGGGCAGTCCCCCCCCCCCCCCGGCTTCTACCAGCTTCCCTTTCTTGCCCCACTCACCCGCTTTCCTGAGGAGGATGTAGGATCCGGCACATACACGGGATTGTGTGGGTTGGTGTTGGGCTCGCTCTTTGAGACCTTGCCTCTGTCCCGGAGGAACTTGGACTTTACGCAGCCCATTCTGTGGCAGAGAGAAGGGAGGTGAGCCCGGCTGGCTGGGAACCCCGCCTGGAGCTGTCTTCCAGACCCCCTGCCCCCAGGCTGGCTCCCTCTGCCTGCCCTGTCTTCCCTCCCCCTCAGCCAGTTTCACTGCCGCCCCCCCCAACCCCCGCGCCGCCACGTGGTGCTCACTCTTCCCTTGTCCCCACTGGGCTTCCCCACATCCACGTCTGCCACGCACCCACACAGAGCCGATAAGTTGTCATAGTTGTGCTACCAAGGCCTCCTGCGATGGGAGGTTTATTCAGAGAATAAATCTCGAGGATCATTGAAAAGCAGCAGGTAGAGCCTCGGGCAGAGTGGGTGGTGGGAGCTGTGGGCTCGGGGGTCAGAGAGCCTGAACTGATGTTCCCCCCGCCCCCCGCCTGCTCCCCAGTCTCGGTTCCTCATCTGCAAAATGGGGGTAATAATACAACCTACACACAGGGTGTTGGGAAGATGAGAAATCACGTGGGCGGGGAAATACTCAGCACAGCCTCAGGCTCGGAACAAGCAGTCAAGTAAAACTATACTCTAATTATAAGTTAACATTTAATATTATCTGATAAAGATCAAGTCGCATCATGTGGCTCAAGCAATCAAGAAACCATATTCCTCATCTCATTTTATGATTGCCTTCTGTAGCTTCCTCCCTCCTCTTCTCTTTTTTCTTTTTTTTATCCATCCCTTCTTTCTCTCGTGGATCTACTTGGTCATTCATCCATTCATTTACTCAGCAAACATTTACTGAGAGCTTTTCTAAACCAGGCTTCAGACAAGCAAGGTTATGTGCTGATGGAACTTGCACTAGAGAGAGTAGGAGACACAGACAATAAACAGGTGAACAAATAAATAAATCTGGTTAAGGAAAAGCATGAGGATGATAAAAGAGGCTGTGATGGGGAGCAACTGTGTGGGTCTCTTTAGACAGGGTGGTTGGGAAAGGCCTCTCTGAGGAGGTGATGTTGGACCTTGGGCCTGACTGACATAGAGGGGCCAAGTTACATAAACCTCGGAGGGAACAGTGTTCCAGGCAGAGGGAACAGCAAGTGCAAAGGCCCTGAGGCTGGAATGTGCTTGAAAAGAACGAGGCACTGAAAGGAGGCCAGTGTGGCTGGAGATCACAGGCAGGAGAGAGGAGGGTATATGAGGAGGCTGCCCCCCTTTGTACAGACGGCGAGGAATTTGGACTTGATGCTAAGGATGATGGGAAAGTATGAAAAGTTTTGAGCAGAAAGATGACAGGATTCAATTTGCACTTTAAATAATCCCACTGGCTGCTGGCTGGAGTATGGACTTTAGTGGGCAGGGCAGGGAGCCCTGTCTACTGCATGAGTCCAGGCTTGAGATGATGGTAGCCTGGTCTGGGGTGGTGGTTAGTGAGGGGGAAAGAAGTGGGCAGATTCAGGGAGTATTTTGGAGGTAGAGCTGACAGACTTTGCTGCTGCATTAATCAAATTCAAAGATATTTAAAGAAAAGCGGTTTACCTAATCAAAGTCAAAACTTCATTGGTAAAGTGGCAAAAATGTTTCATGTCTTTTCTCAAAATGTGCACATGTATTTGCTGAGAAGTCAGCCGCATATGGAAGCAATTGTTTCCTCATCGCTGCACAACTGCAGTTTTCTTCTAAGGCGGTTAGAACTCTATTATACTTATCTTGTTAAAATAAACATGTGTTTGTGGGTTAAGGGAAAAAAAAAACAAATTCCTAGGCTTAGAGGAGTTTTTTTTTTTTAAAGATTCTTTTTATTTACAAGGATGTTTTTGTCTGTCCTGGTGGGAATTGGGAACAGTTTACCCCCTCAAGACTGAAGTGGTTTCTGCTTCATTCGCCTTTTACGAATAACTTAAGGAACTGATCCAGACTCCTGGAGTGCTGGATCATTAAATTTGAAAAATTATTGCAATTAATCACTGCTTTATAATGTACTCCTATGCATTTAAAACAAAACTCAACACCTCTGTGACGTGTAATATGTATTCCAGTGGTGGGAAATAAAACAGCATATTGTGCAGTTTTGTACAGCATAAAATTATATTACACTTCATATATTTTGATTCGCTTCAGGGTGTTCTGGGATGAGCATGGCTGTGTGGTATAGGGCAGCTCCCTCCACCTCTCTGAGCATCTCCTCGGTATCCCTTACGTCATCTATTTACATGTTTAAGACAGGGATGGGTCTCTGAAGGCACTGTGTTCGTGAGTGATCCATGGATGGTGGGGTTCTGCCTCCCAGGGCTGTGGTAAGCACAGACGGAGTTGATGAGTGTAAGGGTGTCTACCACACAGTAAGCACTACAGACCTTAAAAATTTTTTTTTCCTATGGCCACACCCATGGTATATGGAGGTTCCCAAGACGGACTGAATCTGAGCTGCAGCTGGGACCTATGCTGAAGCTGGGACAAGGCCTGAGGCCTTAACCCACTGCGCTGCCAGGTAGGGGATTGAACCTGCGCCTCCACAGCAACCCGAGCCACTGCAGTCAGATTCTTAATCCACTGAGCCATGGCGGAAACTCCCTGGAAATGTTAACCATGACCATTTCTGTTTACTAGCAGATGTGGCACTGCCCGGAGCATCAAGCAAGCACTGTTTGCAAATCCTTTGGCCCACAAGTTTAGAGATACCACAGCACTTGAGAAGTTAGCTTTCTAAAATTGGGAATTCCATTAGTTCAGTTTTTGCACACTAAAGTGTGATTTTTTTTTTTTTTAAGTGACATACAGGCAGGAGCCAAATTTGCCTAAAATGTGATTTCCCCCAAACCAGGAGAAACATTCCATTGCCTGGCCTGGAGTGGCCTCAGAAATGCTCATTTTTGGAGTTCCCGTCGTGGCTCAGGGTTAATGAACCCGACTAGTAACCATGAGGTTTTGGGTTTGATTCCTGGCCTCACTCAGTGGGTTAAGGATCTGGCATTGCCACGAGCTGTGGTATAGGTCGGAGACATGGCTCAGATCCTGCATTGCTGTGGCTATAGTGTAGGCCAATGGCTACAGCTCCAATTAGACCACTAGCCTGGGAACTAATATGCCGTGGGTGCTGCCCTCAAAAAAAGACAAAAGACAAAAAAAAAGAGAAAAGAAATGCTCATTTTTCATGATCACTAGACTTAGCAATGTAACATAATTTAAATATTTCCTCAGCCCTATTTTTTCAAGGGCGAAAGAAACTAGTGAATTAATTTTAAGATGTATTTATTTTTCCCAATAAGTCAAAATTATTATTAACATGTCATCAATATAAACCTATCAATGAGATATTTTATATTCTCTCTTTTTTTTTCTTCATGCTGAGCCTTCAAATCCCAGTGTGTATTTTACAGGTACAGCACATCTCAGCCAAGACTTGCCATGTTTCAGGTGCTCAATAGCCGTCTGTGGCTCAAAGCTACTGGACTCAGCAGTGCAGATACAGAACATCCCATCACAGCAGCACAGCTGAGTTTGTGTCCCTCACTGCTTCACTCAGTGCCTCCCTGGCACACAGTAAGAGCATAACGCATGGTTCGTGAGTTGATGCATGCCCGGAGCCCTTGCTCTATATGGTCAGTCCAAGGTAAAAGCATCAAGGGTCCTGCTTCAGTTGGGATGGGAAGACTGGACATACAGAGTTACGTTCCCAGGAAGCTGTCAGGGATTGGCAAAGATAGTCAGAGCCATGCAAAGACTGCTAAATACTGAGTGAGAAAAGTGAACTACAAAACACATATTAATATCAAGCCATTTTGTAAAATGAATACATATTCTGGTTCTGTCACTTACGTGTGTGTTAATTTGTTCAGAGGGAAAAAAAAAACCTGTTTATGGTAATTGAGCAGCAAGCTAATGATTGGAGAATCCTTCTCATTTTGAAGAATGAGAAGGATTTCAGTAAAGATTTGGGGAAACTCAAGAATGTTCCAGGAGTTCCCACTGTGGCGCAACAGGATTGGCAGTGTCACTGCAGCACCAGAAAGCAAGTTCCATCCCTGGCCAGGCAAAGTGGGTTAAAGGATCCTGCATTGCTGAGAGCTGTGGTGTAGGTTGCAGCTGTAGCTCAGATTCAATCCCTAGTCAAAAAACTTCCATATACCAAGGGTGTGGCCATAAAAAAAAAAAAAGACTCAAAAAGGGTTATGTTACACCATTTAGAGAAAGGAAGAATTATTGAACCAGAAGCCTAAGGTGTGACTGCTATGGCCATTGCGTATTAGATTTAATCTCTGACCTTCCTGGTAGCCAAGATAAAAATGGGAAGTTGTACATTGTTGCCATAAAATCCCAGGAAGTATGGTAATTTACAGAAACAAACCATCTTGAGCATTA
The DNA here is from genome assembly GCF_016906955.1 of Phacochoerus africanus. Taxonomy (NCBI): domain Eukaryota; kingdom Metazoa; phylum Chordata; class Mammalia; order Artiodactyla; family Suidae; genus Phacochoerus; species Phacochoerus africanus. The sequence continues at coordinate 27,506,094 of NC_062546.1, forward strand.
AATTCAAAAGAGAATTTATTATCTGGATCCTCCTCTAAAGGTCACTGAAGAATACAATGGACAGTTTCTCCAACTGTCCATTGTGATTTGACAATGTGATTTGACAGCAGAATCAGAATCTGGTTAAGGATCCAGCGTTGCCGTGAGCTGTGGTATAGGTTACAGACGAGGCTTGGGTCCTGCATTGCTGTGGCTGTGGCATAGGCTGGTGGCTACAGCTCTGATTAGACCTCTAGCCTGGGAACCTCCATGTGCCACAGAAGTGGCCCTGGAAAAGGCAAAAAGACAAAAAAAAAAAAAAGAAAGAAATGTAACTCAGTGCCTGGCTACTCAGAGTGTGGCCAGCATGAGGACAAACAGCATCATCATATAGGAGCTGTTGGAAATACAGAATCAGAGTTCCTGTTGTGACACAACAGAAACAAATCTGACTAGACCCATGAGGATCCATGAGGATTTGATCCCCAGCCTCCTTCAGCGGGTTGGGGATCCGGCATTGCCGTGAGCTGGTGTAGGTCACAGACTCGGCTGGGATCCCACATTGCTGTGGCTGTGGTGTAGGCCAGCAGCTGTAGCTGCGATTTGACCCCTAGCCTGGAAACTTTCATGTGCCATGAGTGTAGCCCTAAAAAGCAAAAAAAAAAAAAAAAAAAAAAAAAGGCTGAGTCTCAGGCCCCACCTCCCAAATCAGAATGATGTTTTCACAAGGCCCAGGTGATCTGCGTGATCATTCTAGCTGAAAACAGGCACAGTGAACATTTTTTGCTCTTGCTTCTTCCGCATCCACTCCTTTTCTGATAACAGTGCCTGGATATTCCTTGGGAAATGAGCCTTCTCCCACCCAGTGGGGTTTCAGGGGCCTAACCCCACCCTTGCCTTCAGGGATTGACAACTTGATACAGGCCCAGCCCGTTAGAGAATTCCATGTCCTTCTGACAACTAACAGTGGTTGGTTCAGTTGTAGGTATGTGATCTTAGCTGAGGCAGGGTCTGCCCTGGGGTTTTGCTAGAAAAATTAGAAAAGGCATTCTTTCTTCTATAATCTCTGTTGTAAATGTAAATGTAGCCATAGATGTGGAACATGGATATAGATGTAAGTATAGATGTGGATAGAGATGTGGATGTGGATATAGATGTAGATATAGATGTGGATGTAGGTATAGATGTAGATGTGGCTGCGGATGGAGATGCGGGCATAGATATGGATGTGGATGTGGATGTAGGTACAGATGTAGATTTAGATGCGGATGTAGATATGGATGAAGATGTGGATGTAGGTACAGATGTAGATGTGGCTGCGGATGGAGATGCGGGCATAGATATGGATGTGGATGTAGGTACAGATGTAGATAAAGATGCAGATGTAGATATGGATGTGGATGTAGGTACAGATGTAGATAAAGATGCAGATGTAGATATGGATGAAGATGTGGATGTAGGTATAGATGTAGATGTGGCTGTGGATGGAGATGCGGGCATAGATATGGATGTGGATGTAGGTACAGATGTAGATAAAGATGCAGATGTAGATATGGATGTGGATGTAGGTATAGATGTAGATGTGGCTGTGGATGGAGATGTGGGCATAGATATGGATGTGGATGTGGATGTAGGTACAGATATAGATTTAGATGCGGATGTATATATGGATGTGGATATGGATGTAGGTATAGATGTAGATGTGGGCATAGATATGGATGTGGATGTGGATATAGATATAGATGTAAGATGTGGATGTAGAAAACTGGAGCTCTTGGGAGCCACCCTGACATCATGCAGGAAGGAGCTGCCTTAGAGTGAAGCCTCCACAGAGGAATCACACTGTCTCCAGTGTGATTTGCTAGAAAAATTAGAAAAGGCATGTTTGAACACCTGGGTCCAGCCATGCCTGAAACTTTTCCACCTCAGAATTTTTCTAATTCGTAAGCACATAAATTTTCAATTTTGCCTAACCTAGTTTGAGTCAGATTTCTCCCACTCGTGCCCAAAGAATCCTCACTGAGTCTTGCACATTCCTGGGCCACACTCTGTACTGAATGAACTAGAGTCTCTAGGGATGAAGGCCTGGAATCTGCATTTCTAACAATTCTTTAGGAGATTCTTATCACACTAAAATTTGAGCCCCACTAGGGTAGTGGGATGAAGACCAAAGTTGGGGTCTGAATACTGGGATTTGGATCCCAGTTCTGCCACTGACTGGCTGTGTGACCTGGAGTAAGTCACTGCCCCTCTCTGAGCCTCATTTTTCTTCCCTGTAAAATAAGAGGCACGTGCTTCTTAGGCTCGGCCTGAGATGTAACAGGGATCTGAAAGGCTTTTTAAAGCTTCTGAAAACATATATTTCTTGTCTGTGATTTAAAAACTGGGCTCTGAGAGCAGAAGTGGCCCGTCTGGCCCCAAACTAACTTAGAACTGCTGATCCCTGGCAAAGACACTTCCTCAGGTCACTGATGAACTCCAGGGACCTGAAACCAGCTCTTTGTCCCCTCAGTTTCTGCAGGCTCTGCATAGAAGGGAAATGAGAAAGTCCAGCTTGCTTGGCTTGGCTGATTCCCACGATCACCATGCTGGCTGCGGAGGACTCAGAAACTTCTGAACTCTCAGAGTCAAGCCCAAGGGGGAAGGCCAGGGCCCTGCCTGCCCATCCTGTGGAGTGGGTGGAAGATGGTTTTCTAGGAGCTCTAGGCTCAAGCAGGGGCCCGTGGGGCTGAAGGAAAAGAACCCTAGAGTTTGGATCCACCTCTGCCACAAGCTCACTGTGTGACCTCATGCGAGTCCCAACCTCTCTCCAGGCCTCAGTTTTCCCAAATATGAAGTGAGATGTCGGGTGACAAGTTCTCTGAAGAGGACAGCTGTAGATCTTTCTCCTATATGGCATCTGCTCCCTCTTCTTCTGACAACAGCTCCCCAAACTTTTCCTTTGGGAACCACCCTTCCCCCATTCTCAATTCACAGATTTCCATAGAGCTGACTTCAACCTCTGGCCGAAGGGGTGAGTCTGTGACTAAGTCTGGCCAATCAGAGTTGCAGTAATATAAGCAGAGATGGGCGTGTGACTCCACCCTGGCCAATGAGAGTCATCTATTTGGCTGGAAAAGAGGCTGCAGTTGCAAAGCAGAGCCTAGAAATAAAGAAATACGGATTCTCAAGCCCTTGGGTCCAGCCCTGCCTGAAGCTGATGTGCTCATAGACTTTCCAGTAACCTCCTTCTGCTTGAGCCAGTTCAAGTTGGATTTCTGCCCCCCTTAAACCTCAAAGAATCCTGTTTGGCGTAAAGGAAGTTCTTACAAGGGATTGTAATTCATACTCGAGTGTAAATGGCTTATGGCAAAGACTCCCTTGATAGGAGGTTTTGATAGAAGAAGCTAAAGAGAGTACTAGTCCCATTGGAGTAGGTGCGGGTGTACGGAGTATGGACCCTGTGAAGCTGATGGCACTGAAGCCATGTCCAGAAAGTGTCTGACGTGTATTAGGCCCTCCATATACATTTGTGGAGCGAATACATTGTGTCCCTTTATAGGCCTGAACATTACTAGGCTGACTTCAGAAAGACAGAATTATTGACCCATCTATCAGATGGGGAAATGGAAGCCCAGGGCAGAGAGGGTCCCTAGGTGCTCAGTGGCAGGTAGAACAAGAACCTAGATCTCCTGACTCTCATCCTCCACTGACTCAGCACCAGGGGCTGCAGGGGGCAAGGGGGGAGGGGGATGAGTAACCCAAACAGGAAACTTAGGAAGGCAGACCGCCTGCTGCTGGGGGCCCAGGGCTCAAGACTGTCCAGTTAGAGGAAGTTTCCCTTCTCGGAACAGCTTAGCCATGGGGGGGTGGGGGGGAGGCGGGGGAAGAACGTCTTACACCAGCAGGGACCAGTTCCCTGAGGAGTTTTCGGGAGTTTAGAACCTAACAGCACCCTCTCCTTGGGTCCCCTGACTGTCTTCAGGTTGAACCACCCAAACCTGCAGGTGACTCTTATTTGTAATGGACATTTGGAGGTCACGCCTGACTCCTCACCTCTCCCCTTTTCCGACCCTCAGCTTCTTTCTGATCAAACACTCCAGACTTTGACTTTGCAAACAGAAAGGGATTGGAGAGACTTTGGCTGTACAGATGGGAGCAGCAGCCCCAGAGAGGGCGAGTGTCATGCCCCGGTTTACACAACAGCGAGTGACAGCGCAACACATGGAAGAGGAACTTGGGCTTTTGGTCATTAGCCTGATCAGCCAGAGGGTTGGCTCAGAGATGCATGTGTTCCAACTTGTTCTAAACATGTAGTAAATTCTCAGTAGGTCCATTGTTACCTCTGGGTCACCTGGTCAACTCCAGAGCTCAAGGGCATTTGTGAGCCTCCTTAGAGTAATTTTATTTCTAAGGTGGGCAGGTTGTCAGGGAGGTTTGGAAAATATAGGATGGGATTTGAAGCTAGAAAGAGCTGGGTGTGAATCCCCCATTCTACCTCTCACAGGTAAGTGAGGTTAAAATTTAAGTCGGGTCTTGTGTCTCCTCTGCTCAGAACCTCCTGGAGCCGCCGTCTTACTTGGAACAAAAGCCCAAGTCCCCTTTACGGCTGGCGAGGCTCCATGATCCGGGGTCCCCTCACCCTCACCGTTCTGTCCAAGCCCTCCCTTGATTTTTTTTTTTTTTTCATTTCAGCCACACCAGCCTCTCATGATTCCTCTACTCACTGTGTTTCCACCTCAGGGCCGTTGCGCATGAACATTCATCACCCAGAAAATCTCTTTCACTTCACCCAGTCTCTTTGCAGATCTCATTTTCTCAGTGGGGGGGGGGTCTTCCCTCATCACCCTGGCTAAGATAGGAACACCACCCCCAACTCCCATCACTTTCTGGTCCCTTCCACCTATATTCTTCATGGCTTTAACCACCACCTGATATGGCAGCCATGAGAATGGGCCTCTCAGATGTCCAGCTACAGAGAGCAGAAATGACCAATGGCCCTAGCCGCTGTGCTTTGAAGACATGGGCTGCTCCCAGCCAGTGATTGAGTGTGGCAGGGATGCTGAGGCAGGCCTGCGCCAGGGGGCCACTGATGGGAGACTTTGGCCAAGGGCTCCTTGCCAGCCTTCCTTGGAACTGCCTTGCAGCCTAGGACGCTTCTACCTTCCCTTCCCTTCTCCCTGGTTCCTTCATTTGGCGTTAGACATGCCTTGCCATCTACTGGCTCTCCTAGCCTCCCCTAGCTTCTCCCACAGGCATTCCTTCCAGTCAGTTTCTTGGACACTTCATCTCCCTGAGAGTCTGCTTCTCAAAGGACCTGAACCAACACATCTGTTATTATGTGTGGATTTATCATCTCTCTTCCCATGGAATGTAAGATATATGAGAATAAATGATTGTTTTGTACAAGGCCATATCCTAATGTGTAAAACTAGGACACAGTCAGTGCTCAATAAAGTATTATTATTTTGTGTCTTTTTAGGGCCACGCCTGCAGCATATGGAAGTTCCCAGGCTAGGCAGGGGTCAAATTGGAGATGCAGCTGCTGGCCTACATCACAGCTACAGCAATGCCCGATCTGAGCCATATCTGCAAACCACACCACAGCTCACAGCAATGGCAGATCCTTAATGCACTGAGGCCAAGGATCGAACCCAAGTCCTCATGTGTACTAGTTGGGTTTGTTACCGCTGAGCCACAACAGGAACGCCAATGAATCATGGACTAATCGAGAGTTCCCATTGTGGCTCAGTGGGTTAAGGACCTGCACTGTCTCTCTGAGGATGCAGGTTGGATCCTCAGTGGGTTAAAGATCCGGGATTGCTGAAAGCTGAGGTATAGGAGGTCACAGACACAGCTTGGATCTGGTGCTGCCATGGCTGGGGTGTAAGCTGGCAGCTGCAGCTCCGTTTTGATCTCTGGCCTGGGAACTTCTATATGCTGCAGGTGAGGCCATAAAGAGAAACAATTTAAAAAGTTATTGACTAATTGAATGAAGAAGTCCCCTTCAGCTGCTCAACAATAGTTTTAAGTGTGTGTTTACACTGAGAAGAGCTATCTGTTTTGCTTCCTCTGCTTAGAGAGGAACAAAGTCTTTCCTTGATTGGAGGTGAGTGGAGGTGGCCCCCTTCTGAAAGGACATGGTGACCAGTTCACCCCAGGGACAAATTTTCACTTCAGCCTCCCATCATGGTCCAAGGTCAGCGGCCCCCCAATCTGTCCCCTGCAAATGGAAAGCTCAAAGCTGAAAAAACACACGAGCTGACCCTTTTTACACTGATTTTTTAAAATAGCTGACAGAACCTGTTCTTTTCTGGCTTGGAGGGTATGCGTTGTGTTTTTAAAATTACCTTTCATCACCTAGTAAAACCGTATATCGTATATCGTCCTTGTCAAAGATGAAAACAATGTAGCTAAATCAAAGGCACCTTTGGCTTATTACTTTTTCAGGCCCTCCACAGCCACCCCTCCCTCCCTTCAGGTAGCCTCTGCATCAGAGCGAGCCTCTGGCCTCGCTCAGTGGGTTAAGGATGCAGTGTTGATGCAAGCTGCGGTGTAGGCCAGAGAAGCCACTCGGATTTGGCGTCACTGTGGCCCGCGGCGAACGTCAGCAGCCGCAGCTCCGATTCGACCCCTAGCCTGGGAACGTCCCTATGTCAAGGGTGTGGCCGTAGAAAGAAGAAGAAAAAAAAAAAAGCATACTGTCTACATGAACTGTGAGGCAGGATTCTTCATACTCTTATTTTTCAGACGAGGAAATTGAGACTCTGGGAGTGAAGGCATTTGCCCAATTCAGCACAGCTTGTATGAGGCCATGTCAGCGCTCAAACTCAGGCCTGCTGTGCTCTGTCTACCAGGCCTTGCTTCTCTGGAAGACTTGAGGGAAAGTCTCATATTCTCTTGGCTGCACTGAAGCCCCTTGGACCAGAGGATTTCATGGTGATGGTGGGAGCTCGAGCAGGTGTCGTAGGGCAGGATTCAGAATGTAACCCCCAATGCAGTGCCATCCAGAGGGTGCAGGGTGTGGGGCCACAGCCACTGGCCAAGAACAGGGCAAATTTTACATTCAAGTGACGGTTTCTTCTGTATCATTACCCATCCCTCTGAAAATACACTAAAACTTCCAGGCCTGGGGTGGATGAAACTGGAGAAATGGGCTGGGGAATCAGTGCTGGGGGGGTTTGTTTAGAAAGTCAGAGGTAAGAGAGATTGGTAGCACTGACTTGCTGTGTAACTTTAGGAAAGTTCCTTACCCTCTCTGGGCCTGACACACCTTTTCAGCAAACAGGGAGGCCTTGCCATGATTAGAGGGCTGGGCTTGAAAACTGAAATGGCTATAGGAGCCCACAGGGCCATCCATATGAAGAAGGTGGTCCAGGCAAGGGTGCTGCAAACTGGACAGCTCAGGGGCAGTCTACAGGGCAGCCCCTGTTCAGCATCACTGCCGTGACTGACTAGCAGAGGAGCACAGGAGACCAAGGTTCTCGCCCCAGGACTGCCAACTCTTCCAGTTTTTCAAGAGAAGACAGAAATCCAGATGTGTGTGAGCTTCCTTGACTTTAAATGTCAGCAACTATCTTAAAAAGAATCACTGGGTAAGACCAGCTGAAAAACACCTACTTGCTGAAATATCTCAGACAGGGGGCAGGAGGGATGGTTGGTCATTCCTAAATTCAGTATTTTTGAAGCCCTACTGTGGGTCAGGTACCAGGTGTTAAAGGAATGGTAGTTTAGGAGACAGACATGGCTGTGCCCTCATGGAACTTACTGTCTAAAAGAGTTTAAAGTCCAAGCCCTGGGAGTTCTCACTGTGGCTCAGTGGAAACGAATCCAACTAGTATCCATGAGGATGTGGGTTCGATCCCTGGCCTTGCTCAGCAGGTTAAGGATCTGGCGTTGCCGTGAGCTGTGGTGTAGGTTGCAAACGCAGCTCGGATCCTGCGTTGCTGTGGCTGTGGTGTAGGCCGAAAGCTGTAACTCCAATTCGACCCCTAGCTTGAGAACTTCCATATGCTGCGGGTGCCCCCCCACCTTCCCCGCCGCCAAAAAAGTCCAAGCCCTGACCAGTCCTCTGAATGCAGACAACTTTCTCTTTGCTCTCTGGGGTAAGGGCCCCCAGAGAGAAGTCTGGCTGGAGTGAAATTAAGATTCATGCTTCCCACATTCACTAGGATGGCCATAATAATAATTTTTTTATGGCTGCCCCCTTGGCATATGGAAGTTGCTGGGCCAGAGATTGAATCCCAGCTGCAGCTGCACCTACTTGATAGCTTGCAAAGCCTGATCCTTAAACCCACCTCCCTGGGGCCAGGAATCAAACTGTGCCTCTGCAGCTACCTGAGCTGTTGCAATCAGATTCTCAACCCACTGTACCACAGTGGGAACGCCAATAATATATTTTTTTTAATTTTAGGGCCACACCTGTGGCATATGGACGTTCCCAGGCTTGGGGTTGAATCGCAGCTGCAGCTGCTGGCCTATGCCACAGCCACAGCAATGCCAGATCTGAGCCATGTCTGTGACCTACACCACAGCTCTTGGCATTACTGGATCCTTATGCCACTGAGCGAGACCAGGGATTGAACCTGTGTCCCCATGGATACTAGTTGGATTCATCACTACTGAGCCACTGTTTTAAAAACAGAAAATAGCAAGTGTTTGCCACAATTTGGAGAAATCGGAACACTTGTACATTGCTGATGGCTATATAAAGTAATGGAATATAATGTGGTGGCTCCTCAAATGTTTAACATTGAAGTACTACATGACCCAGAAATTCTACGTCTAAGTCTGTACCCAGGGGAATCAAAAACAGGTACTCAAACACATGTACATGCATGCTCATAGCAGCACTATTCACAATAGTCAAAAGGTGGAAACAACCTGAATTTCCATCTACAGATGAGTGGATAAACAAATCGTGGCATATACAGACAATGAAATAGTATTCAGCCATGAAAGGAATTAAATACTGACACAGGCTGCAACATGGATGAACCCTGCAAACATGTTGAGTGAAAGAAGCTGGTCACAGGTCACATATTGTGTGATTCCATTTATATGAAATATCCAGAATAAATCAATCCATAGATACATAAAGCAGGTTGGCTGCCAAGGGCTGAGGGGAGGAAGAAGTGGGAGGAGCTGCTTAATGGGTACCATGTTTTCTTTTGGGATGATGAAAATATTTTGAAACAACACAGGGGTGTGATTGCAGACCTTTGGGAATGTACTACATGCCACTGGATTGCTCACTTAAAAATGGTTAATTTTATAATGTTGTGTGAATTTCACGAAAATAGTTTTAAAAATTGCACACTACATGTAAGTGCTTTGCTAGGATGGTTAAACAAATTTTGGCGCATCCGAACTGGAATAGTATTCGGCCATTAACAATTCAAAGATATTTTAATGACATGGAGAAGTGCTTACAATGTAATACTAGGCAAACAAGTGGGATAAAAATTATATATGCAGCATTTTACTAATTATGTTAAATAAAACATGCACAGAGGAGTTCCTACTGTGGCACATCTGGTTAAAGATCCAGTGTTGTCTCTGCATCAGTGCTGGTTCGATTCCCCCTGCCCATAGCAATCGGTTAAGGATCGGGTGTTGCCGCAGCTCTGGTGTAGGTTGCAGCTGTGGCTTAGATTCGATCCCTGGCCCCAGAACTTCCACATGCTGCTCGTGCAGGCAAAATAAATAAATAAATAAATAATAATAATAACGTGCACAGAAGTCTATAAAAAAATCTAAAATGTTTGCCATCCAAAAAATTCTTTGAGAGTCCTGTTTCCATTGTTTGAGTATCCACTAAGGGTCAGGCACAGTGAACAAGGCTCTTTGCCTTCCTGCAGTGGAGAACAGGTGACGGCAGCCCTGAATCCAGAGACTGGGAGGTCAGCAGAGCCAGATTCTTTGTTTTCTCTTCTCTGCCCCAGACTCCTTTGGTGACCCCTCCACGCCTTAAGAGAGGGCCAGAGTTCCCATTGTGGCTCAGTGGAAATGAATCTGACTAGTATCCATGAGGGTGCAGGTTTGATCCCTGGCCTTGCTCAGTGGGTTAAGGATCCAGCGTTGCCGTGAGCTGTAGTGTAGGTCACAGATGTGCCTTGGATCTGACATTGCTGTGGCTGTGGTGTAGGCTAGCACCTGCAGCTCTGATTCAACCCCTAGCCTGGGAACCTCCATATGCCACGGATGCAGCCCTAAAAAGACAAAAAAAAAAAAAAAAAAAGGAGAGGGCCACAGCTGCCCTTCAGGAGAGCCACCCAGCCTCTGGTGTTTTCCCCTAGAAACACCTGTACATGCGCTCAAGACCACACAACTAGGCTGCTCCCAGCAGTGTGGTTTGTTGTCAAGAACCCCTGGAACAATCTGAATGTCCATCACCAGGGGAATGAGAAATAAGGTGGGATGATCCCCTGCAGGGATCCTCAAATTAGAAGGAGTGAACTAGACCTCTGTTTCTCATCCTGGCTAGACCCTGACGACTTAATGATCAGAGGCAGGGAAAAACGAAATTGCAGAAGAATCTCACAGTTAAATAGCAGTTATGTCGATCTTTAAGACTCCTGGAAAACAATTCTATGTATTGTTTATGCACCCATATATATGTAATAAATTTTAAAAGGCACAGACTGGAAGGGCTCTAACTCATGACAGTGGTTGCCTCTGGGGAGGGAGAGAAACAGAACTGAGAGGGATACAAGGTGAGGAGGCTTCAATTTTTATCTGTTACTTTTAGTAATTTTATTTTTTTAGAAGTCAGATCCAAACATGACAAAACAAAGCCAACACAACAAAGCAACATTTGTTAGTTCTGGGTGTTGGGTTCCTGGGGGATATTTACATGTTATTCTCTTTACTTTTCTGTATTCAACCCCTCCCCATCCCCCCGTAAAAAAGATAGTGAAGGGAAAGCAGTGGAGATAACTGATATCTATTTTTTAATGGAAATTTTTTTTTTGTCTTTTTGCCATTTTCTTGGGCCGCTCTTGCGGCATATGGAGTTCCCAGGCTAGGGGTCGAATCGGAGCTGTAGCCACTGGCCTACACCAGAGCCACAGCAACGCGGGATCCGAGCTGCGTCTGCAACCTACAACACAGCTCATGGCAACACCGGATCGTTAACCCACTGAACAAGGGCAGGGATCGAACCCGCAACCTCATGGTTCCTAGTCAGATTCGTTAACCACTGCACCACGATGAGAACTCCTAATGGAAAATTTTATTTGAGCCAAATTTGAGGATTTAAACCCAGGAAGAGCATCTCAGAAAACTCTGGGACCCAGTCAGAAGTCAAGGCACAGTTATAGTTTTTTGAGACAGAGGGCTGTATGTTAAATGACTTTTTTTTTTTTTTGACCTTGCCCTCAGCATGTGGAAGTTCCCAGGCCAGGGATCAAACCTGAGCCACAGCAGTGACAACACCAGATCCTCAACCCACTGACTCACCAGGGAACTCTTGAGAACTGATATCTATTGAGGCCCTTGTCTGTGCCGGCCAAAGTGGTTCTCAAAGTGTGGTTCCTGGACCAGCAGCATCAGTATCACCTGGGAATGCAAATTCTTGGGCTCCAGTGCCAGACCTACTCAATCACAAACTCTGGGGTCAAGGCCCAGAAACCTGGGTTGTAAGAAGCCTTCCAGGTGCTACTGATGCGCAGATAAAGTTCGAGAACCACTGGGTTAGTCCTTAAAAGCTGTGATAGTAGTGAACACCAATTAAGCTGTCGACCTGTCAGGCAGTGCTTTAAGAGCTTTCCTTCAATAATTCAGTCTAACCTTCAAAACAACCCTATGACACAACCATTATTTTAATTATCCCCATCTTACAGTTGTGGAAACGGAGGCACAGAAAGACCAGATCCCCTGCCCAAGGTTCAACAGGCAGATTGCTCCCAGAAACCTTTTCCTTAACTACCTCACTAAACTACCACAATAGTGATCTCTAACACACTCTAGCTTACTGCAGCCTTGGAAGAAAGAATTGATAGCGCTCCTTGACAGATGAGGAAAGGGAATTTAGAGAGGGAGGGTGACTTGTCCAAGGTCTCACAAGGAGGAAAAGGAGGGGCCAGGCATCCTGTGGTCTGTCCAGGGGATTTTGGGGTTTGACCGAGACTGCTGGGGATCAGGGCCCAGCGTGGGAGGAGGAGCAAGCTCAGCGAGCAGACCCAGCTGCAGCCTTGCCTGGGTGTGGCTCACACGTCACGCCTACGGCCAGCTGTCCCCTTCCCCACTATGGCTGCCAACCCGCCGTGACTGTGACCATCATCCACCCCAACCAGGAACCGTAAGGGCCTTCCCCTCCCCGGGCTCTGTGAAGACTTTTTTTTTTTTTTTTTTTTTCCTTTTGCAGAAAGGGAAGCTGGACCGCCCAGAGAAGTGGCGGCTCAGGCTTAAAGTCACTCTCGAGCTTTCCCAGGTTCTCAGCCGGGCAGTTCTGCTATTTATCTGGGCATCCTCCCGGGGGGTTCGGTCCCCCCATCCCGCCACCTGTCGTCCGCTTCCCCGACGTTCCCTTCCAGTTGCAGCCCAACCTTCCCCGCTCTCCACCCTGGGCTCCCTCCGCAGCCCGAAGACCGTCAGGCCAAGGTGACGAGCTGATGTCGCCCGATCCTGGGTCCGAGAAACTCACCTGGGCGCCCGTTCCTCCTCCGGTGGGCAGCCGGGGTCCTCGCAACTGGAGCGACCCCCCAGCTCGGCAGCTACCGGGGTGCCCGGGCGCCGGTGCCGAAGGGAAGATAGAGTGACTTTGGAGAAGAGGCTGGGGCTGCGCTCCGAGGTGTTTCGGTGCGTTGTTTTTTGGGGGCCCCTCTTGCGCTGAGCTGTCTGCGTCCCTCCCAGTCGCCCAGAGTTGCGCCGGGGCTAGGACCTGGGACGCCTTGGCGCCCACAGACCATCTGGGCGCTTTAGCCGCGCCCGGAGTGGTGCTAACCCCGCCCCCGAGTATCCTAAACCCGCCCCCGAAGATTCTAACGCGACCCGGGTTATTCTAATCTCCGTCCCCACCTCCCCAAAATCCTAATCCCACCAAGTAGGAAATTATTTTTAAACCCCGCCCATCCAAAACTTCTAACCCTGTCCCCGAGAATCCTAACCTCCTTCCAGAAGGATAACCCCGCCTCCAAGAATTTTAACCGGTCTCTCAAAGGTCATAACCCCCAGATAACCTAATGCCTTCTCTAATGTATTCGAATTCCATCTCCCAAAGCCCTAACCCCGTCCCAAAGGATTCTAAACCCCGCCCTCCCCAGAACCCCAACACCCCATCTCCTCCCAAGGTCTTAATTCTGCCCTGAAGGATTTTGATTCTCACAGCGGAAGGAATTTTAACCTCGCCTACGGGAGGTTTCTAGTTCTGCCCCCAGGATTTTAACCCCGGCCAACCAAAGGCTTCTAAAAAAGATTCTAACCCAGGCCTCAAGATTTATGACCCTAATCCTAAAGATTCTAATCTCTCTCTTAGGTGATCCTAACCTGTTCCCACAGGATTTTTTTTTTTTTCTTTTTTAGGGCCGCACCCCGCGGCACATGGAAGTTCCCAGGCTAGGGGTCAAATCGGAGCTACAGCTGTCGACCTACGCCACAGCCAAAGCAACTCGGGATCCAAGCCTCGTCTGCGACCTATACCACAGCTGATCGTAATGCTGGATCCTTAATCCACAGAGCGAGGCCAGAGATCGAACCCCTATCGGGCCACAACAGGAACTCCCTCACAGGATTTTAATACCCTTTAAACACCCGACCCCCCCTTCCAGATTCTCATCGACCCATTCAAAGATTCCATTCCTGACCTCCAGGATTTCTGATCCCACCTATTAAAGGATTCTAAACCGATTCCGGAGGATCTTCACCCCACTGTCGTCATTCGTACAGGATTCTAAATCCACTCCCCCTCCTCCCAGCATTTCGATCTGTTTCCCCACCATTCCAAACCCCTCCTTCTAGCCCAGGCCCCTCCCCCAGGCCGGGTCCTAAGCCTTCCCATCCCTTCTGTGGTCTGCGGTTTCCGCTCTGCAGGCCCCTCGCTATTCAAATCCATGCAAAGTGCCCTGCCCGCAGGAACCAGCCTAGCTCACTTCTTGTCGGTTTCCGGGTAGCTCAGAGGAGTTGGAAAACTGAGTGATGGCAAGTGGAGGCCGCACATGAAAGAGATGTGCCCAGGGCCAGGCAAGGGCACAGCATATCTCCACCTGGAAAGAGAAGGATTCTCACCCAAAATTCTGCTGAACACACCTCCAGAATCCTACTGCGTCTCTGTAGTCCCACTGCTCCTAGCCAGTTCAGGCCACCTTCATCTCTCATTCATTCATTCAGCAATACTGTGCTGGGCTCTGGGCTACACAGGGCTTCTCAACCATGGCACTGGTGACCTTTAGGTCCTGAAATTCTTTGTCATGGAGGGGCTGTCCTGTGCATAGTAGGATATTGAAAAGAATTCCTGAATTTCATCCACTAGATGCTGGTAGCAAACCCTCTTTCCCTTCGTGACAGCCAAAAATGTCTCCAGACATAACCAAATAGCTGAGGAGGGGTGGGGAGGGAGAACAGAAACTTGAATGAGAAAGATAATAACCCTGTTCTTATCTTATGTGTTTGGTTTGTGTACTTAAATACATGCCTGCACTTTTAAAAAGCAGATAATGTTTTGATTGTGTGCTTGATTTACTTGGGTGGTAGGTATTCAGTTTTGCCTTTTTTCCCCACTCTATCGCTCGATACTGTTACTATCTAGCTATGCTGCCAAAGGTAGTTGTCTACATCCTCCATAGCCTATGTATCCATTCCCCTAGTCATGGATGCCCAGATGGCACACAACTTCACAGTACCATAAACACAGCTGCAATGGACCGCCTCATACGTGTCTCCTTATGAACGCATGTGAGAATTTCATAAAGAATTGCTTGACCAAGAATACTTGCGTAATGGCTGCTGCCTGGATTCCTCTCCCACCACTTCCCCATATCTTTTTTTTTTTTCCCCTGCTTTTTAGGGCTGCACCCACCACATATGGTGGTTCCCAGGCTAGGTGTCCAATCAGAGCTGCAGCTGCCAGCCTATGCCACAGCCACAGCAACTCAGAATCTGAGTCGCTGTCTGGGATCTACACCACAGTTTATGGCAACGCCGGATCTTTATCCCACTGAGCAAGGCCAGGGATGGAACCTGCATCCTCATGGATACTAGTCAGATTGTTTCCACTGAGCCACAGTGGTCACTCCCCCATATCTTGATTGACCCTTGATACCATCTACTGGTCTTAATTTGAATTCCCAAGAAGCAGACCTTAGACATGGATTCAAGTGAATGTTGATTATTTGGAAGATACAAAAATCACTAGTAAGGACGTAAATAATTGAGACAGGGCAAGAGAAGGAAGCCAGTTAAGAGAGTATCATCAAGCTCCAACTGTGGGCTCCTAGAGCTCAATCCCATTGGGGAGCAAACTCTGCAGACAATATGCTATGCCCACTTCAGAGTTTTCCCACCCCAGACATGAGGGAGGTGGGGCATTTATATACCAACTCCTGGCAGACATTGGATGAGGGTGCTCCTCCGGGTGGGGGAGGGTATTAATACTCCAGCATTTCTGGCTTGCCCCGTCTATGCTCCAGCCACCAGAAAGAGCCCCTAGGACGAGAGAAGCAGGTTCTGGGAGCATGAGGGAGTCATGGTGGCATTAGCTACATCTTCTTCCGCAAGTTTGCCATTCAGATGGCAAAGGACCACTGAGAGCTGAAACATTCTCCTGCTGACAGCCAATTTCCCCAGTTTTTTTTGTTGTTAAAGTAATGCTGCAATGAAAATTCTTGTATGTGTTCCCAAAGCCCCTATTAAGTTTATTGCAGTATAATTTTATAAATAAAATGCATCCTTTAAAACATTCAGCTTGATGAGTTTTGGCAATTGTATACATCTGTGTCCCCACCACCCTAATCAAGATATAGAAGATTTCTGGAGTTCCTGTCGTGGCTCAGTGCTTAACGAACGCAACTAGCGAAACGATGAGGACCCGGGTTCGATCCCCAGCCTCACTCAGTGGGTCACCCATTTTCTTAGGTAACAACTGATTGGCTTTTTGCTGTTGGAGAGTAGCTTTGTCTTTTCTAGAATTTCACATAAATGCAGACCTTGGGTATATTTCTTTCTTTGGTCTGTCTTCTTTTTACTCACATATTGCTTTTGAGTGTCCATGTTGTTTCATGTTCTAGCATTTTTCTCCTTTTCACTGCTGAGTAGTATTCTGTAGTATAGATGTATTACTGTTTGTCTATCCATTTACTTGTTGATGGATATTTGGGCTGGTTTTGCTACATAAATAAAGCGCTATGAACTTCTCATGTGCAAGTCTTTGTGTGGACATATTTTCATTTCTCTCGGGTAAATACTTAGGATCGAATTGCTGGGTCATATAGTAAGTGTATGTTTAACTTTATAATACAATGCTAAATTGGTTTTCAAAGTAATTATACCATTTTGCATTTTCACCAGTTTTATATGGTTTTTTCCCCCACATCCTTGCCAATTTGGTATTGTCGTTCTTTTTTTTTTTTTTTTTTTTTTTTGTTATGGCTCCAGCGATGCCATATGGAAGTTCCCAGGCTAAGGATCAAATCTGAGCCACAGTGCCAGGCCAGGGATCAAACCTTTGCCTCCACAGAGACCCAAGCCACAGTCAGATTCTTAACCCACTGTGCACAGCGGGAACTCTGGCATTGTCATTCTTTTCAATTAAAAAACATTTCTCATCTAACTCATGTTACCATCAAAGAACATTGATACAATTATAAATTTTATCCTAAAACGGTGCCTTACTAGTATTTGTGGTGGCAAACATTTTATCTACTCATTCATTTATTTATTCATTCATTGTCTTAAGGAGTAGAGCTGACCATAAAAAGTGATGCTAAATGCTGCATCTTTGGAATCAGACTAGAGTTTAAACCCTGGCACTGCCGTTTATCAACTGAGTGATCTTGCTCAAATCAAGTCACCTCTCTGAGCCTCAGTCTCCTCATCTGTCAAGTGAGAATAATAATAGCATTTACCTCAGTGAGTCTTTGTGAGCATCAGTTTACATCTTATGTCTGGGGGTAATAAGGATCCTCAGAAAAATGAATCAAAGTAAAGGGAGAGGTAGTAGGAATAGGGGATAAATGATAGTGTGACTTGAGACAGAGTGGCAGGAAGGCCACGCTGAAGAGGAAGCTTATGAGCAGAAGCCAGCTGAACTGGGGGAGCGAGTCACAGGAGAGTCTTGGGGATGTGTATTCCAAGCAGAAAGAATAGTCAGAGTTAAGGTCCTGAGGTGTGACTGCACTAGATGTGTTTAAGGGATAGAAGGAGGCCAGCATAGCTGGAACTGAGTGGCCACAGCAGAGGATGATGGGGTTGGTGATGGAGATGTTGGGTCAGATTGTGAGGCCATGAACATCTTTTTTTTTTCTTTAATAAATTTTTTTTGGAGTATAGGTGACTTAGAATGTTGTGTTAGTTTCAGGTGTGCAGCAAAGGGAATTGGCCACAATATACATATATGTACATTTTTTTTCAGATTCTTTCCCCATATAGGCTATCACAGAGTAATGAATAGATTTCCCTGAGCTATACAGTAGGTCCTTGTTACTGATAGATTTTGTCTTAGTGGTGTGTACATGCCAATCCCAACCTCCCAATCCATCCCTCCTCCAGATGTTTCCCCTTTGGTAACCATAAGTTTGGTTTTTTATATATATATATATATATATATATATATATATATATATATATATATATATTTTTTAGAGCTGCACCAGCAGCTTATGGAAGTTCCTAGTTTAAGGGTCGAATCGGAGCTATAGTTGCTGGCCTATGGCACAATCACAGCAACGAGGAATCTGAACCATGTCTGCAACCTACACCATAGCTCACGGCAACACGGGATCCTTAACCCACTGAACAAGGTCAGGAATCGAACGTACAACCTCATGGATACTAGTTGGATTTGTTTCCACTGGGCCACAACGGGAACTCCCAAATAAGTTCTGTTTTGTGAATAAGTTCTTTTGCAGCGTTTTTTATTAGATTCCACATATTAGTGATCTGTGAGGCCATGAACATCTTGGTGTTGATATTACACTTTAATTGACATGAGATGGAAGCCATTGGAGGGTTTTGAACAGAGGAGTAAGCCACAACTGGCTTGTATTTTAATGGATTGCTCCTGTTGCTGGGTGGAGGGTGGATTAGGGGGGCCAGGGGAATTGAGGAACCACAGAGCAGGCAGAAGCAGTCCTCCAAAGGCAAGATGATGGTGGCGTGGGCCAGGGTGGTGGCCAACCAACAATCATGTGAGCTCAGAGAGAGGAAAGATCAGAATGCCTGAAACTTCATGGGTATGCATAAGGGTAACGAGTTATTGTCGCACCACTCTTACTTTGGAAAGAATTGGAAGTAACCTAAATGCCCATCACTTGGGCACCAGGGGAAAAAAAAAAAGATAATACAATAATGGAGTACCAAGCAGTTGTCAAAAAAAAAAATGAGGATGTTTAAAAATGAATCATATTTCTTTTTAAATATAATTTTTACTTTTTCCATTATAGTTGTTTTACAGTGTTCTGTCAATTTTCTACTGAACAGCAAAGTGACCCATACACACACACACACATATATATATATACATTATTTTTCTCACATTATCCTCCATCATGCTCCATCACAAGTGACTAGATATAATTCCCATGCTTTACAGCAGGATCTCATTGCTTATCGATTCCAAATGCAATAGTTTGCATCTATCAACCCCAGATTCCCAGTCCACCCCACTCCTTCCCCATCGCCCTTGGTATCCACAAGTTCTTCTCCAAGTCCATGAGTTTCTTTTCTGTGGAAAGGTTTATTTGTGCCATATATTAGATTCCAGATATAAGTGATATTATATGGTATATTTCTTTCTCTTTCTGACTTACTTCATTTAGTATGAGAGTCTCTAGTTCCATCCATGTTGCTGCAAGAATCCTATTTCTATATACCAGCAATTAACAATCTGAAAATAAAATTAAGAAAACAATTTCACTTACAATATCAACAAAAAAATGAAATACTTGGGAATAAATTGAACAAAATAAGTGCAAGATATTCATAAAACTAAGAAACATTCTTGAAAGAAGCTTAAGAAGACTGAAGTAAGTTACCTCACAAGATAGAAAAGATATCTCAGGAAAAAAAACATCCCTTTCTGGACTGGAGAGCTTAATATTATTAAGATGATGGTACTCTCCAAAGAGATCAACCTTATTCCTATCAAAACCCCAGATGTCTGTCTTTCTTTTCTTTCTTTCTTTTTTTTTTTTTTGTAAAAATGGACTAACTCGGAGTTCCTGTCATGGCGCAGCAGAAACAAATCTGACTAGGGGCCATGAGGTTTCCGGTTCAATCCCTGCCTTGCTCAGTGGGTTAAGGATCCAGCGTTGCCCTGAGCTGTGGTGTAGGTCACAGGTTCGGCTTGGATCTGGTGTTGCTGTGGCTCTGGCGTAGGCCAGCAGCAACAGCTCTGATTAGATCCCTAGCCTGGGAACCTCCATATGCCGCAGATGTGGCTCCAAAAAGACAAGACAAAAAAAAAAAAAAAAATAGGCAACTCATCTTAAACTTGTATGGAAATGCAAGGAAACCAGAACAGCCAAAATGATCTTACAAAAGTAAACATTAGAGGCCTCACATTTCTCAGTTGGAAAACTTACTACAAAGCTACAATAATCAAGATAGTGTGGTACTGGCCTAAAGGCAGAAATACAGATCAATGGAACAGAATTGAGAGTCCAGAAATAAACGCTTACATTCATGGCCAATTGAATTTCAACAAAGGTGCTAAGACAATTCAAAGAGGGGAAAGAACAGACTTTTCAAAAAATGGTATTGGACCATCTGGATAGCTTCATACAAAATAATGAAGTTGAACCCCTACCTCACACCATCCACAAAAATTAGCTCAAAATGGATCACAGACCTAAATGTATGAGCCGAAATATAAAACTCTTAGAAGTAAATCTTCATGACCTTGGGTTGGGTTAGGCAAGGCCATCTTCAATGTGGCATTAGTGATAAAAGAAAAAAATAGGGAGTTCCTGTAATGGCTCGGTGGTTAACGAATCCAACTAGGAACCATGAGGTTTCGGGTTCAACCCCTGGCCTTGCTCAGTAGGTTAAGGATCCAGCGTTGCCCTGAGCTATGGTGTAGGTTGCAGATACAGCTCGGATCCCGCATTGCTGTGGCTCTGGTGTAGGCCGCTGGCTACAGCTCCGATTAGACCCCTACCTAGCCTGGGAACTTCCATATATCGAGGGAGCAGCCCTAGAAAAGGCAAAAGGACAAAAAAAAAGAAAAAGAAAAAAAAGGGCACTGTACTGACTGCCTCTCATGAGTTGTGACTTCTGGGCAAGTTATTCAACATCTCTCTGCCCTAGCTTCCGCATTCTCGAAGCGGAGTAAGAGTGCTTACCTCACCAGGTCATTGAATCATTGCAGATCCAGCTCATTATTGTGCCCTCGATTGCATCATCTCATTTAATCTCTTTGAGATGGGGATAATTATAAGTGGATGGCTCAGAGAGGTAAAGACACTTGCCCAAGGTCACACAGCCAGCAATAATAAATTCGAAGGCAGGTCTGTGAGCCTCCAGTGTCCCTCCAAAAGCTGTGCTTGTAACGACTACACAAACTTAGTGAGTGTGCCCTGGAGACTGAGGAGCAAGAGAGAGATGCTGATGGAAGGTCGAGACATAGGGGTCAGTCCTGGAGGGAGGGCAGGAGCTAGGGAACAATGCAGGCTTCGCTTTACAGGGGATCAGAGGCTCTTTCAAAAATATATTTTCCTATCTCCACAAATATTTGCATTTTATTTATCTCAAATTCTTCAGGAACTGCTGATTGTTTTACACTCAAAACAGGATGGGGGGGTGGGGAAGAGAGCCACAATGATTATTTCAAGGCCCAGATATTTCCCCTTTTATTTGCAAAGTAGCCAGTGTTCATTTCGCAGCTACCTCCCAGGCAGGAGGTCCCTGCTGGCCCGGTTTTTCCACGAGAGGCAAACACAGGTCTGAGACTAGCCCTTGAGAATCTCACAACAACCCTCAGCAGGTCCTAGACTGCTCTTCTTAAAAAAACCTCCATCCTTCATCTTCTCTAGCTCCCAACCCCCACCGGCTGCCCGGCCCTGGCTTATTTTTCTCCAGAGAACTTGTCACCACCAGGCACTTGAATACATATTTATATGTTAACATGTTTATTGTCTGCCTCTTCCACTTTTTTTTTTTGCAAGTTCCATGCAGATATTATTCATGAGCCCTTTTTATAGATAGAGAAACAGAATGAATGAAGGAAACTGAAAGAATGAAAGAAATTGAATGAATGAACTGAATGAATGAAGGAGTGGTGAATAATTGTGCTGGGATCCAAACCCCTTTCTTTGATTAATTATATTAATATTTACGAAGGGCGGGAGTTCCCATCGTGGCTCAGTGGTTAATGAATCTGACTAGGAACCATGAGGTTGCGGGTTCGATCCCTGGCCTTGCTCAGAGGGTTAAGGATCCGGCATTGCCATGAGCTGTGGTGAAGGTTGTAGACACGGCTCTGATCCCACGTTGCTGTGGCTGTGGTGTAGGCTGGCGGCTATAGCTCCGATTCGACTCCTAGCCTGGGACCCTCCATATGCCGCGGGAGCAGCTCTAGAAATGGCAAAAAGACAAAAAAAAAAATTTATGAAGGGCTTACTAGGTGTAGTTTCCAGACTTTTCGCTACACATTTACACACACACATATATATAGGTAAATATAAAATTATGTTATTTAAAAAAAAATGAATGTATACTGTATTCTACAAGCATGTCTTGGGATCTCTCCGTGGTAATTCATGCACATTGTCTCCGTTTTAAACTGTTGAGTAGGCTGTGCCCTCATTCAATCCTCTGAGGCTCAAAGAGGAGGTCTTGCTGAGGAATAGACAGGAAGTTAGAACTGCTGGAGCTGGAAGCATTCTCCTGCAGGAAACACCCTACAGAGGCAGGACCACTGCTGAAAGGGAGCAGGACTGGGGCCCAGGCCCTTTGCTCTTTCCAAATGTTGCCAGGAGCTGGGAGGTCAAAAATGGACAAGATAGTGTTGGCTCTCGAGCAACATCCAATTCAATTAGGGAAACAAAAACTTAGGTCAGTAACTTACATACAGAAGTAGAAAATGCTGTGGTAGAGAGAGAGAGAGAGGCCCAAGAGGGGGCCCATGATGGTGTACGACCAAGTAGGAGTGACACTGGCCCAGCCTGCGGTGCATCGAGGAGAACTTTTTTTTTAGGGCTGCACTCATGGCATATGGAGGTTCCCAGGCTAGAGGTCCAATCGGAGCTGCAGCTGGCAGTGTCCCCCACAGCCACAGCAACGCCAGATCCGAGCTGTGACCACGACCTACAGCACAGCTCAGGGCAGCGCTGGCTCCTTAACTCACTGAGTGAGGCCAGGGAACTGAATCTGTGTCCTCGTGGATCCTAGTTGTGTTCCTTACCGCTGAACCACTACGGGAACTCCCTGGGAGGACTTCTTGAAGGAGGTGATCTGTTGAAGCTTAAAGGTTGCTAGTGTAAGGCCATTGCAAAGGGTATTCCAGGCAGAAGGGGCAGCCTGACAAAGCCCGAGGAACAGCCTGGCCTGTCTGAGGAACCACAAGCCTTCTGTCTGGTTGGTGCCTGAAGCCCTAGGAAGAGTAGGTGGACCACGAAGCCGGAGATGGTGGCAACCGCAGCAGTGGATAAGGAGCTGGGGTTGTCTCATGTGGGTGACCAGGGAGACTGGCCTAGGGGTGTCTTGGAAGCTTACCTACTCCAGGGACCATGAGAGGCAGCTGACCTCCCGCTCAGGGGTGTGGTGCGGCTGCGCGGGGATGGGGATGCTGGGGGTTGTCCAACAAGCTGTTTTTCTGCCCCCAGCTGCATGGCCACCTCCAGCTGATGGATCTCCCCGGGGAGGTGGTAGGGGACAGTTCAGTTTCACAACCCCCCTCCCTTCCCCCAGAGTCTCCAGAGGCCAAGAAAAGAGGAAGCGCTGCGCAGACTTCCCCCTGGGTGGGGGTGTGCCAGGCCCAGGCGGGTGCTGAGGGGGGAAGGTAAGCGGGGGCGGGGCAGAGCAGGACCTGCCCACCTGACAAGGCTCCGCTGGGTGAAAGGGCCTGGACCGCTGGCCAGGCCCCTGCAGGGTGCACTTGGGCCTGGAGAAGGGGTTCGCATCTCAGCAACCCTAAAGCACTTGTTCCTAAGCAAGACCTCCTCTCTGAGCTGCGCATCTTGCATGAGAGGGCACATCCAACTCAGCTAATTTAAAACAGGCGATGCATATGAATTAACATAGAGAGAGCTCCCAGACATGTTTGGAGGCTAGTATTGAGAGTATATTCACACACACACAAAACAAAACAAAAACCAGAAAAACCTGTTTGGAGTTCCCGGTGTGGTTCAGCAGGTTAAGAACTTGGACATGATATCCGTGAGGATGTAGGTTTCATCCCTGGTCTCCATCAGTGAGTGGGGTTAAGGATCTGGCGTTGCCGCAATCTGCAGCCCGGATCCCACATTTCTGTGGCACAGGCTGGCAGCTGCAGCTCCCATTCCACCCTTAGCCCAGGAAGTTCCATATGCTACACAGATGCGACCCTAAAAAGAAAAAAAAAAAGAAGCCATGTTTTTTAATTTACCTACATATGTATGTAAATGCATAGAAAAAGGTCTGAAAACTACACACCTGACAAGAGCAGAGATTGTCACCGAAGATGAAAGGAACACTGGGAACAAAGAAAAAGAGATGGTGACCTTTTCTCTATTAAAAAAAAAATTAGACTTTATTTTTTGGTCTTTCTTTGCCATTTCTTGGGCCGCTCCCGCGGCACATGGAAGTTCCCAGGCTAGGGGTCGAATCGGAGCTGTAGCCGCCGGCCTACACCACAGCCACAGCAATGTGGGATCCAAGCCGCATCTGCGACCTACACCACAGCTCACAGCAATGCCAGATCCTCGACCCACTGAGCAAGGCCAGGGATCAAACCTGCAACTTTCTGGTTCTTAGTCGGATTCGTTAACCACTGAGCCACAACGGGAACTCCTAGACTATTTGTTTTTATTTGTATATTTAAAATAATAATAAGTGAGAGCATTGGCTTATATGGTTATCAAGGGTCCTTCCACCCCAAATATTTTATTATAAAAATTCCCAAACAAAATTGCAAGGCTTTTACAACAAAACCCCTATACTCGTCATCTTCGTTCTGCCATTAACATTCTACTTGTTATATCACGTCTGTACCTCTGGCTGTGCATCCGTTCATCTTTAAAATGTATTTCAAAGTAAATTACTTCAGCATACATATTATTAACTAGAGTTAATGTTTGCTAGAATTCAATGTTTACCTCCAGTTTTTTAATATAAAATGTACAAATAACAAAGCACATAAGATGAAGTGTTCGTTTCCTGAATTTTTGCAAATGCGTGTACCCCTGTGTGACTTCATCCCCGTTAAAATAGATATCACCATCAATCCTGAAAGTCCTCCTTTTGTCCTACAGGATATTTTAATTGTCAACATTCTATGAGTCAGCATTCCACAAAGGTCAGGTACATAGTAGGTGCTCAAATACTGGTCAATGTGCACATGGCCTGCTCCCCTGCTCCTCTTGTATTCGTTGCAGATTTGATACACTGTAAATGCTTAATAAAGATTTATCGATTGTACTAGTTATACATTGCTGTGTAACAAATCTGCCCCCCCCCGCCCGTTTAGCAGCTTAAAACATTATAAACAGTTATTTTCTCGCAGAATTTCTGTGGGTGAGGAATCTGGGAGCAGCTTGGCTTAGTGGTTCTGGCTTGGGGGCTCTCATGAGGGCAGGCAAGTTCAGCCTGGTCCGCAGCCATGGGAAGGACTGATGGGGCCGAGGAGCCGTTTCCCCCCATGACGGCTGGCGCGAGGCCCTGGTCCTCGCCATGTGAACCTCTTCATAAGGCCACCTGGGTGGGCTCACGGCATGATGGCTGGCTTCGCCCAGCGGGAGTGATCTGGGAGAGCGAGGCGACACATTGGTTCCACAAGTCATCCCTGTTGGGTGGGGGAGTGGTCGACACAAGAGCAGGAATACCAGGAGGTGAGACTAATTGGGGGCTTCTTGGAGAAGCAAGTCATTATGAACATGGATTCAGGTTTTCTGAGCATTCGCTTTGTGCTGGACGCTGTGTGGGCTCCAGGGAGTGTATGGATGAGTCCCAACCAGCTCTCCCTCTCCCGCTCATAAGATGTGTGTGTGTGTGTGTGTGTGTGTGTGTGTGTGTGTGTGTGTTGGGGGTGGAGACAGGGAGGTCAGACAGACATGGAAACAGATGATGTTGGAGAGTATGATGAATATCACAGTTTTTTTTTTTTTAAATATAAATTGCTTTTCCGTAATTCAAGTTCATGGCCCAACATTTAAGATACATCATGAAGGGAGTTCCTTTGGTGGCTCAGTGGTTAACGAACCTGACTGGGAACGATGAGGATGTGGGTTTGATCCCTGGCCTTGCCCAGTGGATTAAGGATCCAGTGTTGCCATGAGCTGTGGGGTAGGTTGCACATGAAGCTCAGATCTGGAGTTGCTGTGGCTGTGGCTGTGGCTGAGGCTGGCAGCTGCAGCTCTGATTGGACCCCTAGCCTGGGAACTTCCACATGCTGCAGGTGTGGGTCTAAAAAGCAAAAAAAAAAAAAAAAAAGTGATGAAAAGAGAGTTTCCGGAGTTCCCGTCGTGGCGCAGTGGTTAACGAATCCGCCTAGGAACCATGAGGTTGCGGGTTTGGTCCCTGCCCTTGCTCAGTAGGTTAACCATCCGGTGTTGCCGTGGGCTGTGGTGTAGGTTGCAGACGCGGCTCGGATCCCGCGTTGCTGTGGCTCTGGTGTAGGCCGGTGGCTACAGCTCCGATTCAATCCCTGGCCTGGGAACCTCCATATGCCGCGGGAGCGGCCCAAGAAATAGCAACAACAACAACAACAACAACAACAAAAAGACAAAAGACAAAAAAAAAAAAAAAGAGAGTTTCCTTCTCTCTGTGTTACCCAGCTCTATCTTCCTCCAGCTCAGAGGCAACAACTATAACATTTTTTTGTTTTTTGTTTGTTCATTTATTTTCTTTTTAGGGCCTCACCTGCAGCATATGGAACTTCCCATGCTAAGGGTCAAATTGGAGCTGCAGCGGTGGCCTGCACCACAGCCACAGCAGCACCAGATCTGAGCTACATCTTTGACTTATGCCACAGCTTGCAGCAATGCTAGATTCTTAACCCACTGAGTGAGGCCAGGGATCAAACCTGCATCCTCATGGATGCTAGTTGGGTCTTAACCTGCTAAGCCACAATGGGAACTCCAACTATAACCTGTTTTGTATAGCCTTCCAGAACTCTGTATTCCACACATGTACAGAAAGACATTTCCTGCCCTCTTTGAACAAAAAGAACACTATCCAAAGTGCATTGTTCTGCACCCAGCTTTTCTTTTTTCCACTTACTGTATTTTGGAAACGATTCCATCTGAGTACAGGGAGAGCTGCTTCATTCTTATTTATGGCTGCTTGGTATTCTGTTGTCTGCATGAGTCTCAGTTTATTTAACCAGTCCTCTAACACTGAACATTTGGTTTATTTTCTAATCTCTTGTTCTGAAAAACAAAGCTGCAATGATTTTCCTAGTATGAATGCAGGAGAAATTCCTGGCAGCGAAACTGTTGCTTCAAAATGTGAGTGCATTTATACATTGGTAGGTTGCTGTGAATATTGGTAGATAGTTAGTATATATTAAAGATTATACATTAATAATCTCTACTAATAATTAGTATTGGTAGATATTACTAAATCGGGTTTATACTAACTGACTCCCAAACCCAAAAAGTGTGAATGCCTGTTTCTTCACACCTACCACACAATAAGTTATCATCAAACTTTCCAAATTTGCCAGTCTAGTCATTGAAAAGTGGTTTCTCAGGGTAGTGTTATTTTGCATGTTTCTTATTGGGAGTGAAGTTGAACATCTTGTCAGGTGTTTCAGAAACAACTGTATTTTCTCTTTTTCTTTCTTTCTTTCTTTCTTTCTTTCTTTCTTTCTTTCTTTCTTTCTTTCTTTCTTTCTTTCTTTCTTTCTTTCTTTCTTTCTTTCTTTCTTTCTTTCTTTCTTTCTTTCTTTCTTTCTTTCTTTCTTTCTTCTTCCTTCCTTCCTTCCTTCCTTCCTTCCTTCCTTCCTTATTTCCTTCTTTTTTTTTTCTGTCTTTTTAGAGCTGCACCCATGGCATTTGCAGGTTCCCAGGCTAGGGGTCAAATTGGACCTGTAGCTGCGGGACTACTCCACAGCCACAGCCACAACAATGCCAGATCCAAGCCACGTCTGCAACTTACACCACAGCTCACGGCAACGCTGGATCCTTAACCCATTGAGCAAGGCCAGGGATGGAACCCGCACCCACATAAATACTAGTTAATCGCTGAGCCATGATGGGAACTTCCCGACTGTATTTTCTTTTCTGTGAACTGAACAAATATTTTGCCTTTTTCTCTGTTGGGCTATGGGTCCTTATTGTTTATCTGAATGTTTTCTTTACCCATCAAAGACACATGGGTATCTGCATGATAATCTTCAAAAATAATTTTTTGGAGCAAGTTACTTTTGGAAATGAGAAATTTCTACAGGTCATATCACTTTCTGTGCATCATGCAGGGGCCACCTGAGGGCTACGGGAGTGGCCAGGCCATGTGGAATTCTAGAAGGCGATGTTAAGCATGTTTGAGGAGAGACAAGTCAGAAATGGGAGAATATGCCAATAGGGCCGTCAATTTCTGATCATTTGGACCTGGCTGGTGGTTACTATATCTGGGACCTTATTTAATGGTAATACAAACACCCTAGAATATAAGCTCCATGAGTCCAGCATGTAAGTGCTAAAGAAATAGTTCTGGGAGTTCCCATCGTGGCGCAGTGGTTAACGAATCCGACTAGGAACCATGAGGTTTCGGGTTCGGTCCCTGCCCTTGCTCAGTGGGTTAACCATCCGGCATTGCCGTGAGCTGTGGTGTAGGTTGCAGACGCTGCTCGGATCCCGAGTTGCTGCGGCTCTGGCGTAGGCCAGTGGCTACAGCTCTGATTCGACCCCTAGCCTGGGAACCTCCATATGCCGTGGGAGCGGCCCAAGAAATAGCAAAAAGACAAAAAGACAAAAAAAAAAGTTCTGAGGAGTTTCCTGGTGGCCTAGTGGTTAAGGATTTGGCATTTGTTGCTGTTGTGATGTAGGCTTGATCCCAGGCTATGGGGACTTCTGCATGCCTCAGAAAGGGCCAGAAAAAAAAAAAAAAAGGACATTGGTGTGGAATGAAAGAATGAATGAGTGAATGAGTAAATCTAATCAATGGATATGAGAAGTTGCTGTTTCTGAGCCGGGGGTGGGGGTGGGGGAGCCTCTTCTCTTGCTCTTTGAACTGCCCTGTCCTCTTCCTTCTTCTTACCCTGAGTCAAGTCTTAGTGTCTCTCCTCCGGTCCTTGTCCCAGCCCCCTGCCCCATTCCTTCGGTGCCCAGGCCTTTCTTTCTTTCTTTTCTTTTCTTTTTTTTTTTTAAACAGCCACACCTGTGCTATATGGAAGTTCCTGGGTCAGGGGTCAAATTGGAGCTGCAGCTGTGACCTATGCCACAACCCTAGCAACACTGAACCCAAGCCGAGCCACATCTGCAACCTACACTGCAGCTAGCACAACACTGGGTCCTTAACCACTGAGCAAAGCCAGAGATCAAACCCGCATCCTCATGGAGACGTCAGGTTCTTCACCCGTTGAGCCACAATGGGAGCTCCCCCAGGCTTTTCTTGACTTCCCTCCAAGCAACTAGATTCACTTGAAGAAAATGCAAGCCCGGTTAATAGATGCAAACTATTGCCTTTGGAATGGATAAGCAATGAGATCCTGCTGTATAGCCCTGGAAACTCAATCTAGTCACTTATGATGGAGCATGATGGAGGATAATGTGAGAAAAAGAATGTATGTATATGTGTGTGTGACTGGGTCACTTTGCCAGAAAATTGGCAGAACACTGTAAACTAACTATAATGGAAAAAATAAAAATCATTTTTTAAAAAGTCAATAAAAAAAAGAAAAGAAAACACAAGCCCATTAGCTCCCTCCCCACTGCCTAAACGTCCCAGCCTGCCCTTCCAGGACTTTCTTAGTCTGCCTACTTCTCTGGTTTCCTCTCCTACAAGTCCTGGCCCTCACTTCACACACACTATTTTCCTCCAGAAATAATAAGGGTCACATTTATTGAGCACTTACTAGATATACTTTTACATGGATTTTCTTGTTTAAGCCTCACAACAGAGGCTAGGAGACCTCTGAGGGTGATGCTATTATGACCCCCATCTTATAGATAAGGAAACCAAGACCCAGAGACAAATAGGGGCTTTCCCCAAGGTCACCCAACTGGCAGATGACAGAGTTGGGACTCAAAACCACTCAATCGGGAGTTCCCGTTGTGGTTCAGTGGTATTGAACCCGACTAGTATCCATGAGGATTTGGGTACAATCCCTGGCCTTGCTCAGTGGGTTAAGGATCCTGTGTTGCCATGAGCTGTGGTGTAGGTCGCAGACATGGTATGGATCCTGTGTTGCTGTGGCTGTGGTGTGGGTGAGCAGCTACAGCTCTGATTCAACCCCTAGCCTGGGAACTTCCATTTGCCATGTGTGCGGCCCTAAAAACAAACAGACAAAACCCATGCTCCATCTGACCCTGGAGCCAGAGCGCCTAAACTCTGCGCTAGTGCTAACTGGTTACCAGTCCTGGAGTGCTCGTGTCCTGTGGGCCCACCTGGAGGTCTCTTCCTGCTCTTGTCTACCTGCCAAAAATCTTGCTTGTCCTTCAAGGTCTTGCTCATGTGTCACCTCCTCCGAGCAGCTTTTTCCATCTTCCCCAGAAAGAACTGGTTTCCATCTCTTTGATGTTACAGTTGAGAATTTTGTGCTGTGATAGTTGGGGGACCATCAGGCTAGGAGCCCCCACCCTGCCTCCAGTGGGCAGGGATTATTCCATATCTCCTTTGAGCCTCTAGCACGATGCCTGGCACAGAGTGAGTGCTCTCTACATGACAGTGGCAGAGTGGCAGCAGCCCCAGGTTGTGAAGGATCACTAGGCATCTCCAGTTGGAAGCGTGTAGAGAGTAAGGAGATGCAGGGCCCACAAATGGGAGGGGCTTCAGTGTAAGGGCAGCTGGGGACATTTTCACTACCCACCACTTGTCCATGGGTCAGGCGTGTCCCAAGCGGATCCAGCTGGGAGGGGAGTTCCGTCCTTATACCTCCCCCTACAGGTCTTTGGGAATCACCAGCCCCAGGAGGGATTTCCCTTCTTGCAGGGCCAGAAACTGAACCATGATGGGAAAGGATCCTGGCTTTTGAATGCTCAGAGCCTGGGTCACCCCGGCCAAGGCCCTTTGGATTTCAGAAACCAAGGGGTTACGTGACTTTGGTAAGAGGGTAGTTCCGGGGTATGTGGGGACTTCCTCGGGGTGTGAGGGAAATTGCTCCATCCTCAGAGCTTTGGGTAAGAGCTGTCACAGTGCTTCTCAGCAGCCCTGTCACTTGCCCAGGCTAGGATTGTGGGCAATTTCTAAGCTTGAGCCTCTTGCAGAGCCCTCAGGCCTGTAAGACCAACCCCTATCTCTTTGGCCTCTGCCCCTTGTCAATTGACTTCTCCCTCATGGCTGCCTCACTCGGGAACATACTAAGGCTGCCCACAGCCTCAGGTCCAAATGCCTCAGCCTGCGACCATTATATCCCCAAAGCTGGTAGACAGGATAGCAGAGCATCTAAGAGCCCGGGCTCTGGGGTCAGCCAGATATGGGCCCAAACCCCAGCTCACTTGTGACCTTGGGTCACTTACTTCACCTCCCTGTGTTCCAGTTCCTTCATCAAGTCTTCCCCCCCCGCTTTTTACAGCTGCCTATGGAAGTTCCCAGGCTAGGGATCAAATTGGAGCTACAGCTGCCAGCCAACGCCACAGCCACAGCAATGTGGGACCCAAGCTGCATCTGCGACTCACACCACAGCTCACGAGAATGCTGGATCCTTAACCCCCTGAGCAAGGCCAGGCATCAAACCCACGGCCTTATGAGTATCAGTCTGGTTCATTACCCCTGAGCCCCTAAGGGAATTCCAGATAGGTCTTAAAACCATGTTATGGAGTGAAAAAGGAAATAATGAGATCCTTACACAATAGCATTTATGTAATGTAAACACACACACACACAGTGTATATTTTGTCCAGGGACATATATCAACACATGGGGGGGGCATGTTGGGGGAGAGGAGGAACGTAGGGACGTGTGGAGTTAGAGGAATATCAAACAAAGGAAGACATTAGAAAGGCCTTGTATAGGGGAGTTCCTGTCGTGGCTCAGTGGTTAATGAATCCGACTAGGAACCATGAGGTTGCGGGTTCCATCCCTGGCCTTGCTCAGTGGGTTAAGGATCCTCCATTGCCGTGAGCTGTGGTGTAGGTTGCAGACGCGGCTCGGATCCCACGTTGCTGTGGCTCTGGTGTAGACCGGTGGCAACAGCTCTGATTAGACCCCTAGCCTGGGAAACTCTATATGCTGCGGGTGCTGGCCCTAAAGAGACAAAAACGGACAAAAAAAAAAAGATAGGCCTTGTATGGACCAATTATGATGGTCGTTCACCATGAACTGAGTATGAATCATGGAATTCTCTGGATCCTAAGCCCTAATAATAGCAATGCTATTATGTTGACGATGGTATTAGTAGTTACCTACCTACCTCATGGTAAGTAGCCTGTCTGGCCATGGAAGCCCACATGAAGTTCACAACTAAATTTTAGCCCTTCTATGCAGTTCTCTTGCTTCTTCTCAGGGCTGCTGCTGCTTCTCCTTCTTCCTCTTTGTCTTCTTCCTCTTCTTCTCCTTCTTCTTCTTCTTTTTTGTCTTTTAAGGGCCGCACCCTCAGCATATGGAAGTTCCTAGGCCAGGGGCTGAATCGGTGCTGCAGCTGCTGGCCACAGCCACAGCCACAGCCACAGCCACGTGGGATCCAAGCTGCGTCTTCGACCCACACCACAGCTCACAGCAATGTCGGCTCCTTCACCCACTCAGCAAGGCCAGGGATCGAACCCGAGTCCTCATGGGTACTAGTCGGGTACGTTGCTGCTAAGCCATGATGGGAAGTCCTCAGGGCTTCTTTCTTTTAGCCACTGAGGCTGTGCTTACCCTGAATTCTCTCCCACTCCAACCCCGTCTTCGGGTTTCTTTGACTATCCCGGATGTGATGGCTGTCTGTGCAATCTTGAGTACTGCTCTGTGGTCCTTGAGCTGGGAGCCGGGCTATAAGAGAGCTGTGAGGGGCAAGTCCTAGGTCCTCCTCTCAAACTGGGAGCTCCCTGAGGGTCTTACATCTCACCCCCACCTCAACACCTGTTCCAGTGCACGCAGGGTAAAGACAAATAAACTGAGTCCGAAAGTGTTCAGTGGGGAAAGGAACAGCATTTATTGAGCATCTATCATGTGCTGGACCCAGCAGGTCTCGCCCTTCAGGAATTCCTATGACCAGCCCCTATGAGGTGGGTGGGACCGACGCAAGGGTCAGCAGAGGAAATGGGAGGCACAAGGAGGCCAGGACCCCTACCAGAGAGGAGGCCTAGGTCTGTCCAGCTCCAAATGCAAGATCTGAACAAGCAGCTTGTTCAGAGCCTTGGGACCAGGACGGGGACACAGATCATCCTCCCGGGGATCCACTCTCAGTAGAAAGAAACTACTTTTCTACCTTGACCATCTAATCCCTGCCATCTGGGAAGGGATCCAGAGCTTTAAAAATACCCTCTACACTACCTAGTAGAGTCAGTTTGAGGTAACATCTGAGGCGAATCAGGAGACTCCTTCAAGTTCCTTCTCCTCTTGAAGCCGTTTCTTAAACTGTGTAATAGGAGGAGTAGAGGCCATCAGGCGCTGGGAATTCTTTTCTCAATTGGCCAGCAGGTGGCGCCAACTCTTCATCTATCCCTCGGCCTCCAGAAAGCCACGGAGTCTGGAAGAGGAGGGAGTGCCCGAGCCCTCTGGGCTAGTGAGACGAAGCAGTTCGCAGCCCACCCGTTGGCAGAGGGGCTGCTCGGTCCCTGTTAGGGTCCCGCCCTCTGCAGGACATTCTCGGTACTGCAGGGCCCGGAGCCCCAAGGGTAGGGACAGAGACCACCGGAGGGTGGAGCCTTGGGGTTTGAGCAGGGGACCCTGGGGATGGAGTCCCACAGGCTAGAGTGAGCGAGTCTCAGAGGCAGGGTTGCGGGACCACCCTTTCCCCGCCCTTTTCAGGGGCGGCGGCACAGGCTACAGGTAGTTGTCCTCGGCTGCATCGCCCCCGCCCGGGGACCCCCGAGACTCCTCGTCCGTGCTGTCGTCGTCGTCCGGGGCCAGCGCCTCGATGTCGTGCGTGATGTCGGCCAGCAGCCGGTGGAAGGCCTGCGCCTCGGGCCGCTGGGCCGCGCCGTCGTAGCTGCGCACAGCGGACGCCGACGTGGAGCTCATGCTGCGCTTGATGCGGCCGAAGCTGTCGGTGAGGATGCCACCCTCGCGGATGCCCACACCCTCCAGGAAGCCCTCGAAGTAGCCAATGTCCTGGTCCGGGATGAAGGGCCGCATCCCTGTGGGCCGGGGAGCAGGGTGAGTCCTCGGGGGGTCAACCCTTCCTTTCTCAGGGAGGAACCACCTTCCCTGGAGAGTGGAGTTCAGATCTCTACCTGCCACTTGTGGGCTGGGTGGTCTTGCACGATTCTCTGAGCCAGAGAATAATGGCATAATGCTCTGCACACAGCAAATGCTCACTGTATGTTAGCTTATTATTGTTATTATTATTGCCTCAGTGGTTACGTTCCCATGTATTAGTTGTGTAACCCTCCTTGAGTAATTACACTGAGCCTTACTTGTCACACCTGTAGCACTGAGACAACTTTTTCTGTTCTCCTGGTAGGGCTGTGAGGATTAAATAAGGTACTTAGCACACACTGAGAGCCCCTTTTGACTTCTGTTTGACTTCTGTCGCTACTTACTAGCTTTGTGACTTATGTACTTTGCTTCTCTAAGCTTGTTTTTTCACCTGCAAAATGAAGGCAAATAATAGTTACAGCTTCCCAGAACCGAGGGCATTCAATGAGATGATCCTTGGCACAGGGTAACTGCCAAATATATGTTAACTTATTAATATCACCAGTCCTGTTGCTGTTATCATCAGCCCTCCTCACTAGCTCAGTGACCGTGGACAAGTTCTGTCCCCTCACGGAGCCTCAGAATTCTCGTGGAGTAAAACGGGAAGGATCACCGCTTTGCTGTGAAGGTGAGACGGCTATACCTGTGCTCTCTTTCCCAGCTCGGTGACTGCAGTCACCTCCCCTCCCTGCACCTTGGTTTCCTCCTATGCCTCATTGATCTCATGATGTTGGCTGCAGGATAAGGAGCGAACCCTCCCAGCCTGGATGGGGGGCTCACCAAGCAGGAGGAACTTGCGCCGGTCCCCGTAGAGCTTCAGCAGGCCTGCGCAGTAGTCCTGGATGGGCAGCCCCAGCCGGTATTCCCGCAGCAGCAGTGCAAACTGCTGTATCTCAAGGGGCCCCAGCTTACTCCGCAGCTGTGGGGACACTGCTTGAGATTAGTCCCAAGAGCAACACACCCCAAGCCCTCCAACCCCTGTCTAAAAGACCCAGAGCCACGAGTTCCCGTTGTGGCTCGGCAGAAACAAACCCGACTGGTATCCATGAGGATGCAGTTCTATCCCTGGCCCTGCTCAGTGGGTTAAGGATCTGGTGTTGCCATGAGCTATGGTGTAAGTTGCAGATGTGACTTGGATCTGGCGTTGCTGTGGCTGTGGCATAGCCCTGCAGCTGCACCTCTGATTCCATCTCTAGCCTGGGAGCTTCCATAGGCTGAGGGTGTGGCCCTAACAAACTAACAAACAAATAAATAACCCAGAGCCCTCTCTAAGGGTATATCCGGCCCAGTCCTCCTCTCACACCCCGGCCTATTCAGGGCCATCCAGACTCCTTGGGATGCATCTAAGTGCGGGATGTGCACTCAAGCTGCCAGATTTCAAATTCTTGGCCCCTTCACTGATCAGCTCTTTGATGCTGGGTAGGTGACAACCTTCTTAACACTTGCTCTCCTCATCTGCAAAGTGAGGATAATGAAGGCACTTCCCTCTTGGGTTATTGAAAGGATTAAAAGGAATGAGCATAAAAGATGCACAGAACACAGTGCCTGCTATAAAGCCAGCATTCACTTAATGCTAGCTGACATGAGTTAGGGCCTTTCACAAGCTGACTCAGGTCACTCTCCTAACCTCATGTCTTCCCTGACCTCTGAGGTTTGTTTGGTTGTTTTTTTCTTCTTTGGCCACTTTGTGGTGCTAGCTAGGGTTTGAACCTGTGTCACTGCTGCTGCAGAGACACTGACAATCCCATTGCGCCAGAGCAGAAACTCCGACCTCTGAAGTCTTATGCTTCAGTTATGTCCAGGACTATTCATAATTCCTGAAATACCCCAGGTTTGCTCCAGGCCTTTCCCTATGCTGTTTGCACCTCCCGCCCCAGCTTACCGTGATCATGTAATCCTGCAACTGCTCAAGCCCCAGGCCACTGTGGTCACTGCCGCTGCAGTGGGAGCCATGGAAAGAGGGCGTGGACGTGCCGCTGTAACACGCTTCAAATGTGTCCTGGGAGCCGTTGCTGCAGGAAAGGGGGATGGGGCCCTTATTCACCTCCCTCCAGCTCCTCTCCGTGTGGTAGGCTGAAGCTGGGAGGACACCCCACCAAGGCTCTGGGCCTGGGCCCTCATCTTAGATCCCATTTTGGCCTTTGAGGCCCATATGATCTGGCCCCGGACCACCTCTCCAGCCTTGACTCACCCTTGCTGTTCCTGCTCAGGCCACCCTGCCTTCTCTCTTTTCCTCTAATGCTCCAAGGACCTCCTCACCTCTGGGCCTTTGCACAGGCTGTTCCCTCTGCCTGGAAGACCTCTCTTTTCCTGCCTTTTGCTCAGCTAACTGTTTCTTATTATTGGATCTTAAATGTCACCATCTCAGGAAGGTCCTCCCTGATCCCTTCAGACTGGGTTAGACCCTCTGTCGAATGTGGTGGCAAGGTCTCTAAGTCTACCCATGACATGAAGGCTTTTCGGATGTCCGCACCAAATGTCTTCTCTAACCACGCTGTTCCTCACACCTTCGACTGCAGCCACAGTGGCCTTCTGGCTGCTCCTCAAACGCACCAAGCTGTATCCTGCTTCAGCATCCTTGCATGTGCTGTTCCCGCTACCTGGGGCCACTGCTTTGCCCTTTGATCTGTCAGGTCTCAGTTCAGGAGTCCTCCCCTCAGAGAAGCCCTCATGATGAGTTAGACCATGTGATGAGGCCCTACCAGATGAGGTGGGGTTCCCACTGCCTCTCTCTTGGCACTCTGACTTCTCTTTAGTGCTGATTAGCGCTGATGCTTATTACTACGAAGCAATGATTTCACTGTCTCCTGTGCTACACTGTAAGCCATGCAAGAGCGAGGCCTTGGTTCTCTCTACTGAGTACCTACTATGTGGCAAGCTCAGGTCTTGTCCTTGTCTTGCTACCTACTGTATCCATCACACACAGTGCAATGCCTGGCACATGATAAGTACTTGATAAATATTGCTTAAATAAAAGTCGACCTTGAGGAGTTCCTGTTGTGGCTCAGCGGTAACAAACCTGACTAGTATCCATGAGGATGAGGCTTCAATCCCTGGCCTTGATCAGTGGGTTAACAATCTGGCATTTCTGTGAGCTGCCCTGTAGGTCATAGACATGGCTTGGATCTGGAGTTGCTGTGGTTGTGGTGTAGGCCGGCAGCTGCAGCTCTGATTTGAACCCTAGCCCGGGAACTTCCATATGCCTCGGATGCGGCCCTAAAAAGACAGGAAAAAAAAAAAAAAAAGTCAACCTTGGGCTACTGCCTCCTAATCTCTACCTTGTTCCAGAACCATCTCCCATTATTACCTCCAGAGAAGCAGTGCAGCTTAGTGGTTATGGGTGTGGTTAAGGGAGCCAGCCTGCTTTGAGTCAAATCCCAGACCTGCTTTGGTTCGAATCCCACACCGACAACTTACTAGCTGCTTGACCTTGGGTCAAACAACTTAACTTGTCTATTCTTCAATTTCTCTATCTGTAAAATGGGATGATAAAAATTGGTGTCATGAGAATTGGAGGAGTTAACTCAGAGTCATGGACTAAGCAATAAATAAATAAAGTAGCCACTGTAATGTTGTTATGTTAATTTTCACAAAAGGAAGTGCGTTATAGAAGAGCACTCGGCACAAGGCAAACTCAAATGTGAGTCATGACCACGACTGTCCCCTCTCTAGAGGATAACAGGTTGTTTAAGAACTGGCGTAAGGGCACACGGCAAATATATTTCCACCAAAAAGGAAAAAGAAAAAAAATGTAGGGTATATGTCACCAGCTGAGAATGCTCCTTGTTAAGCCAAAGGCCTTAGTAACAGAAATAGGGGGACCAACTTGTCCTGGTTTGCCTGGGACTTTCTTGGTTTTAGTACTGAAAATCCCATTCCCAGGAAACTCCTCAATCCTGGGCGAACTGGGATGGTGGTTACCCTAAACAGAACCCTGGACAGTGTTCCCAAATGATAACATTTTTTAAAAAGAACCCTACATTTTCCAGCCTGGTTTACAGCTAATTGTGGCCAAGTTCTGGCCAATGAGACGACCTGTTAGTCATCTGGTGGGAATTCTAGCAAAGCTCTTTAAAGAGGCCCCTGGCATGCTACTGTGATGGCTGGCGCTATAAACACCATCTTGGTCCATGAGGTCACCTTGAAGACGGAAGCAAGGATTAAGGAGGGAAGCAAAGATAAGCCTGGGCTCCTGAGGACGTTAGACCATGAACTCCTGGTCTATTTTATGTAAGAGACAAGAGGGAAAAAAAAGCTTTATCTTATTTAAGCTACTCTTTTTTAGGGTTTTCTATTACATGGAGCCCAAACTAAAGTAAACCAGAATTACGTTTCGGCATTCGTTGGGATTTTGGCCTCTGCAGGCCACAGTGCCTGGATGACTGGGAGAGAACAACACGCCCCCATGGACGTAGTTCTGGGTTCTGACTGGTCCCTGGCTCTTAGGGATTTGGATCTTTTAAGCGCACCAGAGCCTGGAAAGCTCAGGTTCACCTCAGGGCCCAGTGTCTCAGCACAAATCAAAGTGGGGTCACTTTCTTGCACCCTCCTTTTTTTTTTTTGGCACAAATCAGGGTGGGGTAACTTTCTTGCACCCTTGCTTCTTTTTTTTTTTTCTGCTCCCAAGGCATATGGATGTTCCCAGGCCGGGGATTGAACCTGCACAGCCACAGAAACAATGCCAGATCCTTAACCTACTGTGCCACAGTGAGAACTCCTCTCCCACCATCTCTTGCCTCAAGAATGCCTAGAAGAGCTACCTTGTTTGTGAAAGGACAGGGAGGACCAGAGTGGGGACCCTGGGGAGGGCAGTACCCACAAGGAGCTGCAGCAGCTGAAGTCGGCGTCATAGGCGTAAGTCCCGTCCGTGCGGCAGCTCTCACCTGGGGTCAGCAGACAGAGGGCTGTCAGAGGTGGCCAAGCAGCGACCAACATCCCCGGCTCCCTGTGGCCCCAAGCTCAGTCCCGCCCCAGAGTAAGGATGGTGGCCGGAGCATAGATGGCCTTGAAAGCCATCGTACCACTGAGCTTTCACTCTGGGTACCATGGGCGGCCACTGAATGAGTCTGACCGTGATTCCTGTTCTCACCACCAACACAGCCCACCTTGGGCAACTCACCTCTCCTCTCCTGGCCCCCAACTTCCCCGAGGTTGGGACAGTACCCCCTTCCTGCCTACCTCACGGGGGCCTTGCGTATAGCAAGCGAGGGAACCGCTGAACCGCTGAGGGAGTGTTTTGGAAACGGTGTGTGTTTGAGAGAGAGGGAAAAAGGACCTTGGAGGGGAGGGAGCTCATAATCACAAGAAGAAGGGCACCCTCCTTACCGAGAACTTGCTCTGTACCTGGCCCTGTCGTCTCAATGAACACCCCCCTCCCCGCACTGGCCTCACTTCGGATTCTCTTGCTCACTTAATGTCACTTCCTCAGAACACTCCCCTGACTTTCCAAACCAGGCTGGTTCCTCATTATACATTCTCATAGCGAAGCGCCTGGTTCCATTTTATCTGTGTACCTGTTTAATGACTGCCAGCCTCCCTCGGCGACGTGCGCCTGGGGGTGGGGCTGGGGCACGTCTGGTTTTACTCACCCAAACATCCTGGCAGGAGCAGGATCTGGCATATGGGTGTTCAAAAAATATTGGTTGAATGAATGAAGTTGTTGAACTGTGTGTTGAATTAGCTCATGTGTTTGGTCATCACTCCTGTGAGAGTCAATGAACTTTCCCACATTCTCAGGAACCACAGTTCCCACAGATGGGCGCACCTCTGGGAGGAAAGAGTCAGCTCCCTGTCGCTGGAGCTTTGCAAACAGGGCCTGTGCTGAGCAGGCTGTGGCTGAGGAAGTTCACTTAAGGGCCTTGAAGGCAGCATTCCCCAGATGAGGTCGCTGCAGATAGACGCTTTAGAATCAGACACAGCTGGGTTTGAATCCTGACTTTGCCATTTACCGGCCGTGTGACCTTGACACATTTATCGACTGCTCTGAGCCGTAATGGCCTCATCTGTAAAACTGGATTCATGAGGCCTCAGAGAGTTCTTTCATCTACTTAGGAGATATGTCTCGAGCATCTGTCCCCAGTCCTGTTCCAGGCACGGGGATACAGTGGCCAACAGGGCAGACGAGGTCACCGTGAGGCTCAAATCATATTTGGCACATGGGTATTTTGCTTTGCTTGGCTCATAGTTGATGCTCGGTAAAGACCTCGATTGGTCTCCTTCTCATTCCAGCCCTTGATTGCATTCAAGGACCAGTCTAGAAATCCTGGTTTTGACTTAGAGTCCTCGTGGGGCTCAATACACAGACAGTGCATGTGCTTAGGTTTCAGCAAGGCAAGGACACCAAAAACAAAAGAGAGAGAAAGAAGGTCAGCTCTGAATCTGGGGCTGAGGGGCTCAGTCTGAATCTGGGAACTGGAACAGCTATGAAGAAGCTGGATCTGAGTTCATGATGAAATCTGGCATTTTACCTACATATTGGGGGTATCCTGTAACTGATGTAGAGGTCATGGGCCCTAGTCCTGGGACATCCCCTGTCCCCAGGCCTTTCAGGACGTTTCACAGGAGGGGCAGCCAGGAATTCGAGTACTCACTGCGGCTGCAGAGCCATGGCCGTTCGGGCGTGGATGTGTAGTGGTAGCCAGCCCGGTCCACACACTCGATGCTCTGGTCCCCATAGATGATCTGGAAGACCTGACAGATGAGGGCGCAGGACTCCTCAGCAGCATCCTGGCCCAGAAAGGAGGACAGAGCTCAGGCCCTCGTCAGGGACCAGGATGCCCCTGCTTCCTAAAACATAGTGGGGGAAGGCTCACGGAGGGGGGGGACACACATGCCTATGGACCCTTTAAATTGACTTTGGGGACATTTCCCATTAAAATTATATGGCCAGTCTCTGGGTGGCTTTCATACAAATAGCCCCTCGCTGGCCTTTATAGAATCCAGGGACAATTGTAAATTTTCTGTCCTGAAAAATGCACAATGCCTCACAAATTTCTGGGGGAATTATGTACCCTTCTAAAGCTTTATCTCAAATAAGACCTAATAGGAGTTCCCTGGTGCTTTGGTGGGTTAAGATCTGGTATTGTCATTGCTCTGGCTCAGGTCACCACTGGGACATGGGTTTGATCCCTGGCCCGGAAACTTCGATATGCTGCAGGTGCAGCCAAACAAACAAATAAATAAATAAAGCCCTAATATAGTTTAATTTACATGTAGGCAGCTAAAGCTCAGAGAGGTGAGGTGATTAGCCAGGCCTGGAACTCAGGTCCTAATAACTAGTAAGTAGAGGAAGAAGTAAATATATGAAAATGTTAGGCTCGACATAGTTACTACTACTGGATGCCATATTTAGATATGAGCTTCCTGGCACCCAGGGCAAAAATGGAAGCAGGATGAATACATAAACTTCAGTCCCTGAGAGAAGAAAGGCATTTAAGTTCTTGGGTGAAACTTCTTGAGATCTCAAACTTGAAGAGGAATTTTCCCCCTTAAGTCTTTAAGCAAAAGACACAGAAAGACAACAGTTTCATGAAGCTATTTCCTATTTTACGCTTTGAAAAGAGCCGGCACAGGGTGTAAATGAAAATGGAACTCAGGATAGGCATTTTGGGATGGGGGAGTGAAATAATCATTAAACCAGGATCGATCTTTACAGTATTCCTATCACATGGACAGGGAAGAGAGGGTCCTTATTTGATAGTTACAGACACAGAGGCTTAGGGTGGTTAAGTGGCTTGCCTCGGCTCACATAGCAGGCTCGGCTTTGATGAACATTGGCATCCAGGTTTCTTGACTAACTCCTGTACCCTCCATTTTTTCTTCGTTTATTTACCCATTCTGCATATTCTTATTTAGTCTTGTTGTGTGGCAGGAGGTACTGGGCCAGGCTCTAGGGTCTCAGAGGTGAATCAGAGGAGGCCCAAAGCCCTCACAGCCCAGTGGCATAAACAGGACACATTGTTCCCTCTGCCTGGAATTTGCCTTCTTGGCTCTTTGCCCTGCTGACTCACTTTCCCTCTGGAAAATGGATCTCCCCCCTCATTATCATTGCAAGCTGCTTGTCCCCATCGCAGGGTATAATAATACATAATAATATAATAATATATGCACCAATCCATCCATGCAGTATTTACTGAGCACCGATCATGTGCCAGGCACTGTTTTGGGTGTCAGGGATAGCACAGTGAACCATCCAGAATACACTGGTGTCTTTTCTTTTTTTGTATTTTTAGGACCGGACCTGAAGCATATGGAAGTTTCCAGGCTAGGGATCAAATGAGAGCTACAGCTACTGGCCTACACCACAGCCACATCAACGCAGGATCTGAGCCACATTTGCTACCTACACCAGAGCTCACAGCAATGCTGGATCCTTAACCCACTGAGCAAGGCCAGGGACCAAACCAGTGTCCTCTTGGATTCTAGTCTGGTTCGTTACGGCTGAGCCATGGTGGGAATTTCTGTACAAGTGTCTTGAGATGAGGCCAGAGAGGAAATGAGGATGGTGGTTGGGGCCACAGTTATAAGCAGTTGTAAGGACACTAGCTTTTACTCCAAGCGAAGTGGGGAGCCACTGAAAGGTTTTGAGCAGTGACACAATATGACTTGTGTGTTAACAGAACTGCTCTGACTATGGGGGGGGGAACAGACTATGAGCAGCGGCCAGATCATTAGAGGGGTGACTGGATGATCAGATGAGAGAAGATGGAGTGTGGACCTGGGCAGGGACAGTGGAGGGTGGGGAGAAGGAAATGCCCTTTGGTTATATTTTAGAAATAGGGTCAACAGGATTCGTTAACAGAGTGGATGTGGGTTGTGTGAGAGAGAGGAGCCCAGGATTCCTGCGAGGTTTTGGTCTGAGCGGCACAAGGATAGAGCTGCCATCAATCAAGACCAAGAGACCAAGGGAGGAGCAGCTCTGGCGCTCAGCTCTGGACATGTGAGGTGTGAGACAGTCATCAGACCTTTGAATGGAGAATCTGAGGGAAATATATATCTGGAAGATTTGGTGGGAGATAACATTTGGGGAGTTCTCCAGTGTTTGTTTGTTTGTTTGTTTGTTTTTTGTTTTTTTTTAGGGCTGCACCCGAGGCATATGGAAGTTCCTAGGCTAGGAGTTGAATCAGAATTGCACCTGCCAGCCTATGCTACAGCCACAGCAATGCAGGATCTGAGCCTCGTCTGTGCCCTATACCACAGCTCATGGCAACACCAGATCTTTAACCTACTGAGCGAGGTCAGGGATCGAACCCGTGTTCTCATGGATACTA
Organism: Phacochoerus africanus; assembly: GCF_016906955.1. Classification (NCBI taxonomy): domain Eukaryota; kingdom Metazoa; phylum Chordata; class Mammalia; order Artiodactyla; family Suidae; genus Phacochoerus; species Phacochoerus africanus. The sequence goes on from NC_062546.1 coordinate 27,549,113, forward strand.
GTTGGTTTCGTTACTGCTGAACCATGATGGGAGCCCCTCTCGGGTGTTTTAAAAGCCATGATCCTAGAGGAGGTCGCCTAGAAATGCGTGTAGATAAAGGAGAAAGAAGATCAAAGACTAAGCCTGGGACTTCGACCCTAAGAGACTGGTGAAAAGAGGAGGCATCGGCTCCTGAAAAGGAGTAGCCGGTAGGAAAACTGAGAAAATGTAGAGAGCTGGATGCCAAGTGAGAAAATGTTTCAAGTCAGCTCTAGAGTCCAAGTTTACTGGTTACTCCACCTCTTTCTTTTCAGACAGACACTGCCTGTTCTGTTCACCACATGGGGTTTATATAGAGGAAGTTCAGGGCCCTGGGTTACAGGAAAAGCTTACAAGCCTCAGGGCTTGAAGGTGTCTGCTAGACTGTGAGCTCCCTAAAGGAGGACACTAAACATGGCTTGTTCATCTCTGTATCCCTAGCACCTAGCCCGGTGCCTAGCACAAGCTGGCACTCAGTGAACATTGTCAAATGAATAAAATCGGGGGTGAGTGTGCAGGATGGGGTTGGGGGAAGGGCAAGAGTGGCAGGGAGGCTTCTGCCTTGGCTGACTACATGGTTACCAAGCCTACAGGCTCTGAACTTCTGGGTCCCCATGTTGAAATCGCCACCTGCTTCCTGTGTGACCTTGCACAAGCTAGCCTCCGGGTCTGTTTCCTTCTTTCTAGAATGGGGATGGTTGTAATATTTGCCTCTAGGGGTTACTGGGAGAATGAAAGGAGTTAATGCTGGTTTCCTCTACGGTACCAGTTGGCACTCAATTCATGCTGGTGATTACTGTCCTCACGACTGTTACTGTGATAGTGTCAACACTGACTCTGGAGAAGGAGCAGGGCTGGAGGGGGGATTAGATCAAGTCTGTTTGGGCCATTTCAAGCTTTCATCCCGTTGGGACAGGTGTCTGGGGCCGGAGTGTAGAAAACTTTTGGCGTCCTGGGCACACAGGTAATCCCTGAGGTCCTGGGTAGGGCCGAGGGAGGGAGAAAGGAAGGGGCGGGGGAACCTCGAGAATGGTGCGGGGGCCGGGGTGAAGACACGCCGGGAGGCAGCTCGCAGGGGCGCTGGAGTGCCCTCGGGCTCACCCTGTTGGCCACAGCCAGGATGACGAGGTTGCAGTAGGCATCAGGGCTGGGGTCCTGCGGGTCAAGCGGGTTGGTGCCCGGGTGGCGCCGTTCCCAACTGCCGCCGCCGCCCGCCTGCCTCCGCTCCCAGCTGCCGCCCGGCTTGCCCGCGCCTCCGCCGCCGCCGCCGTGTCGCCGCTCCCAGCTGCCGCTGAACGTCTGCCGCCTCTCCCAGCTGCCCGACGCCCGCGCCCCGGCGCGCTGGCGCTCCAGGCTGCCACCGCCGCCGCCTCCGACCCGAGCTTCGGCACCCGCTCCCCCGCCCCACGCCATCCGCCAGTCCAGACTGCAGATGGTGTGGCGCCGCTCTGTGGTGCCCACCCGCCGCTTCTCAGGCGCCGCGCCCGGCGGGCCCGGGTCGCGCCCCGCGCCGCCGGGGCTGGCGTCTACGCCGGCTGGCACCGGGTCCACGCCCAGACCTAGGAGAGGCCGGGTGGCCTTGAGCCCCAGGAGATCCAGGCTAAGAACCCTTTCCCGAGGCCAACGGGAGCTCCCGACTTCGCTACTCCAGGGTCCCGCCGCGCCTGGCCCCGCCCCTGGCCTCAGGCCCCACCCTTGGCTTCAAAGTCGGGAGGCGGTACCCTGCTCCACTCAGTGGCCTTACTTTTGGGTCCCGCTTCTCAGCCTCAAGCTCCACCCCTGGGTTTGACTGTTGTCACCGGCCCCACCCTATCCAGACGCTACACTCTTTAAACCCTGCGGCTTGGTCTGAAAGCAGTGGTCAGGCTGTCCCCACCCTCTTTACCCTTAATTCGGACCACGTCCCAGGTTTCAGGAACCCTTGCTAGGATTCCAGCTTCTCCTCAACCCCGCCTCCAGCTTTAGGCCCCGCCCCTAGTTTGGCAGGATCTAACTTCTCTCACCAGCTACCCTCGTCGCGAGCTCTTCCTCCCAGTATATGGCCCCTCCCCTAGATCAGACTCTGCCTCTCGTTCCAGGTTCTCTTCTAGCCTCAGAACCTTGCGGCGACGCTACCCTTCATCACTCCCTTTAACTTCAGCCCTCAGGATTCTGGCTTCTTCACCTTTCCCAAGATGGTGGGTCAGGCTCACCATCCCCCAGTCTCAATCTTTGGCTCTGTCTTCTTGCATACGGCCATGTTCTAACCCCTAGACTCAGAGCAGTGCAGTCAGGCCGTTTCCATCAATCCATCACCCAGCCTCAGGCCCCGCCCCCGCCCCAGGTCACGCCCATTCCCAAGACGAGCTGTTGGGCCCTTTCTCTTCACTTCCCAGCCCCGCCCCAGGCCCCGCCCACTGTACCGGTTTTAAGCACCAGCAGGTGCAGCGCGTCGTCCTGCAAGTAGGAGGCGGCGGCGATCTCGTGCGTGGGGATACGCAGGATGAGCTCCTCGTTGTCTCGCCAGGTGAGCAGTAGGCAGCGGGCCGACAGGCTCAGGATGCTGTCCTGCTCCGCCGTGGTCTTCAGCGGCAGCTCCTTCAGCTGCTGCGGGGTAGGTCGGAATCTCCTGAGTCCCAGGGACCTGGAGTGAGGGAGAGAGGGGCCAGACCCTACCCTCCCCTCTCCCCGGAGCCTCACCCTGGCCGTGTCCAGCAGCTGCAGGAGCTCGTCCCGGCTGGAGGGGTTCAGTGAGGAGGTGACCCAGGTGAGGTGGCCCAGGAACTAGATGGAAACGGGGTGGGGTGGGGATGAGGGGAGAAGGGCAGAAAAGAGGTCACCCTGAAGCCTTGGAGGACCCCCTTACTTCCTCACTTGAGGCAGTGCGGGTAGACTAAGGTAGAAACATCGGAGTTAATAATAATAATAATAGCTGGTAATAACTGTTACTAGAGAGGTTGTAGGAGCCAAGTGTAGTCCTGAGAGTTTTCTGCACCCATTCATTCTTGCTTTAAGGATGAGAAAACTAAGACATAGCAATGCTAAATAACCTGCCCAATATTATAGAGCCAGAAAGGGCAGAACTGGACTCCACATACCAAGGCTCACACTCTCATTGCTAGCTAATTTTTGCTAAAATAAACTTATTTTATGAGCACACAGTTATTTAGCCATGGTGGAAGCAAATGTCACTATAATAGCTTGCAAGAACTGACTACCTGTGATTTCTCACTTGGCCTGAGTGGCTGTGTCCACCCCAGGCACCAGTGTCAACTGACTGTGTGGGTCTCTAGCCCTCTTTATGACTTGTTGCAAAAATTAACTGGAAAAGGAAGAATGCTGTATCAAATTAGTATATAGTTCTCTCAGAAAAATGATGCTCCGTGCCAATAAATTAATTCTTCACTTATTCCTAGTTATAATTTAATATTATCACAGCTTAATGTTATTCAATATAAGAACAAACTTTTTTCATTATTTTTAGTTATATTCTTCTAGGTGAATTCTACCAATCAAAGCATTTCTCCTCTTTTTATTCACTATGAAATTTCAGTCCCCAGTTTTTTTTTATTTTTTTAGGGCTGCACCCGAGGCATATGGAGGTTCCCAGGCTAGGGGTCTAGTCAGAGGTGCAGCTGCCAACCTATGCCACAGCCACAGCCACATCAGATCCAGGCCGAGTCTGCGACCTACATCACAGCTCACGGCAATGCCAGATCCTTAACCCACTGATCGAGGCTAGGGATCGAACCTGCAATCTCATGGTTACTAGTCAGGTTCGTTTACCACTGAGCTACATATGACAGGAACGCCCAGTTCCCGGTTTTTTAAAGTGGATTTATTTGTTAGTTTTTCCCTTCATATAGGGTGCTAGGTAAAATACAAGGTGCCAGTTAAATTTGGTTTTCACATAGACAACTAGTATTTTTTTTAGTTTTAGTTTTTTAAAAAATATTTTTAGTCCCCTGTAATATTTGGGACATATTAATACTAAAAAAGCATTCACTGCCTATCTGAAATTGAAATATAAAAATTTTATTGAGGTATAGTTGATTTACAATGTGGTATTTGTTTCAGGTATACAGCTAAGTGATTCAGTTATATGTGTGTGTGTGTGTGTGTATACATACACACACACACACACACAATTAGGTATTCTTTTTCAGATTCTTTTCCATTATAGGTTATTATAAGATATTGAGGAGGAGTTCCCGTCGTGGCGCAGTGGTTAACGAATCCGACTAGGAACCATGAGGTTGCGGGTTCAATCCCTGCACTTGCTCAGTGGGTTAACGATCCGGCGTTGCCGTGAGCTGTGGTGTAGGTTGCAGATGCGGCTCGAATCCCGCGTTGCTGTGGCTCTGGCGTAGGCCGGTGGCTACAGCTCCGATTCGACCCCTAGCCTGGGAATCTCCATATGCCGTGGGAGCGGCCCAAGAAATAGCAACAACAACAACAACAACAAAAGACAAAAAGACAAAAAAAAAAAAAAGATATTGAGGAGTTTCTGCTGTGGTGCAGGGGATTAAGAATCTGACTGCAGCAGCTCGAGTTGCTGCAGAGGCATGGGCTCAATCCCTGGCCAGGCACAGTGGGTTAAAGGATCTGGCATTGCTGGGGTGTAGATCACAGCTGCAGCTCAGATTCAATCTCTGGCCCAAGAACTTTCATATGCTGCAAGTGCGGCCATTAAAAAAAAAAAAAAGATATTGACTATCATTTCTTGTGCTGTACAGTAGGTCCTTGGTGTTTATCTTTTTTGTATATAGTAATGTGTATCTGTTAATCCCAAACTCCTAATTTACGCTTGCCCCCAAAATTCAAATTTAATTGAGCATCTGCTTTTGCTAAATCTGACATTCCTACCCACATATCACTCTTCCCTGGCTAATGAGGCTTCTCCAACTACTCCTTCATGGTGTTCATAAGATAGAAGTAAAGCCCACGAGTTGGCCAAAGTTCCTCTGGCTCACAGAACTGGCTTCCTTTAAGCTGGACACTGGTCCGAGTAGCAGTAACACCACTGCAGTAAAATCTCATAGGATGGTCTGGATTTTCAGAGCACAGGGCACCTTCCCCTCTGCTGTCCCCTGGGGGTAGGCTTTGAGCCCCATGTTGGGATCAGAACACTGAGGCTGAGCAGGTGGAGGTCACTTGCTGAGGGTCCCCAGCATAATGCCAGGGCAAAGCTGGGTGGACCCCAGGCCTCTTACCCTTGAGCCTCCACTGTGTGAGACAGGGCTGGTCAGGGATTGGTGTGGGAGGGAGGTAATGTCTTTCCTGATGGGGTCCAGGAAATGCCACCCTAAAATATGACACCCTGGAACATTAAATATCTTTTTTTTTTCTTCTTCTTCTTTTTAGGGCCGCACCTTCGGCACATGGAAGTTCTCAAGCTAGGGGTTGAATCAGAGCTGCAGCTGCCAGCCTGTGCCACAGCCACAGCAAACCTTGTCTGTGACCTATACCATGGCTCACAGCAACGCTGGATCCTTAACCCACTGTGCAAGGCTAGGGCTCGAACCTGCATCCTCATGGATACTAGTCAGATTCGTTTCCACTGCGCCACGACGGGAACTCCTTTTAGCCCTGTCCCCACATTAAACTATCTTAAGCTGAAGGGGTTTGAGGAAACAGCAGAAGCAGGAAGGTCACTCTGACTTTCCCCACCTCACCCTTCTTCCCTGAAAGCGGGAGATAAATCTTCCAGGGGAAAGGTATCCTCCTTTCAGGGTACCAGCAGGAAGGGAAGAGTCCTTATCACCAGAGACAGCGAATTGAGGGCTGAGAAGTCTGTAGAAACTGGTTCCTCCTTCGCCATTTACCACCCTGAGTCCAAACTCCTCCAGCTCGTCAGTTCTTCAAAGACTTATTATTTCTTTGCCAAAAAGGTACAGAAGCTTCCTGCTTTGGTCACCTCTCAGGGTCTCCCTTCGCTTGTGAAGGCTCTTGTTATGTGTAAAAATTTAATAAAATGTGTGTGCTTTTCTCTCATGAATCTGTCTTTGTCCAGTTTAATGTTCAGACCCAGCCAGGGACCAGAAGAGAGTTTAGGAAAACTGCCCCCCTCAACCCCTCACCCCAGAGATGCTTCCCATCTCTCCTCCTCATCTGCACCTACCTTGACCTCTTTCTCCAGATAGTCACACAGCAGAATCTGGGGGTCGATGAGGTAGTCGGGGGGATAAAGGGGCATTGAGTGCAAGGGCCGGCGGCTCACGCTGCTCCGACAGGCTGCCCGGCGCCCAGCCTTGGGGAACACCAGCCTCCGGATGGGGGACACAAAGCCCTAGGGGAGGCAAGGGTTGGGGGGAAGAACAGTAATGATGGCAACTGACTTTATCCAGCACTTATCTGTGCAGCCTTTTACTTAGGTTACCTGATTTAATTCCTGCGAGACCCCTGCAGATGGGGTACGTCTGTGATTCCCATTTTATAGATGGAGAAACTAAGCCTCACACAGGGAAGTAGCTCATAACGTCACCAGCTACTAGCGGTAGAACCAATAGTTCACCCTGGGCAGTCTGGTTCTAATCCTTCCATTCTAAACACCCAGGTGAGGAGTTCCTGTCGTGGCACAGGGGGTTAAGAACCTGACATAGTCTCCATGTGGATGTGGGTTCAACTCCTGACCTCTCTCAGTGGCTTAAGGATCTGGGGTTGTTGCAGGCTGTGGCGTAGGTCACAGATGCAGCTCAGATCCAGTGTTGCTGTGGCTGTGACATAGGCCTCAGCTGCAGCTCCTAGTCAACCCCTAGCCTGGCAATTTCCATATGCCACAGGGGCAGCCCTAAAACAAACAAACACACCCAGGTGAGGGTAGAAGTCCTGCCCAGGCCCAGGCTTGGGTTTAAGGAACTGGCACAGGCTGGGGTAAGTACAGAAACATATTAACATTCAATGTGGCTGAGTGGCAGGTGCGTAGGTATTTGTGAAGCTCTTTTCTGTGTCTTCCTAAATATTAGATGGTTAATAAGTACATTTAATTGTAACCCAGCAGGCACCTGCATAAAAGTGGCCTGCAGCAAGGTTAAAGGAGCAAATTCCAGGGCCCCAGCCCAGCCGAACAGAATTTAAATTGCTGCGAAGTGTCATCGCTGCTCTAGAGCAATGGTTCTCAGCGTGTGGTTCCTGGGCCTCCACCAGCAGCACAGCATCGCCTGGGAACTTAAGAGAAAGGCACATTCTCACGCTCCATCCCAGACCTATTGGATCAGAACCTGGGGTGAGACCCAGGGATCTGTGTTTTAAACATGCCCAGTAAGTTTTAAAATCAGTATTGTGGAGCTGGCTAAAGTACGTGGAAGCTCTGAAAAATGATGTGGGAACGGGCTTCAAAGCAGAGGGCATAGCAAGTGTGCAAAACCCTGGGGGCTGCAAGGGCCTGATGAGCAGGAGCCTAGAGAAGGTATGTTGTAATCCACCATGACTGAGTGATGAGATGAATAAGTCATCAGGGGCTTGAATGCCTGCTAAGGAGCTGGGACTTTATCTCGTGTGTGGGAATGTGTGTGTGTGGAGTGGAGGAAGTGGCCCTGAATAGTCCAGCCCTGCCGGCCTTTCCAGCTCATCTCACCCCATACCACTCCTCACTCTTGCCTTCCAGCCATAGGGCTGTTTTTCTGTTCATCCTACTGGCTACATTCCTTCCTATCATGGGGCCTTGCACATGCTGTTCCCCTGCCTGAAACACTCTTCCCTATCCCCTTTCCTCTCACCCATCAGATCTCAGCTCAAACTCACCAGTCTAGAGCTGGGGCCCTTAATATTCTCCAGCACTCTGCATGGAGCCTTTTATGCAATTTTATACTAATTGCTTTAAAAAAAATAGTTGTCTCCCCCATTAGACTGTGAGCTCCAGGGAGGGAGCAGGGACCTTGTCTGCCTTTGCTCACCAGTGCATCACCAACACCAGGCACATCATAGATACTGAATAAATAAATATCTATAGAATGAATGAACTAAGAGGGAACAAGCACCCATGTCGTGGCTCCCTTCGGAGCCCTCACAATTCATGCACAGCCTTTTAAACAGCCCGACCCAGGTTCCCAGGGAGGACGGCTCGGTGGGGGTAGGGGTTGAGCTCCCCAGAGTCTCCCTGGACCCTAAAGACAAACAAGTGAAAGGCCCGGAGAACCAGACTAGAAAATTTCTGAGAGTCAGGAAGGGGTAAAGATCTAGGGAGTCGGGGGATGATCCCCAGGCTGAGGCCTTTGGGGAAGAGAGCTGGTCCCTGAATAAAGATGGGGAAGGGGCAGCCTCGTTGGAACCCAGGGTGGGGGTGGGGGGTGGGGCAGGTAGGTGTCCCGAGCCTGGATGGGCAGCCTCAGCACAGACTTGCGCTGCTGAGGTCCTCTGTCTGGGGAGGGAGGCGGGGAGCAGGGGAATGGGTTTGCTTGGTGTCTGCCCCTCGGTCTGAGAAGCTGCAAGAGGGAATCCCCGGGAACACCAGGGAAGCAGGTTGGGAGTATGTCCCAAACTAATCTGGCTGGCTGGGTTTCCCTGCCTGTCCATCTGTCCCTTCCCAGGATGGCAGAGGCCACTGAGAGCAGGGTGACGGGTCAGGGAGCCCAAATGTCTGGCTGTCCAAGGGTGGGGAGGAAGACTTTCCAAATAAGAAGAAAAGTCTTCCTGACACCACTCGCTGACCCCCCACCCCCACCCCCCAAGGCTTCTCCCTCGTCCACCTCCGGGGACATTTCTCTGCCCTGTATCCCTTCCCACCTCCCACCTACCTTTTTCCCTTTCTTGACTTCATATTCCATGGTGAAGTGTCCCCTGCAATCCGGCCACCCTCCTGGCCACCCCCTCCACCTTCTCCCCCCACACAGTTCCTTTGTTCTTTTTCCTGCCTGGTCGGAAACTCCACCAGCCTCGGAGTTCCTGCCCCTCCCGTCTGATAGTGAGCGGTGGGGAGGTGGGGTGGGGGTGGGGGACGCAGCCTTGGGACCCTCCAGCCGAGCAGTGGAAGCCCAGCCAGAGCAACTGATCTGCGGAGGAAGCCCCAGGGCTCCGGCCAGCAGACTCGCTATTCAGGGGGCTTGGGAGCTGAGCCAGGCTGGAAAGAGTCCCCTGAATTTGGAGTCAGAAAATCCCAAATTCCACCACTACTGCTGCCACTGACCTTGCTGTGTGACCTTGGCAAGGCAGGTTAGTTCCCCCTTTCACAGCCTCAGTTTCCCCCTCCCTTTATGAGGGGGGGTGAACATTGCCTTCCTCTCTGGGCTGCTGTGGTAAGAAAGAGTGGGTGGGAAAATGCTTCCTAAGCTACGGAATATTGATTTTTAAACATTCAAACAAGTCATGATTTTTCAAATTAATCATTGCTAGTGAGGGATGTGGTATGCATGGACTTCAGAGACAAGCTGCCTGAGTTGGAATCCTGGCTTTGCCACTTACTAGGGTTATGCTATTGGGCCTGACACCTTTTATGCCTCCATTTCCCCATCTATACAATGGGCATAAGGGCATTCCCCTTGTGTCTCAGAACCTGACTAGTTATCCACGAGGATGTGGGCTTAATCCCTGGCCTCGCTCAGTGGGTTAAGGATCCAGCGTTGCTGCAAGCTGTGATGCTGTGGTATAAGTCACAGATGTGGCTCAGATCCCGTGTTGTGGCTGTGGTGTAGGCTGGCAGCTGCAGCTCCAATTCGACTCCTAGCCTGGAATTTCCATATGCTGCAAATGTGGCCCTAAAACAAAGCAAAACTAAACAAAACAAAAGAAGAAAAGAAAAAGAAAATTGGCATAATACCAGTCTGATCCCAGAGTGACCTTGTAAGAATTCAATGTACTTAGAAAAGTTCCTGGCACATGTGAAGTATTCAATAAATATTAACTACCTACCTGTGCGTCTTTGCGTCCTGGGCGAATAATATTAGACAGTCAGGGCTCCTTCTGTGGTTCTGAGCTGAGCACTTCATGTATTTCATCTTGCTTATTTTCCCCAATATTGGGGTACCATTATTATACCTGTTATACAGATTTTAAAAACAAGTTCAGCTGCAGAGTCTGACCCAAGGAAGGCTTACAGTGAACGAGAGAAGGACTTGGGACTTCTTTTACTTTTTTTTTGGCTGTGCTCGCAGCATGTGGAGGACCTGGGTTAGCTCTCCGATCTGGATCTGATCTGAAGCCTGGGTCTCTCCCTCTAGGGCTTATGTCCTCTGCATGGTCCACCCAGGACAGGTGGAAAGGTTCTGACTGACTGCTCCTCACCTTGCCACGGCCCCTGGGTTCTGGAGACCCAAGTCCTGGTGCTAATTTGCTGTACGATCCAGGGCAGACTGCTCATTGCAACCTCATTGGGCCTCAGCTTCCTCATCTTTCCGGTGGCAACAATAATCCCCCAACTCTGTCCTACAGTCAGAGGGATGGCAGGAAAGCCCTCAGGCCGTGGCTGAGAAGGCCATTGGAAACTGTGACGTGCAGGGGCCAGTGCATAGGATTGTTTTGAAAGTTTTTTTTTCTGAACGCCTGTCTGTGCCAGATCAGTGCCCGTGGGAGCAGGGGTCTGAGCACCAACTGCCTCTGGGTGTGAGGGCCACAGGAGTCTCCCAAACACCAGTCTTCCCTCTCTCTCTCTCCTTCCCTCTTTCCGGGGTGAGGAAATGGCCCAGGCTGGTTAGTGCTGGTTCACGGCCACCCCTTCCTGCTCCCCTCCATCCTGCCGGTCACCTCCCAACAGCAGGAAGTGACATCTCCCTCAGCCTGTGGGGCCAACAGGAAGAGGCCAGGATGTGCTACCCAACCCCGACCGCCCCAGCACCCTCTCCCAGTTAACCCTGCACAGGTCCCGAATTCCCATCCTCAGAGGGGCAGCAGGGAATGCAAGGTGCTCTTTTGTTCTGGCACCTCCATGACTGGCTTTAGCAAGCCTTTTCCCGTCTCTGAGCCTCAGTTTCCCTATCTATAAAATAGGAACATCTTGGAGTTACCCGTGGGCTAACTCCAAACATCATTGAACTCATGGTCTCAAATAGGACAAGAAGTGCTCCGGATGCCGCTAGAAATCACACACTACCTCAGTCTTCCCTGCAGCGCCCACCCCAGGGCCATGAACAGATCAAGCGATTAATACATGTCAGTGGAAATGGGTGGAGCAAGGCGGACCTAGATTCAAAGGTGTATGAACTTGAACCAGTAGTCTCATGCATCAAAAGCAGGATAATGATGATGCTGGCTTCAGAAGGCTGCTGCAGGGATTAAACTGGATCAGGAGCATACAGTGGTAATGCTTAGTCGTAAACTTGCTTGTGAATTTAAAAAGAGAGGAGAAAACCAAAGTCTGTGCTCTCAAAGACATTAACAGTTGTGGCAAATAGGATTCACCTCCTTTGAGCCACCTCCAGCTGATTGGCACGGGCTGCCCTGGAGTGCTGATTAGAAAAACCAGATCTATCCCCAATGAAAAACGGATTGCCATGGGACAAGGCAGGGGTGGTGGTGGTGTGTGTGGCAGCCGTGTGCACAATGACCCTGATCTGATGAGAGAGAAAGAGACACAGGCAAAGAACTCTGATGCAGGGCACCTGACTTCTTTGGAGAAGGCAGAATCAGGAGTCACTCACCAAGCCTGTGACATTCAAGCCAAGCCTTGAAGGGTGAATGGACAGGAAGGTCACTCTAGGCAGAGGGTAGAGCGTGTTTTGGCTGCGATGCAGTGTTTTGGCTGCTAAGAATAGACTATTCGATCAAAGGTGGCTTAGACAGTAAGGAAAATTTATTATCTCTCAAGACAAAGCCCAAGGGCTGGTCAATTGAGCAGCTCAAAAATGGCATCAAGTCCCTTATGGCTTCGCTTTGCTGGTGTTATAAGCAGAATTGTTTCCCCCTCAAATTTATACGTTGAAGCCCTAACAACCAGTACCTCAGAATATGTCTGTTTGGGGAGATAAGGTCTTTAAAGTGGTGATTAAGTTAAAATGAGGCCATCGCGTGGGTTCTAATCAAATATGATGGGTATCCTTGTACAAGGAGGACATTTGCACCCACAGACACCACAAGCGTGCATGTGCAGAGGAAAGACCATGCAAGGACACAGTGAGAAAGCTGCCATCTACAAGCCAAGCAGAGACCTCAGAAGAAACTAGTCCCGCTGACACCTTGATCTTGGGCTTCTAAGCCTCCAGAACTGAGAGAAAATCAGTTTCTGTTAAGTCACCCAGTCTGTAATATTTTGTTATGGGATCCCAGCAAACTAATACAGCTGATGAGAAGGCTGTACTGGTTGTAGGAGCATCATGCAGATATGATACCTATTTATCATTATCCTGCTTTTGATGCTCTCATCCCTTGATGAGGTCAAGAGTTTCCCCTTCTTGCGTGTCTTTTCATCAAGAAGGAAAACCTTTCCCAACACATAACAGTTTCTCAAAGATTCTTCAAAAGACTTCCTTTAGGGGAGTTCCCATCTTGGTTCAGTGGCTAACGAATCTGACTAGGAACCATGAGGTTGTGGGTTCGATCCCTGGCCTCGCTCAGTGGGTTAAGGATCTGGTGTTGCTGTGGCTGTGGCTAGGCCGGTGGATACAGCTCCGAATGGATGCCTAGCCTGGGAACCTCCATATGCTGTGGGAGCAGCCCTAGAAAAGACAAAAAAAAAAAAAAAAGACTTCCTTTAGGAATCTAAGTGCCAGATTATTAGCCAGGATATAGTTCAGCTATAACAAAGACCCAAATATCAGTGGCTTAAACATGATAAAAGCTGATCTCTTCCATCACATAAGCAGTCCAAGGCAGGTATGGCCATGCATCTGGGACCAAGGAAGGGGCTTCCTCTTTTGCTGCTAAACCATGCTAGGGTTTTGCTCTCAGCTTCAAGGTGGCTCTCCCCACCTGCAGTCTAGCTAGTAGTAGGAAGGGTAAACTGATCCAGCAGAGAGCACAGCTCCTCCCTCTTAAGAGATGACCCGGAAGCAGCCCAAAGCTCTACTGTTCACATCCCATTGTCTGGAGCTTGTTTCCATGGCAATGCCTAATTGCAAAGGAGGCTGGGAAATACAGTCTTTTGTTCTGAGTGGCCATGTGCCCAGCTAAAAATTCTCTTATAGGAAAAAGTGGAATATGGATCCTGGGGGACACATAACAGTCTCTGCTTCACAGAATTGGATCATGGGCCTCTGCCCCCACCAACACCCTGTCAGGGGAATTATCTTGGACCGATGGTTCTCAAACTTGTGTGTACATCAGAATCACCTGGAAGGCTTATAAAAACACACTGCTCCCCACCTCCACACTGACCGATTCAGTAGGTTTGGGATAGGCTCTGAGAATCAGCATTTCTAACAAATTTCCTGGGGGTGCTGGTCTGGGGACCACACTTTGAGAATTATTGTGAGGCCAATCATGACTTGCCTCTGGGGCCAGAGGGGGACTACATGCCCTGAGCACTTGGGCTGGAGGCTCCTAGGAAATGAGCCTCTTCCTGCATGAGAACATGCTGAGAAAAACCTTTGGGTGGGTCAGGTCACAGAAACAGGAAGACGGTGGTCTGGAGAAGTTATGAGGGCCAGGCAGGTGGTGTTGGAGGTGGGAATCAGGAGATATTTTAGGTTCAGGTTGTGAAAAGTCAGCATCAGACAAAGTATTTGTTCTTGCCTTCTGAAGAATGTCACTAGCCATCTGGTTCTATAAGAATTGAGTCATTAGGATTTCCCCTTGTGGCTCAGCGGGTTAAGAGACCGGTGTTGTCTCTGTGGGTTAAGGATTGGCCTTGCCGCGCCTGTATCATATGCCACAGCTGTGGCTCTGATTCAACCCCTGGTCTGGAAACTTTTCTATGCTGCAGGTGAGGCCATAAAAAAATCTGAGTTATTAGCTACTGCAGCCACTGATCTGAAAGGAGTTCAGGGTGGAGATTAGACACGAGGCATTCATGTGCTCTGGGGAAACTGGCAGAACAGACGTTCAGATAGTAAGATGTTTTCAGGAGAAATTTTTTATGAACCAGGACTCTTGCATCTTCCCATACTTAGAAAAGCACTAAAGCCATTTAACTAAGATATCCGTTCTTCCATGAGCAGCAATCTTCTACCGAGACGTGTGTTTGGTTGCAGTTGCCCCCCACGGCACCCTGACCTCCTCCCTTTCCTCTTCAGAACAGTTTCTGTGAGCTATCTGAGAGGTTATGTCCCGGACTATAGTCCTCAGTAAGACACTGAATAAACTTGACTCACAGCTTTTATGCTTATGTTTTTTCAAAGCCAACAATCTTTATCCTGAAGGCCCTGGGGAACTAGAGGAGATTCTAAAGTCAGGAGATGTCAGAGTTCCCATCGTGGTGCAGCGGAGATGAATCTGACTAGGAACCATGATGTTGCAGGTTCGATCCCTGGCCCCGCTCAGGGGCTTAAAGATCTGGTGTTGCCGTGAGCTGTGATGTAGGTTGCAGATGCTTCTTGGATCCTGCGTGGCTGTGGCTGTGGTGTAGGCTGGCAGCTGAAGCTCTGATTCGACCCCTAACCTGGGAACCTCCATATGCCACGGGTGCAGCCCTAAAAAGCAAAATAAATAAATAAAGCCAGGAAACATCATCATCAGATTTGGGGGAGGATGCATAGGAGCTGTGGTCCTCAAAGTGAGGCTCTCAGAGCCCCTCGCACCAGATCTTCTGCAGAGCCTCTCAAGTGCAGATTTCCAAGTGTGCTCTATCCACCCTCTGCTTATGGTGATGGAAATCTGTATTTTAAATGAGCTCCCTCTGCCCTAGGTAATTCTGATGCATTTGGAAATGTTATTATTTATTTATTTATTTATTTATTTTCTTTTTAGGTCCACACCCTCAGCATGTAGAAGTTCCCAGGCTAGGGGTCAAATCAGAGCTGTAGCTGACGGCGTTTGCCATAGCCACAGCCACACCAGATCCGAGCCACGGATCCTTAATCCACTGGGCAAGGCCAGGAATCAAACCTACATCCTTAAGGATACTAGTCAGGTCTGTTGCCACTGAGCCATCATGGGAACTCCTGCATATCAAAGTTTGAAAATGACTGGATTAGAGGGTGGAAACACTGGAGGCAGAGAGGTCTTTTAGGGGCAGTACCCTCTAGAATGTAAGCCCCATGAGGGCAATGATCATGACTATTTTATATCTTTCTTGTTCCTTGTGTCTAGGAGAGTGCCTGGCACGCAGTAAGTACTCAATAAACATTTGTTTTAGTGGCATAAGGATTCAGACTAGGTCCTGACTTCTAGCAAGTCTGTCCCCAATCTCTTTTTTTCCTTTTCTGTAAAATGAGGGCTTTGGAGATGGTCCCTACATTTTTGGCTCCACCCACCATTCTGGTTGACCGAGTGAAGCTCTGTTCAATCTACAGGGGGCTTTGTGTACTACTGTCCTCTTCCAGCCAAATGTCTCTGTCTCTTAAAGGAGCCATAGGGATTCCTTCTCTCTGCTCCCTCCTTCCTCATCTCCTTTCTCTGGCCAAGAATAGCCAAACAATAGGACGCAAACAGCACGTACTGAAATGACTTTTAATATCTCATGTCGCAGCAAAATTAAAAATATACAAAAAGTTTGTGGTGTACAAAAGAGTCTCAGTACAGAAGTCCCAGCTTGGGGTCCCCTCCCCCTCCTGGGGGAGAGCAGAGGGGTGAGTGGGGTCAGGACTGAGGATGGCACAGATGTAGTAAATACCAGGAGATGGGACCAATTCGGGGAACATGAGTGGACAGGGGTGGGGGCTCACTGGGGGAGGGGGGAGAAAGAACCTGGAGGGGAGAGTCACCCGGAGTTGTGCTGAGGGAGGGAAATCAGGCCCTCCGGCATGGCTAGTGGTTCCTGGAGGTGGAGAAAAAGTGGAAGGGGGGCATCATGGCTGGGGGTGTTCTGGCGGGACCCCGAAGAAGCTGGGCTCTCGTTCTACCCTGCCACCAACTTGCGGTGTGACCTTCTACCAGCCACCTCCTCTGGGCCTTCCCCTTCAGTAAAACAGATGCTTTTATGCGGATGGTTAAATCACTGATTCCTAGCTTGGGGCCCCAGAGGCAGGAATGGAGGTCCTCTTGAGAACTGCGTAAGAAACATGCCAATGGAGTGCAGATATTTCCCCCCCACACACATATAAGCCCTAGAAGTTAATTCAGGCCTTGGAAGCATTTATTTGCAATCAGAAGCTCAGCTTGAGTCCAAACTGTAGGATCCTCAGGGGTGAAAATAGTAAGAGGGGGCGTGGGAATCCTTCAGGTCCATCTCTTTACGACTGGTTCAAAGAACCAGAGGGTTTGGGGGCTGTTCAGATGGGGTCCCTCTGAGTTTGCTTGTTTAGCCCAGTGGAGACAGGCCTGGTTTGGATTCTGGGATTTGGATGAGAGGGAGCTGGAAGAATATGTTTCCTACCTGGTGTCTTTCTCACCGCCCCCTTGTCTCAAGCTACCCTCCACTCTGGGATTATTGCAGGTGCCCCAAGATCCCCACCCTCTCAGCCTGGCCTGGGGGGTGCCCTTACAACGATTGTGCATAGAATAAAGGCCAGGGTTGCTGGGGAGAGGGCAGCCCTTCTTGCTGGGAGAAGGGAAGGGTAGGGGAGGCACAGGAGGAACTGCGGGCCCCCCCCACCCCCGCCCCCGGACAGCTTTCTGCTTCCAGGAACCGGGCCATTCTTAGACCAGGCCTTCCTCTCCCACGTCCCCAATGCCCCTCTCTTCCTCTCCTCTACCTGCAGCAGCTGAGAACCCAGGAAGGTCCTAGCCCCTTCCCAACTGGAAGGGCTTTTTCTCAGACCCTGGGATCTCAGAAGCCCCTCTGGTTGGGAAGGGGGATGGCAGGCTCCATCCTCCTGCTGCCCATGTGGCTTGTCCCACACACTGTCTCTCATTGAGACATCACAAAGCACAGAAATACAGAAATTGATTGGATTGGGAGGGAGCCATCCTCAGGGTGCCAAAGGGTGGCATGGCCCAGCACGGGATGGGGGCAGTTGGGTCCTGGCTTTCAGTCCTCATCCTGTACCTGAACCCCCCCCCCCACCCAAGGCAGGTTCCTCCTAACCAGGGGCCCCCACACCAGAGAAGACTTCAGTCCTTACACTGCCCCCCTCAGGCACCTCTCTTATCAGATGACAGTTTCTAAGCTCCCTGGCCTTTTCACTTGAGAGGGCACCAGGCCAGGTGGTTGGGGGTTTAGGGTTGGATTAGGAAAGTCTCAAGGAGTTTCCAGACTCTCCAGGGCTTCCCAGAACCTTATCAACATTTTGAACTAGAGATTTCAAGCTGGTGGCCCATGGGTCAAATATGAGTGTTGAGTTTGGCTAGCACTGGATTTTTCAAAACTGTGAATTGTAGTGCCTATAGGCAGGGCGTATATTCTCTGATTTGCCAGTGTCCCCAGCGCTCCCTATTGTCTAGCACCTCTACTTATCTTATTTTCATTGCCTCTCATTACCAAGGCATTTGAATTTGTGACCCATGCACCCCTGTCCCAGAAAAACTTCTCCCCACCGCCTGAGGTCTCTGTGAACGCCCAGCCCAGGGGTCTCCAAAAAAAGGACCCGTGGGACTTCGGCCTTTAAAAGGGCATTCAGACTGCCAGGCAAGACCCTCCCTGGATACCCCTAGCCTCTGTGGCCCCGACCTTGAGATCTGGACATTCTCCAGGCCTTGCTCTCCCTGCCCTCTGCTTTCCTCAACTCTCATGGGCGACAGGTCTCTGTGGGACACAGGTGTAACAGGGAGCTGGCTGGGGGGAAGGCAGATCTGGGGGAGACACGAGGATGAGGCAGATGAAACAGGGGACCAAGAAAGCCTTCCTTGTTGGGGAGCCCCCTGCTGGGGAGGGGCGGAGGTCTGTGCTGTCCAACGGGGTGATAGTTACAAGGCACGTGGTACATCAGTGCACAGGGGGTGCGTCGCTTGGAGAGGTTTGGGGGGCATGGTCAGCAGCCCGGGGCACCGTTCCAGAACTGGGAGACAGAAGTCAGCCTTGGGAAAGGGGACATGGTCTCCTAGGGTAGAGATGCTGAGGGCAGGGCGAGGCCTCACCTATTTGGTACCTAGAGCATCCTGTTCTCTTCTATCCCTGGCAGAATTAAGATGGACCCAACCACCTCTCCTCCCCAGGAAAAGCCTAACTCTGCCACGGACTTCCTGTGTGATCTTGGGCAAGTCCCTGGCCCTCTCTGGGCCTCCATTTCTTCTCGATAATAGATGTGGAGGGCAGGTGGCTTCGGGGACTCCAAGGGCCCCTCTGGGCTGTGGTTCTAGAACCTTATCTCACTGCAAGGACCCGGTGGGGCGCGGACAGGCTAGGGTAGGAGACAGGAGGCGGGGACCCAGGGTGTCCAACGCTGGCAGGGAAGAGAGACTGGCTGAGGTAGATTGTGTCACAGAATGGAAAATAAAGCAGCTCAAGTGGGATGGTGCCTCTCCCCCACGGACTCTTCCATGCTGGTGAAGCGAGGGGACCAGCAGGAACAAGATGAAGCAGGGGACGGGCTCGCGGAGAGAGGCTGGAAGGGCGGGCATCCTGAGCTCCAAGGTGTGGAGGGAGGGAAGTGTCCTTAAGGGGCTGAGCTCTTCCCCGAGGCTGAGAAGCAGAAGGTGCCTGCAGCCCTCTCCTCGGGCCCCTTGACCGTTTCTGGTGCTCAGAGGTCCTTGCAGGCAGAGGCTCTTAGGGAAGGTTGGGTGGGACTGAGATGGGGGGGTGGGGGCGGAATAAGGTCCAAAAATGTGGCCGTGGCTCCCCTGTGAGCCTCAAGCCACGCCTCAGCACTACCAGCCCTTCCTACTGCAGCTCCCATTGCTTCTAGGAGGTGTGGGAGTAGGGCAGCCAGATGGTCCGTTCTAGAACTCTGGGGAGTAAAATAACTTGCCAAGGCGGACCCTCACGTCACCTCTTGGAGCGTGTGTCCTCCTCTGTAAAGATAGGTTGGTGACACCTCTCTTGCGGGGATGTTGCTGGCAGGAGAGAGTTTGAGTGAAACAACACAAGGTGAAAACTCCTGGCTCCATCAACCCAGGAGAAATGGTCAGTTGGATTCGGGTCCACATCCTTAGTGCTCCGTCTCACAAAGGGCCAAGGGGTTTGGTTGCTGAGGACAGATGGACAGAGAAGAAGGAGGGTGGGGGAACCCACCAGAAAGAGTCTGGGTCAGCTTTGGGCTTCCCCAGCTCCCCCATCACCTTGAGGCCCAGTTCCTGAGGCATCTTGGGGATCATGAAAGTAGAAGAAAGAAAGAAGGGGAAGCACTTGTTGTGTGTTGATGGGAGGGAGAACACACCATCTCGGCCTGGGCGGGTGTCTGTGCCGTCACCTGTGGTGACGGGGGAGATGACTTGTGTCACGGGTGTGATGTGTGCTTGTGTGTGTGTATCGGTGCAGGTGCAGTCTTGCCTTCTCTACCTTTGGAATCACCCTGGACCCTGAGTGTGGCCCTCTCCCAGAATCCTCAGCAAATCCAATGTCGCCCATCAGCATCTGATGGGAGAGCAAGAAATCTAGGACCTTGTGAGACTAGCTGCCACTCTGGGCCTGTTTCATCTGTAACCCAAGGGAGGTGGAACCAGAAAGGGCTGCATGTCCCTCTCATTTGCATATTCTAGGATTCTCATGCCCTCCTCACCCCAGCCCAGGTTTGCCTCGGTCCTTAATATCACCTGCTGTGCCCCTGAAGTGAATGCGCCTTGGTAGGCACACGGGAGGGGAAGACTTTGGGGGGGTGGGGTCTCAAGCTTTGCCTAGAGGCTCTGCCCCTTGCCCCTAGAACTGCTACTTCTCTGCTCCCATACCCCACTCCACCCTCCACTATCCAGGACTGGCTGTCCCGGGTGGAGAGAAGGGGCACTGGGTGAGTGGTCCCAAGGACACCCTGGGATGCTCAGGCCATGGGAATGAACCACAGGTCCTGGAGGGTCGTCAGATCTGAGGCAAAATAAGTTACTTTTACAGCTGCCACCCCAGGGAGCTGCATTTACAAGGTGGCTAAGAGCCAAGATTCATGTCATGTCCCCAGAGCTAATTTTTTTCCAGCTAGAAACCAGTTGGTAGTTGAAATATCTCTGAGTTTCTAAGGACAATCTCTTCTTGGGAAGATGGCTGTGGACCAAGGTGGACAGAGACGGAGAACTCATATAAACCCCAGAAGTCTAGAACTGCAGTGCCCATCCTGAGAACATTCCAGTCCCACAGGGTTCTAGAGCCTGAAGCCCCAGCACCATGGCAGGAGCTGGAATCCCCCAGGGTAGAGCAGCAGGGGCCAGTGCCTTTGGTCTTTGTAAAAGAATCCAGATTGGAGTGACTCCCCAGGACATTTGATCAGCTTTGTGTCCTAGAACTTAATCTAGAACTAAGAATGTCTCTCTAGAAACCGTTCCTCTGCTAAATGTACCAGAATTGCATCTATGATCAAGCCCAGGCAGTCTCTTCCTAGACACTTTATCTGTTGTGTTCAAGACCTTTATCTGGAAGACATGTTCTAGATGCTCACCTAGAACAAAGAATGGCTCCTTGAGACATTTCACCAGAGGTGTCTGGAACCTCATCCGTAACAAAGCCCAAAACAAAGGGTGTCTCTTGAGGAACGTTCTCCATGCTCCAGATTGAGGTTCCCCTCCCCCAAATCTGCCAACCCTTCATGCCTCTGCCAGCCTGGACCCCTCCAATGTCTCAGGATTCTTCCTCCTTCCAGCTCCAGCACTGTCAGCCCCCCACCCCAACTCCCCACCCCACCCCAACTCCCTCCACTAATTCCCCTCTGGCCCAGGCTCCAAGACCTTGGACCCCACAGGAAGTGTACCAGCCTTGCCCACCAAATGCTCCCACCTCACCCCACATCTTCCATGGCCTCTTCCATCCTTTTCAGAGGCAGCCCACCCCTACACCCCCTAAGGAGCATAGGGCCTAGGTCATGAACCCCCTTCTTTGGTGGTCCACCAAGTGGGCAACTCCAGGCAGGGGAGAGGGCATGAGGCCCCCGGCACCAGCCATGATACGGAGGCCTCCATGAAAGCAGGGCAGCTCACAAGGAGCATAGCACCAGTTGGTTCCCTGGGCCCTGGTTCAGAGGAGTTTAGGAAATGGGCCACAGGGCTGAAAACAGAGCCAAGGGCTGGGGCCTCTACAAGGCTGCTGCCTCCCACGAAAGAAGCCAAAGGTGGGGCCACTCTACCCTTGGACCAACAGATCCACTCCCCCTCAGCCTATTGGCCCTGAAATCCTGGGCTCAACACTGTGGTCGATGTGGGGTCAGCCAAAGCTCATCCCTTCTGGGGGGGATACTGTGGCCTACACCGTGGTCTCATACTCCAGCAGCTCCTGGGCGGTGCCTATGCTCCGGTACTGCAACCGGGGCGTCGTGGGCGAGGAGTACTCCAGCGCCAGAATGGTCTTCCGGAGCCGGCGGTCAATAAAATGAGCATCCCAGGCGGGGTACTTCTTACGAGGCAGGTCAATCCGAATGACAGGCCCCTCTGTCCGCGAGGTGCGGGCCACGGGTGTGGGAGGCAAGCCTGGCCGAACCTGGAAGACAGGTGGCGTGGGGGTCCCCGCACGCTCGCCTCCCACTGAGACCCCATCCCGCTCAGCGCCTGTAGTCCTGGGCAGGGACCTGGGGGGACTGGTGACAGCGTCGGCTGGTGGGCCGCAGGGTCCTGGGGACTCAGGGCAGATGCAGCCAGGCGTCTGCGGACCCAGCATGGGCCCATTGGGGTGCAGGAGGCAGTAGTAGACGCACATGAAGAATATGCCCAGGGCGAAGCTGGAGGCCACCACGCAGACCAGAATGAGCGAGTGGAAGTCGGTGGAGAAGTTGCGGCTGGAGTACCAGAAGCCGGTGAGCGCAGCGTTCTCCAGCAGGACGATGCAGTAGTAGAGGGTCATGCGGCGGCGGCTGCGGCCCTCCTTGACGTTGAACCAACAGAAGATGTAGATGATGCCCACCACCATGTTGTAGATGATCTCCTCCCACTTGGACATGCAGAAGTCCGTCTCCCCCTGGATGACCCAGAAGGTCATGACACACCAGTGGGCCACAATGAAGATGCCAAAGTAGAGCTTGTAGACGCTGGCGAAGAGAGCGAAGGCCAGACTGCGGGCCGCGATGGCGAACAGGTGCCACAGCACCTGGGCCACGGCGCCCTTGTAGGACAGGGGCCGCTTGTCATCCCGGGAGTCTCGCAGCACCTTCTGGTAGGAGGCCAGCGTCCAGGCCAGGGACACGAGCGAGGCGGAAGTGGAGAGGGCTGCAGAGATAGGGTGGGGGCGGGGTGGGCTGGGTTAGGGGTGGGTCTGGGTTGGGGTCTGGGGAGGGGGGGGGTTCCGGGTCAGGAGCTGGGTTCTGCGGAGGTGTGAGGGAAGGGTCTACGCATCAAGAGGGGGGTGGGGAGGGTCTGAGTGGGTGGTCTTCACAGGCACTGGGGCGGGGGTGAGAGTGGATAGGGTTGGGCGCTTCATGCTGGGAGCATGAAGGGAGGGGGAAAGTGGGTGATTTTGGTCTCCGTTTGAGGGTCAGGTCCAGTCTCTAGTATGGGGCTGTTAGGGTTCAGGGGTCTCGGTGGGAGGGTGGGAAAATAAGGTCCAGGACTCTGGGAGTGAAAAAGGAGGCGAAGAGGGGGGTCACGATGAGGGCGGAGAGGAGCCAGAGGGGACTGTTAGAGGCTATAGGCCACCAGCATGAGGCCAGGGTGTGGAGAGGGCTATCCAAGCTGAGCACAGCTAAGGGCGTGGGAAGAAAATTCCTGGTGGGAAGTTTCAACAGGGGCCCATCGCTTGCCCAGGGGACCTGAGAGACGCTAATAGTCTTCTGAAACACCGAGGGTGTGTCGGGCGGAGTCTGGGTGGGAGGAGTGTGGGTGCTCCAGGGAGACTGGGCAGGGGCTTTTTCTTCTGACATTGAGGGGTTGGCCCGGATGGTTGGAGTTAGAGGAAGGGGCAAGGTGGGTGGGTGGGGCGAGCGAATGGGGATCAGGACAAAGCCTGGGAGGAGTTCCTAGGGGGCTGAAGAGCAGCAAGGGGTCTTCTGGAAACTAGGGGTGACTGAGGAGGTCCGTGAGGCAGAGGGGTCTCCAGGAGATGAAGGCTGGGATGGGGACAGTCTGAGGAAAGAAGCCGGCAGGGAACTTCCCTGTGGGTCCAAAGTGTGGCGATGGGGTCAAGGGTCTCTTTATACTTGGCGGAAGTGGGGTCTGGTCTGCTCTGGCGGTGGGGAAGGGAGGAGGGCAGGAGGGGGTGGTGCGCAAGGGAGCCTGAGAGGAGGCAAGGCTGGGGGCACAAGTGTTGCCTAACACTGAGGGTAAGTGGGCCACTGGAGGGGAGATGGGGGTCTCCAGAGGCCTGGAGGATGGTGAGAGTGGAAGGGCTGGCGCCTCCAAAACCTGGACAGTGACTGGGCCGCGAGTGGGGGTGGTGGGAAGAGGGGGGAGGTGGACAGGGCCTCCCCACGTAAGCTTAAGCCCTGGGAATAGACAAGTGGGGCCCTGCAAACCCTGCAATGGGAGAGCCCTGGGGGGCGGGGCTCCGGGCAGCAGGGGCGGGGCGGAGGGGCGTGGCTCACCGGGCAGCAGGTCGGGCACGCCGCCGCGGTGCACCATGAGGCTGAGCTGTAGCACCAGCTGTGGCGCGCTGCGCAGGAAGGTCTCCAGCAGGCGCAGCATGCTCACGTCGGCGCTCTCGAACAGCATCCGCCAGTAGAAGTGGCGCCGCAGCCGCTCCCCGCGCCAGCGGCTCTGCAGCCCCAGGTACATGGCACGCAGGTACCTGCGGAAGGACGCGATGCTTAGATGCTCGCGCTCTTCCCCCTCGCCACCTCCCAACCAGCCCCTCCTGACCGCAAAGCGCCTGGGTGCAGGTAGCCCTGGGAAAATCACTTAACGCGCTCAGCCTGTTTCCTCCGCTGTAAAATGGATACATGGAAAGGACCATCTCATGGGGCTGTTGTCGGGCAGCTCGCAATGGGCTCATCAGCTTAAAGCACTGGCACAAAATAAGCCTTTCCTGCAACATTATTGTCATCATTATTGCATGGCAGGTCAGGGTCTGCTTTCTTTGCAAGGTTCCTAGCATCTTACCCGGAGCTTACAGGAGCCCTATTATTATCCCCATTTTATAGATGAGGAAACTGAGACTCAGAGAGCTATGTCACTTGCCTAAGGTCATGCAGCTCGGAAGCCATGGAATCAGGATTCTGACCCAGGTGGGCTGGTCTCGCGCCCAAACCCTGTTAGACAGCACTGCTTCTTACTGTAAGCCATTAAGAATTTGCCCACACAGTTTCCTTCAGGCACTGTCTCTGGTGCTAGCCTCGAGTCCTGTGGCCACCAGTAGCTTCCCAGCCTTTTTCCCCAACCCCACCTCTGAGTGCCCAGTTTTCCCCATTGGGAAGCTGCTCAGGGATCCCCAGGCATTTGAGACTTTGCTGCTTGCTTCCTCTGGTGCCGCTTCTTCCAACAAACCACAGTTCCAGCTGCTTTGCACACATCAGATTCGAGCTCACGAGGCTCACCCTCACTGCTAAGCTATTGCACCTGCTGTTCCTCCTGCCTGCAACTCCCTGCCCTGCCTTCCAACCCCAGCTCAGTCCCAAACTCGGATAGCTCTTGCTTTTCTTCTGAGGTTCAGCTTTTAAATATGACTTCTTCCAGGTTGCCTCTGCTGACCCCCCTCCATCTGGGGTAGGGGCCTCTTCCTGGCTTCCCTCCCAGCACTTGTCACAGTGGATTGTAACTGCCTGGTTATGCATCCATCTCCCCCAGACTGTGAACCCCATGAGGAGGACCAGGTTATCTTGCTAATGGCTCTACTCTCAGTTCTTACCACACAGTAGTTGCTGATCCATGTTGGCTGCATGAATGCATGTGTGCATGATTGCAGGTTTGTTTCACTGAGGGGAACTCTGGTGACCTTATAGGAGCTATGAAAGGGATCCTGAAGTCCTGAGTTCAATTCCTGACTTTGCTTCTAATCTACTCTGTGATTTCGAGCAAGACCCTCTCTGAACCCTAGTGATTCCTCCTAAAGTGGTTGTGAGGATTAAACAGATAAGATATTTTGCAATTATAAAATGCAGTGCCCATTAGGGTGACAAAAGACCTGTCCACACAGACCTCTGCCTGGTTCCATGCCCAGCAGCAGCTCTGCTTCTGACTGTTGCAGCCAGAGACCTTGGCTCCCAACCTCCAAATTCTCTGATGCACGGGACAGGCACGCCTTTTGCTGAAACCAGAGAGGATGCCTCTAGAAGTCATATCCCCCAGAACCAGGGGAGAATCCCACCAGATTCAGTGACCTTATTGCCTGAATCCAAGATCGGAGAGCCAGAGTTTCCATTGTGGCACAGTGGGTTACAAACCCAACAAGTATCCATGAGGGTGCGGGTTTGATCCCTGGCCTCGCTTAGTGGGTTAAAGATCCCATGTTGCTATGCCCTGTGGTGTAAGTCACAGGTGCAGCTCAGATCCCACATTGCTGTGGCTGTGGCGTAGACCAGCAGCTGCAGCTCCAATTTGACCCCTAGCCTGGGAACGTCCATATGCTGTGGTTTCGGCCCTAAAAGAGCAAACAAACAAACAAACAAAAAAAACTGGGGCACCAGGAATTGGGGGATCTATTCCTAGATGTGAAGTGCTGGCATTACCAGGATTTTGTCTGGGGACTAACTGTATTCAGCTATGTGTAGCCAACTCAAGGGTGGAACCACAGTGCTCTCTGGAATTTGTGCTCAGCTGATACCCAGAGTTTCCCCAAATGACCAGTATCCTAGCTTGGCCATGGTGTGGCCCTCTCTGGGCCTCAGTTTCTCTCTCTGCCAACAAGAGGGATGGGCTTGATGACTCTGGAGATCCTTTCAGAGCTAATGTTCTGGGACCCAAACTATCCCCCCAAAACATGGCCGGAAACATCTCATTTAGGGCTCTTCTTCCCATCCCTGGGTCTTCCCAGGACCAATCGGTGGTTTAGACACACCATCAGCATGACACAGTATGGGACTGACAGCCAAGATGGGGAAGAGGGCTGTTCTCTCAAAAGCCGACCCAAGACCTACAAAGGCCCCTCGGTCTAACTCTCCCATCCAGTGCTGGAACCCCTTCATCAGTTCCCAGCCCCGTGCATTCACACCTCTCACATACTTCCTGGAACAGGGAGACCCAAACTCCTGAGGCAGGGCCTTTAGCTTCCAAGCATCTCCAGGGCCAAATTGAGTTTCTTTTGGTGAGCAGAAATTTATCTCCCTGTGACTTCTATATTCTGGGCCCCTGCCTCCTTGCCATATAAGGATCTCTGCAGCTAGAATCATTCATTCGTGTATCAAAGATATCCTGACCACTTGCTATGTACCAGACCCTGGGCCCTTAAGGACCTCACAGTCCCATAGGAGAGAGACAAGATAAGAGCTGAAACAGATGCTCCAAGATGCTGTGGAACCCAGAGAAGAGATGGATAGTTTTAGCTGGGGGAGTAGGTCAGGGAAGACTTCCTGGAGGAAGAAACATCTGGTCTCCATTTTAAAGCGTGGGTGGCCATTTGACCAAAAAAGCATATGAAAAGATGCTCAACATCACTAATTATTAGAGAAATGCAAGTCAAAATTACTGTCAGGTACCACCTTACACCAGCCAGAATGGCCATCATCAAAAAGTCTATCTATAAACAATAAATGCTGCAGAAGGTGTAGAGAAAAGGGAACCCTCTTACGCTGTTGGTAGGAATGTAAATTGGTGCAACCACTATGGAAATCAGTACAGAGGTACCTCAAAAAACTAAAAATAGAACTGCCATACGATCCAGTGATCTCACTCCTGGGCATTTATCTGGAGAAAACCATAATTCAAAAAGATATATGCACCCCAATGTTCATTGCAGCACTATTTACAATAGCCAAGACATGGAAGCCACCTAAATGTCCATTAACAAAGGAATAGATAAAGAAAGTGTGGTGAATACATACAATGGAATATTACTCAGCCATAAAAAGAATGAAATAATGCCATTTGCAACAACATGGATGGACCTAGAAACTATGATACTAAGAGAAGTTAGTCACTGAAAGACAAACATCATATGATATCCACTAATGTGTGTAATCTTAAAAAAAAAAAAAGGATACAAATGAACTTATTTGCAGAACAGGAAAAGACTCGCAGCTGTTGAAAAACTAATAGTTACCAAAGGTGGGGGGAGGTGGGAGGGACGGACGGATGGGGGCCTTGGGACTGGCGTATATATGCGCCCTGAGGTATGTGGGATGATTGGCCAGTGGGGACCAGCTCTATAGCACAGGGAACTCGACCCCATATGTTATGATAATCTACGTGGGAAAAGAATCTGAAAGAGAACGGATATGTGTATTGGTATGACCGGCTCACTTTGTCGCACAGCAGAAATGATCCAACCTGGTAAATCAACTCTCCTTCATTAAAACGTGAAATAAAATAAAGCATGGTGGCCATCTGAAGGCAAAGAAGCGGAAGGGCCTTCCAGGTGGAAGACCCAGCTGAGGCGAAGGCGTAGGGGCGTGAGAGAGAACATGGCTTTTTGGGGGGATGGCCAGCGTTTTGCCGGGCCTGGAAGGGAGGATTTTCCTAGGCAAGGGCATTGGAAGACGAGAATGGTGAAGGGCATCACGTCTTGGATGGAAGAGCTCATATTTTATTCTGAATCTGAATTCTGTCCCAGAATCAGGGGTGATATGATAAGCTCGGTGGCGTAGAAAACTCGCTCTGGAGGCTGGCTTGGAGGAAGGCCAGGTGTGGCCGGGGTTTGGTCCAGGCCTGAAATGACAGGGCTGAACTAAGGCAGGAGGGCACAGAGGAGGGGCTGAGCGCAGAGCTGGAGAAGCCAGAAGTGGGGGCGATCAGGGGAGAGACCGAGACGGCCCCCAGAGCTTCTCAGGGCTCAGGATACCGACCACCTGTCCCAGCCCCCACCTCGCCCCTCCCATTCCCTTCCCCAGGCTCATGGCTCCGGCTTTGAACAGGAAGGAGAGAGCAGCTGGTCCAACGTGAAGGGGCCTGGGGAGTTGGGGGAGGGCAACACCCTGGAAGTTTCTCTCAGGCTGGAAGACCATCTGTTTCCTGGCCTGGGTCAGCATGAGGGAGGCCCCGGCCCGGCCAGCATCCATCACCACCTGACAGGCTGTCTGCCCACCTCCCCGCCCACTCCTGCCCCCTCCTGTGCCAGCTCCCAATGTCCCACGCCCCAGCTAAGTGCAGACAATGGCCTCACCCAGCCCAAGGTCGCTGCCGGCTCGAGCAAGGGAAGGGGAGGTGATAAAAGAAGACTTCTGAGACGGGGTCAGCAGGGAGCATGGAAAGACCATGGTGCATTCTGAGGATGAAAGGTGACAGGGCTTCGGTTCAGCCTCATTCTGCCCCTTTTGGCAACAGGACTCCAACTCATGGCTCTCCCTGCCAGCCGGCACTAAATGCTCACTGCCAAGGACCAGCGAGGTTTTCATGAGCCTAGGAAAATGTTTGAGGCCTGGAAAAAAAAATTGGCTCTAAAACACAGGGAAAAACTGCAGAATCAAAAATTAATAAATGTTTAATTAAATGTCTGCAAAATAGAACATGATATCAGCCAGTCAACTGCAATTTGGCTTTTATCTGGTTATGTATAATTTACATTCGATGTTTGATATGACTGCATTTTAATATGCTGGATAGATGTGGGGCCCACAGAGGTCTTAAAACAACTCTGCCCAGGACATAGAACCTAATTTCCCAGGGCCTCAGTTTTACCTTCTCTGAAAAGGGACCAGCTCTTGCCCCCCTGCTTACATCACAGCCACTGAGGGCAGGGGCAGGAGGCAAGGTGGCAATATGCTGGGCTGGTGGGTTTGCTTCCCAGCCCTGCCCGGATGCTGTGTGGCCTTGGTAATCTCTCTGCCTCTCTGAGCCTCATTTTCTCCATTGTCGTGCGCATTTCTAAACTGCAGAGGGAGGTGTATGAAGTGAGGGGCCCACATGCTGGGTGGGGGCCTCTGGCTCCTTCTGATCACCAAGCAGCCTCTCTCTCTCTCTTTCTTTTCTTTTTAGGACCTCGCCCACGGTATGGTGGTTCCCCAGCTCGGGTTTGAATCGGAACTGTAGCTGCCGGCCTACATCACAAACACAGCAACGTGGGACCTGAGCCACGTCTGCAACCTACACCTCAGCTCACAGCAACGCCGGATCCTTAACCCACTGAGCAAGGCCAGGGATGGAACCCACATCCTCACAGACAAATGTCAAGTTCTTGCTGAGCCACAACAGGAACTCCATCTCTCTCTTTTGATTGAAATATAGTTGATAGAGTAGCAGCTTCCCTTAAATCTCCTCCAGGAAGCCCACCTGATTCTACTCTACTTGAAAGGGAGTTAGAAGAAATTGATTTTCACTGTCAATGGGACTGAAACCACCCACAGAGAATGATGCGTCATCTCAGGGAAAGGAATCCAGCCTTGGGGTGGATTCTGCAGTCTGTCCATTCTCCCCGCTCTCACCACTCTGGTCCAGGCCAGAGGCATCTTCTGCCTTCTCGGTGAGCACCCTGCGCCCACTCCTGCCCCACTGTAGTCCACTCCCCATGGGGCAACCAGTGGGATATGCTCAAAACTGATCATGTCATTCCCTGTCTCAGAATCTCCAAAGGGCCTCCCATCTCCGTTGGAATAAAACCTGAGTATCTCTCCTTGGCTTGCAGGCCCTACACAGTCTGGCCGCACCTGTTTCTCTCCCCTTATCTCAAACTCTCTGTGCAAACTCAAAACATCTCTGTCTCACTTATCCCACTTTTATCCCCAATCCGGATGCCTGGGAGGTTCCCGGAACCCAGCTGAACTTGTTCCTGAATCCAGACTTCTGCACTTGCTCCCTGCTCTGCCTGGAACAGCCCTTCCGTGGATCATCTCATGGCTCCCACGTCACCTTTTCAGAGAAGTCTCCCAGGCCACCATCCCCCGTCAGCACCTCCACCCTGGCTAAATCACTCCCATCTCTCATACTGCACTGTCTTCTTCTTTCATAACATATGCTGTGAAACAATCTTATTAATTTACACATTTATTTTCTGTTTTGCCGCTGGGCTCACTGAGGGTTGGGACCTCATCTATCTTGGTCACCACTGTGTCCCCAGCATCAGTACTTGTAGTAGGCACTCAATAAATTAAAAGAATTTTTTTTCTTTTTACAGCCACATTTGCAACATTTGGAAGTTCCCAGGCGAGGGGTCAAATCAGAGCTGCAGCTGCCAGCCTACACCACAGCCACAGCAACGTGGGATCTGAGCCACATCTGCAACCTACACCACAGCTTGCAGCAATGCCAGTGCCTTAACCCACTATGGATCGAACCCGACACTATGTCAGGTTCTTAACCCACTGAGCCACAATGGGAAATCCAATAAATGTTTGTTGAATGAATGAATGTGAGTGTTTGCATGTCTCCCTCCTGACCTTGAAGGCCCTGGGGCTTCTCAGCCTGAGTTTGCGTAGAGCCAGGACATCTGTCCTTCCTCCTTCGGGAAGGCTTCCCTGATGCTCCTCAGCCTGGTTGGGCCTCCCCAACTCTGACACCCCCCAGCCTTAAACTGCCTAAAGGAAGTATGAGCCAGAACCTAACAGCTTCTACCATCCCTTTACCGGGCAGGAAACAAAGGTGCTCAGAAGTCTATTTTGGATCTAATTTGCTGACTCCTGGTCTTGGGCTTGGAGAAGAAGCCTGTCTGGGAGGAAACTGGAGTAGATAAATGTATATTGTTGAGGCTGGGGCTGGGAGCAAAACAACCGAGCCTAGAGGAGAGATATGACAGCCATGAGGGTGTGGAATCCTTCTGCTCAAGGATCCAAAAAGTTGTCTCCTCTGGACCCCACTGCCCCCGAGAGCAGGCAGCTGGGCAAGAGATGGATGGAGCTTGTTCCCTTCTCCCCAGGCCTGGTTGCCTTTGTGACCCAGGGACCTCCAGCATCCCCCAGGGGTGGGGGGCAGGCTCCTCTCTAACAGGCAGAAGGAAGGGAAAAGAATGAGGAGATCTTGCATCCCTGAGAAGCCAGGAAGCTTCAGGGCCCAGCATCTGGTTCACCCTGTTCTTTGTTGCCCCAAGTCTTGGTAGCAGCAGGGTTGCTGGCCTCGGCCTTAGCCTCCATGAGGCTAGTCAGCCTGGACCTGTCTCTTTGTGGGTCCTCAGATCCTCGGTCATTGTCTCTGGCTGTCGCCCAGCTCAGCCTGTCCTTGTGTCTGTCCCTTGAATGCAGGGCCAGCCTATTTATGTATTTGTTCCTCCCTTACTGTCAGTCAGTCAATCTATTTGTCTGTCAATCAGTGTCACCCTGGGACCCTGGGTCAGTCCTCCTGTCTGTCCTTGGACTATAGGTCACAGTGGCTCTCGCATACTCTGTCCATCTCTTAGTCAGCCTGACCTTAGGATCCCAGGTTAGCCTGTCTGTCTGCTCTTAGAGGTCAGGAATGTCAGTCTGTCCCCTTGGATACCGGGTCTGCTTTTCTGTCTTCCCGGCTATCTTTTGGGTACAGCCTGTTGGTCTGTCCGTCTTTCGGTCCCTCGGCTGCTTGGTCCATTTGCTGGTCTGTTGCTCAGCTCGTGGCTCGCGTGACTGCCAGTTTTCCGGCCGCCCTCCCTTGCCTGCTCCTCTTCTCCCGACTCCGGGGCTCTCTTTGACTGTCTGTGTCTCTCACATCCTCGGCTGCTCCATCTGTCGATCTCGGTGTTTCCGAGTATGTGTTCTCGTCCCTCTCCACTCCCCCTCACAGCTCTGGGCCAAAAACACAGCAGCTTCCAGCGGCTCCCCCACTCCCGCTCCATCCAGGAACCATCCCCACCCCCCGGCCCCCCATGGCCAGCTTTCTGGTCTCCATTGTGGACCAGGCTTGCAGGCTCTGGAAGATGACCAGACAGGGCTGAGGGGAAGGAGCCGGAACACGATACCCATTGAGCCCCTAGTACTCTGTTAGTCTGTAGGAGGATAGTGTGCAGGCATTGACAATAGCTCACATTTATTGAGCGCCAACTGTACGACAGGCTGCGCTAATAAGCCTTTGTATACATGTTATACATTCCTCACAGCAAACCTTTAAGGTGGGTGCTATTATTATCCTTATTTTGCCGATGAAGAAACTGAGACCCAGATAGGGACTTGTATAAAGTCACACAGCCAGACCTAGGGCTCAGACCCGGCTCTCCATGGGTCCCGGCACCAGCCAAAATGCTTCGGTTGCCTGAAGGGCATGCAGAGGGCTGCCCAGGAGGACCCATGTGGGATGGGGCCAGACCTAAAAGCTTGTCCTGGAATGACATGGGTCTGGGGACAACGGGGGGAGGGGTGACTGTAGTGGATGCACAGTCAGGAGACCCAGGCTCGAGGCCTTCACTGGACGTTCTGGGACAATCCAACCCTTCTGTGGGCTTTAGTCCTCCTACAAAATAGGCCCAAGTGACCTGGTTCTTGCCTCCCCCGAGGAGATTTCATCAGGCCCAACTCCCCACCCATCCAATTCTGATAACATGAAGGTCCAACGTCTGTGTCCTGAACCCAAGGTCTTCTCTCCACTCCTGGGTCATCCCTCTGGTCCAAGCCACCCGCCTCCAAGCAGTGGCAGCCTCCGTCCCCCTTGATCACCTTCCCTCCATCCTTGCCCTCTTAGGCTCTGTTCTTCACAGGGCAGCCTGCAGGGTCCTGTAAAATCCTAGATCAGGCCATGTTACGCCCACCACCCTTAGAATAAAATCCTCACCATGACCTTTGGGGCCCAGTGCAATCTAGCCTCTAGGACCTCATCTCCCTCCTCCCTCCCCCTCTCCCCTGTCTCCAGCTACACTGGTCTTGCTTCTTCCAAAACACCCCTAAGCTTTTTCCAGCCTCAGGGCCTCGGCCTGGAAAGGCTTTAGCTGGCAAATTTTCATTTCTTCCATCTCAGCTCATGTCACCTCCTCAGAGAGGCCTTCCCAGATCCCCCTTGACTCCGTCCCAAAGCACTTCTACCCAGGCCTCTGGCCCCTTTCTGTCAGGTTGCCTTATTTTCTTTTCTTAATAACACCTGTGATAATCAGAAATGACCTCGTTTACTCACCTACCTATTTATTGTCTGTCTAAAGCCCATGAGTGTGAGTGCCATGTCTGTCCCGTTCTCTGTTATGCCCTTTGTGCCTGGCTCATAATTATTGTTCAATATATGTTTGGTTCCTGAATGAGTGAATAAATGAAGAGTGTGAATGTCCTTTGTAAGCGCCTCAAGTGAAGACTGTCAAGTGCAGGGGGAAAGAACCAGCCTTGGGCATCAGATTCTGGCACCATGATTTACTGTCTGCGGAGTCTTGGGTAAGGTGCTTCTTGCCCTGAACTCCTCAGCTCCATGCCCGCCTCAGGGGGTAGCTATGAAATCAGAAAGTGGTGATATGGATAAAATGCCCAGCCCCAGTGCAGGACACTCAACCCATAAGGAGTTTATGAAATTCATAAACTCAGAGGTCCCAACAGGAAGAGGAGGTCTTGTAGTTTCCAGTTTAGTTTCTGGCAGGGCTGAGACCTCCTCCTCACTTGGCTTTCCCTGATGCTCATTGAAACTATCCAAGTTCACAGGGAAAGGTCCTCTTTGGGGTCTTTTTCCTCCCCCAGTAAATAACTGCCACTCATCAAAGACCTTTGCCAAACTCCTCACAGTAGCCCTGTGAGGTTTGGTGGGGATGATCCCCATTTACCAGGTGAGAAAACCGAGTCTTTGAAAAGAGGAGGTTCACTTCACCTTGATTCACCCAACATTTCTTTTATTTATTTATTTATTTATTTTGGGGGGCCACACCTGTGGCACATGGAGGTTCCCAGGCTAGGGGTTGAATTGGAGCTACAGCTGCCAGCCTACGTCATAGCCACAGCAATGCCAGATCCGAGCCGTGTCTGTGACCTACACCACAGTTCACGGCAACGCCAGATCCTTAACCCACTGAGCGAGGCCAGGGATCGAACCTATGTCCTCATGGATACTAGTCAGATTCATTACTGCTGAGCCACAATAGGAGCTCCTCACCCAGCATTTCTGAGTACCTCCTGCGTGCCAGGAACTGTGCTAAAATGCTGGTGGGCACCATGATGAGTGAGGCAGACCCAGCCCACCTGGCACTGTCTAGTGGGGGACCTGGACATGAATAAAATTGTCCTATGAACTTGAAATTAGAGACATTCTGTGGGTTCCAGACATGCTCCAACAGGCTTCTGTGCTCCAGCACCGAGGAAGGCAGTGTTATGGGAGAAGAGCCCAGCTGGAGAAAGGCGTGGCAATGTGGAAAGACTTTCTGAAGAGGTGGCTACTGAACCATGATCTGAAGCGGCTGCAGGAGTTAACCCAATGAAGGGGAGGGAAGGAAGCTTCTGGCAGTGGCACAACGTGGGCAAAGTTTCTGAGTTGGGGAGGAGCAGTAAGTGGTCAGAATGGCTATAGCTCTAGAAAAGGAGGGCAGAAAGCAAGGGATGAGGTGGGCCGTGGTGAAGCATTTGGTCTTTATCTGAAGGGTGGTGGGGAGCCATAGAAAGGCGAGAGCGTGTGGGATGGCGCATCTGCATTTTAGGGCGTGTATCCTGGCTCTAGGGAACAGACTGGAGAGAGGCAGGGGTGGAGGGTAGGAGACCAGTTTACCAGGTGAGAGTGAGGATGGCCAGGACAGAAGGGATGGACCCTAGAGACATTTAGCAGGCATTTGGAGATGTGACCTGCCCGAGGTCAACAGCCAGAAGCATCTGAATGGCATCTCAGATTGAGAATGGCTGACTCTCCCATTTCACCACAGGGCACAGATCAAGCTGAGCTGCGCCCTGGGGACCCAGATGCAGTCTGTGAGCTCACTGGGAAATGTTGGGCCTCGAATTATACAGCTCCTTCACCTGCAATGTGGCCAAGGCAGCCTTGGGGAGAGTGGCCCTGAGGCCCCCTCCCCATCTGTCCACCCCTTCATGCTGAGCCATCCTGCAAGGATGCAAAATGAGACCTTCCTGGAGTTGGCAGCCAAATGAGTCATAAATGTCAGTAAAGGATGTGATTTTACACGTTTGGCTCCCATTTCGTGTGGGGCTGTCTCCTTCCTCCTTAGCAGCCCCCCACAGAGTCACAGCACTTTTTTTTTTTTTTCTTTCTGCTGGGCAAAGCCAAACATTTCCCTGCCACTAATTTTAGGCTCTGGCTGAAAAGCTGAGACCCTCTCCCAACCCGCCCACTGCCACCAGCTCCCAGCCAGTATTCCTCTCTTCGCCCAATGGGGAAGCAGGCAGCTCCTCTCCAGCAAAGCATTTGGGACCGCGTTCCTGCCTCTTTATGCCCTTCACTTATGAGTGCAGCCAAATCTCCCTCCCTCTCTGGGCCTCACTTTCCCCATCTGTGAAATGGGTGCAGAGCAGAGACTAAAACCCAAGACTCCGTACTCTAGCCCAAGGCTCTTTGTCCCCCACACCCCATTCCTTTCTTTCTTTTCCTGACATCGCTGTTTGGAGTTGGGATGGCATGAGCCCATGAGAGAGAGGGAGTGAGGTCCTAGTCTCCTGGTGGCATCTGAAGGTGCTTGAAGATCAAAGCAGGAGAAAGCACCACTTCTACTTGTCTCTGGTTCGTACGATCCAGGTGGTAGAGGAGCCTAGCTGATATTCTGAGGGACTCTGAGGAATGATGGAAGGGTGCCCTGTCTACAAAAGCAGCTGTCCCTCAGCTCCAACTGATTGCTGCCATGGGAGAATGTGAGCCGAGTGTGGATGGAATTTCAATTTTTCAAGAAGAGCTGGAAATTAGGATATTTATTAAAAAAAACAAAACAAAACAAGAAACCCCTCCACAATTTGGAAATGTTGGCAACTAGTTTTAAAAACACCCTATGAATTTAAAAGAAATTATTGCTTCTTTTTTAGGTGTGATAACTGTATTACATACTTTAGTTAAATTTTTAAAAAGTCTTTGTCTGTCTATCTGTCTGTCTATCTATCTATCTATCTATCTATCTATCTATCTATCTATCTATCTATCTACTTATCTATCTACAGCTGTGCCCATGGCATATGGAAGTTTCCCAGGCAGGGATCAAATCCAAGACAGAGCTGTAACCTATACCACAGCTGTAGCCACAATGGATTCTAACCCACTATGCCAAGCTGGGGATTGAACCTGTGACTCAGCAGCAACCTGAGCCACTGCAGAGAACCCTGGATCCTTAACCCACTGCACCACAGCTAGAACTCCAAAAGTCTATCTTTTTAGAGATATACTTAAGTATTTATGGATGCAATGATTTGGCATCTGAGATTTGCCTCAAAATAACATGGAAGGGAAAGAAATGGGGTGGGGTCTGGACCTATGCTCTCCAGTACCTCTGTGTCCTACATTAGCCACATATGGTTATTTAAATTTAAATGAATGAAAATTAGATAAAATTTAAAATTCAGTTCCTCAGGTGCACTAGACATATTTCAAATGCTCAGTAGTCATGTGTGGCTAGTAGCTACTGCACTGGACAGTAAAGAGATAAAGCATTCCCATCACTGCAGAAAGTTCTATTAAATGGTGCTGGCCCAGCTAAAACAAGGTTGGCCAGGATTGATCATTCTTGGAGCAGAACCATGGTACTTGGGGGATCATCATCCTATTCTCTCGGCTTTTGTGTATTTAACTTTTCTCTGTAATTAAAAGCTTCACTGGAGTTCCCTTGTGGCACAGTGCGTCAAGGACTGGGCATTGTCACTGCAGTAGCTCAGGTTGCTGCTGTGACACAGAATTGATTCCTGGCCCAGGAACTTCTGCATGCTATGGGCATGGCCAAAAAAAATTTATTTTCGTTAAACACTGGGGAAAAACAATTGAGTGAGCCAAACAAACGCATCCTCAGCCTGGATTTGCCCATGGGCCACTGATTTGCAACCTGTGGCCTGTAAGTTAAAGCATCACAAAGCCTCCAAGTTAGAACTAGAGACTCTTAAAAGTGTGAAGGGCTTTAGAGATGATCTAGTTTATCCTTCAAACTGAAGGCAAGAGGCTCTGCTACAGCTTTCCTGCCAAAGTCAGCCACTTTTGTCTGCCTGAGCCTGGGGCACGTCCTCGGGGCAGCCTGCTCTGTTTATGGGCAACTTGATTTTTGGGGTGATCTTCCTTCTTATCAAACAGCTTCTGCTTCCCTTTCACTTTGGGTCATCACCTATCCTCATGCTGCCTCCGGAGTCCCAGGATAAGTCTCCTTCCTTGACAGGGGGTCCGCGAGTGAGGGCTAGTGGGCATTAGGACCGTTCATGCCCTTCTCGCATCCCATAGCTCTTTGCTAAGCAAGTAAGAGGGGCTGCTACTTGGGCCGGTGATAATTAGTAGTAAGTATTTTCTGAGTGTAAAGTATGTGAAAGCCCTGTGCATTGACATCCTCTCGAGACAGCTTTATAAGAATCTTAAGTGGAGGAGACTATCACGCTCCCCATTTCACAGAGGCAACTAGAGTGCCAGCTGGTAAAGAACTTGCCTAGGGTCACAAAGCCAAGAAGGCATGGAGCCATGGGCGTACCAGTGGCCCGAGCACTCAGCTGCTCTTCTCTCTCGTCTAAGTCCTGGGAAAACGCATCCAGGAGTCTTAAGCCCACAATTGGACTTTCCTGGTAACCGAACCCTAGGCAATGAAGTGTCTTGGTCAAGGTTCTTATTTCGAAGATTCTGTTCAGTTCACATGAACATTTATTGAGCGCTGACTGCCTACAAGGAACTTGACTTCCTCCGTCTCCTAAGTCAGGCACACCTGCATCCTCCTGGGAATTCAGCTCAGGGTTGTTCCCACTATATCTTGAACAAATACATGTGCGTTTGTGTATCAACTGTTTGGAGTGCTGTGCATGTGAGCCTAAGCAGACCTCAGCGCTGTGTCCGCAGCAGTGAAGGGCTCCGATAGGGCCTTAGAATCCCTGCCCCACATCAGCCACAGATGCCAAGCCTGCTTCGACAGACTTTATGTTCTAAGATCCTCACCAAACCTGGCTGGGTACAAGGCTGTCAACAGCAACAGAGGGTCTGCTCTGGGCCAGTCACTGTGGGGGACAGAGAGAAGAATGAACAAGACCTCAATTCCCTAGGGCTTGTAATCTGGTAGGAAAACCAGCCAGATGGGCAGATGATCACAAGAGTATGATCAGGACTTGGGGCTGAGGAAGAATGAGTAATTGTGCCTTGGGGGGTGGGGGTGGGGGGAGTTGATGCCTGAGAGGAGGAACCCAGAATGTTAACAGTGGGTACATTATATGAAAATAAAATTTAAAAAATACTTTGCTGACTTCTCCTCCTCTTCCCAAAGCAATGCATGATTGATCGTTTTGTAAGAATACACTTAACTAGCAGAAGGCAGTAGTGCTTGGTGGTTACACAAGTGGGCTTGGGTGCCCTGATTGCAAGGCTTCGAATACTGGCTTTGCTACTTATGTGCTGGGAGGCTGTCACCTCTTTGCGCCTCAATTTCCACATCTGTAACATGGGCCAATAATGCAAGCTAACATTAATCGAGGACTTATATATAATGTGTTGAGTACTGTGCAAATGTTCTGTGTATTAATTCAGTATGCCTTCGCAATGGCCACTTGTATGGCGATGCTGTTATCCCATTTCACAGATGAGGAAACTGAGGCTCAGAATGGTTAAAGGACTTGCCCAAGGTCACATAGCTTATAAGTGGCAGAGCCAAAGTTTGGGTTCCATAGTCCTCATTCTTCACTACCACACTCCCTACCTTACAGGATTAGAGTAAAGAGGCATGATGGACTATGTCTCTATCAATAGTACCTATAATTTGCTGACCTTTTAGAAACAGGTATACTTGTTTATAAAGTGTTTAGAGGTAACATGTACACATGCATTTCTTGGTTAATTAGAAACCAGAGTCAAATCTTCATGGGATACAAGAAAGATCTAATTAGTCAGGGAAAATCTCCCTTCACCCCACTTCTCCACCTCCAGAGATAATGAGCAGAGGGGAGTGAGGGCTGTACCTGTGGCATATGGAAGTTCCCAGACTGGGGGTCAGATCAGAGGAGCAGCGGCTGGCCTATACCACAGCCATAGCAACGCCAGATTCAAGTCTGTGACTTGCACCACAGGTCACAGCAATACCGGATCCTTAACCCACTGAGTGGGGCCAGGGATCAAATTCGCGTCCTCATGAATACTAGTTGGGTTCGTTACCACTGAGCCAACACAGGAACTCCTGTAGCTCCTTTTTAAACAGACAAAACAACCAAGTGATTTCCACTTTAGAGTAGAAATGACAAAAACTTGTCTGATTGAGAGAATGGGAAGTGGGGTCTGAGGGGCAGAAGGTGGCACATACTGGATTTGTTCAGAGAAAGCTTCTCATAAGAGATGGCATTTGAGCTCGGCCTTGGAGGATGTGCAGAATTTTGCCGGGAGGAGATTGGGGGTGGGTGTTGTTGGAGGAAAGACTGTAGGCAGCTGCTCGGAGGCATGAAGGAAAGGAGCTTGCAGTTTATTTGGGGGGTGGGGGTGGCAGGCAGAGCTGTGAGGAGACAAAAGGGCAGAAGGTAAGGGCTAAAGCATTAAGACCCCCACGGGGGGCGGGGTGTGGGCAGAGGAGAGCCAGGCCTGGCCATCTCTCTCTGGCTGCAGAGTGGCAGGGTCTGCTCTGAGCTTTAGAACTAAGTTCGGGCTGCAGGTGGAGGCAGGATGGGGTGGAGCTGGTGGGGGGACAATTGGAGGTTGATAGGATTTCCCAGGGGAGGAATTGTGAGGCCCTAACAAAGGCAGAGCGGTGAATGGAGAGGCCAGAGTAGATCCCAACCCATCTTTCTTCCTTCCCTTAGGGACCTTCGACACAGCTGCCGGGGGTTCAAAGCCATTTCCTGGCAGTGCTCCCTCCTCCCCTCGGGGCTTCTCCTGTGTGGTCTTTATAGATCAAACAGGGGACGCTGGGCCCAACTGCCGCCGCTGTGTCTGTTAGGAGCTGG
Organism: Phacochoerus africanus; assembly: GCF_016906955.1. NCBI lineage: Eukaryota > Metazoa > Chordata > Mammalia > Artiodactyla > Suidae > Phacochoerus > Phacochoerus africanus. Next base: position 27,588,985 of record NC_062546.1, read on the forward strand.
TCTAATGGCCTGTTGCTGCCAGCTGGGAAGGGAGAAGAGGGCGGTGAGGTGGAGAGCGCGTCCTGGAGAGGGGTGTCCTGGGAGGTGGGTGGTGAAGCTGGACTGGAACAACCCTGCAAGGTCAGAGCAGGGAGGGACGTGGTGGATAGTCACCCAGTTCAGGGATCGTAAACATGTTTCAGCTGTGGGATTGTCAAAACCAGATCTTAGACCCGTAACCAACATTTCAAAAAAAGAAACTCAAGATACGCAGGTTGAAATGATGGTTGGAGATGAAACGTAGTTTGAAAGCCACAATGGAACCCAACTCCTGACCTGTTTTATAAGTAATAATACAAATAGTAATGGCTACTGAGAATTGAGACTTCCCGTGTTCCAGGCACTATGATAAACTCTCTCCATTCTTTAGTTTACTCCTCTCTCAAGCTACATGGGATAGGTGCTATTATTAGGAATGTCCAATTTGCAGATGAGAACCTTAAAGCACAGATGAGTTATGCCATCTGCCCCAAATGACAGAAAATGGCTGACACAAGATAAAAAATTCAGGGAATGAATTCTTTTTTAAAAAATTTTTTTGGCTGCACCTGCAAAAATATTTGGAAGTTCCAAGGCCAGAGATCAAGGCTGTGCCACAGCAGCAATAGCCCCTGCAGTGACAATGCCAGATCCTTAGCCCACGGCACCCCAAGAGATCTCCCAAGGGTATGAGTTTTTCACCATTAACTGTCTGGCCCCAGTGGGGAAACTGACCAAAGGAGAAAAGCTATCCTGCCTGCTCTGCCTGAAACAGAGCCCTACCCCTCTGCTACTACCTTGGTCCAGCACCATCTTCTCTCACCTGGATCATTGAGCAGCCTCTTCGTGGCTCTCCAGGGTTTCTCTGACCTTCCTCCTGTCTATTTTCCATCCAGGAGACAGAGTGCACTTAACAGAAATTAAGACCCTGTTCCTCTTCTGCTCAAATCCTCTTGGGCTTCCCACTGCACACAGGGTCAAAGCGCAAACCCTCCCTGTGGCCTGTGAGGCCCTGAGTCCTCTGACCTCAGGCAGCCTGTCTACCATCATCTCCTCCACTTCTCCCTGCTATTCTAGGCTTTTGCCACAAGGGCCCTCTTGCTTTGCTCTGTCCCTGCGCCTGAAACACCCTTCCCAACACATCCACACAGCTCGCTCTCACCCAGTGCAGCCCTCTGCCCACATGCCCTCCTCAACTGCCTGATCTCAAAGCGTCACACCCTCCCCTGTTTCACTTCATTTTAGTACTTACCACTCTCAGACCCATTATATTTTACATTGGGCATTGTATGTATATTTTATATTAGGTAATACATATTATGTTTTATTGTTCATTTATTGGTTTCCTCCACTAGACTCTTGAGCTCCATGAGGTCAGGGACTTTGTCTTATTCACCACCCCATTCCCAGCACTTAGCACAGTGCCCGGTATGCAGCAGGTGCTCCATATATTTGTGGAATGACTATAGATTAAGTGCATAGCTACCCTGTCCCTAGGAGTTCAGGGCCCTTTGAGGCCTTCTTGCCCTCCTACTCCCATTCAGGCCACCTGCTCAGTGGACCAACCTCTTTCCAGAGGGAACAAAGCCCAGGCTGATGGCACTGATCACTGTCAGTGGTGCTGAATACTTAACAATGGGACCAGCCCTTTGCTAAACCCTTGATGTATTGTCTTGTGAAACCTCAAAACAACCCAAGAGGTGATGCTGTTATGGTCTGTAGCTTACAAGGGTTGAGACTCAGGCACAGAGAGATTATGTGGCTTGTCAGGATCACATATAGAAAACAGCAGGGCCAGAATTTGAATTGAGGACATTTGAATCTAGAGTTCATGCTATTAACCACGCAAAGAACAGAGCTCTGCAGAGAGGAGACCTGGGAGTCTGATGCTCACACCAGAAAGGTCACTCATTCATTTCAGAACTTCTCTTGAGTACGGGGCTTATGAGGAGGCAGAGAGGGTAGAGCTGGGGCCTAGACATAGAGGAGGTATTAGAGAGAGGACTTTCAAAGCCCCGTTTGCCTCCCTCCTTCTCCTGCCCACCCCCATCTTGGGGTCCCCAGATCCTGACAGCCTTGGAGGAAACCCATGCCAGATCATCTCCGACTAATTGGCTTAACAAGCCATGCTTATCTAGGCAAAGCTGGGGCCCAGTGAATTTAAGATTAGGGAAAGCAGGATTCATGGCTTACTGCTCTGCTGCCCACGGGGTCAGAGGAGACAGGGTTAGGACTTTAATTGGCTTAACAGCCCTTGGTGGCTTAATGGCTTGGGCCGGGGGTGAGGGGGAGGGTTGCTAAGCAGAAAGGGATGAAAACACAGGTTGGTGTCCAGCCCATGGCCAGCTTTGTATGGAACACACCAAACGATCTGTGTGTTCTTTTGGGGATCCATCTGTCTCTATATGGGACCACTGTTCTGGGATCCTCTAAGGCATCCATTGCCATGGTGCTGGGGATAAGGATGGGCTTGAGAATTGGACAAGGGTGGGCTGACACCTCACCTCTCCCCTCCTTCTTCAATGGGTGACTTTGGACAAGTTACTTGACTCCTCCAAGCCTTACTTTCTTGTCTGATAAATGGGTGTAACTACTACCAGAGGGAAGGTTTCAGGGTAAAAGAAGATCACGTGCCTGCAGCACCTCACATGGGGCCTGCTGGGACATGGACATTGTCTGTGAATTCCTTCCTCTCCTTTCTTGCCTGAAAGCCCCATTTTTTTTTTTTTTTTGTTCTTTTTGCTATTTCTTTGAGCCGCTCCCGTGGCATATCGAGGTTCCCAGGCTAGGGGTCGAATTGGAGCTGTAGCCCCCGGCCTACACCAGAGCCACAGCAACGTGGGATCCGAGCCTTGTCTGCAACCTACACCACAGCTCATGGCAACGCCGGATCGTTAACCCACTGAGCAAGGGCAGGGACCGAACCTGCAACCTCATGGTTCCTAGTCGGATTCATTAACCACTGCGCCACGAAGGGAACTCCACAGCCCCATTTTGAATTTAAAACAATAACAGCTATCTCACAGGGTTGTTTAGGAACAAAATAAGAAACGACCTTAATCAATTGTGAGGAGCTGGACAGAGATTACAAAGAGGATGGGTCCACATATGTGTAGTCTTTGGTTGACACTATTTTTTGAAAAACTTTAATTAGAAGTTGATTGCTGGCAGAATTTACAAAAAGCATCCCAATTTCCCACTTGAGAAATCAAGACCTGATAATACCTGGTCCCCAATTTCTCGTGGTACCATCAGCTGGAGATGGGTAATAGCTTCCTCTTCTCTAGGACACTGCCGGCCCCATACAGTCCTCTTCTCTGGACACTGCTGGCCCCATATGGTCCTCTTGTCTGCCACCCATGTGCTGACACAGGTCTGGGTTACCTGGCAGCTCAAAGTATTCAGGCTTTTGATTCCTCCTCAAAGCATGAGAGGTTGAAAGATATCTTTATGACTCAAACTAATTTATTCAGAATTGGGGGCGTGGGATCAGGAGGTGAATGGCCAGTCTCCTAGCTCCGATCCTATAGGGCTTGGACACATATCTCCTTCCTCATTATCGCAGTTCCACTCTCCAGAACACCTGCACCAAGTCCTGCTGTACAGCGAATCTGTTCTTTGTGGGAACCTTTCACATGGTAAGCAAACATGTTGTGCCAACATTGCTTAGCTTCTAGGAATACAAACCCTGGTGGCTTCTTGTCTGGATTTTCCTCCATTTAGCTAGATCTCAGTCATTTTAGAATCCAAATCTTTTGGGATAGGGGCCTAGGAGCTTTAATTCTGATAACTAGACCCAGAGTCAAAATTCCAGGAAAGGGAAGGCTTTAAGCTTGATGAATATTTTCATTTCACATACAGGGTAACTGAGGCCCAGAGATGGGATGAGCCTCTCCCAAGGTCACCTAGCAAGCTAGTTACAAACCCAGATGAAGTCTCCTGATCCCACCCCACCCCCAATCCAGCACTTTCCCCACAATATACACTGTCTCCTCATCCTTATCCACATAGTTCAACTCCCTCCCCCTCCTTTCCTGGTCTTATCTCAGTCCAGCAGAAGCCCTGGCTTTCTATCATTCTGGAATCTTGGGATCTCAGACTCATAATTCTTTGAGCTTAGGGGACACTTTAGTGGCAGAATTGCAGGGTAGATAAATTGAACTTGGGCTTTGAAGGCAGAGTCTTGAGTCCTAGAACATTTACTCCCTAGTCCTGTGACCTTGGGCAAGGATGTCCCCTTTCTGAGCCTCCATTCCTTCATCTGTTAGGTTGTAATGATAATACAAACATATCATAGGGTTATTGGGAGGAATATAGGATATAAAACAGGTAAAAAGGCAACTAATAGGCTAGTACAAAGTGGGTGCCTAATAAAACAATCATTATAGAACTGTAAATTAGGGCTCTTGTGCCCCCAATGCCTAAGTGAAAGAGTCCAGATGTGATCAAAGAGAACGGAACTGGACAAACTGAAGCACATATATCCTGTCTAAATTGTTTCAGTCCTGATATTGCTAAATGCCTTTTTTCCCCCCGAGAGAAACTAGGACTCTGGATTTTTAAAATACTATACAAGCCATACAAAACACTTCTGTAGGCCTAGTTCAACCCAAGAGCCATTAATTTATCATCCCTGCAAAATCATCTCATCCCAACCCCCTCACTTTACAAATGGAGTGGAAATCACTAGCCCTTTTAACTAAGAAACCATGGAGTTCAGTGGGCCCTCAGCCATCTGCACCACTCCCCTGAGACTCCCACCCCTATCCCATGGTCATTTTTCCTCTGTTTGAGGGAAATTCAGTTTATGTTCAAGAAACAAGTATTCATTTGTTTCAAGGGGAGAAGGGGATTTTGAGATAGCCAGTGAGTCAAGGGGCAGCTGGCCCACTTTAGGTTGAAGGGAAAAGGGGATGAAGTTTGGCTACCAAGAATAGGAAGTTACCATTTCAGAACCTAAAAATATCTTTCACCATCTGTCCACTTGGGCACAGAATGATAAATGCAGATTAGTTCCTGGATGTAGACATGAATATTTTTATGTGTCAAGCTAATAATAATAACACCGCCTTGTGTGGATAGAACTCCACCCACATTTTCCCCCAGGGCAAGCTAAATGGAATATACACACCATCCAGGCAAGGCATAGATGGGGAAACCAAGGCAGAGAGAGATTTGGCAACACAGTAAGGGTGACACAGCAAGTGAGCAGCTGGGACAAACCCTGGGAGTCCTATTTCCAACCCTCAGCCCAGAACTGAATCTTCTGAGTTAAGCAGAATGTGTTAACAAGTAGCAGAGTAAATATAACAACAGCAAGAATTACCCTTTACTCTATAGTGACTTTGACTTTTTCCATGCTTTCCCCACATCCGTGATAATCATGATAATTGATTGCATTCCTAAAATATGTTGCAGTCTGCAGGGCCTTTACAAACACCTTCTCGCATCTGACCATCCCAATATATAAGAAAATGTGATGATAGATCAATGAGATGAGAGTAGTAGGGAATCTCCCTCATTTCACAGGCAAGGAAACTGAAGCTTGGGGGCAGGAGGGGTTTGCCTAAGATCACATAGTAGGTGAGTTCATTTTATCAGTGCACAGTTGGGCCTAAGCTATTCAAAAGGAACCCTAGGTTCAGAATTCCCCCTCTTTCCAATTGTCTCAGCTCAGCTCAGCAAGCACCCTCAGTCCTGGGAGAGGGAGAAACTTAAGCAGTGGGCTGCTTGTACAAAGATTCAGTATGGTCTTACTGTCCTGAGATGAAAAGACAGCTAGTGGCCATCTAATCTCAGATGCACGATCCCAAATCCCCACGGCCCTGTTTCTTTGGGATGAGGGGAGACACTGGGGAAGTCCTAGGGAACAGAAGGAGATACACACGTTTTCAGCTGGGTCCAGCACATCCTTTCCCAAAAAGTCCAAAAAGTTGGGCAGGATATTCATCTAGCTTTCTCAAACTCTATGCTTCTCCTGGGAGGTTAGGGTTGGACTGCAATCCAGACTGAAAATCTTCGAGAGCAGGGAAGGACTTCTGATATCTTTCCTAAGCCCAGACTCAGCACTCAGCTAAAGAGGAGTGCGATAGGGCTGGGGGGAATCCTGGTGCCCTGTTCCAAGCTTCACATTCATCTCCCTAGGCCCCCCTCATTCACACATCCATGAGGATCTCTTTCTTTTTTTTCTTGCTCCATTCCCTCTTCCTTCAATGGCCAGATCAAAGAGGTTGATACTGAGGTTGGTCAGAGTTAGAGGGAAGAGGTCAGGGAGGGGCTAGAAGAACAGAAATCAGAGCTGCATTAGGGTGGGGTGGGGCAGAGGTCAGGACACGAGGGGCCTGGAGAGGTCAGAGCAGGGCTGGGGCGACAGGAAGCTTCTCACCACCCCAGCTCCACAGACTCAGTTCTCTCCACCTGAGCTTCTCCTACCTCCAGACCTGGCCGAGCTGCAGGAGGTGAACGAGGGTCTGCAGCAGCCAGACGCAGAGGCGGCAGCAGCGGCGGCGGTAGGTACTGGCCGAAGAGGGCGCGGGTCGGGGGCCCAGCTCCTGGCTGCCGCCTTTGGTCCTGAAGGCGATGGCACTGTCCTTGGTGCTGATGATGGGCCCGCCGGCGCCGCTGTCCTTGGTGCTGACGGCGGGTCCCGGGGCCCCTGCGGACTCGGTGTAGTCGTAGACGAACCAGCGGAAACTGAGCAGTTGCACGACAAGCGAGGGCAGGAGCACGAATAGTAACGTGAGGCCGAAGTAGGTGGGCTGACCCTGCAGGTAGTAGGAGGCCGCCAGCCACAGGTCCGTGGCGCCGTCGGAGAAGAACACGAGCAGCGCGCACAGCACCCAGCAGCAGTCCCGCAGCTCGTAGCGCGGCCCCGGGCCTCCCGCCTCGGTCACCCCGGGACCCCCGGTTGCCGCCGCCGCCGCCTCCCCGCGCCCGCCCGCACTGCCCCGGGCTCCTCCGGCCGCCCCCTCCGGCCCCGGGCCGGCCGCGGCCGCCGCTCCATCCGACTTCGCGGCCATGTTGGCGGAGCAGGAGGCGGGGAGCGACTTCCGGGCGGCGGAGGGGGTGGGGTGCGGAGTTGGGAGGACCCTGTGCGGGCGGCTCCCGCCTCCTCCTCTTCTTCCTTCTCTTCTTCCTCCTCCCCACTACTTCAATTATTCATTCCCCTCGGCGCCGCCCCCTCCCTTCCCCCACCCCGCCTGGGCTGAGGCTCGATGGGGGCACCCCCACGGGGAATGGAGAGGGGGAAGGGAGGGCGGGAGAGCATCCCAGGTCACCCTCTCCTTCCTTCCTCAGGCGTGGGGCCCCAGCCACATGCTTTCTGCCTGTCAGCCCCCACCCCACTCCACTTCCTCCTTTTATCTTTTTCTTCACCGTCCCCCTCTCTATCCTCCCCTCTTGCATTTATTTCCTCTGTTTACCTTCCTTAGTCTGGATCTGAGAAGGGTGGGGGACCAGAAGTAAGAGGCTTTTTAGGCGGGCACCCCAGTAACTCATTAGCAATCCCTCCACTGCTAATAGGCTACTTCCCAAAGTGTTCACATATCACGGTTCCATCCCTTTCTTTGATCTTGGGAGGTCTCTTTTCTTATTATCTTTTTCTTACTGCTTTGAAGCTGAGTAAACTGCAGCTCTGAGAGTTGCTGTCTCTTTCCACTCTCCCCTTTCCCTCCCTCAGGGACAGCCTTCATCTGGCCACAACCCTAGCAGAATAAAGGCAGGGAAGAGGGCAACATCAGAGGGAAAGTGATGAGAGAAAAAAAACTAGGTGGAGGGAAGAGCAAGTGCAAAGGCCTGGAGGCCCGAGACTGTTTTCCTGAGGGCATGTTTTCCGGAATGTCTGGATTTTAGATCCAGTGAAGTAGAAAGCTAGGAAAGATGGGGACTGGAGCCTTCTGAGGGCTGAGATCCTAAAGGGCTCTTTATCCAGGAAGCAATGGGGAACTATTGCAGAATTTGAGCAGGGGAGTAATGTAACCAAATCAGGATTTGGAGAGAAGATTCTGCAACTAGAGGAGAGAAGTGCTCACAGGGAAGCACCCTGGGGGTGGAGAGACCAAAGAGAGAGAGTAATCCAGGTAGGGTCACTCATACATCCTGGGTATCCCCAGCTTACCACCCCACCTCACCCCCTTTTGCTCAGATTGAATGTATCAGGGCATTTATGATACAAACACTCACGTAGCAGTTTCTCTGTTTGCTCAGGACAGTTCTGAGCACTGTATATTTACCAATTCATTTTATACTCGCAAATTGTGAGGTAGTTCATGTTTTCCTCCCATTTTACAGATGAAGAAACTGAGTCACAGAGAAGTTAATTTATTTATTCAGCATCACACAGTAAGTGCTAGAGTCAGGTTCAAACTCATCACCTGGCTCCAGAATAAGCTTTTCTTTCTTTCTTTCTTTCTTTCTTTCTTTCTTTCTTTCTTTCTTTCTTTCTTTCTTTCTTTCTTTCTTTTTTTTTTTTTGCTTTTTTAGGGCTGCACCCATGGCACATGTAGGTTCCCAGGCTAGGGGTCGAATTGGAACTGTAGCTGCTGGCCTACACCCAATAGGTACTCTATAAAAATACGTAAATGAGCAAATGATCAGTCCTATGGTTCAGAAGCTATAGGTTCTGCTGTTCTCATTTTATCAACAAAGCAACTGATTCAAAAAAAGGGTAGTGGTTTGTGTAACTATCAAGCCCCTCTGTGCATCGGGAGCTATGCTAATAAATTTACTGATGTTGCTACATGTTATCCTCAAACCAGCCATTTTTGGGGGCGAGGAAACTGGGACACAGGGAGGTGCTGTCCCTTACCCAAGACCATTAGTTAGGAAGTAGAAGAGCTGACATTCAAGAACTCTAGTTCAGGCAACTGGAGAAATGACACGGGAAGGATCTGATGGGGTGCATGTAGCGTGGGTCAAGTGCTACTGTAGAGGGGTACTGTAGAGGGGTACTGTAGAGGGGACTCTGCCATGAGTCAGTTTGGACCAGTCTGTTCTGAGTGGCCTGAGATCAGAGACCAAGGAGTCAGACTAGGACAAATAGGGAGTACAGGAGTGGTGTTCCACTGGGAGCAGGGACAGAGCAGCATGGACAAATGCTCATCAGTGGGACTAAGCCAGGCTCATTTAAGGCTGAGAAGAGGTTGGGTGTGGCTGCTGTGGAGGCAGAAGGAGGGCCTCAGCTGGTTAGAAGTGGGTAGGTCCTTTGAGATCGCCTCCAATTCCCCAAGCTCTTCTCTCATTTTACAGACAGGGATGCTGAGGCCCAGAGACAAGTACATCTAGCAAGTGACAAAAGCAAATCTGGGAGCTTTTCCATAGTTCCCGAGGGCATGGTCTCTGGGCTTTGTTGGGAATCACCCTTGGGAAGAGCCATCATCACATTTCCTCAATTAGCCAAGAGCTCAGTCCATGTCGACTGCACCCTCGGCTTGGACCAGTTTCTAATAATATTCCTTTAGTTCCTGTGGGAACTAAGCACAAGATAATTGACATAGCATTGTTGATAACAAGAAAAACTGGGGACGACCCATATGTCCGTCAGTAGGGGACTGGCTACATCAATCATGGACTTCCTGACAATGGAATGGCCTGTGGTGGTAAAGGAGAGGATGAAGCCCTTTTCTCCTAATACCGAGAGACGGCCGTAGGGGAAATCAAGGGACACAACACTGGGCAAAGCTGGGGGAGAAGTAAGACGGAGCAGTTCCTATTGTGGATCAGCAGTAACCAAGCCGACTAGTATCCATGAGGATGCGGGTTGGACCCCTGGCCCCGCTCAGTGGATTAAGGATCCGGCATTGCTGTGAGCCGCAGATGCAGCTCGGATCTGACATTGCTGTGGCTGTGGCATAGGCCGGCAGCTTCAGCTCTGATTTGACCCCTAGCCTGGGAGCTTCCACATGCCACACTTGTGGCCCTAAAAAAAAAAAAGAAAGAAAAAGAAAAAAAAGATTGATAACATATATTTGTATTTGTTCGCATACGCATAAAGAAACTTTGGAGTCTACATAAGGAAACGAGATTATTGGAGGGCACTGGGCAGAAGGGAAACAAGGATGAGAGGCAGACTTTATTATATGCCTATTTATAATTTTTGGAATCATGTGAATGTATTTACCTATTAATAAAATGAAATAATAATGGGGACAGCTGCTGCTCAGCTACTGCTGAGTGTTGTCATATGGAAAGAGCCAGTCAGATTTTCCAATTATTTAAGAGAAGCCAGAAATCCGGATTTTAGTAAAAGCTCTGGATTTTTAAACCTTGACTCCATTTTTTCTCAAACACTTTTCAGGCCAAATAAATAGGTCAGTGGGTCAGATGCGGCCTGAGAGCCACCAGCTTTCAACCTAAGCTCTAATGGCTTCCTGCTCCCAGGGCTGGAGTCCTCAGCGCCCCAAGTCCCTGCCCCCAGGTGGGCAGCTGCGGACAGAAACAGAGAAGCGTCTTGTCCAGCCCCTTTTCTGGCACCCTCCAACCCTTGCCCCTTGGGGCTGTGACATTTGGGGCTTTTAACTCAAGATCTGGAAGGCAGAGAGGGGTTATGAACGCTCAGATAAATCCCTCCCCTGGGGCCCTGCAAGCGTTGAGGGCCAGCTGCCTCCTGCCGCCCACCCATCTGTCCTTGGGAGGTGGGGACAGGAGTGGGGCTGACAGTGATGGGGGTGGACTGGAGTCTCCCCTCTGAGCCTTAGATCACTGGGCTCTGTGCAGGCTCAGAATCCAAGAGATTGTGAGAAAAGAAAAGCAGGGGCTTGCCTGGACTTAGTTGGTGTGTGTTGGGATAATTCAACCAAATTACAAAATGCCAGCCCTGGAAAGGCCGTAAGGGACCATCTTATCCAGCCCCCTCATTGCACAGATGGGGAGATGGCTCCCCAACACACTGCCCCGGACCATGGCCTTGTCACCCCTCTCCCGGACAGCTGGACAGCACTGGCCTCTTTACTGGGCTCCTGGCAGCCCTTTTTTCCCCTCTTATTATTTGGTCTCCACTGTGAACCAGAGGGGCCTTTTAAAAAGATGAATCTGATCAGATCCCATGGCCTCTCAGAACCTTCTGCCTACTTCCTACCTCACTTCGAGCCCAAGTCCTCAGCCCCGCCTACTATCTCTCTCCTAATCTCCTCCCAGACATTTCCTCCTCTGCCTTTCCCTCACTCATTCTGTTCCAGTTACACTCTTGCCTCTTGCTGTTCCTTTAACCCACCTTCTCCCTCCCACCCAGCTTTTGTTCCTGCTTCTCCCCCAGGTGTTCACATGGCTCCATCTCTCTTTTCGCTAAAATTTTGCCTCTTTCCTGATCGTTTCCCCCGACACTCTGTCCCCTTACCTGTCTTATTTTTTATCCACAGCATTTACCACTACGTGATGTTATAACACATATTTATTTGCTTCTTGCCTGGAGTATAAGGTCTATACAATCATGCTTATGTTGTTCACCACTGTGTCCTCAGCAGTTAGCAGAGTTTGGCATCGAGAGGTGCTTAGTGATCCTGAAACAGCTGTGACATGAAAGGGCACAGTCTATGATTCAGGTGGGCAGCCAGTCCTGATTCTACCATCACCTGCTTCAGTGACCTTGAGCAAGTCACCTCACTTCTCTGGGCCTCAGTTTCCTCATTTGTAACACAGGCCGTCACTAAGACAGCTTCCATTCAACAATCCTGGGGTGTCTTCTCTGTTCCAACATTACTTTTTCTATGGAATCTGAAAGTCCTTCAGACAAATGTAATTGTGTTTGTTTATTTATTGAATAGTTAATGCAGTCACATGATTCAAAACTCAAAGATAGAAAAAGAACGCGTTTGTCTCTCCTGTTTGTCCTCCAAGGCTCTCCTTCCCAGAGGCACACAATGATATGTTTCCATTTCCTTTCTTTCTTTTGGTCTTTCCTTCTTCCTTTTCTTATTTCTCGCCCCTGTTCCGCTTATCTCTACCATGGCCTTCACCATTTTGAAACAAATCAGAGCTTAATTATACACATGTCTGTACTTTGCCTTTTTCCCCATGTGATAGCATTTTTGGAGATTGGTTCATATCAGCGCATAGAGAGCATTCCTGTGCTTTTTCGTGGCATCACAGTGTTCCATTGCAGCGATGGACCAGTCCCCTTCACCACTCCCCTAGGTGGTGTGGATTAGGTTGTCACCAGTCTGTTGCAATAATACGTCCATAATTGACCCTGTGGCCACCCCATGTTGGGTATGTGTAGAATAAATGGACTTGCTGATTGGTATGATTGATAGGGTGAGTGTGCTCTTAATTCTGAAAGATGCCCTCTGTAGGGACCATACCCATTTATCCCACACACATAGCCTTGAGTAAAAGTGCTCATAAAATGCCTCTTAAAATGGACTGTAATAAGTCCTCAAGACTCCTTATGCGTGGATAAATTGTTCAACCTTGCTAAGCCTCTTTCCTCATCAATAAAAATGAGTTTCCTACTTCACGGTGTGGTGGTGAGCATCAAATGAGATCGTTGCATAAAGTCCTCACTCCGCACAGTTCTTGGCACCTAGCAGGGCCTCTGTGAAGGTTAGCATTCCCCCTCTGCCTCATGTTATTATCTGCCCTCAGACTGCAAGCTCTGTGAAGGCAAAGACTTTGTCTTGTTCGCAGCTATTGCACAGCCTTGGCTATTGGAAGGTACCTTGTCCAATAATTACTAAGTGAATGCATTCACCTTTCAACTTCACTTTGCCCACCAGGCCTTCCATGATGACCTAGCTCCTGCCTATCCATTCAGCCTCATCGCCTACCCCTTTTTCCCCTTCTCCTTTGGATCTAGCCGTACTGCCTCTGCTAGGTTCCCTCCCACCACAGTGCCTTTGCAACTGCTGTTTCCCCTGTCTGAAATAACGTCTCTACCCCACCTCCACCCAAAACATCTCCACTTTCTTAGTTTATTTCTACTCATCCTTAAGTCTCAGGTCAAATGTCACTTTTCTAAGAAAGCTTCCTCTACTTCTACTCCTTGGTTTAGGTAGAGACAGCCTTCTATATAATCTCATTGGACTCGGCTTTTCATTTGAACCTTCTCACATTTAGGAATGGTATCTGCAGGAATGTATCTTATCCTTGGAACTGAAAGCCCATGAGGCTCAGGACCAGGTCTGTCTTGTTTCCCATTGGATCCCAGGGTCTGGCACAGTGTAAGCACCCAATAAACATGGCTTTGGGTGAATGACAACACCCATTTTTAGAAAAGAGTTGAGCCATGCATCCTCACCCAAGAGAGGAGAAGTCTGGATTCCATGTTCCACTCTCTTTTTTTGTTTGGTTGGTTTTGTTTTTGGCTTTTAACAGTGGCACCTCAGCATAGGAAACTCCCAGGCTAGGGGTTGAATTGGACTGCAGCTGCAGACTACACCACAGCCGTAGCAACACCAGATCTAAGACACATCTGTGGCCTATGCTGCAGCTTGAGGCAACGCTGGATCCTTAACCCACTAAGTGAGGCCAGGGATCGAACCTGCAACCTCATGGATACTAGTCATATTTTTAACCCACTGAGCCACAACAGGAACTCCCATGTTCCACTGTCTTTCCAGTGGAATAAGGAACTCCTGAAAGTTTCTATTTGGTAAAGAAGGGGTGGGGGGAGGGAGAGGGAGAGAAGGAAATTTGACCCTTAATTCTCTCCAAGGCATGATCAGGTTATGGTCTCAGTGATTCAGCAGACCTCCCCTGAATCATCCTCTGAGGGTCCTGAGTACCCAAGAGGAAGCCCACAGAGGCTGAGCCTTAGCCTCAGTGGGCTCTCAGACCAGTGAGAAAGCCAAAACCATGGCAAAAATAGGTTTAGTCCAAAACAGGAAAGTGATCTATGGCAGTAGAAAAGGAGGACTGCAGTCCTTCTGGAAGACCTGGGGACAAGCCACCCTCCTGGGTGATCGGGTCGGGGATGGGGTGGAGTCTTGGTGGGGGGAGCGGCGCTTAAGAAAAGAGTGAGCTTCAACAAATGGAGCAGGAAGACAAAGGCTATTCCAGGCAGAGGGCATAGCCTGAGCAAGGGCAGAGAGGTGGGCAAGCCAGAGTGGGTTTGGGAATTAGGGTTCAAGGAGAGTAGAGGAAGAAGAGGCAGAGAAAAAGTTGAGCTCACAGATTAGTGCCAGGAGATGTGTCTCTGAAGGGTCATGGCAGCACTTCTTATAATCCCCAAAGATGGAGAACGACTGTGTCCAGCCACAAGACAATGGGTCTGCAAATATGATACTTACAAACCAGCACAATGGCAAAGCCGTAGAAAGATGGATAAGACCTAATGTTGGGGAAGATGTGCCTCAATGGCAGGACTGCAAAAGAGCACAGCCATTCTAGAGAGGCTGTGGCAGAGCTTAGGAAAAGAAGTTCGTGCCTGCCCCATGTCAAAGCAATGGCACCCTAGGGTGTTTAGTGGCACTGTGTGTGTCAAGGTGGAGAAACAGGGAACTCAGGCACTCACAACCCAGGGAGAGAACTTATGAAATGTTGCAGAAGCAGTTCTGAGTTCTCTGGAGGTTCCAAGAGCCAGGAACTAGAGGGACACAGAGAACAGGTATAGATCCAAGGAACATCGAGATGAGCCAAAAAAAGAGTAGGCTATGAACACAACTTATAGCACCATAGTATTTACATAGATTAAAAAAACACATACGCAGGGGCTCCTGCTGTGGCACAGTGGGTTAGGGATCTAGCATTGTCTCTGCAGCGGCTTAGGTCACTGCTGAGGCGCAAGCTTTTTTTTTTTTTTTTTTTTTTTTTTTTTTTCAGGGCCGAAACTTTGGCATATGGAAGTTCCAGGCTAGGGGTCAAATCAGAGCTGAAGCTTCTGTCCATGGACACAGCAACACCAGATCTGAGCTGCATCCTTGACCTACACCAAAACTCGCATCAACGCTGTACCTTTAACCTGAGTGAGGCCAGGGATTGACCCCACATCATCATAGATACTAGTTGGGTTCTTAACTCTCTGAGCCACAAAGGGAACTCCCTATAGCATGGGTTTGATCCCTAGCCTGGTGCAGTGGCTTAAGAATCTAGCATCACTGAAGCTGTGGTATAGGTCACAGCTGCAGCTTGGATTTAATTCCTGGCCTGGGAATCTTCATATGCCTCGGGTGCTGCCAGAAAAAAAAAAAAAGTTTATTTGTAGCTACTAAATCTAAACATACCCAGCAATCCCACTCTTAGGTATACACACAATAGTAGTGATACACATGTGTATGTACCTGAAGACACACACATGACTATTCTTATCTACACTCTTTGTAACAGCCCCAAGCTGGAAACCACCACATGCTCACCAATGACAGAACGGGTTAATTGCCGTGTAGTCTGTTGAAAGACTCTATAGCACTGAGAGTAGTCTCTTTACAACTCCACATGACAGAGACAAAACTCATGACCAAAATGCTGAGTGAAAAAGTCAGACACAAAAGAGCACACAGGTACGATTCTATTTGTATACAAATTCAAAGACAAGCAAAACCAATGTATGGTGTTAGAAGTCAGGGTGCTGATTACCTTGGGGTCGGCTTGGAGGGGATCTCCTGGGGCAGGGGCTGCTGATGTCCTATTGCTTGGTCCAGTGCTGGTTACATGGGTGTGTTCAGTTCACAAACTGTATACATATGATTTGCACACTCTGTGTGTGTTCTACCTTAATAAGAATTTTTTTATTTTTTATTTTTAGGGCTTCCCTTGCAGCATATGGAAGTTCCCAGGCTAGGAGTTGAATTGGAGCTGCAGCTGCCTACACTACAGCCACAGCAACGCTGGATCTGAGCTGCATCTGCGACCTATGCTGCAGCTTGTGGCAATGCTGGATCCTTAACATGCTGAGTGAGGCCAGGGATCGAACCTTCATCCTCATGGATACTAGTCGAATTCTTAACCCACTGAGTCACAACAAGAATGCCAATAAGAATTTTTTAAGTACATAAACACATAACACAACTACCATGCCTTTTTCAAGAAATCACAAATATTAAAGGGCATATATCCAACACAGTAGAGAGGGTTTCGGTGCATGGGTTGTGGGGGGAGGAGAAAATAATATAAAGAAGAGAGGGTCTTTGAAGACTAACTCATGACCACATGCTAAGAGCTGAGAAGTGGGATTAATTCAACCATCTGCCCTTTAGGGGAAAAGAAAAAAAATGTAAAATTTAATTTAGAGAACTAGGTAAACAAATGAATTCTGGGACTTACACACTATAGACTCTTCGGCAGCTGTCAGGGAATAGGAGAGAGATCTAAATATACCCATCAAAGATGCCCAAGAGCAAACAGGTGGCAGAGTGATCATTGGCGTGCCGTGGTCTCCACCCCACCTTCTGACCCTGCAGTGCACATAAGAGTCCTACATGTGCACATAAGAGTCCTGGGCTCCGAACTATGTCTTTAAGTGAATCTCACAGCTCTGAAAAGGCACACCCAAACTGGGACTCTGGAGGGAAATTAGATGGGGGAGGGGTGCCAAAACAGAATTTTAGTTTTCTTTGTAATGTTTTCATTTTCAATAGAATCTATTCATGGAATTTTAAATGAATGGATTTAGTATTAAATGTAGTAGTAAAAACCAGCTCAGGGAGGCTTAGACTGTTCTGGGGTTGCATTCTCTTTGAGGTCATTGACGATTTTTCAAGTCAAGCCTTGGGACCATTTGTTGCCTGATGAAATCAAAGCGTAGGGGGTTAGGGCACAGGTCCCCCACCTGGCGTCCCCATCTGGCTGCATGACCTTGGGAGGGTCCCATCCCCTTTCCGGGCCTCAGTGTCCTCATCTGCCCAATGGGAATCAGATTTCTTTGTTACCAGGGGATGTGGGAGGATGAAGCAAGGGCACTGGTAGACTCGTATGAATATAAGGATTATTCTCTGGGTCAGGGGAGGAGAGGGAGTGGACGCCTCCCCTCCACCTGCCAAGCCCACAAGGCACAAAGGAAATGGAGGGAGGAGCTGCGGACCACCCAGGAGAGCAAACGGCCCATCTGTGGGACAGGGGCACATGTCAGCAGCTGGGAGGCCTGGCGCAGTGCACTCACAGGCCAGAGCCCGTGGGGCAGCCACCGAGGCTGCCTGGAAAACTGGGATACAGAGCCAGCTTCCTGCTGCTCCCAACCCCAGTGCAGTTACAGCCCTGTCATTTCTCCAAGCCCCATAATCACCCTCTCATCCCTCACTCACACACACACACACACACACACACACAACTGCACCACACTTGCACTTTTAAGCCCATCCTTTCCCCATAACCAGGGATTTCCCAAAGTAACCCAATCACGGCCATGCTTGCTCAAAACCCTCCCGTAGCTTCCCACTGATATGAGAAAAAAATCTAATCCACCTGTCTTAGCGACAAGTCCTGGCATGATCTGCCACTCCCCCCCACCCCCGGCCACCTCCAGCATAGGGATGAAGAGCCTGGCTTCAGAGAGAATCTGCTTTGGTTAGAAATCTGGCTCTTTTTTTTTTGTCTTTTGTCTTTTTGTCTGTTGTTGTTGTTGTTGTTGTTGTTGCTATTTCTTGGGCCGCTCCCGCGGCATATGGAGGTTCCCAGGCTAGGGGTTGAATCAGAGCTGTAGCCACTGGCCTTCGCCAGAGCCACAGCAACGCGGGATCCGAGCCGCGTCTGCAACCTACACCACAGCTCACGGCAATGCTGGATCATTAACCCATTGAGCAAGGGCAGGGACCGAACCCGCAACCTCATGGTGCCTAGTTGGATTCGTTAACCACTGCGCCACGACGGGAACTCCTGGCTCTTTTTCTCATTCATCCATTCATTCAAAAATGCACTGTATGTGTCTCAACAATCATTTGATATGTAACCACCATAATGTATTAAAATAAACATCTTTTCATAAAAAAGCAAAAAAAAAATGTTATTGAGCACCTACTAGGGGCTAGGTACTGTTCTAGGTATTTGAGATACATCAGTAACAAATGAGACAAAGATTCCTGACCTCATGGAACTTCCTTTCTAACATAAAGAGATTAACAATAAATATAAATAAATTATACAGCATGCAAGAAAGTGACAGATGCTATGAAAAAAAAAAAAGAACAGAGGAAGTTGATCAGGAACAGTAGGGGGATGAGGGTTGCATTTTCTTTTTTGCTTTTTATGGCTGCAGCTGTGGCACATGGAAGTTCCCGGACCAGGGGTCGAATAGGAGCTGCAGCTGCAGCCTTTGCCACAGCCATAGCAACACCAGACCCAAGCCAAGTCTTCAACCTATGCCACAACTTGTGGCAATACCAGATCCTTAACCCACTGAATGAGGCCAGAGATCAAACCTGTGTCCTCACAGAGACAACGTCAGGTCTTTAACCTGCTGAGCCACAATGAGAACTCTCTGCATTTTCAAATAGAATGGTCACGGTAGGCTTCATTGAGAAGGTGAAAATTTTTTTTCCTTTTTGCTTTTATTTTTTTAGGGCTGCACCAGCAGCATATGGAAGTTCCAGGCTAGAGGTCAAATAGGTGCTTCAGCTGCTGGCCTACACCACAGTCACAGCAATGCCAAATCTGAGCTACATCTGTGACCTACATCACAGCTCATGGAAATGCCAGATCCTTAACTCACTGAGCAAGACCAGGGATTGAACCTGCGTCCTCATGGATACCAGTTGGGTTTGTTAGCACTGAGCCACAACAGGAACTCCAAGAAGGTGAAATTTAAGCAAAGACTTTTAGGAGCTAAGGGAGACATGAGGCCATCAAAGGAAAGTGCAGGCAGAGCGAGCAGCCAGTGCAAAGGCCCTGAGATGGGACTGCCCTTGGGTGGCTTGAGGAGCAGCAAGGAGGAGGGGAGATAGGTGGGAGATGCTCAGAAAGGTAGGACACTTCATGGAGGGTCTTTGGGGCCTCGGTGAGGAGTTTGGCTTTTACTGAGTGAAGTGGGAGCATTGGAGGGCTCTGCCCAAGGGGAAGGAGAGGAAGCCCAGCAGGGTTGGGGGTGTAGTGTGGGCGGCTGCTTCAGCCTGATCCCACCAGGGGGACTACGGAGCATAAGTTACACCTCACCCTACCAGCATCCCACGTGAGGAAGGTGGGCTTTCATAGCCCTGAAATGATGAGCTAGCTTGGAGGGAGGGTAAGTCCCCCCCAGGAGGCTTCGGCAGCCTGAGAGTGGTCCTTTCAAAGGAGAGAAGTGGGTGCTGGTCACTGAGCACTTACTCAAGGAGGTGGATGCGGGTGCACAGAAACAGGATAAAGGGGTCCAGGGGAAGGGGTGCAGCATCATTCTTATTGCCTCCAACCCCCAAACGCCAAAGCCCCAGCAGCCATAGCCCTTTCAGCAGGCAGGGCAGGGCAAGAGGGGGGCATACCTTTGTGTGACCAAGTAGAAGTTTCTGGTTAGGAAAGACTTAGGGACCACCCCCACCTGATTTGCAAACAGGTTCATGCTCTGCAGTGTCTGACCAGGTGACTGTCCAACCTCATACACCTTCTGGGATGGGGAGCTAGTTACTCTTCAGATAGCTCTGTTCACTTTTGGGTACTTTGGGTTTTCAAAAGTTCTGCTTCAGGAGTTCCTGTATTGGCTCAGCTGTAAGGAACCAGACTAGTATCCATGAGGACACAAGTTTGATCCCTGGCCTCGCTCAGTGGGTTAAGGATCTGGCATTGCCATGAGCTGTGGTATAGGTTGCAGATGCGGCTCAGATCTGGCATTGCTGTGGCTGTGGTGCAGGCTGGCAGCTTCAGCTCTGATTTGACCCCTAGCCTGGGAGCCTCCATATGTCACAGGTGCTGCCCCCCCCCAACAAAAATAAAATAAAATAAAATAAAAAAGCAAAGAAAGTTTCGCTTCACGTTGAGTCCATGACTGAACACCTCTCATCTGCCAGGCACCATCCTAGAATCTAGAGACACAGCAGCAAACAAGACAGACAAGGTCCCTGCCCTGGGGAGCTCTCGACTGGCGAGGGAGATGATGAGGATAAGAAGATGGTGTGTGCTAAGTGCAGAGATGGGGGTAGCCCAGGAAGCAATGGGGCTCAGAGGGAGGAGGTGACACCAAGCTGATAAGTGGGAGTACGGAGCACAAAGGTGGAGGAGAAAACAGATCCAGGCGGATGGAGGGGTGTGTGCAAAGGCCCTGAGAATCTCTCCCATGCTCAGGATCGCCCTTGTTACCCTCTGTCCAGCCACTGGCCGCTGTACCTGGGTGACTGGAGCCACCTCCTTGTGGGTTTCCTGTGGGGAGGCAAAGAAGCTGGGGGAAGCAGCCACAGGCTCCTCCCTCTTCTTGGTTGAAGGTCACTCCCAAGGGTGTTAATTCACCCTCATTCCCCACTCAGCCTTCATCCGTGAGCAGCAAGAAGCAGGAAGCCACCAGCCTGTGCTGTGGGGTCTGTAGGCCACCTCCAGGGAGGGCCTTGCCACGGCAGGTGAGACACCTCTAGCCCCTTCTAGAGGCCCACAGGCTCACGCCTCCTCCTTTTTATCTCACTTCCTACTTTCTCCCCCACACTCATTCTGTTCCATCTGCGCTGGCCTTGTTGTGCTTCCCATTGGCCAAAGGCAGGCTCGTCTCAGGGCCTTTGCCTTTGCTGTTCCCTCTAACCGGAATGCTTGTCCCCCCAATTTCCATGTGGCTCACACTCTCACTTCCTGCACATCTGTACAAATGCCACCTCTTCAAAGAAGCCCTCCTTGACCACCTTATCTCAAGTGGCCCCTTGTTTATTCACTCTCCACCTTGCCCTGCTCTGTGCTCCATGGCACTCATCACCCACCACCTGACACATGATGTGTTTGCTTGTTCATGAGTTTATTGTCTGTCTGTCTCTCCATCAGAATTTTTTTTTTTTAAGGGCTGTACCCATGGCATATGGAAGTTCCCAGGCTAGGGGTCTCATCAGAGCTGCAGCTGCTGGCCTACACCACAGCCACAGCAATGTAGGATCCAAGCCACATCTTTGACCTATACCACAGCTCATGGCAATGCTGGATCCTTAACCCATGGAGCGGGGCCAGGGCTTGAACTTGAGTCTTCATGGGTACTAGTTGGGTTTGTTACTGCTGAGCCACGAAGGGAACTCCTCCCACCGGCCTTCTGAGAGCAAGGACCATGTCTGTTTTGCTCATAGTGGAATCCCTATAACAGGACCAAAGCAGTCAATAAATATCTGTGAAACAGATGGTATGAAACATAAGTGGTTCTGAAACAGGAGTCCTTCCAGGTCTGACTGGCTCAAAGTCTTAGATATGACCTCCTCCCCAACATTGCCAGTGGGCAGGGGTGCCCTCTAAGGGCCAGTCACAGCCAAGAAGCTGCCAATTTGGGTGCCTCCCTCCACCCTGCCCCATCCATGCCCATCTGGCAGGGGTCAGGGGTCAGTCTGGGCCCCAAGATGGAGGAGACTCAGTCCTAGGTTCCAGGCCCAAGGGATGACTGGTGGGCTCCGTTTCTCCTGTGGCCAATATTCCACCTTCCTTCACAGGGCCTGTGTCTGCATTTCTGAACCAGAAGGTGTTTATACAAAACATCCTGGCTTTGGTGACAAATTCACCCTCAATGAGGAATCCTTAATGAGTCTCCTTCTTTCCCCATGCCAGGTGGCTGCAGGGAAAAATAGCTCTGCCTCTGGCAATCAAAGGAAGCCAAAGGCCAGGCAAAGATTGGGCGCTCCTGGGACTTCCAGGGCCACAGTTTGGGGAAGAGCCTTTTTTTCAGGGTCTAGAGACAGCAGTGGTCTAGAAGCCAGTGCACTCCTGGACCCATGCTGGCTCCTGACTTGCTATGGACAAGGCATCACCCTTCTCCTGGCCTCAGTCAGCAGCTGTGAAATGGGACAGTAATAACTTGTCCATACAAAGGTCATTGTGAAATTCAAATAAGGAAAGGGTTATGAAAGGGCTTGGTTACAGTGGCCAAAAGGAGAGAAATAAAAGCTGGACTCAGGGAGAAAGGAGGTCAGAATTGTAGTATCAGGTCTGCTGTTGACCTTTTAAAGTCCTCGCCACTCTCCGATCCTTGATTTTTCCAGCCATGCAGTGAGGGGTTTGGGCATGAAGATTTCTAGGGAACCCTCTGGTTCTGAAGGGCAGCCACTTTCCACCTGCCCCCCTCTTCTTGGAGGTCCTCCCAGATCCCACGGCCCACACCGGTTCACTTTCCAGCACTTACACAACTTCTTTTCTGAGCTGGCACTTCATCGCTCACTGCCCATGGTTTTCTAACCCCTTCCTTGGGTGTAGGTCAGCTATTCCAGACACTGGGCCCAATACAAGGGCTCAGTGAATGTGGGAATCAAACTGAATTTAAAAAGATTCCTGAAGTTCCCATTGTGGCTTAGCAGAAACGAATCTGACTAGTATTCATGAGGATGCAGGTTTGATCCCTGGCCTCACTCAGTGGGTTGAGGATCTGGCATTGCCATGAGGCTGTGGTATAGGTCGCAGACATCGGCTCAGATCTGGTGTTGCTGTGGCTCTGGTGTAGGCCAGCTGGTACAGCTCCGGATTTGACCCCAAGCCTGAGAACCTCTATATGCTGTGGCTGCAGCCCTAAAAAGACCCCCCCCAAAAAAAAATTTAAATTAAATTTTAAAAAGTAAAAAGATTCCTGCCTCCTTATAGTCCTGAAGAAAGACAATGAGGGGGATTTTTATTCACTCCATTTTATAAATTGGAAAGTGAAGATGTCACACTGTCAGAGTTCCTTGATGGCACAGTGGGTTAAGGACCTGGCATTGTCACTGCTTTGTCTTGTGTCGCAGCTATGGTGTGGGTTTGAGCCCAAGCCTGGATGACTTCTGCCTGCTGTGAGTTCCGCCAACCCCCCGCCCCAAACCACAATGTCACATGGGCCTCTTCCGTATTCCTCAAGCAGAGGAAGAATTATTTGATTTCTCTGCCCGCCAAATTATATAATTATTTGTTTTGTCATTAATTGTCCATGTTTCCCACTAGGATGAAACTTCATGAGGGCAGGGCCTTTGTTTTGCTCATAGTTGCCTCCTCAGTACCTATAACTCCTTGGCACAGAGTACATGCTCAAGAACTATACGAAGGGAGGGAGAGGTTAGGAGACATCATAGCGTATACAGCAGAAACTGGCACAACACTGTAAGTCAACTATAATTTTAAAAAATTTTTTTAAGTAAAAAAAAAAAAAAGCAGCAGCATAGCCGACCATGTTCCCTTGGCCTGCAGGGGGCGCTCTAACCCCGCCCCCAAAGCTAGGCCCCGCCTCTCGCGTTCAGCTAACGCGCTTGCGTTGGAGCCTGCGCGCCACCGTTCTTCTTTCAACTGCGCGTGCGCGCCGGAAGCCCCGTCAGAGCTGCGCGTGCGCAGGCAAAGCTAGAGCCGGGCTGTGGCGGAGCTTGTTAAGAGTCGCGGCAGAGCAGAGTCGGGGCTGGAGCGCACTATGCTGTCGCCCGAAGCGGAGCGGGTGCTGCGGTACCTAGTGGAGGTGGAGGAGCTCGCCGAAGAGGTTCTGGCGGACAAACGGCAGGTAGGAGGCTGATCCGCGAGGCTGGGACCCGGGTTCGGAGGTTGGGGCCTGGTGGCGAGCGCCTAGGGAAGCGCAAGGTGCGGAATCGCTCCAGCTCAGGCTCTCCAGGAGGTGACCTAGGCTTTTAGGCCAATGGCCGTGACGACAGGCTGGGCGGCTGTGAGATTATGTGGGTTAAATGAAGCGCCGCGCTTCATTCTGCATGTATTACACGGGGGCCTCCCTGTGCTAGGCATTCCGTCTCTTCCATCCTTTCTCTGCTCCCTTGCCCTACCTTCCCGATCCCGACCTATCACCCCTTTGGGCATTTGATTGATCTGAACCCCTCTTTCAAAATGCGGTTCCTGGGCTCTCTCCCTGAGCTGGGCTGCACCGCCCCAATTCACACTCTGAGTGGAGAAGAGAAACAGAAAAGAGGCCTGAGTGGTCTTGGGATCACGCAGGGATGGGGATGTGGGAGGAGCGTGGGGCCCTTGCCTTGGAAAGCCATGCAGACCTGCCCTGGGAGTTTGGGTTTGGTACTAATAAAGATGCAAAGGCTTTGAAAAGAGTTCATGGGGAGAAGAAGAATGATCTAATGGATTTAGGGTTTGAAAGATCCCTTTGGCTGCTCTGTAGAGAAGAGAATATAAGGGGCCAGGGACTAGTGAGGGGCCATTGCCATGGGTGGGGTGAGGGATGGCTTTGAGCCAAGGTGGTGGTGTTGGGTCAGAAATATATTTTGGAGATGGACTTAGGCTTCCATGATCATTAGGTATAGGGGTGAGGGAGTGGGAGAAATCAAGAAAGATTCATGACTCTTCATCTCCAGTTAGAAAGATTGAATGGTTGGTCCCTCAGGTACTTAGTGAGAATGGGAAGACTTGGGGAAGAGCCTGTCAAACACTGCCTCAAGGTATGCTGGATGGTAAATAGCAGTTTAAAGTTTATTGGGTCCTTACTGTGGGTCAAGTACTGTGCTGACCTACTTAGTTCCTGGGTTCATAACCGATGAGGTGTATACTGTTCCTATCTCCATTTTTCAGAGAAGTGAAATAACACAGCTTAGAGTGGGCAGCACCAATCAAACCTGAGTATTCAGCTCCTTCAGGCAGTGTACTGTACCACTTCCTCACTTCCTTAGTAGCTATTGTGCTGTTATCCCCATCTCAGTGCCCCCACTCTGCTGTTCTGGTGTAATATTGCTGGGTTTCTTGTGGTACTAGGTGAGAATCAGCTGGAGGAGCTTGTCCAGGGAGTGGTTTTCACTCCCCTGGTGATTCTGAAATGCCCTAAAGTTTAAGAACTGGTGCTCCAGTGGATAATAAAAAAACAAATTGTTTGGTCCTGAAACATTTTTCCTGGGAAGACACCTGCACAAAGCATTGTCTTGAAGGACCTGGCAGCTAAGTGGGGGAAGGAATACCTTCACACAGCAGGGCATTGGAATTAACCTAGCAGTGATGCCCTGGTTTTGTTTCTGTTCGGTTTTAACAGCTCTGGTCTGTTGGGAGTACAGGCCCGGGTAAAAGGTGGCTGAGTTCCTTCATGCCCCTGTGCTTTTCAGATTGTGGACCTGGACACCAAAAGGAATCGGAACCGGGAGGGCCTGAGGGCCCTGCAGAAGGATCTCAGCCTCTCTGGTAAGCCAAGACTTCCTCACTGCAGCCCAGGAGGCCTGTTCACTTTTCTTTCTAAGGCCTTTGACTTAGCCCTGATAGAGACCAGGCAGGAGGCCAGAGGTGTGTGACACAGCCCATGGAGATGAGGAGACAGTATCCCAGTTCAGACCTGGACTGTGGCTCAGGATTTTAGCCACTCACCTCAGAGACAGGTTGTTAGCTGCTGGCTTATGAGTGACGGCATTGGAAAAGTGCTGGGGGCTATAAAAACAGTACAGTTTCTGCCCTTGTGCACGCACCTAAAGATGGGTTAAACAGCATAAATACAGAAGTGAAAGTCGTGAGAAAGCTGAAGAAGGAATTGGACATGGGCTTGGTATTGGAGAAGGGGATGTGGCTCCTTAGATGAGGCCAGGTGTTGTGACATAGCGTGTGATGAGGCTGGAGAGATGGGCAGAGGCCAGGCCGTAATGAAGGGCCTTGGGGCCAAGAGTTTAAAGTGCACTTGCTTCTGGCCTCACGAGAGTAAAAGCCTGTGGACGCTCCCCTGTCCTTTCCTCTCCCCTCCCCCTCACTCATAACTCCACCCTCCTGGTCTCCCCTGCTGTTGCTGACACCCCGGCACACCACTGATCTTTGCTGTTCCTCATTCCTCTGCCTGGCTCGCTCTTTCTCCGGATGTCTGCAGAGCTCACGCCCTCACTTCAGGTCTCTGCCCAAATGTCACATCATCAGCGAGGCCTTCCCAGACTGCCTGGTATCAGTGACAAGCCCCTCCCTCCTTTGGCGTTCCCCATCTCTCTTACCCTGCTTTATTTTCCTCGCCGAAACTTGTCAGGGTCTGACAAGTCATATTTCTGTTGAGTATCTTTACTTTTTTGTTAATTTCCTCTCCTCCACTATAACATAAGCTATGAGGGCAGGAGCTTTGTCCTGTTCTTCTGTGTGCTCAACCTCTAAAGCAATGCCTAGCAGATAGCAGGCACTTAAAAACATTTGTTGAAAGAATGACTGTTGCCATTTCAGAAGATGTGATGGTTTGCTTCGGGAACATGTTTATCAAGATGCCTCACCCAGAGACGAAAGAAATGATTGAGAAAGGTAAGGCCTCCTGGGCACGAGGACACCCCCCCCACCTCCCCCAGCCTTGGTCTTAACCCAGAGCTGAGAGTCAGGCTTTGGGCAGCTTGATGAGAGGTGGCAGTGTGTATTTTAATCCTTACTCTGCCACTGTGAGTTATTTCCTCATCTCTAAAAGGGGTCACGTGTGTGTAGCACAGTTGTTATGAAGTTGAGATAAAACAGTGCCTAGCACAGTGCTTGTTTATCAGTGAGGAACAAGTTGAACTGCAAATAACAGAATCTCACAAATTGAGGCTTAAGGAAATAGGGTTCTTTTTTTTCCTTATTTTTAAGGTAGAGGGCTTTCTCCATATATGGCCCTGCCTTCTTTTTTTTTTTTTGGTGGGGGGGGGGTTGTTTTGTTTTCTTTTTAGGGCTGCACCCTCAAGATGTGGAAGTTCCCAGGCTAGGGGTCAAATTGGAACTACAGCTGTTGGTCTATGCCACAGCTACAGCAGCGTGGGATCCGAGCCACGTCTGCGACCTACATCAACACAGCTCTCATCAGTGCCAAATCTTTAACCCTTGAGCAAGGCAGGGATGGAACCCACATCCTCATGGATCCTAGTTGGGTTCGTTACCGCTGAGCCACAGTGGGAACTCCCCTGCTTTCTATTTCGGAAATAAGGCCATCCTCCTCAGGGACTTCTGCTGATACCTCATTGGCCAGAACTAAGGCCCACGGCCACCCATAGCTGCCAGGGAGCCTAGCAGAGGAGCTTTGCTTTCTCACATCCCCTGCAATAGTGACTGGGTTGAAAATGGAGGTTTGGGGAGAGTGAACCTCTAGGATGTGCCACAGCCTGGGTACACACCTCATGATACTCAAATTTCACAACCACAATCCTGGAGGCTCCTTGGAGAAGCATCGTAAATGCCAAAGGTCAGGCTGCAAATGGTTCCTTGTCTGGGCAGGATACACATGTTCCCGCCCCCTGCGAAAACATGTGGGCCAGGAGGACCAGCAAGGTTGCCTCTGTCCCTGAGGACAGGGTGTCTGTCCCTGTTGAAATTCTAGCAAAGGAAACTAGGTCAGTTCGGAGGAGATGCTTCCAGCCGTCCCACTGAAAAACATACACTGATGTCATGGTTATAAAACTAAGAGCTGTCATTGCACGAGGGTAGAGGCTGGAGGCCAGGTAGACTGAACGTTCAGAGGGCATGGCCTGCCTGGGCTCAGGGTTGGGTCCTTGGCTCTCTTGGTCGAGATGTGATCTTGTCACTAACCCAGGGGGTTCCGAGACATCATCATCTCTGCTTCTCAGGCATGGACGCAGGCTAAACAAGCTTGTGCAAGACTGTGGTTACTCATTTACAACAAGAACCCGAACCACTGCCCAGGCCAGAAGGCTCGGCTGGTCAGGGCTTTCCCCCACCCCCATCGGAAGAATGAAAGTCTGTGGGGGAAGACAAGCTGGCCAGAATGAGCGAGTGAAAACAGAGCAGGTGGGGTTGGTTGGGTGGCGCCAGCTGGTTGCACTTCTCACAATGCATCTGCCTTCTGGTGCGGTCCATGCGCTAAGATGGCCTTGTCTTCACTAGCGTGGATTGGGCTGAACGTTCAGGTCGCAGTTACCACAATCCTGCCTTTGTGAAAACTCCTCCCCTTGCTGGAGGTGGGTCCATAAAATTCTCAGCTACCTGTTTTCCATCCATCTTAGGGTAGGCTGGGTCTATGTTCTTTTTGTTCCTAACATTTGCATTTTCCATAATTTCACTTTGGGAGGATGACCTAAAATCCTGGGGTTGCCTTCCCCATCCTCTGGCCAGGGTCCTTTGTGTAATGAAAACAAGGTGACCCTCGAGTCCCGAGGCTGGTGTGCTCATCCCTGGTCTGGGCCCACTCAGTGTCCCTTCTCTAGCCTTTGGTTTCTTCCTCAAGTGGTCTCCGAGACCCCCTTTTCCTTCCCGCATGCTGAGACCTCGTGCTCTCAGGGGGGTTGGGCGGAGGCTGGCATCCTTGAATCTGTCTGTAGTATAACCTCATCTTGTTTGCCATTCTCATTTTTTCAGATCAGGACCATCTGAATAAAGAAATAGAGAGACTCCGGAAACAACTTAAAGTGAAGGTCAACCGCCTCTTTGAAGCCCAAGGTATTGGCCTGGGGGCTGGGGCTGGAGACTGGGAGGGGAAACCACCATCAACACGGACTTGGAAGGCAGGGCTGGGCAGGGAGCCCCTGCAGGTGGGCAGTGGCCCAGACGGCCCGGAGTGGTACTGAGTCTGTGGGCTGTGGGCAGGGTTGTCTTGAGCTGTCCAGAGACGGAATGGGCAGGAAGTTTGTGGGGTCTTACTCCTGTCGCAGGTTTTTTTCCAGGCGCCAGGAGTGGCCTGGGGTATCTCACATTTCATGCCAGGCTGCAGTGTGGGGGACCCGGGTAGCTCTGACTGAGGGTCAGAAGGTCTCCGTCAGGCGGCCCAGGTTAGAGGTGAATTTCTAGGGAAACCTAACCACTCCGGATTGGTCACAGTTCAGCAGACATCTCAAGGTTCCTGGGCAGCACTCATGACCCTGCAGGTTCTTGGTGACTAAGGAGTGGAAGTCAATGCGTGTCGTTCCGTGTGTTGTAGAATTTGAGGCCCGTCTCTGTCAGACCTCCAGGGCCAGTAGTTTGGACAACAGGAGGCCCGGCTGTCTGATGAGTTGTCTTCTCCCCCTAGGCAAACCGGAGCTGAAGGGTTTTAACTTGAGCCCCCTCAACCAGGATGAGCTTAAAGCTCTCAAGGTCATCTTGAAAGGATGAAACTTAAGAACCAAGATGGGGGACCTAAGACCAGCCCGCCCCCCACTCCCCACCCTGGGATGGTGGAAGACCCAGGACTCTCCAGCTTTGAAACCTGCAAGTGCAGGATCTGCCCTGCAAGGGGACAGGTGTGAATCTGGCCATAGCCCCCGTACGAAGCTTCTTTGTCTGTAGCACTTGGCTACTTGGTGATGACAGGAGGGAACCCTCAGCCTGCCAGTATCTGCCGGGCCTGACCGCTGGGGCTGGATGGACACAAGACGCATTGACAGGCCCTGGCGGCCACCAGTAGGTGGGTGGGGGCAGTGCCCATGGGGGTGTGAGAATGACTGCATCAGGCACTTCTCAACAACAGCCTGCTGTTAGCTGGGCCTGGCAGGGCAGAAGAGTGGGAGCGTCATTCCGGCATTCCTCTCAGAAAGGGGGAGACACATTTCCAAGCAGCGTGTGTAACGGAATTGGATAAAGCAGGAGGCTCACAGGTGGCTTCTGAATGAAGGACAGACTCTAGGGGCTCCGTGGTTCCCCAGAGCCATCTGTGGGGCAGATACCAGCCCCCCACCTCCATCCCGGCCACCTCCACTTTGGCCCGTTTTCCTGCTTGCCCCCAGGACAGAGCCCAGAGTGATGCTGCTTCTCAACCCGTTGCGGCTGCTCTTTAGTCAGGAAGGCCTTGCAGAGTCCTGCACTGCTGCTCCGTTGTCCAAGATGCACCCCCACCGGTTCTGAAAGCAGGTCTGGGCCAGTGCTGCTCACAGTTCCCTTCCGCCTTCAGGGTCTATGACCCTATGGTGAATGTGCCCTGAGAGGTGGCGTTTGTGTGCCTGGGTCTCAGTAAATGTTACCGAAATGAATGAATAGCAGCTGCTAGTGTTCACTTCGTTTGGTCCTCAGTTGAGGGCCTGCCACTCCGTTTAGGGTGCCGTCTACGGAGGGGCAGTGATTCCTTCTTGAAATGATGTCAGGATTAGACAGGCAGAAACAGCAGATGATGGTGAAACCGAAAGGGCACTCCATGTGGGTCCAGCCACTAGTTATATGGGGACACAGGCTGGCATGGTCTTAGGTTTTCTTGAATCTAGAAATTGGATTTTTAAGTTGAGTTTTCTGTTTTTTAACTATTGCTGATTAATTCAGAAACTTTTTTAAAGCTTGGGTATTGGCCAAACAAAATGCTTTACATAAGCTTTTTGGTCCGGACCTATGATTTTGCCTTCTCTTAAGATTTCGTAGTAGAAACTTCTAGGTTTTCCCCATGATATCCCTAAGTAGGCAGGTGGACTTGGAAACTAAATGTCCACAATAGACTTAAGACATTAAGAATTCTAAACAGTGGAATACTATACAGCTGTATTCAAGGATGAAGACACTTTGAGCATTGCTTTTGAACAAACTTCAAGATACAGTACAGTGAGAAGCAAGGACAATGACTAATAAGCTCGTAATTTGTGTGCAAACAATGAATGTGGTTCCCTCAGAATAGAAACTGCATGTTTGGGACACAAGGGTGCGAGGGGACATGTTGCTGTTATAGTGCATATTTTTAAATAAAAACATAAAAAAGCAGAGAGTTGTGTCATTTACTTTGGAAGATACTGTCTGGTGTGACTGCCTGGCTCACAGTTGCTCTGTCTGCATGTTACCTCTGCCTCTGTGGCCCTGTGGATGCAAGGCCTGTCAGATTCTTTCTCCTAGAGACTTGGAACCCATGCCTGGGGTTGCTGGGACTTGCCCCACTCAGAGGCTTGGAGGGAAGTCCCCACACTGGAGGCAGGAGGCCCTCGTAAGCCAAGAGGAGGTGTAGGAATGTGGAAAATGCATTTTTACTTGTGCCTGACTCCCCAAGCCTTCTCTTTGCCTGCCAGCTCAAGGCTTTCTGGGCTAAAGAGCTTGGCTCCCAGACTCAAACAGGAAGGCCGAGAGAGACACCTAGGTCACCCAGCTGACTTAGAGAAGCTCACATTTGCAGAGACCCTCACCAAGCAGCTCTGCCTTCCTGATCCTTACCTTGTCCACCTGAGAAATGGGGATGCTCTGGCTCACTGGTTTTAGGTGGTTGGGGGCGCTCAGTGGGTTCCCCAGACAAGGATGGCAGGATGTGATTGGAGCTCAGTCCTTCCCCAAACCTGCAGTAAATGCACAATCTAGTAACCGCTTGCTTTGCAAATGCAGCTTGCGACGAGTTCCCTTGCTCCTGAAGGATCCCTGGCCCCCTGAGAGACCTCAGAAGGTCAAAGCCAGGGAGACTTGGCCGACAGCACCCTCTGAGCCAAGCCTGGAGCCTAAAGATTCTCTGAAAGGGGTCTGTTCCTTTATTAGATATAATCTCTCAGGGGCAGCAGAACTTGCTGCATTTGTCCTCATTGAGCCTGATCGCCAAGCCAGCCAATCTGTCGAGGTTAAAATCTATCCAGTCCCGGAGATAGGCTCTCTGCTGGGGCAAGATGCCCAGGGTGGGGTGGGGGCATCCAGGGGGACGGCAGCAAGCACCTGCCAGGCCGGAGGGAGAGAGGCGAGTGCTTGGAGGTGCTGCTGTGCTGGAAACTGGGAGCAGAGCAAGGACTGGTTCGGCACCTTCAGGGTTTCTCCCCTCCGCATTGGGGATTAGTTGGAAGCTTTCTTCTGGCCTTGAAGGGAGCGGAACAGCTGCCTCAGCTGTTTTTTCCGATCGTTGACACAACCTGCAAGCAAAGTGGAGTGTTGGCTGCGCTGGCCTGTCCCTGGTAGAGGGGGCTTGGTGGTAGGGGAGGGGGGTGGCCTGTCCCTGGTAGAGGGGGCTTAGGGGGATGGGGGAGCCTATGCTCCTGCTCCCTGGTGGGAGGAGAGCAGAAGCCACGCAACCACGGATGGCCTGTGGTTTGCATCCTGGCTCCACTCCTGACCGCCATGGCCCTCAGGCAGGTCATTTACCTCTTTGAGCCTCAGGTTCCTCATCTGTAAGACAGGTACCGGCTTTAGGGGATGAATGTTAGGATCATCAAAAGATGGTAACATTCACTGGGGGCTTAGCTCCAGCCCGGGCTGCCTCAGGTATGGAACGTGGATTAACTTATTGAACCTTCCCAGGAACCACGTGTACAAGAGAGAACTGAGGCTCAGAGAGGGTAAGTAACTTGTTCCAAATCACACAGTAAGCAGCAGGACTGAGGCTGGAGCCCAGGCTATCTAGTCCTAGAGGCCAAGCTCTTTACCCTTATCCCACATTGCCTGGCTTTGCTCAGTGAAAATCGAAAATGCATTTAAAGCTGGCACAGTGCCTGGCACCTAACTGGCTTTTCCCTTCCCTCCCTTTCTTCCCAAACCCAAACCCATGGGTCAGGCACATCCAGCTAAGAGATGAATTGTCTCCACAAGTCGCCCCTGCTCTCGTGGAAGTGTATCCCAGGTAGTCCATGCTGAGAGCCTGATGTGACCTCCTCTCTGAGCACGTTCAGCGCTCCTAAGACCCCATCAATCCCGCTGCGCCATAGCGGGACCTCCTCTGAGCACGCTCAGCGTTTCACACTTCCTTTTGCTCGCAGAGCTGATCCCTGAGGCAACTCCATGGTCATTTAATCTTGTGCCATGCACACTGATGGCACTCATGAATACTGACTGCATGACTGAATCCCCAAGGGCACACAGCTAGTGACCTGGAGATATCTGCCATCTTTCTCAGCACGGCAGAGCCCCAGCCCTGCCTCCTAGGCACTCAGCAGCCGTCAAGGCTTCACTGAGCTGAGAGCCCACGAAATGCATCCCCAGGGTTTTTCCAAAATGAGTTCCATGCAACCCTGGCTTTAATTCTAATTAGCTCGTTCATAACTCCCAAGCCTTTGCGTCCAATGCAAATCTCTTCTTGGAATTCTAGACTCATCTCTGAGCTCATCTGTTGATCTTTTCACCAGGGGATCTCCCGACACATCTTTAACTCATTTCATCAGTATTCTTCCCACCCCCAGCCAGCTCTTCTTGTATTCACCACCACTGGCCCAAATACTCAATTGCAGACTTAGGAATTATTCTAGAGACTTCTGAAACAGTGGCTCTCAATGTAGGTAGTGCTTTAGAATCATCTGGGAGCTTTCAAAAATACTGATGTCCAGACCAACTGAATCTATCTCTGAAAGGCATTGTTTTTTGTCTGTTTTTGTTTTTGTTTTTGTTTTTGCCTTTTAGAGTCGCCCCCGTGGCATATGAAAGTTCCCAAGATGGGGTCAAATCTACGCTATAGCTGCTGGTGTACACCACAGCCACAGCAATGCCAGATCTGAGCCTCATCTGCAACCTATACCACAGGTCAAGGCAATGCAGGATCCTTAACCCCCTGAGCAAGGCCAGGGATCAAACCGGCGTCCTCATGGCTGCTAGTCGGATTTGTTACCTCTGAGCCACAATGGGAACTCTCAGCATTGGTATTTTTTAATGCTCCTACAGATTCCGATATCCAGCCAAGGTGGAGAATCGCTGCTCTAAATCCTTGCTACTCAAACAGGGTCTGGCAGCATTGACATCTGAGGTAGACAGTTAGCAAAGGCAGCTTGCACCACCTCTCTGCAAAGGGACTTTGCCACTCCTCCCATCAGGAGGTGGAGTCTATTTCCTCGCCCCCTGAGTCTGGGCTGGACTAGCTTTGGCTCATGTGTGGCAGAATGACACTGGGATTTTCTAAGCTTAGGCCTCAAGAGACTTCGTTAAGTCTTCTCTCGCCTTCTCAGAACCCTGAGACTGCCCTGTGAAGACCCTGGGGCAGGACTGCTGGAGGATGAGTGGCCCCCTGGCAAGAGAGGCACTGACAGTGTCAACCACCACACATGTGAATGAGGCTCTCCTAGGCCATCGTGTCTCAGCAAATCCATCAGGTGCCTGCAACCCTAGAGCGATTCCAGGCAACACCTGAAGAATCATAAGCAAAGAAGTGAGTCGTTTTAAGCCACGAGGTTTGGGGAGGGTTTGTTACACAACAGTAGTTAACTAATAGGGCATTGTGTGGGAGCTTTTTAGATAT
The DNA here is from genome assembly GCF_016906955.1 of Phacochoerus africanus. Taxonomy (NCBI): domain Eukaryota; kingdom Metazoa; phylum Chordata; class Mammalia; order Artiodactyla; family Suidae; genus Phacochoerus; species Phacochoerus africanus. The sequence goes on from NC_062546.1 coordinate 27,622,913, forward strand.
GCAGACTCTTAGCCTCCGCTCTAGACCTACTGAATCATAACTTCATTTTAACAAGATTCCCAGGTGATTGCACAGCTTGAAAGCACTGAATAGTCACTGCATAGTCACCCTCCAACAATACAGTGTGGCAGCCACTAGGGGTCTGTTGTGGGAAAACCATTCACAAACCTCCTCTCCTTTGCCTTCCTCAAGGCAGCATATTTGACTTCCTAGGCTTCCCTAAGGCTCAGATGCCCATGTGACCCAGTTCTGGCAGGTGACATGTCAGCAGAAGTGCCTGACAGAACATCCATTTTGGAATAAAGAGTCAAAGCTTGAAGGAAAGTCTTTGGCCTTTGGGCCTTCCTGTTTCTTCCTGCCTGGAACAAAGACATGGTGTCTGGAGTTGGAGCAGCCATTTTGTAGCCATGAAGCAACAAGCATGCTTACAGAGGCAACACACTGAGTGTAGCAAAGCAGAAAGAAGAAAGAGCTGGGTCCTCGGGCATTGTCCAGCCATTGTGTCCAGTCCTGTGTGATCTACTCAATGACTTCCTATGGCTCAAGACAAATCAGTTCCTCTCTATATAACTATTAGTTGGCTTGTTAGTTGCTTGCAGCCAAACCCAATTCCAAATCATGTCAAATCCTAAAACATACTTAAAATTTCTTTTCATCAAAAAAGAAGGAAAAAATGCCACAAACAACATTGAAAAAGCAAAATGAGGGAGTTCCCATTGTGGGTCAGTGGGTTAAGAACCCAGCTAATATCCATGAGGTTGCAGGTTCAATCCCAGATTCTGCATTGCTGTGGCTGTGGTATAGGCCAGCAGCTACAGTTCTGATTCCTGGGAACTTCCATATGTCTCAGGTGCGGCCCTAAAAAGCATTAAAAAAAATAATAATAATTTAAAAAAAAGCAAAATGAGGGTGCTCCCTGGTGGCACAGTGGGTTGGGGATCCAGTGTTGCTGTTGCTTCTGTGGCTTTGGTTGCTGCTTTGGTGTGGGTCCAATTCCTGGCCCAGAACTTCTGCATGCCATGGGCACAGGCAAAAAACAAACAAACAAACAAACAAAAAGAGCAGGAGTTCCCATCGTGGCGCAGTGGTTAACAAATCCGACTAGGAACCATGAGGTTGCGGGTTCGGTCCCTGCCCTTGCTCAGTGGGTTAACGATCCGGCGTTGCCGTGAGCTGTGGTGTAGGTTGCAGATGCGGCTCGGATCCCGAGTTGCTGTGGCTCTGGCGTAGGCGGGTGGCTACAGCTCCTTTTCGACCCCTAGCCTGGGAATCTCCATATGCCACGGGAGCAGCCCAAGAAATGGCAAAAAGACAAAAAAAAAAAAAAAGAGCAAAATGGCAAGCTCAGGAAAATGTTTACAATAAGTTTGACAGAGGAATAATATCCTCAATATATTAATATCTAAGGCCTTTATAAATTTAGTAAACTGCAAGCCCATTGAAAAATAGACAAAGGCATAGACAGCTTACGAAAGAAGAAATGCAAATTTTAAATCTAAAACCTCATCCGTAATCAATGGAATGCGCAGAAAACAAGTCAATGTTTTTACCTATCAAGCTGGCAAAGGATTTTATTGTTGTTGTTTTCAATTCAGAGCTGGTAAATTTGTGTAATCTTTCTAGAAAGCAATTTGACTGTAATGAGTCCCTCCTTTTGACCCAGTAACTCAATTCCTAGGAATCTGTCCTAAAGAAACAGCCAGAGTTTCAGCTGAGATGTATGTGAGAGGAGGTTCTCACAGTATTATTTATACAAGTGCAAAATTGAAATCATGCCAAGGGCTCAATTATATGAGATTGGTTTCATAAATTTGGGAATATTTTGCAGCCGTGGGTAATTTTTTCAACGGGGCCAGCTTGCCAAGCATTCAGGTTTTGCAGATTAGAGTTCAAGTCCCGGCTCACCCCTTATAACCAAGACCATCAGCATGTTATGTAACATCTGGAGACCATTTCCTCATCCTGCAATAAGAAAAGCTGCCTAAAAATGAAATGAGATAACATATATAAAATAGTTAGCCTGGACCTGGCCATAAAGTGGCCAAAAGAGAAGCTCTTGCTAATATCGTTGAATGAGATGGAAAATGCCATGTGGAAAAGTTAGACTCAAGGCTCCAGCCCACTGCCAATTTCGTAAAAGAAAAAGGATGAATATATGCATTTTTGAAAACCTGGAAGGAAATACACCAGATTGTTAAAGATGGTTATGTCTGGATGTTTTTTTATTTCCTTCTTTAGTTTTCAAATATCCTACAATGAGTGTGAAAAAAAAATCTCTTTTTTCCTTTTGCGGCCCCAAGCTCGGCATATGGAAGTTCCTGGGCCAGGGATTGACTCTGAGCCACAGGTGAGCAACGCTGGATCCTTAACCCACTGCTCTGGGCTGGGGTTTGAACCCACACCTCTACAGAGGCAACACTGGATCCTTAACCCACTGTGCCATGGCGGGAACTCTGAAAAATTTTTAGTCAGGGAAATTTTTCACCTTTTAAAAGCCAATTTTTTTTTTTTTTTGTCTTTTGTTGTTGTTGTTGTTGTTGTTGTTGCCATTTCTTGGGCCGCTCCCGTGGCATATGGAGGTTCCCAGGCTAGGGGTCGAAAAGGAGCTGTAGCCACCCGCCTACGCCAGAGCCACAGCAACGCGGGATCCGAGCCACGTCTGCAACCTACACCACAGCTCATGGCAACGCCGGATCGTTAACCCACTGAGCAAGGGCAGAGACCGAACCCGCAACCTCATGGTTCCTAGTCGGATTCGTTAACCACTGCGCCACGACGGGAACTCCTAAAAGCCAATTTTAAAGTCAAGGCCTGAGGTCTTTAATTTCTCTTAACAACATACTATGTTTTTGCTTGTTTGCCACCTCAGCCTTTGAAGTCCACCTCCTAACAGATTAATTAATAATATCTCTATGTGCTGGGGAGTATTTTAGGCATATACTGAGATAGAAAATGTTTAATCTGTTTTACGGATGAGGAACAGAGAGGTTGAGTAGAAAATATTCAATCTGTTTTACAAATGAGGAACGGAGAGCTTGAGTCCCTTGCCCAAGGTCACACAGCTGGTAAACTGTAAATGAAATTATTATTATTTGTCTTTTTAGGGCTGCACCCATGGCATATGGAGGTTCCCAGGCTAGGGGTCCATTCGGAGCTACAGACACCGACCTACACCACAGCTGCAGTAACTCGGGATTTGAGCCACATCTGCGACCTACACCACAGCTCACGGCAATGCTGGATCCTTAACTCAGAGGTCAAACCTGCGTCTTCATGGATACTAGCTGGGGCCAGGGATTGAATCCGCATCCTCATGGATACTAGTCAGGTTCGTTAACCACTGAGCCACGGTGGGAACTCCAATGTCAATCAAATTAAAACAGTCTCACCGCTGTGCCAAGCTACCGCTTAGACTGCTGGGCGGCTCCCATGACTCAAAGCCAGCGCCCACTCCCCACCTGGCCCCACATACCAAGGTGCGTGTTGGTCACAAAGTTCCCCATTCCTGACAAGTCGGGAGCTCCCTCTTCTCTGCTGACAGGGCCATCATTCCACATGAGGTCAAAGCCTCCCACTCGCTTCTCCCGTCCTGTGAGTCTGCATGGGCAGGAGACAGAAACGGTTAATGAAGGTGTGCCTGGTGGGGGCTAATACTCAAGCCAGGTCCCTGACCCCCCCACACCCTCTGGACCCACCCTGTCAGAGTACCTTCTTTTGTCCATCCATTCACCGGCCGTGTCCCAGGCGCCCACACAGGCCTCCCTCAAAAGGGGTCATCCCCCATTTGTTCCCAGACTCCCTCAGTAATGTGCACCTACTTGCATTTTCTGATTTAAAGTCTGCTGTCATTCCCAGACCACAGACTCTATGAAGGCAGGGACTAGATCTGTCGTGCCCTTTACTGTGTCCCCAGTGTCTGGCTCATATCAGAGACTCAAATGATTGTCGAATGAATAAGTGATGCTGCATAGAGTGGGCACTTGAGGTTCTGCCACTTAGCATCCATTTCACCTTCTTTTAGCCTAAGGTTTCCTGGGTTTTTCCTTTGAAAACTAGACTCCCTCTCTCACTCTCCTGGCTCGGGGGGGTTGACACTGCCCTCTGGGAAGTGGGCACAAGACTGGCCTGGTCAATCAGAGCCACAGTGACTGGTTCAGGGATGGGCATGTGACTCAATCCCCACCAATGAGCAATGAGAGTCAGCCCTCAAACTTTCGCTGAAATGATTGGGAAAAAAACTAATGCAGAGGAAAGAGATGAGGAAGAGGAAAGTGAGAACAGACCAACCAACCAACACCGCCTGAGCCATTCCTGAAGCCAAGCTCTGAGTCTTTCCATTATATACACATTGTTATATCAATAAATAGCCTCTTATTGACATTTTATAGACAACTTCTAGATGTTTTACAATAAATTATCCTGGTAAATTAATCTAACAACACTGAGAAGTAGATAGATGTGAAGCCTCCCCTTTTACAGATGAGGAAACTGAGGCCTAGAGAGGTGAAGTGACTGGTTCAGGGTCCCACAGTCAGGAAATGTTGAGGAAATCCTGCTGGACCGAATCTCAGCTCAGAAAGCTGTAGCTGGCACTACGCTGCCCGGACAGGGCTGAGTCCCTGGGCCAGGATCCAACCTCGTGGGGACCTCTCAGTTTCTCCATCTGTAGAATGGGGGGAGGGCAGGGGTGGGCAGAGCCTCCGAGGGCCTGAATTCTCTGTCTTTCTAATGGGAGCCCAGAGAGTCAGGTACGAGGATGCCCTCCCCCACCGGGCCTCCATGTCCACGACATGCAGGGTATCTTCCAGGAGGCAGGTCTTGAGCACGTAGTCCTCCTGGCTGCTGGCTGTCAGGGATGGGGACGCATTGACCTCCAGGAGCCACCTGGGGAGGGAGGGGAGAGGAGGGTCTTAGGTTACCTGGTCCCTGGGGGCCTCAGAATCTCACTGAGGTCAGCTCTCTCTCCACACTTCCATCTGAAGAAAGCTTTCAGTGACTAAAACTTTTGAAAACAACCATCACAAACTTGAAATCCCCACTGGGGCCCTGCGGTGACTTAAATGAGGCAAGTTGGTGAGGCTAAGACGTTGTTGCCCTCGAGCTCGTTACTGCTTTTCCTTCTTCCAAAAGGTCTGTGAGTGCAAGAAAAACTTTCCTTTCCCAGCTCAAGTTTGCCTATAAATGGCAACAGGGCTGCCATGCCCAGGGCTGGGCAGTAGGGGGGGAAGGGCGGAGCCTGTGGTGGGCTGGAAGGAGGCTTCCATGTGTACAAGGGCAGTCGTGGCAGCTCTGGGAGGGAGCTGGCCCTGGGAATGTGAGCCCAGAATTTCGAGATCCTCTGAGTCTTTCAGAATAGCCAAATCCAGATTTTTGTATAAACATCTACCAGTGATCAGACCTGCAGTGTATGTAGCACAGAGAATTCTACCCATAGATTCTGTGATGATCTATGAAGGAAAAGAATCTGAGAGGGAATGGATATGTGTATATGTCTGACTGGATCACTTTGTCGTACAGTGGAAATTATCACAGCCAAACTTTAAAAAAAAGAAGGAAAAAAAAAAAAACAACCAACCGAGGTCCCGTTGTGGCTCAGAAGGTTAAGAACCTGACTAGAATACACGAGCATGCAGGTTTGATCCCTGGCCTTACTCAGTGGCTTACGGATCCGGCATTGCCGCAAACTGTGGCATAAGATGCAGCTGCGGCTCAGATCCGGTGTTACTGTGGCTGTGGTGTAGGCTGGCAGCTGCGGCTCAGATCTGGTATTGCTGTGGCTGTGGCCTGCAGCTGCAGCTCTAATTTGACCCCTAGCCTGGGAACTTCCATATGCCCAGGTAGTGCCTTTAAAAAAAAAGGAAGGAAGGAAGGAAGAAAAAAGAAAACCAACAAACCAAACACAAACATTCTGAAAGCCAAACTCAAAGTGTCTGCAGGCCAAAAGCAGTCCAAGGGCCTCCAGCCTTTGAACTCTTGCTTTGTGCAACCCTGTCATTTTACAGACAGGAACCTGGGGCACAGACAGGGGGAGGGCTCACCCAGCAAGGCCGTGGGCAACTAGGGCCTCCTTTCCACTATCTTCTGCCTCCTGCCAAGCCTGTTCCTCCCATCGACGTCCACTTTAATGCCTATGGCACATCTTGCATCCCAGGGGCAAAGGAGAGAGATCTGCTGGTGCTGGGCCCCTGTTTTTTCTTGAACTTGGGTCCAACTTAGGTTTTTCTCAACGGCTCCTACACCTGGCTCCGAAAGCCCCTCAGCAGATGTACAGTGACCCTGGGGGGGTAGTTGGGTCCAGGAGCCACTGTGCTGGTGGGAGCAGCTCAGCCCAGGAACGTGGACACTGAGCCTGGCTTGGCCTTGACTTATTTAACTGCATGACCTCAAGCTGCCTGGACAACCCCACTGGGCTTCTGTGCCCTGTTATATCGGGTGAGGGCCATCACTGTGTCCCCTGCCAGCTCAGGCTTGTTCTGCTCATCTGCCCAATCTCCTCGTGGGCACTGTGGGAGGGTACCAAATTCTCGACAGGGATCCGCATGGTAACAGTAGGCCCGTACATGGCACTTGGCATCCTCAAAGCACCAGGACTAACAGAGGGAAGGCTTCTTGCCTGGAATGAGGATGGTGGGGGGGGATCTTTGCTGCAGCAGGTGCTTAGGAAAGGCCTCGGTGCCAGGCATGGGGCTCCACGCCTCATTTCAAGCCTCTAGGCACAGGGACCACTTTCGAGGCAGGCAAGCTGAGGTGCAGAGAAAGGACGTGTGTCCAGCTAGGAAGCAGCAGAGCTGAGGTCACACCCCAGCAGGCCACTCACGGCTTGAGGTCCTGGTCGATGAGGATGTCATAGCCATAGAGTTCAAAGCAGTGCTTGTCGCTGATGATCACCTTCTGCACGCTCTGCAGGCTCCTGATGAAGATGTTGTCCATGTCGCTGAAGAGCGTCTCCACGGCCTCGGGCCCGTGCTTGGACGCCAGGTACTGCCGGAAGCGCTGCAGCATCCACTTGCAGCCCTGGGGCCCCCATAGCCGGGTTGGGAGAGGGAGCCTCCGTCACCCCGGACCTGGCCTGCCAGGACCCTCACTTACTGTCAGCACAGCCCTTAGGTTTGGACAAGAGGGTCCCAGCCCTGATCCTGTGATTAAGAGAAGCCCCCGTGGGGCCCTCCCTGGGGAGCCGAGATTCTGCAGGCCCAAGGGGACGCATCCACACAGAGCCTGCGCCTCTCTCTCTAGAGCATGGCCTGGCTAGCCACCCCACCTCTCTGGAAGTCCCTGCCCGAGTGTCCCGCACAGGCCTCTTCCCTGGGCCTGCCCTCCTGACGACAGACTGCACTGGCCAGGTGTGCACCCCAAGGCTCAAGGAATGACCAACAGGTTGCCGTCTTGGGTGAGTGTATGCGTGTGTGCATGCGTGTGTGTGTGTGTGTGTGTATACGTTTGCAGGAGGCCCCCACGGTGTGGGGTGGAGCTGGGGACCATCTCTCCCTGTGCTCCTCTGTTCTGGCTTTTAACTCTGAGAAACCTGAGTGTCCTAAACATGAACCTGGCCTTACAGCTGAAAGAAAGAGAGAGAGAGAGGGAGGGAGGAAGGAAGAAAGATGATAGATAACAGATGATGGATGATAAATAGATACATAATAGATGATAAATAGATAATAGATGATAGATGATAAATAGAAAATAGATGATAGATAATAGATGATAAATGGATGGATAGAGATAAAGAGTCTAAAATATAAGAAGATACAACACATTTTGTTAAAGCCTCTGATAGTTTGATTTGTAACTTTTAAATACTTAGACGCAGGCTGTGTGGGCCTCTATTTGTACTCTTGCCCTGGGCCCTGAAATGGGGTGATCCGACCTGGCTGGAGAACTGTCCTGGGCTCCCTGGCACCTCGCGTCCCCACTCAGCCCAGGTCCGGGAGGTTGTACCTGGAGGGCGGAAGCCCAGCTTCCTCACCTTCTTTGGGTGGTAGTCAGGAGATGTCTTTTGCACGGCGACGTTGGTGAGGTGAACATCTAGCAGAGGTTCGTGGTCAAGGGCCAGAGCAGACAAGAAGGGTGAGTCCTGCTCCATGAGACCCCCAGGGAGCAAACTGCGACCCTTGCTTGGGACTCAATGGGGGGCAGGCTGCAAAGCAGCCCAGCGGTCATGTGGTGGGGGAGGGCTTTGGAGTAAGATGGGCTCAAGTCCAAATCATGCCATCTGTCTTTACTGGCTGTGGGCGCTCTGAACCTGTTTCTCCAGCTATTAAGTAGCGACACAGGGTAGTATATCAACCTCCCAGGTGAGCTGGAAGATCAGATAAGAGGCTGTGTAGAAACACCTCGTACAGTGCCCAGCATGGCTGATATTATTAGATTAGGGTTTTTCCACTCAAGAGGAGAGAATCCTTTCTGACAAGTAGAGCGACCAAGTAGAGACATTCTGAGGACATTCTGAGCTCTCCATCACTAGGGGGCCTCAGGCTGGGTGGCCACTTTGTGGCACTATCAGAGAAGTGACCCAGCACTGGGGTGGGGTCAAGATGGCCTTTGAAGTCCCAGCGCCGAGAGTCTGCCTTATGGTAGCATCGCCATCAGCAGCACGTTGCCACTTACGGATGCTTACCCGATCATCTCATTTGTCCCCCAATCATTCCCATCTCACAGAAGAGACCGTCCAGCCTCAGAGAAGTTAAGAGTAGCCCCTCATGGTACATTCCCCCTGCCCCCGCATGGCTAAGCAAGAGGGATCCCCCGACCTCGTGAAGTGACAAGAAGTAGCTTGCTGAAGACTTGCTGGGATACTTCATAGCAGGGGAGGTAGAGGCCCTAGGTCACTGACCCAAGTCTAAGTCCCCTAAAATGTATGTTTCTCCATGTTTGTGGCATCTCAGACAAGGCGGTGTGGCTTCAGCCTCTCCAGAGAAGGTGAGTGTCCTCATTAAGCACTGTTTTCCTAGAAGGTCTTCTTCAGAGCTTTGCGACAACTTTTTTCCCTCGCATTTGTCTGAGAGTTTTTCTGCCTTACTTCCGAAAGAAGAAGCACATAACAAACCACTAAATAGGAAGAGAGCCCTTACATTTCTGGTCAATCGATTTTCAAAAAGGGTGCCAAGGAGTTCCTGTTGTGACTCAGTGGGTTAAGAAGGACATAGTGTCCCTGAGGATGTGGGTTCGATCCCTGGCCTCACTCAGTGGGTTAAGGATCTAGCATTGCTGCAAGATGTGGGGTACACATGCAGCTTGGATCCGGTGTTGCTGTGACTGTGGCTAGACCACAGCCACAGCAGCTCTGATTAGACCCCTAGCCCTGGAACTTCCATATGCCGTAGGTGAGGCCACAAAAAGGAAAAGAGTGCCAAGGCAATTCAGTGGCAGGAAGCATAGACTTTTCAACAAATGGGGTGGGGATGCCTGGATATCATGTGTGAAATATTGAAATTAAACCCTTTCCTCACACCATGGACAGAAATTAACTCCTCATGGACCATGGGACCGAAATACAAAAGCCAAAACTATAAAGCGCTTAGAGTAAAATTTGGAATAAGTCTTTGTCACTTTGTGTTAGGCAGAGCTTCTTATAGGTGACACCAAAAACACGGGTGACAAAGGAAAAGGTAAATTTAAAACTTCTGTGCTTCAAAGACATTATGAAGAAAATGAAAATATGGGGCAAGAAGATTTTTAGGGCAGTGAAAATACTCTGTATGATACAGTAATGATGGATACATGTCATTACACATTTATCCAAGCCCATGTAAACTATGGACTTGGGGTGCTTATGTTGTATTAATGTAGGTTCATCAATTGCAGCAGATTTACCACTCTGGGGATTGGTGTTGATAACGGGGGAGGCTATGTGTGTGTGGGCACAGGGCCTGGGGTCTGTGGAAAATCTCTGTACCCTCTTCTCAGTTTTGCTGTGAACCTAAAACTGTTCTAAAAAAAAAAATGCCCTATAAAAAAAAAAAAAGGACAAACCACAGAATGAAAGAAAATATTTGTAAATCATGTATCTGATAAGAGAGCAGTATTAAAAATACATTTAGGGAGTTTCCATTGTGGCTCAGCAGGTTAAGAACTCAACTAGTATCCATGAGGATGCGGGTTCAATCCCTGGCCTCGCTTAGTGGGTTAAGGATCCGGCATTGCTGCAAGCTGCAGCATAGCATAGGTCACAGATGCAGCTTGGATCTGGCGTCACTGTAGGCCGGCAGTTGAAGCTCCGATTCGACCCCCAGCCAGGGAACTTCCAAATGCTACAGGTTCGGCCATAAGACAGACAAACAAACAGACAAACACACAAAAACATTAAGAAACTCACAACTCAACAATAAAAAAGACAACCCAATAAAAAAATGGGCAAAGACTTTGAGTAGAAATTTTTCCAAAGATTTACAAATGGCCAAGAAGCCCACGAAAAAGATGCTTAATATCATTCACTACCAGGAAAACGCAAATTGAAACCACTTCACATCGACTAGGGTGGCTAAAATAAAAAAGGACAGATAATAACAAGTGTTGAAGAGGATGTGGAGCAAATGGAAATCTCATACCATGCTGGTGGGACTGTAAAACAGTGCGGAGCTTTGGGTAATAGCCTACTGGGTCCTCAAAATGTCAAATATAGAATTACTATGTGACCAGCAATTCCACTCCTAGGATATACCCAAGAGAAATGAAAACATATATTCACACAAAAACCTGTACACAGTATTCACGGCAGCATTATTCCTAACAGTCAAAAAGTGGAAATAACCCAAATGTGCATTAACCAACAATGGATAAATAAAATGTGCTATATCCATACAATGGAATATTGCTTGGCAATAAAAAGGAATGACATACCGATACATGTGACCACATGGTTGAACTTTGAAAGCGTTATGCTTAATAAAAGAAAAAAAGATACAAAAGACCACATGTTGTATGAATCCATTTATGTGAAATGTCCAGAACAGGCAAATAGAGAGAGACGAAAGTGGTTGATAGAGCTGGGAGGGGGGATTGCAGGGAAATGGGAAATGACACCTAATGAGTACGGGCTATCTTTTAGGGGATGGTGAAAATGTTCTCAAGCCGATTGTGGTGATGGGCAAGTGGCGATGATAAGAACCACTGGGTTATATGCTTTAACTGGTGAACGATGCGCTATGTGACTATGTCGCAATACAACGGTTTTTTAAAAAAGAGAAAAGGAGGATGTCCAGACCAAGGAAGCTACTGGCTTGAAGAGGGGAACTCGCTCCTTCGGATGGAGGAAGGACCCACATTTCTCCTCCCCACAGGCAAATGCCTGTGGGGAGGAGAAACCGGGGACTTTCCTAGTTTCGGAGAAGCAGCGGATAAAAGAGGAGACTGGGTGACTTGGTCTGCTGACCTCAGAGCCTCCTCTCTCCACAGATGGACCTGAAACCAAGTTCCAATGGATCAAAGAGCTAAGTGGCAAAAAGAAAACTCAGTGTGAGCAAACAACTGAACCAGTCCCTAGTTAAGTGGAACTGATGAGCTGTGAAAACTTCGGGGGGTAAAGAATTTTCTTAGCTTAGCAACGATGGCAGAAATCACAGAGGAAATCAGTGGACACAGCCAACTCTATGAAAAGGAAATTAAGCAGACGTCAAGGCAAAAATGAATGGCGGACATGATCAGAGAAGAGATTTGTAATGAATATGACAGGCTAACGTTTTGTCACAAGACGATTCTGCATGAATTGTTAACAATAAAATTTTATGACACTAATAGATAAATAGATAAAGGATAGGAAAACATGAAAGAGAAAATATCACTCTAAAAGACCATCTGGGAATGTGCCCAAAGTGTCTAGTAATAAGAGATACACAATTGTAAAGGGATGTAAATGGGGGGGAAATGCAAATTGGAAGAGATGCAAGTTCTAAGACAAGAATCTGCTTCCCCATCAAGTCAGTTGCATTTTTAAAATCTTTTTATTAAAAAACAAATGACCAAAAAACTCAGAATTCCTGTCAAGGCTCAGCGATAATGAATCCGACTAGCATCCATGAGAACTCGGGTTTGATCCCTGGCCCGGCTCAGTGGGTTAGGGGATCCGGGGTTGCTGTGAACTGTAGTGTAGGTCGCAGAGGCAGCTCTGATTTGACCCCTAGCCTGGGAACATCCATAGGCCGTGGGCTTGGCCAAAAAAAAAGAAAGAAAGAAAGAAAACCCACAGAATAGTTATAAGAATAGTATAATGAATGTCCATATATGCTCCACCTACATGTGCCCCCTGTTTCAGAAACATCCTATTAAATAGATTGGCCCCAGTACTGGGCATCTGGGGTGAAATGGGACCTGTCAATGGCAGGGTGAAAACATAAATCTTCCAGAGAGCAATCCGGGAGTTCCTGTTGAGGCTCAGTGGTTAACGAACCCAACTAGCATTCATGAGGACTTGGGTGGGATCCCTGGACTGGCTCACCAGGTTAACAATCTGGCGTTGCCATGAGCTGTGGTATAGGTCGCAGATGCGGCTTGGATCCTGCATTGCTGTGGCTGTGGCGTAGGCCAGCAGCTGTAGCTCCAATTCAACCCCTAGCCTGGGAACCTCCATATACCTACCCGAGGTGCAGCCCTAAAGAGGCCAAAAAACAAAAACAAAAACAAAACAGAGAGCAATCTGGCCTCATGGCCTTAACACAGTGTTTATGCTTCTGTGACATCATACAAAGAAAGAAAATGTTTACTGTAGTAAAAGATTTGTGTAAAAATGTTTCTTTGCAGCATTAAATTCCATAATAGGAAGAAACTGACTACTTTCCAATGCCTGCTGCCCAGAGGACTAGTAAACTAGTTAATCTACTCATTAGATTTGTATGCTTTGTAACTAAAAAAAAAATGTTTATAAGGAAAATACTTTTGTAATGGTCAGGGAAAAAGAAGTTTTATTTATGCAATGGGATCGCTCATATATAAAAGGCAAAACAACAAGAAAAAAATCTGGGAAGAAATACATCAAGAGTTAGTAGTTATTCCTAGAGAAGTGTGACTAGAAAAGGTTTTTTTTCCTCCCCCCCTTGTACATTTCTGCATTTTCTGATTTGTCTTTAAAGAGCTATACTGCGGTGTACTTTTATTACAAAGCCCAGGTCCTTTAAATGTTCCATTGTCTTTATTATGAAAGTAATGCCTATCAGTTGTAAGAACAACCCATAATATAGAGAAATGTGTGAAGCTGAAAATAAGTGTTTCCTGGAGTTCCTGTCGTGGCTCAGTGGTTAAAGAATCCAACTTGGAACCATGAGGTTTCGGGTTTGATCCCTGGCCTCTCTCAGTAGGTTAAGGATCTGGAGTTGCCGTGAGCTGTGGTGTAGGTCGCAGACATACCTCGGATCCAGCGTTGCTGTGGCTCTGGTGTAGGCCTGTGGCTACTGCTCCGATTCGACCCCTAGCCTGGGCACCTCCATATGCTGCAGAAGCAGTCCTAGAAATGGCAAAAAGACAAAAAAAGAAAAAAGAAAAAAAAAGAAAGAAAGTGTTTCCTGACCTGATTCTAATCCTCTGCATTTTTCAGAGTTAATAGATGGGTGACTATCCTTTCACACTTTCTTCTAAACAGGAACACACTTCCCTCAAAGCAAAAATGGGCTTATAAGCATCCTAGTTCTATCACAGATACATTTCCATGACATCCCAACACACCTTGTTGTATTCAACAGCGACTCGGGGTCATTCATGGAAATGCTTTCTATTCATCTCACTGACTCTCCAGGGTGGGTTAAGCTGTTTCTGCTTGTTTACTATTACAATGTTGCAGTGAATATTTTTGTATTTGGGTATAGGCATGTATATATTTGAATAATTGTGTGTAAACTATATATATGTATCATACATATTTATTTAAAATCAGGTTTAAAATATATTATTATACATTATTATTTTGTGATCCAAAGTTGCGTTATTATTTAGGGGTTTTGTTGTTGTTGTTGTTTGTCTTTGGCCTTGCCTGTGGCATGCAGAAGTTCCCAGGCCCGGGATCGAACTCACGCCACAGCTTCGACCTGAACCACAGCAGGGACAATGTTGGATCCTGAACTCACCGCAGTACCAGGGAAATCCCAAGAGTTGGTTTAGTATTTTAAAAGTTGGCATGTACTATCTGAAGCAATTATGGTAAAATATTAATATCTGCTAAATCTGGAGGGTAGATGAATAGATTTCTGTTAGTCTTTTCTGCAGTTTCCTATAGAATTTAAATATTTCAATATTTAAAAATTAAAAATAATTAAAAGAAGTGGAAAATTATTTATATGCGCTCACTGTGAAAACAGAAAAGCCTCATTAAACAGAAGCTAGACCTGGGAGAGGCCTTTGTTTAATAAGGCACCGTGGTGTCTGGAGATAAGCAAACACTTTTAAATGGGGGCAGGGGGACCCCTAACATGTACTGAGTAGTCCCTCTGGGTTAGGCACTGAGGCTTTACATGCATCATTTAATTTTAATAAAAAATGAGGTGGCAAAAAATGAAACTAAAATAAATTTGGGAGTTCCCGTCATGGCTCAGTGGTTAACAAACCCGACTGGTATCCATGAGGTTGCAGGTTTGATCCCTGGCCTCGCTCAGTGGGTTGGGGATCCGGCGTTGCCGTGAGCTGTGGTGTAGGTTGCAGATGCGGCTCGGATCCCGCACTGCTGTGGCTCTGGTGTAGGCTGGAGACTACAGCTCCAATTCGACCCCTAGCCTGGGAACCTCCATATGCCGTGGGAAGCAGCCCTGGAAAAGGCAAAAAGCCAAAAAGCCAAAAAGCCAAAAAAAAAAAAAAAGAAAGAAACTCTGAAGCTGGCTAAGTAGAAAAACAAATTGTAGAAAATACTCAGGAGGGCCTAGGCCCATTCTAACATGGAGGGAATGCAAATATATCAGCTTGGGCAGATACTTAATTGAATGATGAAATTAAGGCAGAGCCATGTGAAATGGCTAAAAGCACCAGCTGGGTTGCCCAAGCCAGAAGCTTGGCAGCATTGCTTGCCATTTCCATCTCTCCCATGTGCAGGTAATCTCGTTCTGCTGATTTATCTCCTAAATATTTCTGGATTGTCTACCCCTTTTCCTCTAATGCTCAGATCTAAAAGTCGAGAACAATTTTTTTTTTTTTTGTCTTTTTAAGGCCGCACCCATGGCATACAGAAGTTCCCAGGCTTGGGGGCGAAACGGAGCTGCAGCTGCCGGCCTATATCACAGCCACATCAATGCCTGATCCGAGCTGCGTCTGCAACCCTTACCACAGCTCATGGCAACACCTGATCCTTAACCCACTGAACAAGGCCAAGGATCGAACCTGTGTCCTCATGGATACTAGTCAGGTTTGTTACCACTGAGCCATGATGGGAACTCCTAAAAGTCAAAAACAATTTTTGAGGTGTATATTTTAACCAGATGATACATTCACATGGTACAGGTCGCAGTGTGGTTGGGGGAGGGACGGACTGGGGCTTTGAGACTGGCATGTGCACACTGAGGTATATGGAATGACTGGCCAACGGGGACCTGCTCTATAGCACAGAGAACTCTACTCAATATTCTGTGATAATCTATGTGGAAAAAGAATCTGAAAGAGAGTGGGTGGGTGTCCATGTATAACTGACTCACTTTGATGTAGAGCAGAAATTGTCACAACCTCGTAAATCAACTACACTTCAATAAGACGTTAAAAATAAAAAAATTAAAATGTATATTAGGAATATCTCCTTCCCACCCCATTCCCCACCCACCCATTTCTCCCCCAAAGGCAAATTCTATCTCCAGAATTTATCCTGTTGGATGAAATCCCCGAAGGGAATTACTAGGTCAGAGGACCTATGCATTTGTCTTTTGATAGGCATCTGCCAGATTGCCTCCTAAGTGGCTGTACCAGCTCACACTCCACCAGCAAGGTATGCAGTCCCTCGGCCTCGCCAATATAGTGTGTTATCAACTTTTTAATATCTGCCAATTTGCTTGGTGTAAAGGGCATTGTATTCAAGGGAACGAGTGAGCCAACGACTAGGCACATAAAAGGATGCAAACATTCTCCAAAGAGGCTCAAAGAGTCCAATCCTATGAACATGGATCAATGTGAAATGATCATCAAGCAGAGAAGCTTGGAGTGGAGTTGCTCTGAGCAGAGCAGAGATGCTCCCTCGGATCACTGGGGGATCCGCCCCCACCCAGGACTGAAAGGGACCAGGTCTGCTGTGATCACAGCTGTATCTCCTGTGGCCAGACCAGAGCTGGGCCCTCAGCAAACATCTGTGGAATGAATGAGTTCTCTCTGGACCAGCCAGGGGACATGCTGGGGCAGGCTGCATGGGGGATGCTGGGGGTGGGGAGTGGCTCCCAGGATACACTGGTCGTCGATGCTGTTCAGTGTGAAGCGGGTGTTGGAGAATCGGGCGAAGCCATCCCGGTATAACCAGGCCCGCAGTGGGATGTACTGGGTGGAGGCGGGAATGGAGAGAAAAGGGTAGGAGGATCACTACCGGCACTTTCGCACCTCCGAGCTTTTGCACCTGCTCTTCCCCCAACTGGAAAGTTCTGCCTTCTTTCCCACATCAAGCAGCCTTCAAGAATCTGCTCAATCTTCAGCTTCCTTTGTTTGATCCCCGGGGGGTGGGGATGGGGGCGGGGAGATGCAGAAGGGGACAAAATTCATCGGCCTCTTCTCTGCTCCACCAGGTGTAACATCTGCCCGCTCGGGGTGTGTACGTGTTTCCCATCAGACGGAAAGCTCCAGGAGGGCAGGGGCCGAGCCCGTCCCAGACAGCCCCATATCCTGTATCCAGCATAGGTTTTGCGCCAGGAAGGTTTAAGTGTTGGTCGAATGCATGGGTGGAGGGAGTATAGCAATTTCTTGGCTGAGAGTAGGCCGTCTGGATCTGAATCCCAGCTCTGCCCCTCCCCAGCTGTGTGAGCTCAGGCAAGTCACTCAACCCCTCTGATCTGTCTTCTCATCTATAAAATGAGGCTAATCAAAGAACCCTGGTTATTAGGAGGACTGAATGAGATAAAACCTGCTGAATTCTGGACCTGGTACTTAGTAGGCGCTCAATAAATGCTGGCTGTGCTCATCATGGATGACTGAATGAATAAGGAAGGAAGGCAGAGGGACAATTCAGATTCTGGGGCCTTGAGATGGCAAAGCTTGAGTCTGTTTACCCAACCCCGGACTCTCCCAGGTAGGTAAAACCAGACAACTAACACAGGTGCCCCCAGAATGGCTTCTGCCCCCATCCCTGGTCCAGCTGCCCCTTCCCCACCTCTGGAGGAGGGGGCCTGTCTTGGTCACTCACCGACATCACCAGCACGTAGACACGCAGGTCAAACTTCCGGCCTGTCAGCCAAGAAAAGAATGAATCAGTATAACAAATATTGATTGTGTTGCGGCCACTGTACTAGGTTTGGGGGATCGAGCAGTAGACAGGCAGACGTGAAACCCAATAAAACCACAGGAGGCCTCGGGTGGGAGGAGCTGAGTGAGCAGAGGCCCCAAGGGGAAGAAAGAGCTGGTCCAACGGCAGAGCAGGAGACCAAGCCAGTGAGGTCGACAGGGGCCAGGTCAGGTGCAATTTGGGGATTTTGTTCTACCAACTATGGAAAGCTACTGAAGGGTGTCTGATCCCTCTGGCGACTGTGTTTGGAGTGGAGTGAAGGGGACCAGAACAGCGGGCATCAGTGAGGAGGCTGGCACGGTTGTCCCAGAGGGAGAGGACAGTGGCCAGAACTGGGATGGAAGGGACCAGGCAGATGCAGGAGCTGTGTGGGAGCTTGATGAAGAACCGGATGGGGGAGGGGAAAAGAGGGCGGACCCAGAACAGTCTCCCGCTGCCAGCTCAGCTGCCAGGGCTGGAGGGGCTGTGTCCCCAGGTGAGGAGGCTGGGGGATGCGCCAGTTGGTGTGACAAAGACAAGGGCTGGACGTTAGTCCTGTTGGATTTAAGTTACCGAGGGCGGCCTGAGAGGGCGTGTCACAGGCTTCGGGGCATCGGGGTCTGGGGTGCGGCGGGACAAGGTCTCTGCTGAAGACAAAAAGCTGGGAGACAATGGATCTGGATCATGTTCCAAGCCATGAGAAAGGAGGGGCTCACTGGGAGAAGAGACCCAAGGACTGCCCCCGGGGAAGGACATTGCCCCAGGAGGTGACAGGAGGCAAGTGACATTGAAGCTATTCCTTGAGGGCCCTTCAGAGCGCGGGCCCCTCTCAGACAAGACCCTCCCGAGTCACGCCCCTCCTCCCTTGCAGCCTGCGGTGTCTGTACTTCTCAGCCCCGTGCAGGAACCGCAGAGGTAGAGACAGCCTGGGGAAATCCAGGAAGGCTTCGTGGAGGAGGCTGGTTCCACCTCAGGCCCTTGGCCCTTGCAGCATCCTCTCCCTCCAAATCTACCCACAGGTGACTCCTAGTTGAAATTCAGGTTCAGCTCATGCAAGTCACCTCCACAGAGAGGCCCTCCCTCAGGTTCTGCCTGATTGACTTCATAACACCCACACACACACCCGCTCCCCGCTGTGTGGAACCATCTTGCTTTGTTTCCAGTTTACTGCCGTCTGCTCCTCTGGGGTGTGAGAGAGCAGGGTGGGCAGCCAGCACCGAGGATGGTGGTTGGCACGAGTAGGTTCTTTAAGTGTTTTTTAGATAAACGCGTGCAGGAGTTGGTTCTTACAGAAGGAAGAGGATTTTAGTGAACCAGGAAGGGAGAGGGAAGGCCATGCTGGGCAGAGGGATCCCTGGGGGCAATGGCTAGAAGGTGTGGGCATGCAGGATGGAGCGCCACCATCTTTTCACCCCTTCACACCCCATGTCAGGCTGAGCCCACAATGGGCTGCTAATTGAGGTTTGTTGATTGACCAACTGACCGTTCTGTGGAAGGGCAGGGAGCAGAGACAGCCATCGTACCTCCTATCAGGTAGGGATTTTCAATGTAACGCTGAGCTACATAGTTCTCCACTGGAATTTCATCTTTCTGATCTTCAGAGCTTCTTGTGTCCTAGTTGTGATAATAATTGTTGTTAACATTTTTGAGCATTTCCTGTGTATGAGGCATTGTGGTAGGCACCCTACTTGAGGTCCTTAAATCAACCCTGTCAAGAAAGTACTATTGTTGAAGTCAGCCGTATAATGAGACACCAACATCCAGTGCTTCCACTGACATGTGGAATCTGAAAAAAGGACAGACGGAACTTCTTTGCAGAACAGATGCTGACTCACAGGCATTGAAAAACTTATGGTCTCTGGAGGAGACAGTTTGGGGGGTGGGGGAATGTGCCTGGGGTGGGGGGATGTGCCTGGGCTGTGGGATAGAAATCCTGTAAAATCAGATTGTTATGATCATTATACAACTACAGATGTGATAAATGCATTTGAGTAATAAAAAATTAAAAAAAAAGAAAGTATTATTGTTTCCCCCATTTTACAAATAAGAAACTAAAGCACAGAGAGAGGGAGTAACTTGCCCAAGGTCACACAGCCAATCAGTAATATAACTGGAGAGTGGACCTATAAGGGCTAGAACTTGGGCATTTAACCTCTAGATCTGTGTTGCCCAAAAGGGCAGCCACTGGCCACATTTGACTATATATATTTATATTTAAATTGATTAAAAGGAAGTGACGTTACATGAGATGACATGGATAAACCTTGAAGGCTTCATGCTAAGTGAAATAAGCCAGACATAAAAAGACAAAAATTATATGATTCCACTTATTTGAGGTATCTACAGTAGTGAAATTCATAGAAACAGAAAGCAGAAGGGTGGTTGCCAGGGGCTGGGGCAGGGGGGCAGAAAGAGGTTAGCGTTTCATGGACACGGGTGTCAGTTGGAAAAGATGAAAAAGTTTTGGAGATGGACAGTGGTAATTGTTGCACAAAGCTATGAAGGTACTTAATGCCATTGAATTGGACACTTAACTATGATTACGCTTGCAAATTCTATGTATACTTTACCACAATAGAAAAGGAAATAAATGAAAAATTCAATCTTTTAGTCACACTAGCCTCATTTCAATGTCGGACATCAACATGTCGCTAGGGGTCAAGGCATCGGAGACCACAGGTGTGTGACATTTCACCACTGTAGAAAGTTCCACAGGTCAGGGTGCCTGGAGCACCACCCAGGCCCCCAAACACATTCCTTTCCTTTCTCTACCTGCTAATCCTTTGCAAACCAGCCCAGCTCAGGAAGAACAGCCATGTTCCTTCTCTGTCTCTGTCTCTGTCTCTGTCTCTGTCTCTCTCTCTCTCACACACACACACACACACACACACACACACACACACAGTACCTCACCACCTGCGAAGCTCTTCCCCACCCATTGTCTCCTTCCCAGTAACTTTGCGAAGAAATCAAGACCCAAAGGCAAATGTCACACACTTAGTGAGGTCACGCACCAGCCAGTGGCCGTGAGCACTGGAACTCAGGGCTTCCGGGCTCAAGCACAGAACTTTCTACACCTACCATCACCCCACCCTCAAGCGGCTTCAGGATGAAGGCAGGATCAAAGCTCTTCTCTTTCTGGGACTTGGATCATCCCCCATCTATACTCACGTGGCTGCCAGAGGGGTTGATGGCGCTCCGGGAGGGCTGGGCCTCCAAGCTGGTGAGCTTCTTCCCAGCGGTGCCCTGACAGTTTCAAGGGAGGAACAGGGGACACATGGCAGAGAGAGGAGATTCCTTTATTAAGCACCTGTGAGCTGCTGGTGCAACAGGTGCTGGTGGAGGATGAGTTCTGCCATCCTGCTCCTCACACCCACCTGGCACCATGATCATCTCTAAGGCTCAGAGGGGTTCGGCAGTTTCCCCACGACCATACAGCTGCTGAGTGGCAGAAGCAGGATGGGAGCGGGGATTTCTACTGAGCCTGTTCTTGGGACAAGAGTGGGTTTGGGGGAGGGAGGGAGGGAGCTGCTTCAGGCTCAGTTGAGGACCTAGAAGAAGACTTAGCCAAACTCTGCAGCCAGGTGAGCAGGAGGCCCCGGAAAAGAACGACTACTATTCTCTTTGGCACGTTAACTCACTGCATCCTCAGGGGTACTATTACTATCCCATATATGAAGTCACAAAGAGGTGAAATGACTTGCCCAAGGTCACACACTTATTAAGTGGCAAAGTCAAGGGGTTTTTTTGTTTGTTTTTGTTTTTTGTCTTTTTAGGGCCACACCTGCAGCATATGGAAGTTCCCAGGGTAGGGGTTGAAGCTACAGCTGCCAGTCTACACCACAGCCACAGTGGCACAGGATCCAAGCTGCATCTGCGACCTACACCACAGCTTGTGGCAACAATGGATCCTTAACCCACTGAGCGAGGCCAGGGATTGAACCTGCAACCTCATGGATACCAGTCGGGTTCTTAATCTGCTGAGCCACAATGGGAACTCCAAAGTCAGGGGTTTTGGGTCCAGAGACCTTTGCACATGGGCAGGCCTGTGGGCAGAGCTCTCTGCCAACTTCTGGTCCCTGAAAGGGCAAGAGAGGGAAGAGGTGGGAGAGACGAGCTCACCTTTCTCCAGTCCATGATGTCCTTAAGCCTCCGGAAAAGGAAAATGCCCTTCCCCTGTGACCGGGCTACCTGGGGTTGGGGGTGAGGGCAGAAAGGTTGGCTCTCAGCTCTGTGTGATTCCCCGTTGGGCCCTGGGCTGGGGCCCCTCCCCAGCATTTCTCTGTCTCCATCTCCCCCATGGGCCCCCAGCTCTCCCTGGAGGAATGGCCTAGCCCAGCCCTGGAGGGGCTGGGATGGCAAAGGTGCTATAAGCCTGGTGGGAGGGAGAGAGAGAAGTGAGGAGGAAAGTGAGAGACAACTTGGCTCATGAAGGCACACAATTGCATGAATAATACAAAGGGGCAGACAATTAAAAAACCATTTCTAACAGTCCTGGGAACATATCATCCAATTCTTTTTTTGGAAATCAATTTGCCTTCCTAATTAGATTTTACTTCAGCTAATACTGAAATCAGTCTGCCTTTACTGAATCCCAGCATGGATAATTCAAAGCTTCATGGAGTCTAGGGGCTAGAGGAATCTTTAATATCATGCAGAGCAGCCAGAAACCCAGGCATTGCTCCCTCGGGGAGATCGTTCTGCACCGATCACCCGCTGGCCTTGCATATTCATGGTGCC
The DNA here is from genome assembly GCF_016906955.1 of Phacochoerus africanus. Classification (NCBI taxonomy): domain Eukaryota; kingdom Metazoa; phylum Chordata; class Mammalia; order Artiodactyla; family Suidae; genus Phacochoerus; species Phacochoerus africanus. The sequence goes on from NC_062546.1 coordinate 27,645,012, forward strand.
AGAGGGCTCACTGCCCTCCCTCCCCCACCCCGACAGCCCACTCCCGTGCAGATTAGCTCTATTAAGCAGTCATCCAAAAGGTATATATTAGGTGCCTATTGTGTGCTTAGCTTCATGCTATACCAGGAACACAGACCTCATGGAGCTTCCACAGCCTAACCTGTGTTGAGCTAAAATCTGCCTGCCTGATTCTGGCCTGTAGGGCCTCCTAGAACAAATCTGATTCCTGGGCTCCAGAACGGCCCTTTGTTATCCACAAGCACTGAACAGCTCCCCTGAGTCATCTTTCTCCAGCATAAAGGCACCCAGCCTGTGCAAACTCGTCTTTCCCTCTCATCGCCTCTGAGCATGGCCTGGCTGGTCAAAGCAAGGCTTTCTGCACAACGTGAGGCAGGTGGAGCCATCAGGCAGGGCTATACAGGTTGTCCACTGCCAGAAGGGCTCCCAGTCCTGGGCGCGGTGGGAAGTGAAACCCGGCCCTCCTCTGCCCACTTGCGCACTCTGGTTCAGGGTGGCCTGTGCCCAGAAGATGGGGTGCCCAGAAGACTGGAGCACTGGCAGTGGTACAGGGGCAGCCACACGTACACGGCTGTTTTGGACAGCAACTACTCAGTGTGCATCAAGGGCTTCCAACAGTGCACAGGCCCTTCACGAGAGAAGAGAGATGACCCAGTGTCAGCAATGAAGCGCACTGACTTCATTAAATTTCAGGAAACACACACAAAAACCCCAGTATGATAGCACTGCACACTCCCTGGGAATGGCTACAGTTAAAGGCAGACACTACCAAGTGTTGGCGAGGAGGTGGAGGAACTGGTGCAGTTCATGCACTGCATTGTGTGGAGCAGCCTCTACTCAAGCTGAGCATAGGCACCACTGTGACCCAGTAATTCCTTTCCAAGGTCACAGAAACACATGAACATGGGCACCCACGACATGGATGGGAACACCCAAGCAGCAGGATTCATAATAGCTCCAACCTCGAAACCCTCCAATGGATAAATATTCTCTCAATGGAATAGTATACAGCAGTGATTATTAAGTTTATAATTACCCACCTCAGGATGGATGAATCATATGAACCTAATGTTAAGAGAGACCCGATGTAGCTGTACTGCAGGATTCCAATTATATAAAGTCCAAAAATAGACAGAAGGAAGCTACGCCATTGGTAACTGGGGCTAGGGCACTGGAAGGGTTCTGTGTGTAATCTTGGGTGCTGGTGTTCGCTTTGTGAAAGTTCTTCAAGCTGTACCCTTAAAATCAGAGCTGTTTCTGTCTTATCAAACTTAAAAATTTTAGGTTCTTGAAGAACAAACTTGTGGCTGCCAAGGGGGAGGGGGAGAGAAGGGGATGGATTGGGATTTTGGGGTTAATAGATGCAAACCAGGAGTTCCCGCCATGGCGCAGTGGTTAACAAATCCAACTAGGAACCATGAGGTTGCGGGTTCGGTCCCTGCCCTTGCTCAGTGGGTTAACGATCCGGCGTTGCCCTGAGCTGTGGTGTAGGTTGCAGACGAGGCTTGGATCCTGCATTGCTGTGGCTCTGGCATAGGCCGGTGGCTACAGCTCCGATTCGACCCCTAGCCTGGGAACCTCCATATGCTGCGAGAGCTGCCCAAAGAAATAGCAAAAAAAAAAAGGAGTTCCCATCGTGGCGCAGTGGTTAACGAATGCGACTAGGAACCATGAGGTTGCGGGTTCGGTCCCTGCCCTTGCTCAGTGGGCTAACAATCCGGCATTGCCCTGAGCTGTGGTGTAGGTTGCAGACGCGGCTCGGATCCCGCGTTGCTGTGGCTCTGGCGTAGGCCGGTGGCTACAGCTCCGATTCGACCCCTGGCCTGGGAACCTCCATATGCCGAGGGAGCGGCCCAAGAAATAGCTAGAAAGACAACAACAACAACAACAACAAAACAAAACAAAAAAAGAAATAGCAAAAAAAGACCAAAAAAAAGAGAGATGCAAACCATTGCCTTTGGAATGGATAAGCAATGAGGTCCTGCTGTATAGCCCTGGGCTCTAGTCACTTATGATGGAGCATGACGGAGGATAATGGGAGACAAAGATTGTACATATGTATGTGTGACTGGGTCACTTTGCTGTACAGATGAAAATTGACAGAACACTGTAAACCAGCTATGATGGGGGAAAAAAATCACTTAAAAATTAAAAAAATAAAATTTTAAGTTCATATCTTTCAATGGAGACTTCTTTTGGTTGACTTCCCTGTAGCCACTCCACTGCCTTTTCTTCCTGGCTGGCAAAGCCCACCTCTCAGGATGTGGAGGCTGGAAAGACCAGATACTTGTTTTCCCAGCCTCCCTTGCAACTAATGGAAACCACGTTACCTGTTTCGGCCAATGAGACCTAAGGAGATATCTTCCAGGGGCTTCAAGGAAAGAATTTCATCCTAATTAAAAATTTTAAGGTTGGGGAGTTCCCGTTGTGCCTCAGAGGGTTAAGAACATGTCATAGTGTCTGTGAGGATTCAGATTCAATCCCTGGCCTCTCTCAGTGGGTTAAGGATCAGGTGCTGCTGCAACTGAAGCACAAGTTGCAGAAGTGGCTTGATGCTGCTCTGGCTGTGATACAGACCAGCAACGCAGCTCCGATTTAACCCCTAGCCTGGGAACTTTCACATGCTGCAGGTGCAGCTGTTAAAAAAAAAAAAAATAGGGTTGGGGAGAGATTGAGGGGTCAGGGGAAAGAGAGAGAAAAATGCCTGCCCCTCGTTTGAATGCTATGTCTGAGGAGGTGATACTTGCAACTACTGTGGCCATCTCACATTGGTAAGGTGACAGGTTTGACGACAGAAAGCCAACACACTGAGGGTGCAGAGGGGACAGAGAAGAAGCCTGGCCTTTTTTTTTCTTTTTAACTGCACCCATGGCGTGCAGAAGTTCTTGGGCCAGGGATCAAACCCACGCCACAGTGGTGACCCGAGCTGCAGCAGTGACAACACCGGATCCTTAACCTGATGAGCCACAAGAAAATTCCCAAGCCTGAGCCTTTAATGGCACCGTGGAGCACATCCCCAAACCCACAGCTGCCTACCTCCAGCTTTTTGTTTCTAGGATAATGAAAAGCTTTTATTGTTTAAAGTCTTGTTAGTCACTGACATGCCTGTTCTGGGAGATGCACTCTTAAGGAAATAATCCTCAAGAGTGGAAAATAAACTTCCTGCTTAGTGACATATCAGAGTTGTTAAGACTGGAAATCACCTACTATCTGGCTCTGGCAGACTCATTTCCAAGCGCAGTCTCAACCCTATTCCCAGTCCCATATGTTTTCCATGGCCTTGCTACCCCTCACCTTCCGCCAAGAGTTCAAGTCACTGACCCTTCCCCTTGAATCTGGGTGAGGCTTTAGGACTGTCTCGAGGAATCATGTACAGCAGAAGTGATGCTGTGTGAATTTCAATGCTGGATCATCAAAGGCAATACAGCTTCCACGCGGCTTTCTCTTTGGGGATAGTCACCCTTGGAACCCAGCCACCATGCTGTGAGGAAGCTCAGGTCACATGGAGAGGCCCACGTGGAGGGCAGCTGAGCCTTCCAGCCCTCAACCCTGGCTGAGCTCCCAGGCAACAGCCAGCACCAACTTGCCAGCAGAGCTATAGCCAGCCAGCTTGGCAGCAAATCAATCCTCCAGCCTTTGGTAAAGCCTCCCTGGTAGATGCTGGGGCAACAATGAGCCTCCCCTGTCAAGTGCTGCCCAAGCTGGAGGCTTATGAGCCAAATAAATAAGAGATGCTTGTCATTTCAAGCCCCTGAGTTTCAGGACATAGCTACAGAAACAAAACTTTAGGGGATGGTTCCTAATAATGGTAATATTAGCAGCTAACACTTCTCAACTATTTCCTATTACCAAGCACACATGCCTCATTAAAGCTTAAAAAAGGATTTACACACATTGCCTCATTAAAGCTTTAAAAAAAAAACCCTGTGGAGTTCCCATTGTGGTTTGGCAGATTAAGAACCTGACATAGTGTCCTTGAGGATGCAGGTTCGATCCCTGGCCTTGCTCAGGTTAAGGATCCGATATTGCTGCAAGCTGCATAGGTTGCAAATGTGGCTTGGATCCAGAGTCCCCATGGCTGTGGTGTAAACCGCAGCTGCAGCTCTGATTCATCCTCTACCCTGGGAACTTCTAAATGCTGCACATGCAGCCTTAAAAAAGGAAGAAAAAAAAAAAAACCCTGTACAAAGCCATTATTTATTATTATTATTATTATTATTTTTTGTCTCTTTAGGGCCACACCTGTACCATATGAAAGTTTCTAGGCTAGGGATCCAGTCGGAGCTGCAGCTTCGGTTTACACCACAGCCACAGCAATGTGGGATCTAAGCCTCATCTGTGACCTACACCAGAGCTCATCGCAACTCCGGATCCCTAACCCACTGAGCAAGGCTAGGAATCGAACCTGCATCCTCCTGGATACTAGTCAGGTTTGATACCGCTGAGCCACCACAGGAAGAACTCCCTGAAGGCATTAATTTTATCTCCACTTTGCAGCCAAAGAAACCAAGGAACAGAGAGATCAAGCACTCTGCTCAAAGTTACCCAGCCAGTAATCAGGTGACAAATCCAGTTTGGTTAAATCTGTGTTTCACAAGCTTGGGGCTCCTACAGCTCCTGCAAAGCACCAGGGAAATGCACAGAATCACGTGATCAACATGGTGTTTATCTCTGGGAGCATTGATCTTACTTGATAATTCAGGAGGAAAACTTTTATATTATTTTTATTAAAAGATCCGTTATTAATCAGAAAACAATATGAGTGGATTATTCAAATGAACCACACGTTCATTTTGCACCACCCATGGCCACTCACAGCCCTCGACCCCTTGCCTTGCCCAGGGGGGCCATTCTTTATGGGGCATTCACTGGATGCAGCAGATGTGGTTGGTGGTCTCCCCCCAGCAACCATTCCCTTTTTTCCCTGCCAATGGAGCCCCACCTGGGTCTCCTCTTCCCAGTGACCTGGCCCTCTGGGGAGGTCTGAGCACTCACAGTGGTCTGATGGCCCTGCCATGTGATGAGTTCAGGCCTGAGCCAGCAGGACGCCAGGGGAAATCCGCAGCAGGGACTTCTGGGAATTTGTGTGTCTTCCACAAAAGGGCCACAAGATTGGAGTATTCCCTTATTCCTGTGGCAGGTGGAGATGTGAGAGGTGAACCAGAGCTGCAGCAGCCTCGTTGTAACTAAGAGGAACGGTCAGCCCACCGTGCTGGGAATTGATGATGCTGCTGAGCTGCCCAGTGAAGCATCCCTGGAGTCGACTGTCATCATCAAAGGAAATTCCCTGGGGTCTGTACACTTGGATAAGAAAACATTTTTCATCTTTATTTTCATTAACCCCTGACCAGATTTTCGCATTTCCTTCCATTAAGAATGCAGGCGAGAAATTTTAATAATCTTACCCACGCCTGTGACTTTGCTCTCCAAAGACATCACAGTTATTTTCATATCACATTACAACTGTTGCTGATCTCTAGCTCCAAATACTGTTTATACTCATTCTGACCTTGAAATGATGGTAACTATTGGGCCTGCTGTTAGACTTCTCTTTAATTGTTAATGAAAAGCACATATATTCCTACGGCATAAAGAATGTTTTAATAGTCTGCGGTGACTGTGAGAAAGCACCCGCAGGGCTCTAACTGCAGGAGAGTGGCTGACAGAGTGCCAGCTGCTGCGGCTGAAAACCAGCCCTGCTTGCCAGGCCAATGACAGGGACACGAAGGCTGACCCCCTCCTGACAGCGAGGGGGTTGGGAGGCCTCAGCCTGGCCTCAATGATCTTCCCTTGGGCCTCAGGGCCAGTTAGAACCTTCCACCCACACTTCCTGCCCTATCTCCCTCACCAGGGTGCCACTTGGTGGTGAGACGGCTCCCCCAGCCTCCTCCCAGCTCCCTCCCGCTTGCCTCCGGGAAATAACTCTGGCCCTGGTGAGTCTTGTCTTGGCATCTGTCTCTCAGAGGACTCAGACTAACAGCTCGTAACTGTTTTTCAACCTAGTTTCTTTCTTTCTTTTTTTTTTTTTTCCCCGCTTTTTAGGGCCGTACTCCCTGCATATGGAGGTTCCCAGGCTAGGGGTCGAATCGGAGTTACAGCTGCAGGCCTAGGGCACAGCCACAGCAATGTGGGATCTGAGCCACGTCTGCGATCTACACCATTGCTCCTAGAAACGCTGGATCCCCAACCCACTGAGAGAGGCCAGGGATCAAACCCACAGCCTCCTGGATCCTAGTTGGGTTCATTAAATGCTGAGCCACAAAGGAAACTCCAACCTAGTTGCTTCCTTATATAATCTAACATACTTTATTTTATGCTGGGGAGTTCTCTGCTGTGGTGCAATGGGATCAGCCATGTCTTGGGAGCGCCGGGACACAGGTTTGATCCCCAGCTGGGTGCAGTGGGTTAAGGATCTGGTATTGCCACAGCTGTGGCTTAGGATGCAGCTGCGGCTCCAATCTGATCCCTGGCCTGGGAACTCCACATGCCATGGGGCAGCCAAAAGGGAAAGAACAAGAAAAACAAATTCCCAAAAACCCCACTATTCTGTGATGGGGTCCCCACATTTCACCGGATGCCAAAGAGGCACGAGAAGAGTTCAGAGCCCTTGCCTTCCTGTTTGCGCTACTGTGAGTTGGGTTTTCTGTTATCTGCTTTCCAAAACACACCAGTTCTTAAGAGATTTCAAGTGAAAAGGTGTGAGAAGGAGTCCCCGTTGTGGTGCAGTGGTTAACGAATCCGACTAGGAACCATGAGCTTGCGGGTTCGATCCCTGCCCTTGCTCAGTGGGTTAACGATCTGGCGTTGCCATGAGCTGTGGTGTAGGTTGCAGATGCGGCTCAGATCCCGCGTTGCTGTGGCTCTGGCGTAGGCCAGTGGCTACAGCTCCTATTCGACCCCTGGCCTGGGAACCTCCATATGCCGTGGGTGCGGCCCAAGAAATAGCAACAACAACAACAACAACAAAGGTGTGAGAAGCTGGGGTTGGGGCAACCTGGTATATGAGAAGGTTAAACCTTGGCACTTCCTGTCCTGCAGTTTGGACAGAGGCTCCCAAAGCCCAGAACAGCCCATGGTTCCCAGGAAGCTCACAGCCCTGGGTGAAGTGTGACAGCAGCTCTGCAGTCACACAGAGAGACTGACAGACAAGCCAGGACCCCGGGAGCCCAGCAAGGGAGGCTGGAGAAGCGAGCATGGTCCTAGGATCTGGGTCCCGTCCAATTCCCTGCCAATCCGGAGCGCCTGGGCTGGTGGCAGGGCAGCACACTGAAATGGAAAAAAAATGTTTGGATTGAGGCGATGTTTACACTAGTCTGGTGGTGTGGGAAGAGAGGTCCCTTTAGGGTGGCACGAAGGGGATGACACTGCTTGCTCCCTTCTGAGTCCAACTCCACTCCCTCTTTCCAGAACTGTTTTGCTGCCACCGAAGAGGAAGGGGCAGGCGTGGCAGGCCCTGGGGAACCATGCAGAGAGGACATCTGAGGGAAACCTGGAGATTATTGTACTAAGTGAGGTTGGTCGGACAGTGAAAAAAAAAACAAAAAAAAACACCATGTGATATCACTTGTATGTGGACTCTTTTAGATACAAATGAACTTGCTGCAGAACAGAAATAGACTCATAGGCTTTGAAAGCAAACTTATAGTCCCCAAAGGGGACAGGTGGAGGGAAGGAGGGATGGACTAGGGGGTTTGGGCCCGGCATGTGCACACTATCATATATGGAAAGGCTGGCCGACAGGGACCTGCTGTAGAGCACAGAGAACGCTGCCCAACATTCTGTGATCATCTATATGGGAAAAGAATCGGAGAAAGAGGGATGTGTGTATTGAACTGAATCACTTTGTTGTACAGCAGAAATGATCACAACATTGTAAACCAATTACGCTGCAATAAAAATTTTAAAAACGAAGGAAAAAAAAGACATCTGAGGGAAAAGGCAGGCCAGTGGCTGCCTCGGCTGGCCCCGCCGTGGCAATTATGTGAAAACCCTTGTGTGTGGCTGGACAAGGACCGACTGGGTCACAAAGACAGGCCCTGTGGGAAAGCAGAGGGATTTGGAGGGCTTGTCCCTCCATTTTCCAAGTTTAGGGCAACGTCCTATTTTTTACCATTTCCCCACACCAAGAGGAATCCAAACAACAGGACTCCAGAACTAACGATTGAGCCCAGTGGGTCTCAGAGTGTGGTACCCAGACCAGCAGCATCCTCGTGACCCCTGGTAAGATGGTCCATTTTATGTGTCAACTTGGCTGGTCAGTGGTGCCCAGCCATTTGGTCAAACACTCATCTAGTTGCTGTTGTGAAGATATTTTATAAATAAATGTGATTAACATGAGTAAACTTCAAGTAAAGGGAATCACTCTGGAGGAGGTAGGTGAGCTTCAGCCAATCGGGTGAGGGCTTAAGAGCAAACACTGAGGTTTCTGGAAAAAGAAACTATCCTGCCTGAAGACTGTAAAAGGGGAAGCCTGCCTGAGTTTTCTGCCCCCACAGATTTCAGACTTGCCAGTCCCCTCGAAATCACAGGAGCCAATTCCTTACACACACACAGACACACACACACACACACACACACACACACACACAGACTCACAGACACAGACACACAGACACCCTAATGGTTCTAGTTCCCTGGACAGCCCTGATGGGAATTTGTTAGAAATGCAGATTCTCAGGCCCCACACGACTGCATCTGATCTCTGGGGGTGGGTGCTTGAAGGCCTCCAGAAAATTCTCAGGTTTGAGAATTACTCCTCTCTAGTCTCACTCCTCAAAGTGTTGTCCGTGGACCAGCCCCAAAGGCATCACCGGGAGCTGGTTAGACAGGCGGATGCTCAGGCTCCACCCAGACCTGCTGAATCAGGCTCCGAATTCTAACCAGCTTCCTGAGGATTTGTGAGCGCATTCAAATTGGAAAGCCTGAGCCCATGCTTCCCAGGGGCAGGAGGAAGAGACGGTGTTGCCCGGACTCTTGGAAATACCAATAAAAAGGGTCAGTCATTGGGCACCTAAGTGCCAAGCCCTTTACACAGGGTGTGTAATTCATGAACACAACGTGTACACATTTTTTTTTTCCTTTTTAGGGCCACGCCTACACCATACGGAAGTTCCCAGGCTAGGGGTCGAATCGGAGCTGCAGCCACAGCAACGCAGGATCTGAGCCGCGTCTGCAACCTACACCACAGCTCACGGCATCACCGGATCCTTAACCCACTGAGCAAGGGCAGGGATTGAACTTGCATCCTCATGGATACTAGTCCCTTGAGCCAAGACAGGAACTCCACAATGTGTATAAATTCACTGAATTCTCTCACAACCCTGTGTGGTAGGTATGCCTGTAAATGTCACTTGACGGATGAGGAAATGGAGTGAGAGGAGTTGAGTAACCTGTTGAGGGTCATGCAGCTTGTAAGTGGCGGATCACCCACACCCCGCACAGGGCGCCTCAGGGATTCAAGAGTGAAAACGCTAATACAAGCGCGCGCACGCACTCACACACACACACACACACACACAGGCACACAGGCACACATGCGCACACACACACACACAGCCAAGATTCCTCCTCCTAATTACAGCTGTCATTGTGTCTGCCGCTAACAAAGGCCGGGGGCTGGGAAAGGAACAACTTAATATGCAATTGCTTGTTCTCAATTAGCACAAATTACCACTTGTCTGAGAAGAGGATGCTGGGAGTTGGAATCCGCCCTGGGTTGCCCTGTTTGTCTGCCTAACCCCCTTCAGAGCCCATCCCATTGGCTTCCTGCCTTCCCGGGAAGGGGACATAAGCCTTCCAGCAGGCCTCGTGGGGTGACATCAGGAGGCCTGGATAAACCTCAGCTCAGTCCCCTTTGGGAGCATCCATTGTTTTCCATGAGTTCCCTCCTCCACACACTTGTGTTTTGACTAAATCAGCCAACACTGGTGGGTCTCCAGCTCCACAGAGGAGCTGCTCCCACCCTCACCAACCTTCCCGGGGCCCGGCACGTTCCCAAGCCTGGAAACTACTAGGGGCTTTGGATGATGCCATTCAGGGCTATGGTGGTGTTGTCGTAAGAGACTGGCCCTGGCATGAGGCAGGGCTAAGGGGTTGGCAGGTGCTCTGCCACTCTTGCCCCTCCACTTAGTTTCCTTCTTTCTTTCTTCCTTTCTTCTTTCTTTTCTTTCTTCTTTCTTTCTTTCTTTCTTTCTTTCTTTCTTTCTTTCTTTCCTTCCTTCCTTCCTTCCTTCCTTCCTTCCTTCCTTCCTTCCTTCCTTCCTTCCTTCCTTCCTTCCTTCCTTCTTTCTTTCTTTCTTTCTTTCTTTCTTTCTTTCTTTCTTTCTTTCTTTCGCTTTTTTAGGGCTGTGCTCACGGCATATGGAGCATATGGAGGTTCCCAGGCTAGGGGTCAAATCAAGGCCAGGGTTCAAACCTACATTCTCGTGGATACTAGTCAGAGTCATTTCGGCTGAGCCACGACAGGGCCAGGAACTCCCTCCATTCAGTTTCTTGATGGCCCAAGGGCTCTCTCCAGATGCAAGGCCTTCGTGCATGCAGTTCCCTCTTCCTGGAATGCTCTTCCCTATCTCTGCCCTTCTTCAGGCCAACTCCTCTGCCTCCTTCAGGTTGAAGCTCAGTACTAATTCTTGTAACAACAATTATCATTCATTGCTATACCATAACTCATTTAGTCACACAACATTATCCCCTAGGTACTGCAGTTACTCTCTTTGCAGATGGGGAAACCGGGGCCCAGAGAAGTTAAGTAATCTGCCTGAGGTCACCCAGGTACAGCTAACATTTGACCAAGGGGTTTGGCCTCAGAGCCACTCTCTCACTTCTGTAGAGAAGACTGCTCACAGGCTGGGGAAATCCTCTTGATGTTTCCTCTGCTGACACCATTCTCTTTGTTAACACTCGGCACAACTGTGACCATACATGTATCCTCTGCACCTTGTCTGCCCTGGAGGAGGGCAGAGACCCATGTCTGACTTGCTGAGAGCTATAGCCCCGCCATCTAGCTCTGTGCCTGGCACATGGCAAGTGCTCAGTAAGTATTTGGGGGATGCTCAAATAAATAGGACTCAGGCTCCTCATCTTTAAAATGGGGCTGGTAGGAGTTCCCATTGTGGCACAACGGAAACGAATCTGATGAGTATCCATGAGGATGCAGGTTTGATCCCTGGCCTTGCTCAGTGGGTTAAGGATCCGGCATTGCTGTGAGCTGTGGTGTAGGTCAAAGACACAGCCCAGATCTGGCATTGCTGCAGCTCTGATTTGACCCCTAGCCTGGGAACCTCCATATGCCACCAGTGCGGCCCTAAAAAGACAAAAATAAATAAAATAAAATAAATAAAATAAAATAAAATGGAACTGTTAATACCTCCTCCTAAGGACCATTATGAGAACTGTAAAAACTTCCCACGGCCTGGCCATTGTTTTCATTCATAGCAAAAAGAGAGGCTCTGGAGTTCTCGTTATGGCTCAGGGGGTTAAGAACCGGACTAGTATCCATGAGGATGTGGGTGTGATCCCTGGCCTCACTCAGTGGGTTAAGGATCCGGCATTGCTGTGAGCTGTGGTGTAGGTCGCAGACATGGCTCAGATCCTGCGTTGCTATGGCTTTGGTGGAGGCCAGCAGCCACAGTTCCAGTGCAACCCCCAACCCCAGGAACTTCCATATGCCATGGGTGCGGCCCTAAAAAGAGAAAAGAGAGAGAGAGAGAGGCTCTGGATTCCCTTCCTTGGTGTCCTGAGGATCACTCGTTTATCTAGTGAACACTTTTGAGCACCTACTACGTACCAGCAGTCATAGGTGCTGGGTTCACACACTGCAGAGAAGAGGAGGTGATGTCAGCACTTTAGGGAAAGGCAGATGGTGCATCTAAGCCTGAATTCCCAGGCAGAGTCCTGTCCTGAGATGTGCGAGAGGAGGAGCCCTGCTCTGGGGCCCCGGACATCCCCCCGCCACGCCCCCCACACCGGGCACTCACAGGCTTCATGATCCAGGTGATTCCCGGGTTTTTGCGAAACTCCTCTACAAACAGGTGGTACTCGCATGGCATCTCAAAGGTTTTGGGGAAGAAGTCACACTTGGCTGCCTCCAGCTTTCCTGCCTCACGTTCCAGCTGTTTCCGGAACCGCTTCAGGTTCTTTACCATGTAGTTCTTGCGGGTCAGCTGGGCGGCACAAGGGCAGGCAGGCTGTTGGCGTGTGTGACCACTGCCTTGCTCCACCTCCAACTCCAGCCATCCCACCGGCTGCATCCCCTGCAACCCCCATTCTTTGTATGGTAAGAGTGAAAGTAACTTGTACTGAGAGCCTGCTATTCGGTAATTATCCCCACGTTACAGGTGAGGAAACTGAGGCAAGGCAATGTTGTCGGTTGCCCGGAGCTCTCCAGCCTACAGGCGGCACAGCCAGCATTTGATTCGGGCCTGTCTGACTTCAAAGTCCTTGTTTCTAACTGCTAAGCTGTGCTAATCTTTTTTCCTTGGTGGAGGGTGGGGTGTGAAGGACCAAAAAAATAGCTTCACTGCTTTGCCAGGCAAAGGAGGCCACAGCTGGCTAATGCCCTAAAGACATTGCCCTCCCTTGGGAGAGATTAGGAAGTGGTTTTATAGTTTGGAGTGGAAAATAGGGCCACAGATAAGGATCAGGGTAGATGCAAGCTTGTATTCTTCAAAGCTGGTGTTTAATGGTCCCGGGACTGGTCCTGGTGGTCCTCCTCCTTTCTGCACTAAACTTTTAAAAATCTCCCACCAGTGGCCTCTCCAGCCCCATCTTTGTGGTCTGACTCCTCCCAGACCTCCCTCCCACCTCCAGGCTCCAAACAGGTCCACCTGCCTCACCCCGATATCCCATAATCCCTCAAACATCCTGCTCCTTCCGCCTTTGCACCGGAAACCAGCCAGCCCACGACCTCAACCCCCAGCCCAAGATGGCCTGTTCGTTAGGCCTTAGATCCTTACCCCCTCGCCTTATTCAGCTCATCATATATCTAGGTCACATATACCCCACCTGGCCTGACCCCCAAATTCCCTTACACTTTTCCATGCTGGTTTGTACTCCCAAACCAGCACCTACTTGTGGCTACACCCAGTCCCCTTGTCCCCCTCCCCTGCTCCCAGCTCACCTCGTAGTGGTTTCGGAAGTGGCTGATCCGCACATGCTCATCCATGTAGGTGTGGTCGAAGTTCTCCCGGAGCCAGCTGACGTCACACCAGTAGAAATCCCACTCCCCTTCACTGGGGGCCGGGGTGGGACAAAAGTCATGCCCTGAGACCCTCAGCATGCTGGGGGGGGGGGGGTTCTGCCTCCCCCTCCCACCTGCCCCTAAGGTGCAGCTGAGAGGGAAGCAGCAGGGTGCCCATCAGGAGTCTCAAGGAAGTGTCCCTGGGCCACCTACTGCTCACAATGTGCTTTGTGACGCTGGAGTGAAAACTACAGAAATGTGCCTATAAAAATCCAGCTGCTGGCTTCCTTTGAACGATCAGCAGATCTGACCATCCTGAGCCCAGATGCCTCCCAGCACCCACCACCCTAGGGCACACCCTCTCCAGATCACAGTCCCTACCATGTATGGCCTGTGACAATTGGCCAACTCTGGAAGCATCCACGTAGGCACCCCTGAGCCCACATTACTGAGCAATGGAATTAGGTAACTTTATAAACTTTCCCCAGTTTAAAAAGCCCTCCTCTCACTGAATCCTCAGAGCAGCTCCCGAAGTGACTAACATCATGCCTGGAGCCCTAAGACAGCGACAGCCTTGCTCACGGAGGAACCAGCAGCCTCAGGATTCACACCCAAGCCTGCACGACTCCAAATTCAGACCCTGTCCTTCACCATCAGGCCAGAGAGGGGGACAGGAAACCAGACCGATCTACCAAATCCAGACACCACAGAGCTGTGGTGCACAGAAGAGGTGCTTGAAAAAGGCGTGACAGGGGAGCTCTCATTGTGGCTCAGCAGGCTAAGAACCTGACATAGTGTTGGGTTTGGTCCCTGGCTTTGCTCAGTGGGTTAAGGATCTGGTCTTGCTGAAAAGCTGTGGCACAGGCTGCAGATGCAGCTCGGGTCCCACATTGCCATTGCCGTGGCTATGGTGTAGGCTGGCAGGTGCAACTGCTGATTTGATCCCTAGCCCAGGAACTTCCATATGCCGCAGGTGCAGCCATAGTAGCTGCCATCATCAGCATCATCATCTCTGTAATATGCCCCCAAAGCACCCAAGAAAGGACCCTGCCATCTTAAATGACCCGTACTACAGCTTGCCATCAACAGCCAATTCCTAATTTTTCTTGTGGGACGATTTATTCAAACTCTGTCTCCCCTGCTAGGCTCCAGCACCAGGCAGCAGGCATCATGGATTCAAGGAACTCATTTGTTCCTTCATTTACTGAGAGGCTGCTGGGACAGGGAGGATGAGCCTGGGACTCACAGACAGCCAGACAAGGTGCAAACTCTAGCTCAAGTCCTTACTAGGTGAATGACCTCCAACACGGTATTTTGTGTGTGTGTGTGTGTCTTTTTAGGGCCAATCCAGCATAAGGAAGTTCCCAGACTAGGGGTTGAATCATAGCTACAGCGGCCAGCCACAGCAACGCCAGATCCAAGCCATGTCTGTGACCTCACTACAGCAACTCCGGATCCTCAACCCACTGATCAAGGCCAGGGATCAAACCTGTGTCCTCATGGATACTAGTCAGGTTCATTTCTGCTGAGCCACAACGGGAACTCTCAACATGGTTTTTCTTTTTGTTTTTTTCACTTAGTGTGTCCAGTTTTTTCATCAGGAAAATGGGGAGGATAATAGCACCTACTGGAAGGTTTTCTGGAATGATTTAAAGAGGTCATGCTTGTAAATTGCTGAAGAGTGTCTAGCAGGCTTAGCTATTGTCAGGTAACAAATACTGACTGAGCAGCATGGCAGGGCAGCTGGTTGCCCTTAGCCCTCATACCTCTGCTCCCTCTGTAACAGAATCCCCAGTGTTTCCCCAGGAAAAATATAGTCTACATTTTCCAGAATAAAGACAACATTTTCCTAGATTCTCTTGCAGCTAGATATGGCCACAGGGCTAAGTTTTAGCTAATGAATGTGAGGGACTTCTGGGTTGTGTCTTTCGAAGGTAGGACATACTTTTCCTTGTCTCCTTCCTACCTCCTGCTGCTTGGAATGTGGATGCAAGGCTGGAGCTCCACTTCAGACCATGAGGACGAGGGACTTACTCAAAGGAGAGCAGAGTGGAAAGATGGAAGCAGATGGGTCCCACGTTTCCATATCATCTCTAAGCCTCCTATAACTGGACTCCAGTGGGAGGGATAAATAAACTTCTAGCCTGTTGAAGCCTCTTTGATTTTGGGTCTTTCTTACAAGCTTCCAAATCTTAACCCTAGTATTAGCACCTACCGTGTGCCAGGGATGGCATGCCTGCTCATCTCAGTATTCCCAGAACCCAACACGGGAAAGAAAAGGTAGGCTTAGGGGTCATATAACTTGTTCAAAGTCAAAGAACTAGTAAGTAGCGAGGACCTGCCATCACCAGATTTATCCAGCAGGTCTGTGACAGCTGCGTAGAGAGCTATAGGACCCTGGCTGTGGAAGAGTCAAACTGAACTGAGTTTGAATTCTACTCTGACACTCACATGCTATGTGACCTTAAACGACTGACTTAATATCTCTGAACATAATTATATCTTGCTGGATGGTTGTAAGGCTTAAATAAGACAGAGATGGCATTCAGCAATGCACCTGACACATTGTGAATGCTAAATAAATGTTGGCCCCTCTCACAGTCAGACCGAGACAAGTCCCTGTGGCCACCAAGGGAACTAGGAGAAAAACAAAGGGTGAGCAAGACCTGTGAGACAAAGGGAAGGAGAGATGAGGCTTGGGGGTGTGTCTTACTCCTTCACTTCCACCCATCCTGGCCTGTTGCGAAGGACGTCCATGAGAGTATTCATGAGAGTGGTCTTGAACCGGATTGATGCTCTCTGCTCTCTGCAAGACAAGGCAACAGAACGCTTGCTCAGAATCAACTCTTTTCCTAGGATGGTCCAGAGTAAAAAGAGAAAGGAAGAAAGGTCAAGTCGCATACCTGGAAATGCCAAAATCTAGAATTACTGAATTTCAGAATTTAGCATCACAGCATGAAACCCTTAAAATAATCAAATTGAGAACTACAGAATCTTTGAATCATTGAAAAATAATAGCAACCATTTTCTTCATTGCCTCCTATGTGCAGACATGGTCTGGTTGCTTTACATAGGCCATGGCTAATCCTTAAATGTAAGTGCTTGCAAATCCCCCTTTCTGTCACTCATTTGAGAAGATGGAGTGGATATACTTTTCCATCTCCCTCCTACTAGTCCAACTAAAACCCCAGGACGTTAGATATAAAACAAACATAAGAAGACCACGAAGGAGTTCCCGTTGTGGCAGAGCGGAAATGAATCCGACTAGTAACCATGAGGTTGCTGGTTTGATCCCTGGCCTTGATCAGTGGGTTGAGGATCTGGTGTTGCTGTGAGCTGTGGTGCAGGTCGCAGATGCAGCTCAGATCCCGCATTGCCATGACTGTGGCATAGGCCAGCAGCTGTAGCTCTGATTCAATCCCTAGCCTGGGAACCTCCATGTGCCACAGGTGCAGCCCTAAAAAGACGAAAAACAAAAACAACAAAACAAAACAAAACAAAACAAAAAAACCCAACCACATTTGAAGAACATATAAAGAACACAGGAAGAAAGCAAAGATGTCCACTCTCACTACTCTTATTCAACATAGAACTAGAAGTTCTAGCCAGTGCAATCAGGCAAGAAAGGGGATACAGATCAGACAGGAAGAAAGAAAACTGTCTCTTTTTGCAGATGACTATGTAAAAATTCCTAGAGAATCGAAAAAACAACTCACAAAGTAAAAGGTGAGTTCAGTGAGATTATAGGATATAAAGAAAACATACCAAATGCAATTACATTTCTATATATTATCAATGAACACATAAACACTAAAATTAAAATGCAATTTACAATTACATTTATTTTATTTTAATTGTCTTCTTAGGGCTGCACCTGTGGCATATGGAAGTCCCCAGGCTAGGGGTCAAATTGGAGCTGGCCGACACCATAGCCATAGCAACGCTAGATCTGAGCTGTGTCTGCAACCTATACAGCAGCTCATGACAACAACAGATCTTTTAACCCACTGAGTGGGGTCAGGGATCGAAGCTGCCTCCTCATGGATACTAGTTGGGTTTGTTACCACTGAGCCACCTTGGGAACACCTACAATTACTTTTTAAAAGAGGAATAATTAGGAGCAAATCTAACAACGCAAGTGCAGGACTTAGGTACTGGAAACTACAAAATGCAAATGCAAAAAATCAAAGAAGATCTAGATAAACTGAGAATCCTACCATGTCGATGGAATGAAAGACACTGCAGAGTAGAGATGTCAATTCTCCTCACATTGGTGTGCAGATTTAATGTGATTCTTGGGATCAAAATCCTAGTAAGGTTTTTTGGAAGATATAAATAAGATAATTCTAAAATGTATATGGAAAGGCAAAGATATTAGAACTGGAATATCTAAAATGATTTTGAAAAAATAAAATGCAACCAATTTCAAAACATCATGTAGCGTTGCCGTGAGCTGTGGTGTAGGTTGCAGACGTGGCTCGCATCCCGCATTGCTGTGGCTCTGGCATAGGCTGGCGGCTACAGCTCCGATTCAACCCCTAGCCCGGGAACCTCCATATGCCGCAGGAGCGGCCAAAGAAATGGAAAAAAAAAAAAGGCCAAAAAAAAGAGAAAAAAACATCGTGTAGCTACAGTAATCAAGACTGTGTGGTATTGGCAGAGAGACATAGACCAAAGGAACAGAACAAAGAACCAAGAGATAGACCCACACAAATATGTCCAACTGAATTTTGACAAATGAACAAAAGCAATTCAATGGAGGAAGAATAGCCTTTTCAATAAATAGTGCTGGAGCAATTGGGTATGCATGTGCAAAAAATGAACCTAGGCTTAAACCTCATATTTTATACAAGAACTCACTCAAAATAGGAGTTCCCATTGTGGCTCGGCAGTACCGAACCTGACTAGTATCCATGAAGATACGGGTTTGATCCCTGGCCTCATTCAGTGGGTTAAGGATCTGGTGTTGCTGTGACCTGTGTGGTAGGTTGCAGACAAAGCTCGGATCCCATGTTGCCATGACTGTGGCGTAGGTCTGCAGCTGCAGCTCCGATTCGACCCCTAACCTGGGAATTTCCATATGCCGTGGGTGTGGCACTAAAAAGACAAAAAACTAAGTATGCAACTGCTACATAGCCCATCAATTGTAAACCTGAGCATTTATACCAGTGAAAGGAAAACTAATGCGCAAGCCCATACTTGAATATTTATGACAAATTTACTGATACTAGACCCAAACTGGGAACAACTCAGATGACCTTCAACAGGTGAATGGTTAAGCACATGATGGTATAAACACTCCATGGAATATTAGTCAGCAATAAAAGGGAATGAACTGTTTATACACTTGACAATCAGATGTATCTCTAGAGAATTATGCTGAGCGAAAAAGGCTAATCCCAAAAGGTTAGTATGTATTGCATGATTCCATTATAAAACTCTTTGAAATGACAAAATTATTAACATGGAGAACAGATTCGCAGTTGTTGGCAGTTAAGGATAGGGTACTTTGGGAAGGGGAGGGAGGGAAGTTGGGCGGGGAAGCGAAGGTGGCTATAAAAGGCACTATGAGGGAGCCTTGTGGTGATGGAGGTATTGCATATTTTGACTCTATCAGTGTCAATATCCTGGTGGGACACTGTGCTATAGCTTTATTCCATGTTACCATTGGGGTGAACTGGGTAAAGGGCATGTGAAATCACTCTGTATTACTTCTTACAACTGCATATGAATCCACAATTAAAAATTCAATTTTTAGGAGTTCCCGTTGCGGCTCAGAGGTAATGAACCTAACTAGTATCCATGAGGATGTGGATTTGATCCCTGATCTTGCTCAGTGAGTTAAGAATCCAGCATAGCTGTGAGCTGCAATGTAGGTTGCAGACACATCTTGAACATGGGTGTTGCCGTGGCTGTGGTGTGGTCCGGCAGCTGCAGCTCTGATTTGACTCCTAGCCTGGGAACCTCCACACGCCGTGGGAGAGCCCCTAAAAAAAATTATTGCCAAAAAATGCTAACCATCGTCTAAGCCCATAGTGAGTTGTTGCAGTAACATAAAAGATCGCTGATCTCAGATTACCACAATAAATAATAATAAGGAAAAGGTATGAAGTATTGTGAGAATTACCAAAATGTGACAGACATGAAGGGAAAAATGATGTTGGAAAAATGGCACCAAGACTTGGTTGATGCAGGGTTGTCACAAACCTTCAATTTGGAAAATATCTATGAAGAGCAATAAAGCAAAGCACAATAAAATGAGGTTTGCCTGCACATGTGCACACACACACAAACACGCACACATATATATGTGTGTGTGTGTGTGTGTACACACACATACACACCCACACACATATGTGTGGGTGTGGATGTGTGAGGGTGTGGAATTTTTTGGTTTTCACTATTTTTATACACAATATTCAGAATGCAAAATAAAAGTATAAGACATTCAATAATAGAGCAGAAAAACGTAGTGTGTAATCAAGAGGAAAGACAGCCAAACTAGGTAACCCCATAAACAACTTGTAATTATTGGATAAGGACTTTAAACAGATATTGTAAATGTGTTAAATAAAACACATCAAAAGGTGGATATAATGAGTAAATATATGATTTATTGTGGAAAAGACACTGAAATTCAAAAAAAAGAAAAAAAAAACCAAAATGGAAGACTCTAGAACTGAAAACTATAATGTCGGCTATTGAAAGTTCATAGGATGAGCTTAACTGGTGACTGGACCGTTGTTTAAGAAAGGATAGTGGAGTTCCCGTCGTGGCGCAGTGGTTAACGAATCCGACTAGGAACCATGAGGTTTCGGGTTCGGTCCCTGCCCTTGCTCAGTGGGTTAACGATCCGGCGTTGCCATGAGCTGTGGTGTAGGTTGCAGACGCGGCTCGGATGTTGTGTTGCTGTGGCTCTGGCGTGGGCCGGTGGCTACAGCTCCGATTCAACCCCTAGCCTGGGAACCTCCATGTGCCGCGGGAGCGGCCCAAGAAATAGCAACAACAACAACAATAACAACAAAAAAGACAAAAAAAAAAAAGAAAGGATAGTGATGTTAGTCAAAGGGTACCAATTTCCAGTTATAAGAGGAATAAATTCTGAGGACCTAATTCCAGCATGGTGACTATACTATATGATACACTCAAAAGTTGCTAAGAGAATTGATACAACAAAAACAAAATTGTAATCACATGAGGCGAAGGCTGTGTTAACTAACCTGATTATGTAACGAGTGTGTTATTGCTTTTCAAATGAATTAAGAATTTTTTAAAAATTTATCACCTAAAATATCTAATATGGTGAATGTTGATGAGTATAAGCCACAGAACCAAAAATTAGAGACCACAATAATTTTTAAATTGTAAAGGATTCCGAGCTCAAAATTCAAAAACTACCACTCGAAAGTATTGAAGTATTTAAACTTAATCCAAAGCAATCAAGAGACACAGCTTCAGGAGTTTCCGTTGTGGCGCAGTGGTTAACGAATCTGACTAGGAACCATGAGGTTGCGGGTTCGGTCCCTGCCCTTGCTCAGTGGGTTAACGATCTGGCGTTGCTGTGAGCTGTGGTGTAGGCTGCAGACGCGCCTCGGATCTCGTGTTGCTGTGGCTCTGGCGTAGGCCGGAGACTACAGCTCCGATTGGACCCCTAGCCTGGGAACCTCCATATGCCTCTAGAAAAAACTAACTAAAAAAATAAAATCAGGCAAATACCAAGTGTTTGCAAGAATGTGGAGAAATGATAAATATCCAACAAAACACCGGTGAGAGTGTAAATTGGATAAACTTTTGAGGAGCAATTTGGCATATAAAAGCCATCAGCTACTCCTACATACATATTGGACTGGCAAAAATCTAAAAGCTCGAGTTTTGGCAACAATATGCTAAATGGAAACGCCTCTTCTTTTTTTTTTTTTTTTGGTCTTTTTGCCTTTTCTAGGGCCACTCCCGCGCGGCATATGGAGGTTCCCAGGCTAGGGATCGAATCGGAGCCGTAGTCACCGGCCTACGCCAGAGCCACAGCAACTCGGGATCCGAGCCGCATCTGCAACCTACACTACAGCTCACGGGAACGCCAGATCATTAACCCACTGACAAGGCCAGGGATCGAACTTGCAACCTCATGGTTCCTAGTCGGATTCGTTAACCGCTGAGCCACGACGGGAACTCCTGGAAACTCCTCTTCTGATGGCAGAAGTCACCATAGAGAACCACATGGCAGTGTTTAGTAAGTGCATATACTTGCCACCAGGCAGTCTAGTCTAGCCCTATACCCTACATAGGCACTAGGCAAAATATATGTACAAGGATGTTCCTTCGTAATTGTTCATATTTTTATGGAAGTAACCTGCAGCACACGCTTTTGGCTCATCTTTATCTCTTGCACATTCACCATCCCTGTGCATGCCAATTGGAGGGCTTTCCTCTACCAGCACCTGCAGCTCTTGACCTGGGGGCTTTTTCTAGCCCCTAGTCTGCTCAGCCTGTGCTTGCAGTAGATGTGAAGTACCAGGGAGTGAACTTCCCTCCCCTAAGAGCATATAACCAATCATGACTGCAGCTGAAGGACAATTGATGGACACATCCTCCAGCCCTCTCATCACTCAGTTGGGGTAACTCTACAGTGTGCTCTATACTCTCTCATAGGAGTCCCTGATGGGATGGAGACCCACTTGCCCACAGCAAGAACCCATCAATAATGCACCTTTTATTGGTTCCTTTCCCTTAGCTGCCTGACTTCCCCGCTTCCCTGCCAATGCTTACTGGAACCACCTTCCATGTAAAGACTTGCTCTCACATCCTTGTCTCAGGGTCGGCTTCTGGAGGAAAGCAATACTAAGGCTCAACCTAAGTGCCTTTCAAGAGGAAGATAAATAAATAACTTGTGGTATGTAATGGAATATCTATATATCTATATATAGATATAGATATAGAGTTTATAAAATGTATCCAGAGCTACACGCACCAACATGGACAAATACTGAGAGTACAATTTTGTGTGACAAAAGCAGAGTGCAGAATAATAATGGCATAATGCCACTTGTGTAACTTGTATTCTTAGCCACTCATGCAGCCAGGGTGTCCAGGTGACACAATTCTGGTCAATAAGATGAAAGCATAGACTGCTCAGAACCGTGGGTTCCTGCAAAGCGTTTGTACCCTTGATGGGTTTTTTGTGGTTTTTTGTTTGTTTGTTTTTGTGTTTTTAGGGTCAAACCCATGGCATACGGAAGTTCCCAGGCTAGGGGTTGAATTGGAGCTGAGCCACAGCCACAGCAACACTGGATCTGAGCCACGTCTGTGACCCACACTACAGCTCATGGCAATGCTGGATCCTTAACCCACTGAGCGAGGCGAGGGATTGAACCGAGACTTCATGGATGCTGGTCGGGTTCATTAACCGCTGAGCCACGACAGGAACTCCGTTTGTTCTCTTGACAAGAGTGAGATAGCCTGAGTCTTCCCTCCCCTGCTTCTTCCCATCTTAATCATGATGTGAAAGCCGTAGCTGTAGCAGCCACTTGGTGTCCATCAGGAAAAGGTCAAGATAATCACAGGTACGAGCTCTGACATGGTTGAACCCCTATACCAGCCCTTCTGACTCTCTGTTACATGAAGAGGGAAAGAACGCAAGTTTTAAAATTTACCATTAATTGGGTTTCCTCTTATTTATAGTTAAGCACATTTCTAATTGATATCTGCCCTCATAAAATAGATAGTGAGTCGTATTAAGAAAAGGGCTCTTTGTTTTGTTGGTGTGTAAGTTCTGGAACAGAACTGAATTGCTCTGCCTGCAAACATGAAAGGTTTGATAGTGGAGAGACAGAGTCAGTGGGGAGAGAAAGACGGCAAAGGAGATGGAGGGGTGCCGCACGAGAGACGGGTCAGAAACCACACAGGCCCTCCCCGTGGCGGTGCAGCCAGGAAAGACTTTAAAAAGGATAGCAATATCTAATAAAATAGGGGACAGAAGAATCTCAAATACATGCCATGGTCTGTGCAATGTAAACTGCCTCTTCCAACTCCCCACAAAAATCTTCAGTAAAGTCTACATTGCTCCAGCCTGCTTTGTGCACGTGGATTCTGTGTGCTGAATCCAAAGATGTGCTGAGTTCTGCATCGAGATTATTATTTTTTTTGTCTTCTTTTTTTTTTTTTTAAATCTTTTAGGCCTGCGCTCATGGCATATGGAGGTTCCCAGGCTAGGGGTGCAATCAGAACTATAACTGCCAGCCTATGCCAGAGCCACAGCAACTCGGGATCCGAGCTGTGCCTGCAACCTACACCACAGCTCATGGCAACCCTGGATCCTTAACCCACTGAGCGAGGCCAGGGATGAACCCGAGTGCTCATGGATGCCAGTCGCATTTGCTAACTGCTGGGTTCGCAGGGAACTCCTGCGTCGAGATTACTGATGCAGAGTGAAGCAGAGGATCAGAGTGGAGTTGACATTTGAGTTATTCAGTCAACTTCACACGGTTGTTCAAGGAGGCAAAAGAGCACATTTAGATACAACGTAGGTCCTGAAGACCAACAAGCTCTGCCACTAACTGATCCTACGGTCTTGAGCAAGTAACTTAGCCTCTCTGAGCTTCAGATTCCCCATCTGTTAAATGGACTTAGCAGCAGTATCTACTTCAAATAATTATGGTAAGTATTCAAGATATATAAGTACAGTGACTAGCCCTGGCCTGGCACATACTAAGTGCTCAATAATTGTTTGTTGTTGCTGTTGTTGCTGCTATTGTTAATATTATTATAGAAGGGGGAAGGAGGGATGGACAAAGGGATGGATGAATGGAAGGAAGGAAGGAAGCAGTCAGCTCTGTGTATATTGGATTGGGTAGGATCACTCACCGCTCTTTTCCCTTTGGCAATCCATGGACCTTGTAATTTTGAGTCTGCAATGAGAAAAGCAAAATGATGTAACTTTCTTCAAATCTATCTTGTATTCCCAGCTCAACCTACTGCACAAATTAAAATACTCAAGCTATCAAACTCAACACTGCTCAGATGCTAAGGTCCAGCCTGGCCAAGTTGGCACGGTCATGCTGATGACGAGTATAGTGAATGTCTGGTTTTCAATCTTCCAAAAGTCCAACTACGAACCCCAGTTTGAGGGCTGAACTCAGCAGGATACGTAAGAAGGATCTGGACCTTCTACTCTAACCTTGAATGTTTGATCCTCCATGGTCCAGGAGGAGCTGAGTCAATGACTCAGGGCAATGTTAATTCCTTCTACCCAAAATGTTCTTTCTAAATCCTCAAAGGAGGGGGGTTAGGTATTAATCTCCTCCGAAACAGTTCGGACCTTAAGTCCTAGTAAGACTGATCCCTAAGGCAGGTGTGAAAAAAAGAAATCAAAATCAGACCAATGCAGAATGATCCTTGCAGCTTGGACAGACTTTGTCATCTGTATTCATTTTCTGTGGCTACATAGCAAATTATCACAAACTTAGTGTATTAAAAGAATATAAATCTATATCTCATGGTTTCTATGGGTCAGGAGCCTGAGCATGTCTTCACTGGATCCTCTCCCCAGATCTCACAGGGCTATAGTCAAGGTGATAACTGGGGTTATATTTCTCCTCTGGGGCTTGGAGTCCTTCTCCAAGATTCTCTAGACTGTCGGCAGAATTGTTACTTGGGGTTGTAGGACTGAGGTCCCTGTTTACTTTCTAGTCATTGGCTGGGGACTACTTTCAGCTCCTAGAGGCCACTTGCAGTTTCTTTCAAAGTGGCCCCCACGGGCAGTTTACAACATGGATGTTTTCTCTCTTCCAGGCCAGCAGGAGCATTGTCCCTCTGATTCCCAACCCTCCCCTCGTCCAAGTCAACTATGATGGAATAACATAATATATTGTAATCATGGTAGTAACTATCCTATCAAATTCACAGGCTCCACCTGTGATTTAGGTAGGCTATCTTAGGAATCTGCCTACTATATAATCCTACCCCCCAAAGAGCCAGTGGAAGGGGATAGAGAACACAGCTTTACAAAACTGGCAGAACTAAGTGCCCCCCCCCCAAAAAAAAGCAGATGATTTTTTTTTTTTTGGTCTTTTTGCCATTTTCTTGGGCTGCTCCCTCGGCATATGGAGGTTCCCAGGCTAGGGGTCCAATCAGAGCTGTAGCCACCGGCCCACGCCAGAGCTCATGGCAACGCTGGATCCTTAACCCACTGAGCAAGGCCAGCGATTGAACCTGCAACCTCATGGTTCCTAGTCGGATTTGTTAACCACTGAGCCATGACAGGAACTCCAGCAAGGGAAATTTTATCCCTTTTGTCCATTCAACCCCTCGAAGTCCTCCAGCATTATCCAAGTAAAATATTTTTTATTTGCTCATATTTATGTATGTTTATTCAGTTGCTCCAGGGTCTTTACTTGAAAGACTTTCCCTTTTCTCACTGAAGTCCTTTGGCTCTTCTGTCAAAATTCAGTTGCCTGTGTATAGATGGATCTATCTCTAGACTCTAGTCTGTTCTATTGACTTATTTGTCTACTCTTAGGTCACTATCACTCTGTCTTAATCAGCTTTCTAGTAAATCTTGAAATCAGGTAGTACAAGTCCTCCAACTTTTTTTTTTCAAGATTGTCTTTGCAATTTGAAGTCCTCTGACTTCAATATAAATGTTAGAATCAGCTTGCTAATTTCTACCCAAAAAAGTATATTGATATTTTTATTGGGATTGTATTGGATGTACAGATCATTTTGGGAAGAAGTAACATCATAAATTATTGTATTCATCATTCTATGAATATGGTCTATCTCTTTATTAATTTGTCTTTAATTTATTTCCATAATGTTTTCTAGTTTTCAGTAGAGAAGTCTTAAACTTTTAAAATTAGATTTATTCATAGGTATGGGGTTTTTTTTTGCGATGCTATTATAAGTTTTTACATTTTCATTTTCCAATTAAGTGATGATGGTATATTGTGGTAAACAGAATAATGCTCCTCAAAATGTGCCCATGTTCAAATCTATAAATATGTTATATTACATGGCAAAGGGAAATTAAGGTTGTAGATGGAATTAAAGTTGTGAAGCACCTGACTTTAAAATAGCGATTATCCTGTATTAACTGGATGGACCCAATGTAATCACTCATCTTTTGCTGAGTGATTACCCTCAGGAGGGAATTAAAGAAATGGAGGTGGAACACGTGTTAAGAAGCAGGCTGAGGTGGGAGACCTGGATTCTAGAGTGATTCATTCCTCTCTCTGCGTCTAATCTTTTCCACTTTTGAAATGGGGACACGGATGGGCCTGTGCACTCCTAGAGGGCTGGGGCTTGTCAGATTCACCTCTGCGTCCCCATTGGGCAGCACTCTGGGCTCTCCTGGAAAAAGACACTAATTAGCATTTGGGAGATGGATGGATGAGCCAGTAGCAAGAAGGCTGTGGGGTGACTAGATCTGACTAGATCTCTAAGAGCTTTTCCAGGTCAGGAAATCAGAAATTCTGAGCGTCCCTCAGGGTCACGAAAATCGCCCAGTACAGTTTAGAATCCTAGAGTTACGTAAATTTCCCGCCAGCAAACTGGGTTCCTTGGACTAGCGCGGAAACTCCGGCGTCGCGCGGCATGCCGGGACTTGTAGTCTTTTCTCTCATTTCATCATTTTCTTCTCATTCTAGCCGGAATCCCTCCTCGAAGGACTCCTCAACTTCTAAACCCTCTGCGTTTTCCCTCCCTCTCTAGGGGCGATGAAACATCTGGATCGAGGGGCACTCTTACCTTAGGTCGCGACATGATACGATTCCCCAGGGCCGGCTCCAAACCGCCGCGGAGTCCAGCTCCAGCCTGTGCGTCTCGTTGCCAAGGTGACGGAGTGACGCTCTGCCGCTCTGATTGGATGAGGCAAGGGCACTCCTTCCCGCGCAGCAAACAGAGCCGAGCCGATAGTAGCCGATCGTAGCCGGTGCTGGCCGAGGTGGCCGAGACCTTTCTACTCCCTCAACCTTTCTTTCCCAGCCCCATGCTTCCGCGCCCCTGGGGCACACCAGGCCAGAGACTGACTGCCAGCCGTGGGCACTCACTGCCTAGCGCCTCCTCTGGCTGCACCCAATAGCGCTGCATCTGAAAAGTTGTCAGCTTCTGACCAGTGCATGGATCTAAGTTTCCTTACACGGTCCTTCACTAAATTACCTGCTCAGTTCGTCACATGGCCAGTCATTTCTGGTCCCTTTCAATCACTCTTTAATTCTTAGGCACCAACTCTACGCCAGGACTCACCTCAACGCTGTCTACTAGTGCCCACTCTTCCCTAACCATTTGATTCATTCTCTCCCCTGCATATAACCCCAAGTGGCAATTTATTCGTTATTGCACCCTGTATTGGCTCTTTGTCCTTCCGTGCCTTGATTCCACTCTGCCAGGGGAGATAACTATTAAAAATTAGAAACTATTTAAAATTTTTTGTTGTTTCGTAGCAACAAAAATATGTTATGTAGGAATATGTCTAACAAAATATGACATTTCATTAAACAACAAATTTTTATTAAGCATCTGCTCTATGTCCTGTGCCATTCTTGACTCCGAGGCTATAGCAGTGAACAAAACCAACAAATATTGTGGAGTCTATATTCTCATAGAGAAAACTACAAAATATTATTGAAGAACATTAAAGAAGACATGAATAAGTGGAGGGATATACCATGTACATGGATAGAAAGACTTGAGGTATCATAAAGACATGTATTTTTCCAAATCCAATTAGGATTATTGAGAGCCCTTGTCAAACCAAAACAACAAAGTGTATGTTTTGAGGAAGAGAGATATTTCTTTGTATATCAATCCCATTACGGTGCATGGAGAGGCAAATATTAATGTAATACAATAGGGATCCTAGAAACAAACACAGGGGTGTGTATACGCGTGTGTGTGTGAGAGAGAAAGAGAACCTAGTGTACAGTAGAGAGGTAGAGGCATCATAAATCAGTAGCAAAAGGATGAAGAACTCAATAAATGACCCTGAGAAACTGGTTTTCCATAGGAGTAAAAAATAGATAACCAATTCTAGTGGATTAATGAATAAATATGGCAGAGTTCCCGTTGTGGCTCAGCAGTAATGAACCTGACTAGTATCCATGAGGATGCTGATTCCATCCCTGGCCCCGTTCAGTGGGTTAAGGATCCAGCACTGCTGCAAGCTGCAGTGTAGGCAGAAGACATGGCTCAGATTTGGCATTGCTATGGCCTGGCGTAGTCCAGCAGCTGTAACTCCTATTCGACTCCTAGCCTGGGAATCTCCATATGCCATGCGGCCCTAAAAAGACAAAAAAAAAAAAAAGGAAAAGAAAAGAAAAAAAATTAATATGGCAAACAAATATTTCAGTTAAGAGCGCCAACTCCCAAGCAGTTGAAAAACCAACCATAACTTTAGAGTCAGCCCTTCCTATCTGTATTCCCCTCATCCTTGGACTCAACCAACCTCCAACTGTGTAGTACTGTAGTATATATTTATTGAAAAAAAATCCTGGCGTTCCCTAGTGACCTAGTGTTTAAGGATCTGGCATTTTCACTGCTGTGGCTCTGGTCACTGCTATGGCTCCAGTCACTGCTGTGATACAGGTTCCATCCTTGACCTGGGAACTTCTGCAGCATTAGCCAAAAAGAAAAAAGAAAAAAGAAAAAAAATTCACACATAAGTGGATCTGCTCAGTTCAAACTCATGTTATTCAAGGGTCAACTGCATATACATTTTTTTTCTTTTTAAGGCTGCACCTGCAGCATATCAAAGTTCCCAGGCTAGGGGTCAAATCTGAGCTGCAGCTGCTGACCTACACCAGATCTGAGCTGCATCTGTGACCTATGCTGCACACTCCTATGTGGGGCTCTTAAGCTACTGAACCACAACGAGAACTCCATATGTGTATGATCTCATGGTGGTGAAGGGTTTCTTTATAAAGCATTAATTCAGAAGGGAAAATTGATCTGTGGCTCTCTCAAAATTTAAACTGTCATATAACAAAAGATACCATAAATTGGATTAAAAGACAAGCTACAGACTAGGAATAAAAATCTGCATCATATTTAACAAAGGGCTAGTATTCAAAGAACTCCTGCAAACCATTAAGAAAAAGACTCTTCCCCCACAACCTACAAAAGAAAAGTGGACAAAATATACAAAACAAGGAAATTTCAGCAGAAGAAACTCAAATTGCCAATAAGCAATTAAGATACATTAGGCAACATAATTAGAAGAGATGATTTCAAATATTCAGCTAGTCAAAAATTTAAACATATATCAATTCTAAGTGTGAACATGTCGGAACAACAAGAATCCTTATATGTTGCCAGTACACTCACACTTTGGAAGGCAATTTGGCGATATCTTGTAAAGATGAAAAGATACACAACTTACGACATGGCGATTCCACAGCTGGACGTATATCCCATAGGCTTTCTGAATACAGTCTCACAATCCATAGAGTGCCTTTCATTTTGCAGCTAATGTGCAAGGTGACAACCTTCCCTAAAGAAATTCTCACACTTGTGCATGGGTTGCAGCCTTCTTTATATTAGTGGAAAATAATAGAAATGACACATATGTCCACTAGTAGGGTGATGGACAGATAAAATGAGATATATCCTAATAACAAAATATTATACAATGATAAAAATGAATGATCCAGCCCTACATCAGCATGGAAATATCCCCCAAACTTACTGTTGGATCAATAAAAGCAAGTTGTAGAATGATAAATTTTTTTTTTTTTTGGCTGAGCCCTCAGCATGCGGAAGTTCCGGGGCCAGGGATTGAACCCTTGCCACAGCTGTGACAACTGATGGATTCTTAACCCACTGAGTCACCAGGAAACTCTGATAAATATTTTTAAAGGTTACAATTTGTGTTAATTATGAACACATATACAAAAGTATATTCTGTATACTTATGAGTATTATAGGTATTACAAGTTTAAAAAAGCAAGACTGGAGGGAGTTCCTGTTGCGGATCAGAGGAAACGAATCTCACTTGTATCAGTGAGGACGCAGGTTCAATCCCTGGTCTCGCTCAGAGGGTTAAGGATCCGGCATTGCTGTGAGCTGTGGTGTAGGTCGCAGACTTGGCTCGGATCCCACATTGCTAGGGCTGTGGTGTAGGCCAGCGGCTACAGCTCTGATTGGACTCCTAGCCTGGGAACTTCCATATGCCTCAGGTGCAGCCCTAAAAAGACCAAAAACAAGCACGCAAACAACAATCAAACAAAACAGACTGGAAAGATGCACACTCAATTCATGATAGTGTTGCCTCTGGGGAGAGAATGAAAGAGGAGGAGAGAGGGAAGGAAATTTCAACAATGTGAAGTTTATTGGGGATTTTTTTTTAACAACACAGTTGAAGCAAATAGGTCAAAATATTCTTATCTGGATTTGTTTTTGTTTTTTTTACAGCAGTAGGAGAAATTCAGTACTACCACAGAGGAAGTTTAGCAGGCTTTGGGAATGCAGAACAGGGGGGTGTAACCGACTCTAAGGGGGTCAGCTGAGACTTCCGGGAGGAAATGGGAGTTCATCTGGTAAAGGGATGGGAAGGACATTCCAGGCCGAGGGAGTGGCACTTACAAAGCCTGGAAGACACAACTGAGGAAATGAATGCAGATCAGTGACCAGGAAAGAGTGAAGAGAGGAGAGAGGAGCCGGCCAAGCTGTTTTTCCTGTTTCCTTTTCCACAGATGTGGAAACAGAGCCCTGATGAGGGGAGTGGAACCCAGACCCCCTAACTCCCCGTCAGGTGCTTTTTGATAATAATAATGACATAGGGCCACACCCGTGGCATCTGGAAGTTCCCAGGCTAGGGGTCCAATCAGAGCAGCAGTTGCCAGCCTAGGCTACAGCCACAGCAACGTGGGATCCTAGCCGGGGCTGCAGCCTACACCACAGCTCACGGCAAGGCCAGATCCTTAACCCACTGAGCAAGGCCAGGGGTGGAACCACATCCTCTTGGATACTAGTTGGGATTCGCTTTCACTGTGACATAGTGGAAACTCCCTGTAGGGAGCGCTTTAAATGTGTCCTTGCATTTAATCCCCAGACAGACCTAGAGGGATTTTTCTTCCTCATTTTACAGATGGAAAAGCTGAGGCCCAAGGTCATTAAGAAATGTGTGGAAGGTCACAGCGGCAAAAGCCAGATCCCACAGGGCCTTGTGTGCCATGCTAAGCAGGTTGGACTTTTTCCAAAGGCATTGGGGAGTGTATTAGATTCCTGTTGCTGCTGTAATTACCACAAACTGAGTGACTTACAGCGCAAATGTATTAGCATACATTTCCGAGGTCAGACGTCTGACACGGGTCTCACTAAGCTACCATGAAGGTGTCGGCTGGTCGGAGTTCCTTTTGGAGGCTCGTGGGAGAGAGTCTGTTTCTCTGCTTTTCCACCTGCCTTCCTCGGCTCATGGCCCCCTTCCATTTTGGAAGCCAGAACTCACAGCCCTCTGACCTCTGCTGTAGTTACCACATCCCCTCTGACCCGCCTTCGCCTGTCTCCCTCTTTCACCTCCAAGGATTCCTGTGATTACACTGGACCCACCCAAACAACGGAGGATCATCTGATCCTCTCCCATCTCACGGTCAGCGGATCAGCCACGTCAATTCCATCTGAGGCCTTAATTCCCTCTTCCCACATAAGGTAACATGTTCACAATTTCCAGGACATCTTTGGGAGGATCATTACTTTGGAACCACTGAACGCACGATTTTAAGCAAGGGAATGACAAGGTGAGAACAGCATTTTAGCATCTTCATATTATTGGTTTTATACAACTGTTACTTCGTGACTCATTTAAGGCAAATGGGCTTTGTAACAGCTAACGCCTTCAAAGGCTGAACAGCACACAGGGATTGAATGTGCTGAATCTCATAACTACATTTTTTTTCATGGTTTTTAATCTAATAGAGTTCTTTCCGGCATGTGCATTGATTATTCCCCTAACAACCTAGCAGAGCCACAAAGGGCTGTGGAAATTGCCCCTATGTGAATGTGGAGCCCGGGGTATTTGGTGACCTGCCCAGGTTCATAGAGCTGCTAAGATCAGGGTCATAATGAGGAATTTATCTTCAGGCTCCTTTTTTTGGTGTTTCTTTATGCCATCCACAGGGTGGGGCATTCTGGGAAACAAGTCAGACAGTACATCTTTGGTGCAATCGTCCATGTATAACCTGGGGCCCAGTAAATATTTGTTGAATGGATTAATAACCCGGCTTTCCCTTCTGAAGCACAGATAGCAATTCTCAAGGCAGGAAAACGTGGAATTATCCTAGGACTTCTTCCTTTTCCCTATATCCAGTCTATCTGCAAGTCAGCTGTGCTGCCAAAATACTAACATATGCTCCGTCCAACCCCTTCTTTCCAGCTTCTGGGCTCCCACTTTGTCCCAGGGCACCTCATCTCTTGCCATCTCTCACTATCTCACTCAAACCCCCTCTAATCTACCCTGCAGATAGGTGCCAAGGTGATCCGTGTAAATCAGATGACACGGTCTCTCTAGCTAAATTTTCCTTTTGCCTTTCTGTCGCGCCGAGAAGGAAACCCTAAACCCCCCCATCATGGCCATACGTGATCCTGCATTCTGGGCCCCCCTCTCCCCTTCCGCCTCATTCTTACCACCTCCCCTTGGTTCCCTCCCTTTCAACCCTGCTGGCTCATCCCAGAGGCCAAGCTTTCCCACCACAGGGCCTTTGCTTGTGCCGTTCCTTCTGCTGGAAATCTCCTCACTCTTTAAACAGCTGCATCCTTCCTATACATTGGGTCTTATTTCGAAGGTCACCTCTTTAGAGAAGTTCTTCCTGTCCTCCATTTTGTTTCTGCCATAGAGAATCGTCACCATTTGTAAATGCTTTGTCTGTTTGCTTATACTATTTGCCTTTCCTCCCAAACCTGATGTCCAGTGTAGAGCTACCAGCCACATACAGCTATTAAGCATTTGACATGTGGCTAGTCTGTATTGAAGTGTGCTCTAGGTGTAAAATAAACACTGAATTTTAAAAACAATACAATTAAAGGAGTGTAAAATATGTTACTAATAATGCTTAGGAGTTTCGATTGTGGCTCAGTGGAAACGAATCTGACTAGCATCCATGAGGACGCAGGTTCGATCCCTGGCCTTGCTCAGTGGGTTAAGGATCTGGCATTGCCATGAGCTGTAGTGTAGGTCACAGACGTGGCTTGGATCCTGCATTGCTGTGGCTGTGGTGTAGGCTGGCAGCTGTAGCTCTGATTTGACCCCTAGCCTGGGAACCTCCATATCCCATAGGTGCGGCTCTAAAAAGACCAAAAAAAAAAAAAATTTAAATATGGACTACACATTGAAATGATACTAGTTTGGCTTTATTGGGTCAAATAAAACCATTATTATTTCTATTTTTTATTTTATTATTATTATTTTTTTTTGTCTTTTTGCCTTTTCTGGGTCCTTGGAACTTACCATTTAGTTGGTGCTTAGTGAGTATTTGTTGAATAATAAACCAATTTATTATTGTTTAATAATAAACAATAATTTGAGCTGAGACAGACAGCCTCATGAATATGAGAAAGAAAGAGACACCAAAGAAATCATTCTATTTTTCTCCAGTCACTGCATCTCAAACAGGTTCTGTTGACTCTTTCTCCCATAGTCACCTGCTACTATAGATGGGGTGGGGGGCAGGTGATGCCTGGAGGAGCAAAGCTGGTTCAGCCGCTTCTATTTGTGCACTCTCAATTACTTTCCCTTCTCTAGCTTTCGTCCTAGTAGCAGGAAGGGCTGACCTCAACACACTAAGACACAGTTAGGGTAACTGGGACCCCAAGGGGTGAAGGTCAGAGGTGAATGAATAGAGCCTGGAACTCTGGTCTCCAGACTCACCTTCTGGGACACTTGCGTTTAATTATACCCTTTATCCCAACCCTCCCTCATCTCCCTCTCCTCACAAGTACCCCTGATTTAACGGGGCCCCTAAGCAGAGTTATGGGGCCCCAATAACTCTGCCAGCAGAGCTGACCCAGATGGCACCATCCTCAGAGGCCAAAGTGGATGGGAGGATGGCTGGATGAATGGACAGACAGACGGACGGATGAATGGAAGACGTGTAGGATGAGAGGACAGACTGCTGACTGCGGGGGAGGGGGGATGTGGGGGATAGGATCGTGGGGGGGGCAGGGTATGTACTAAAGGAAGGAATCACCCACTTTTCTGATCTAGAAGAGAATCTGAAGATCAGAGATCAGAGGACCCCTAGCGATCAAAGTCAGCCCCCATCACGTTTCCACTGGAAAACCGAGGCCTAAGGAGCTGGGCGTTTTGCCCCAAGGAGGCCCGCAGGGAGGTCTAGCCAGAGCCGGATCTGAGTCTCGGAGCCCGCGGCTGGGGGCTCTCTCCGCCCCGCCCCCCGCCCCGCCCGCGCCTGACAGTGCCAGGGTGGGGGGAGCGCCCCCGCCCCCACCTCCGGAGGTCGTGGCCCCACGCGGCCCCAACAAGCTGCCGTTGTCCCGCGGGCCCCGGGCCCGGCACACTGGGGCTTTGTCCAGCCCCCCGCCGCGACCCAGGGTGGGGGGGCGGCCCACATGACCGAGGGGGTAGGAGGAGCCTGCGGCGGCGGTGGCAGCGGCGGCGGCAGCGGCTCCATCATTTCCCTCCCTGGCCGGGGGTCGGCGGACGGCGGCGGCAGCGGAGGCGGCGGCGGCGGCGGCTGGGCAGGGCCGGGCGGGGCCGCGGACGCCAGGCCCCCGGTTCCCCGCCAGGCTGCAGGCGCCCGGCCCGGGCCGTCAGGGCAGCTGTGACCCTTGCGCTCTGCGGGCAGCGAGCTGGGGGTGCGCCCGGACCCCCGTCCCCGGGATCATGGGGAATGGCATGACCAAGGTAGGGGGCCCGATGGCGCAGCCCGCACCTGGCCGCCCCCAGCCTCGGCCGGGCGTCCGCCTCTGACCTTCTGGCTCTCGCTGAGTCTGTGGGTCTCTGTCTGTCTGGGACTCTGAGATCGTACTTCTCTGCCTCCCTGGGACTGTCTCTCTCTCTGACTCTGTATTTCTGTATCTCTGTTCAGGTCTCTGTCTCTCTCCCTGGGCTCTGGGTCCCTCTCTCTGCCTGTTTCTGAGACTCTTGTATTTCTTCTGCTGTCTTTCTGTGGCTCTCTGTCACCCTCAGACTCTGTCTCTTCCTGAGTCCCTGTCTCTGTCGCCAAGTGTCTCCTCTCCCCTGTCATTGTCTCCCTGGACCCTCTAAGGCTGCGTTTCCAGCAGCCCCGCCCCCCCCCAATGCCTCTGACGGACCGTCCACCTGCCCCAGCCTTCCCACCACCTCCTCCTCAGAATCCCCCTCCACCCACCTTGGCAAGTCCACCTCTCCCTTTGCCCCCTCCCCTCTGCTCCTCCCACCCTCCCTCCTTAGGCCTTCAAGCTCCTCCATCCTCTTTCCTCTCCCCCCACCCAAGCTGGCCTCCCTCAGCGCTCCCCCTGCTGCCCTCCCCAGACCCCTCTCACAGAGAGTCCAGACCCGCAAGGGGAGGCAATTGCTCCCTGAGTCCTAAGGGCCAGATGCCCTTCATGGGACTGAGAGGGGCGTTGTGCACCCCTACCCCCTGACCCCAGCCTGTCTCTCTCCTGTAGGTACTTCCTGGACTCTACCTCGGAAACTTCATCGGTGAGCACTGCCCACTCTGTCCCAAGGCCATGGCATGCTCCTTGTCCCAGGCCTGTGTCCACCATTCATGCTCTGGCCCACGCACCCTGGACGTGCTCAGGAATGGGGCCGGGGGCAGAGAAGCCATGCCAGGCTGGGAGTGGGGGAAGAACTCATGAGGAATAAGGGCCGCGTGGGTGGAGGAGTGTCCCCAGGGCCCAGGGCTCAGAACTCTGGACCCTGGGCCAGTCTCTGCACCTGCTCTAAGCCTCAGCCTCTCCTTAGGCACCCCTGCCCCTAAGGATTTTTCCAGCCCCCGGGGTTCCAGGTTGAGGAAGCTGGAAACACTTTCCCGCACAACCTTTTCCTCAGAGGAGACCTTTCTAGAGACCAGATTCTAGATCAGAAACTTCACTGGCCAGCACTGCCCGCTTCTGTCCAAGGCTACAGCACTCTCCCTGTGCTGGGCCTGTGCTCAGAGAAGGCAAGTCCTGGGCTGGGGCGCCCCAAGGCGGGAAAAGTCACTTCCATGTGCGGAGCCAGAGAAAGCTTCAGAGGGGCAGAGCTTTCCCATCCATTCCTGTCCCCCACTGGGCTGAGGAGCTGCTCCCCTAAGCCCTGGGAGCTCCATGTTGACTTCTGAATATTTGCTAATAAGGTCTGAATCCTTTTTAAGTGTGTAGCCCCATGAACTTGACCCCACAACCCCATGCCCAGCCAAGGCTGCACACAGTAAACACTCAGGAAATGTGGTGAATGAGAACATGGGCACGTGGAGATAGTGTTATTTACTCTGATTATAAAAGGCCTGCATACCCTGGGAATCCAGCCCCTGGAGATGGCCACTGATAGCAGTGAGAGCTGTAGCCCTGGATCATTTTTCATATATCTTTGGAGATACAGATGTAATATTTAAAACAGAAATGGAAGCCTCTTCTGCATGCTGTTCTGTAACCTGTGTTTCCCATTTAATAATATACCGTGGACTTGCGTGCACATCCACACAGAGAGCCCTTTTTAGTGGCTGCACAGTATTCAAGTCTGAATCTACCATTATTTATCCAGTCCATTTTTGGGTTGTTCCCATGTTTAACTATTTCCGCTGTGTTTACTGTTATAAGCAGCACTGCAGAGAACATCGCCTTCTCCACACAGCTTTCTGTGTGAGTTAACCCTTCTCTCGGAAAGATTCCTTGAGGTAGAATTGCCTGGGCAAGGGTATGGCAGGGAAGGGTGTTTGTGATGGAAAGAACAGCAGGCTGGGGAGGGGCTGAGCTGTTACCTGTGGGCGCCCCCGTGGCAAGACTGAAGCTTAGGGGTTTGGAGGACCTGTCATGCTGGAGCAAGAGGTGGTGAAGGAGCAGGGAGCTGACAGAGGGGGGGTCTAGGTGGAGAGGGAGGAATGAGGAGAAGAGCAAGGCGGGGACACCCCCCCCACCCCCCCACGCCCCCGCCTGCACTTGGCCATCGGAAACATGCAAGACACATGTGCCAGACTGGCTCAAGCATCCTGTTTCTTTCAGATGCCAAAGACACGGATCAGCTAGGCCGGAATAAGATCACACACATCATCTCCATCCACGAGTCACCCCAGCCTCTGCTGCAGGTACTCCTTATCCCCATCCCAGGGTTTCGAGCATAAGGGGGCTTCAGACCCCCACAGCACCTATGTATCACCTATACTGGCACATAGGCCTTCCTGACTCATGCGAACTCACTTGGTTGGAAACAAGCCGGTTTTACATTAGCATCCCGAGTTGCTCCCTATCTGGCAACTGAGCACCACCAGAGAGGTAAAGTAACCTGCCTAAGGTCACACATCCAGGAAGCTAAGGAGCTGGAATTTGAACACAGGCCATCTGGCCCCAGAGGCCTCACACCAAACCTGAAAAACTGCCCGGAGGGGGCTTTGCATTGTCCAGCTGAATAGATGATCCCAGAAAGATGGTTCTGGGAGTCCCTGTCGTGGCTCAGCAGAAAATGAATCTGACTAGCATTCATGAGGAGGCAGGTTCCATCCCTGGCCTTGTTCATTGGGTTAAGGATCCGGTATTGCTGTGAGCTGTGGTGTAGGTCACAGACAGGGCTCCGATCTGGTGTTGCTGTGGCTGTGGCCAGCAGCTACAGCTCCGATTTGACCCCTAGTCTGGGAACCTCCATATGCTGCAGGTGCGACCCTAAAAAGACCAAAAAAAAAAAAAAAAGTTGGTTCTGGACTTTGTGTCTTACCTGTGACCTGGTGCTATGATTTCACCTCTCTGGGCCTCTGATCCCTCAGGCCTCTCTGCTCCAGGGGGCTGTTGTGAGAATACAAAGAATTGTGGGATGGTGAAGTTGCTTTGTGCACAGCTCGGCCCCCACTGTGTTGTCAAGTCCTGGAAAAGAGGGGGTGAGGGTATTGTGACCCAGAGGAAGGAAGCAGGAAATCCAGACCACGTGTGCCGGAGTCAGGAGGTCTGAGTTCACATCTTTACCAACACACCTGGGCACAGGACTTTACCTCTCTGGACCTCAGTTGCCTGATCTGCAAAAGGGGACTTTTTTTTTCTTTCTTCTTGTTTTAGGGTCACATCTGTGGCATATGGAAGGTCCCCAGCTAGGAGTCAAATCAGAGCTGCAGCTGAGGGCTTCACCATAGCCACCCCAATACCAGATCCCAGTTGCATCTGTAACCTATGCTGCAGCCCCGATCCTTAACCCACTGAGCGAGGCCAGGGATGGACTCCACATCCTCATGGTTACTATCTGAGTTCTTAATCCACTGAGCCACAACGGGAACTCCGAAAGGGGACTTTTATAGCAGTACCTACCTCTCTGGGTTACTGAGAGCCACAGAATAGGTGCTCAACAAATTACAACTGATAAAATAACAAAATTAATCATTTTCATCCCATAAACTGAGCCCCTTCCTCTTATCTGTTACAGTCTGTGTCACCCACTCAAGGGAAAGAACTGTGGGTGGGAAGGGGCTCTGGAGATCTGAGCTCCAGACCAGGTGCTGTCACAGATTTGCTGTGTGACCTTGGGCAGGGTCCTTCCCGTCTCTGGGTCTTCGTTTCCCACATGTCAGATTTGATGGTTTCTAAGAGCCACCTCCAATAATCTGTGGTTCTCCGTGTCATTCGAAGAAGAAATTTACAGGTCAGTGGAGGTCCGATTTTGCATTATAGGGCAGGCTGTTTTGAGAGTATTTGGAGTCTGCGGAAACTAGAGTGCATGGGGAAGGCTGTCTAGGTGTGACTGTATTTACAAACGAAATAACTGCTGGCAAATTGAGTCCCCTTCCTCCAGCAGCCCTTCCCTCTTCTCATGAGAATCTCCCTCTCCATCTGTCAGTGAATTTACCCGTCAGGGTTTAATAATGCCCTGTAAACCCAAGGCCAAATGCATTGCAAAGTGAAAATGCAAACCTTGCAAAAGAGGTAGGATGGTGTGCCCTTGGGGAGAATGCGTTATGGAGAAGGGCTGGAATCTCACAATCCCACATGAAGCCACTAACTGATGAGGACCTGGCCAGGGGTCCCTCAGCCACTGGCCGGAGGTGAGCCAGAGCCTAGAAAAGAGTCATTTGACTATCAAATGAGGTCCTTGAAAAGTGATTCTTAGACTGTGGGCAGAACCTCTCTTCAAGATCTTGTGTGAAGGTTAGACGTGCAGGGAAGGATGCTGAACAAGTTAGTTGAAGAAATTACTGACAATTCAGTCCTTCGTTATTTTCACGATTAGCACATAGTTTTATAATTGCAATTCATGAACAAAAACTTATCTTCATAGTTTTTGTTTCTTTTCAAGATAATAAGATCTGCTTTGCCCTTCTTACTCTGTAATTTTGTAATCCTCATATAGAAGGGAGTCACTTCAAGTGGCCCTTTGCCAGCTTTTTTTTTTTTTTAAGGGCCAAGCCTGTGGCATATGGAGGTTCCCAGACTAGGGGTCAAATCGGAGCTACAGCTGCCAGCCACAGCCACAGCCACAGCAACGCTGGATCCGAGCTGCGTCTGCCACCTATGCCGCAGCTCACGCAATGCTGGAATTTTAACCCACTGATCAAGGCCAGGGGTTCAACCCGCATCCTCGTGGATACTAGTCAGGTTCTTAACCTGCTGAGCCACAACAGGAACTCCCCTTTGGCAACTTTTAAGTAAAAGGTCCCTGGATCCTTTTTGGCCAGTCCTTGTGCCCAGGTCACCTAAAGAGTTAGGATACTATCTTCTCAGAAGGTTCTGGAACCACAGATGGTCAGAGCTGAGAGGCCCTCAGAGAAGGTGTCTACCCTCTTTGGACAGAGAGGACAACAGTGGCCGAGGGAGGGGCAGGAACCAGCCTGGGGTCACGAGGTGCTTGGGAGGCCCAGACCAGGGTCAAGGGGTGCAGTCATGGGCTCCCCACTGCCTATGTGTGTTTTATACTTGCAGGACATAACCTACCTTCGCATCCCAGTGGCTGACACCCCTGAGGTACCCATGTAAGTTCCCCTGGATGGGCTGCTACGTGGACAGACAGCTACCCCCTGTGGTAACAGGAGGAAGGCTGTGAGGTGGCCCCTGGCCAAGACTCCTTAACCTTCTGCCATGAGATGGAGGGAGCACCCTGTACCTCAGGACAGATGCCCTGGTGGATCTGAAAGGGTCAGGCTCAGCCTGCTCCTGGCCTTGGAGTTAAGGTCCCCAGTTCGGGGCCAGGCTTTGCCGTTTACTTGCTGTGTGACCTTGGACAGAGGAAATGGGTGGGTGGGGGTGGGGGACTCTTAGCTTGAAGGAGGCTTTCAAAGACCAGAGGGCGGGGGCTGAGGGCCTTCCCCCCACAGGGCACGGGGGAGGGGGGGGCTCAGAAAGCAGGATTTTTGTCTGTGTTATGAGCAGTAGCGCCTCCCAGTCTGGAAGTGACCCAGACAAACACTCCCGTTCCTGGGGAATCTCGCTCCCAACCCCCTTGCTCACCCTTATTGTCCCCAAGTGCTCCGACTGCAGATCCCAGAGGGGCGGGACTCCTCCCACCCATTTTCTGGACAGGTCAAGATAAACCCTCCGTGCAAATAGGATCCACGGGACCCACTGGAGAGGTGCTCCTGCCTCTGGTGGGATTTGCCACGACTGGCCTCTCTCACCGCCTGAAATGCCACTGTTAACTGCTTCCCCCCACACATGTCCACCTGAACCGAGGCTGGCCCCCATTCACCGCGCGTGCTGGCTGACCTGAGAACCCGGGGCTCTTTGTCTCTTGCCATCCTGTAATCAGGGAGGGGGACAACTCCTAGGAGACCTGCCCCCCCCCCGACCCCCGACCCAGTTCTCCCTATCCTCTTGCTTTCTTCTCTAGCAAAAAGCACTTCAAAGAATGTATCAACTTCATCCACTGTTGCCGCCTCAATGGGGGAAACTGCCTGGTGCACTGGTGAGTGAAGAGGGAAGGGGGGGGGGGTAAGTAAATGGCTGTTCTTTCCCGAACACGCCCTCATCCTATGGGGAAGGCGGAACCTGGGATGGATCTTCTCCAGCCTGTCACCATGCATCTGACAGAGGCTGATGGATGGCTCAGATTGAGGCTTGTGTCCCTTATCTGCTGTGTGGCTCTGGCCAATTAGCTGTTTCTTGCTGAGACTCAATTTTCTCATCTGTAAAATGGGGAGAGGAATGTTAACCTGGTGGGCTACTGGGAGGAATAGGCGATGTCATGCAGGTAGCCCAGCATCCTCCAATAGTTCTGGCTCCTTCTCCTCCCCTCTGGCTTTTGAGGCAATGGTACAGGGCAGTGAGGAGCCCCAGGCTGGGAGATGAGACTCCTGAGTTTTCCCAGGGCCCCCTGGCCCACTCAATTTCATGCACCCCATAACTTCTCACTATGTCTGGCTCAGGGCGGCCCTGCCTGAGCCCCAGCCATAGAAAGAGCTCCTCCAGCCCATCTCTCCCAACCCCCCTTTCCTTGCTCCAACTGCACCAGCCATCTTCAAGTCCACCAGGATCCCAGTGGTCTTTGTACACTGCCCAGAACATTCTTGACAATCCTTACCCATCTTTCAGGATTCAGCTTGATGTCACTTCCCTAATCCTCTACACCCCCTCTACCAGATTGTATACCTCTTCCTACGCAACCTCCTAGTCCCCAGACTCACCTTCAAAGATTTGTCACCTCCTGAAGTTGTTTCCCTGGTTAGTGTCTGTCTCCCCCAACTGTATTGTAAGCCCCAAGATGGCAGAGACCATTTTATTCCCCACTATGTCCCTA
The DNA here is from genome assembly GCF_016906955.1 of Phacochoerus africanus. Lineage (NCBI taxonomy): Eukaryota > Metazoa > Chordata > Mammalia > Artiodactyla > Suidae > Phacochoerus > Phacochoerus africanus. Next base: position 27,687,035 of record NC_062546.1, read on the forward strand.
GTACCTGAAAAATCAGATGATCAGGGAGTTCCCATCGTGGCGCAGCGGAAATGAATCCAACTAGGAACCATGAGGTTGCGGGTTCGATCCCTGGCCTCGCTCAGTGGGTTAAGTATCCAGCGTTGCTGTGAACTGGGGTGTAGGTTGCAGATGCAGCTTGGATCTGGCGTTGCTGTGGCTCTGGTGTAGGCCAGCAGCAACAGCTCTGATTCGACCCCTAGCCTGGGAACCTCCATATGCCGTGGGTGTGGTCCTAAAAAGACCAAAAAAAAAAAAAAACCTGATGATCAGGAAATGTGTGTTGAATGACCGTTTGAAGTGATGTTTCATTCGGGCCTTTGGCAGAGAAGAATGCTGGGCAGAGGGAATGGCATGGGCAAAGGCCTGGATGTGGGAAGACATATCCTGGCAGGTTCCTTGTGGTTGGAGCTCAGGAGGCAAGAATGTGAGAGCTGAAGTAGAGGTGGGGTGCCAGGAGGAGATTGAACCTTCCCCGAAGCCTTTGGGGTGGGGTGTCTCAGCTTTGCAGGCATCTCCCGAAGCACCACCATCGTGACAGCATATGTGATGACTGTGACGGGGCTCGGCTGGCGGGACGTGCTTGAAGCCATCAAGGCCACTCGGCCCATCGCCAACCCCAACCCAGGCTTTAGGCAGCAGCTTGAAGAGTTTGGCTGGGGCAATTCTCGGAAGGTAGGGGCTGGGGCTGGGGCAGGGGCAGGGGCTTGGGCAGGGGTAGGAGACTCTTCTTACTTGAGCTGAGTACTGACTGGAAAGAATTTAGCCTGTGATTTAGACCTGGCAGAAAGTTTTTCCAGGGTCTTAAACTTGTAGCCCTTGACCTAACCTAGCCCCTAATTTGGATGGCCAGATGTTTTCTTTTCCTTTTTAATTTAGGATTTGAATACCTGTGGGCCAGATAATGACCACTTCAATTTGGCCAGGTCCCAGCACCACCTGCTCTACCTGCCTGAAACCTGAAGGCAGTTGACAGTTTGGCTCCTTTGGGGAAAAATGTCTAGTCCCCGGGGTCTTGATGAGGCCAAAGCAGTTCCTTCTCTTGTGCCCACAGGGCAGAGGGTATATAGAAATGTCAGGAACTGAGCCCTCCCCCCACTCTCCCCGCCCCCCCTCCCAACAAGAGATGAGAGACAGAGAGAGAAGCAAGTGCAGGCTGGTGCGCCGAGGCTTATCTGCAAGGCTGCATTAGGAAAGAGGCAGACAAGGAAGAGGGAGGCCCTTGTGAGCTGAGTTGCTGCACAGGGTGGGGAGGGGTTAATGTGGCTCCCACTAGGCAGGTGAGGGGTCACCTTAGTAGGTTTGGAAGATGAAGTGTCAAAGGGGAAGGGGGTTCAGGAAGAGGGAAGGGACGCACAGGGAGAGGGGCTCAAGGTGGGGAGATGGAGGCTCAGAAGGGAAGCGAAGAGGATGCTCAGGAAGGGGAGGGGCTTAGCGAGGCGTGGGGAGCTGCCGAGGGCGGAAGCTCTGAAGACTGGGGAGGGGAGCCGGTCCCCGGTCCGGCACCGACCCCGCCCCCTCTCCACCGCAGCTTCGCAGGCAGCTGGAGGAGCGCTTCGGAGAGAGCCCTTTCCGCGACGAGGAGGAGGTGCGCGCGCTGCTGCCGCTGTGCAAGCGCTGCCGGCAGGGCTCTGCGAGCGCGGCCGCTTCCCCGGCGCCCAACTCCTCGGCCTCCGAGGGGACCCTGCAGCGCCTGGTGCCGCGGATGCCCCGGGAAACCCACCGGCCGCTGCCGCTGCTGGCGCGCGTCAAGCAGACTTTCTCTTGCCTCCCGCGGTGTCTGTCCCGCAAAGGCGGCAAGTGAGGATCCCGCCCCGCCGTGGGGTCCCTCGTCCTCCCGACTGGCCCCCCTTCGGGGACTGTCTGGGCCTCCCACGGCCATCAAGACGGGCCCAGAGTCTGTGGGAGCCCTGCGGCGACTTGATCCCCGCCCTTAACTCCTCTTCCCGCCTTGCTTGTCTGCGTCTGCAGTCCGTGCGTCCTCCATCTGTGTGTGTGGCTCTGTGTCTGGGCCGGCCTGCTGCAGCCACTTGGTGCCTTAGTCCTTGGGCTGGGGGAGGGTGCCCCCAGGGGCCCTCCCCCATTAAAGGCTGCGGGAGTGGGAGTGGGTGGGTGGGGTTTGGATGGGCCTGGAGGATATTAAAGAGCCACAGAAGCTGCCTATCTGGTCGCCTCCCAGTCATTCAGCAAAGGCCAGGCTACAGGGCAGGAGCCTGTAGGAAACCGGAATGGGAGGGGGGGTCACATCCCCTGGGACTCTCAGTAAACTGCAGTCTTCAGGGCTGAATCCACTTCCCTGACCCTCCACCTCTATCTCTCCCTGGAGCCTGGGTCTCCCCCAGAAAAGACCCCCAGCTGCTCCTGCTCTCTGAACCCCCTCCCCTGGCTGAACCTCTGCCCTCCTCCCTGAGCAGGCCCCTCCTCCACAGCCCCCTTCCTTTCCCTATTCACGAAGCCTGGCTAGCAAAGTTCTAGCAGTAGTGCCTCCCTCATGCCTGACTTTTTACTCCAAAGAGTTCACTTAATCCTCCGGGAGGAAACAGAGGCTCAGAGAGGTCAGGCCGCTTGCTTGAGGACACACAGCTACAGTAGGGGAGGCTGGGTTTGCACCTAGGCAGTCTGTGTCCCAAGAAGCTTCTTGTCAAGAAGATTCTTCTGGTCTTGAAGGTTTATTGGTGGGAGGATCTCCAGCTAGTGGGAGTGATCCTTCCCACCTAGAGTTTACATTTTTATTATTATTATTTTTTTTAGGGCCGCACCTGAGGGATATGGAAGTTTCCAGGCTAGGGGTCAAATTGGACCTGCAGCTGCCAGCCTACACCACAGCCACAGTAACTCCAGATCCAAGCTGCATCTGTGACCTACACCACAGCTAACACCTACACCATACCACGCCGGATCCTTAACCCACTGAGCCAGGCGAGGGATTGAACCTGCATCTTCATGGACCCTAGGCAGGTTGCTACCGTTAAGCCACAACGGGAACCCCTTCCCACCTAGCATTTAAAGGCCAGGACAGCCACTGAGGAGGGAGGCCCTCAGGACAGCCCAGGAAAGCAGCAGACTGCTACTAAGATGAACAGGTGTCATCCAAGCTGATTTTTTCCTCAACTAAAATTAACTTAGAGTTAAGAAGGATCTGAAGTTGCTATGTAATAATCACCTGTATGGGATTCTTATAATGCACCAAGCACTGTATTCAGGGCTGTGAGGGGGCCCAGATTCCAGCGTTGGGGGGGGTGGGAGGATGGATGAAGTTACCTTCACCTGCTGCCCAAGCTCCTACTCTGCACTCATGGAACACAGGTTCATTGAGTACCTACTGTGTGTCAAGCATTGTGCTGGGCACCGAAGACACAGCAGTGAGCAAATCTCTGCCCTCATGTTGCCACTGTTCTGGTGGGAAAGACACTGGATAGACAGATAAAATATATATATTTTATCACACACACACACACACACACACACACATGTATAGTGGTCGTGGAGGGTGAACCATTGTGCTATGGGGGGAAACATTCCAGGCAGAGGGAACAGTAGGTGAAGAGGCCCTGAGGTAGGACGGTTTGTGACAAGCAAGGTGGCAGGACTCAGCAAGACAGCAGGGTGCCTGTGGTCCTCCTGGCTGGTCAGTGGTACCACCATGCACCAGGTTTAAAACATCTTTCTGTTTCTGCTGGTGTCGCTCCCTGTTTGAAAACCCCCATCCCTATCATCCATAGGACAAAGGAAAACACGTTGATCTGATGTTCCAGGTACTTCGTGGTGCTCCCCCACTTCCATCTTTGCTTTCACAACACTCTGACTCAACAACAGCCATAATAATACCACTCACTTATTGAGCACCCACGATGGGCCAAGCAAAGTGCTAGGCATTTTCCCTACATCTCATTGAACCCTCAAGCCACCCTATGAAGTAGGCATTGCTGTTTAACAGAGGGAGAAACTGAGGTCGGTGCCCCAGGTGGTCAGCCAGCAAGTGATGGGGCTGGGATTTGCATCTAGGCAGCCTGGCTGTGGACCCATCCTCCTCATGACTATGACGCTGCTCCGCAAAAAAAAATGAAGAGATTGCCTGACACAGTCAAGCCCCCTGCTTAGATGTAATTCTTATTCTTGCATTGAATCGTATGAGATCCTTTGTGCCCCACTGGAGCCCTACGGTTCTTTGTTTGAATCCTGGCGTGACTGCAGAAGTGTCAGAACTGGGTGGCTGCTGCCATATGAGGACAGAGAGTGGGGAGCATGAAGTCCCCCAACAAGTACACATGAGGGACGGTGCTCTCAGCCTCTGGTCAATGTCGCCGGCCTCCAGCTCTGTGCTTGCTGCAGTGAGCGGTGGCTTCTCTCAGAGCTTCAGTTTCCCCAGGTACACAGCAGGGGGTGGGGGCATCGGAGTCACCTGACCTCTTTCATATCACGACCTCCCTCTGACAACTTAATGAATGATATAAACCCCAGAAAAATGCATAGGGATGAAAAAATTGCATCCACCTTTGGGAGAGGGGGGTCACAGACCTCAGGAGGAACCCATGAACTCCAGGTGCAGCTGTTGGGAGGCAGTGAGGAGGGGAGGCACTGTGTGGGCTCCTGGGCTCTGGGAACAGAGTCACAGGTTCAGATCCTGGCTACCCCCTGCACTAGCTCTGTGACCTCAGTCTTCTCCACAATGAAATAATTATACTCATCTCACATGCTGTTGTGAGAACCAATTGAGACACCACAGGAGAGGCCCAGCACCCTGGCGAGTGGTCAGGAAAAGGGGACCCCCGATATTTAAGGAGATATTTCTCCAGGTGTGACCCAGGGACCACCTGGATCAGAATCCCATCGGGGAACTTGTTAAAAATGCACGTTCCTGGGCTACTTGCACAGAAAATCTGATTCTGCAGGTCTGGGATGGAGTGTGCATTTTAAACCAGTCTCTGCCTCCCAGTTATGCTGGAGTTAGCTTGAGAAGCACTGTGCCTTTGCAACCTGCACGGTCCAGATCCTGGAAAGAGTCTGACTTTCTGAGAGGTTGGAAAGAGCAGAAAACAGGTGCAGGGGTGGCGCCAGGGATGCCTTTGGGTGCCGGTCGTCGCCCCTCCCACTCCGGGACGGGCAGAACCTTGGCTACCCCATCCCGAGCCACGCAGTGGATCTTGCCGTCCCATGGGGCCGCTAGCTGTCCCCTACGCTAGGTCCGACTCCCTCCAGGCCGGGCGACATGGGGAGGGGCAAAAGAGCCTCGGGGGAGTAGAAAGGAAAGTGAAACTGCCCACGAGACTTTCGCTTTCACCGCCTCCGGGCGCCATCCAGGTGGCCCGGCACTCCCCGGTCGCGCTGGAGTGCAGCCGCCGCGCGCCCCTGAACCGACCCCTGGCGCACCGCGTCCCCAGTGGCCGGCGACCTCTGGCGGAGGGACGAAGGGACGGTCCCAGACAGCAGGCCACCCATGGCGGGGGCCGGGGGTCCCCTGCGCCTTCGCGACTGGCTGGTGGCACAGATCGAGAGTGGGCGCTACCCAGGGCTGCGCTGGGAGGACGCGGGCAAGACCCTCTTCCGCATCCCCTGGAAGCACGCAGCCAAGCAGGGCTACCAGGCGCAGCAGGACGCCGCGCTCTTCAGGGTAAGCGGGCGGCAGCGCGGCCCGGGAGGGCTCTTCAAGTGCGTGGTCGCAGCGCCGGGACGGACCGTGCGCTGGTCACCTGGGACGACTCGCTCAGCCTTTAAGCTCAGTTGTCTCTAGGTTGAGAGTGGCATTCTCTCTCGGGATGGGAGACCCTCCCACAGCTTCTTAAAACAGAATCTGCCCAGGGCTGCAAGTCCTGAACCTTCCCCACCCCTCAGGGGACTTCTCCTCCCTCCCCACCGGGAAATGAGACGCCGCTGATGGGAATTCCCTCCGCTTCCAACCCCAAACGGCCAACCCCAGAGGCTTGGGGACATTTTCTGTGCTTCCCCAGCACCAGCCCATCTCATTCTCTAGGGATGACCTCCCTTTCGTCAGTCACCGCTAACTTCCTCCAAACTGGCTCTTTCCCATGAAGATTTTAAATTCTGGAATCTCCCCCAAGCCCAATTAGTAACCACCCCGCATACCAGGCCACCCGCTACCATCCCAAACACCAGAGCCACCTCCTGCTCCTGCTTCTCTGGCCTCCCCTCCCCTTTCACAGGGTAGAGCACCCAGAAAGGGTCTTGTGATCATCAGCTACCTCGCTCCCTCACTCATAGCGCCCCAGTTCCTCCGACCTCTGCAGTCTGGTTTCTCTCCCTCCTGCTAATGTCTCTAATTGCCAAATCCAGGGGTGCTCTCACAGTCATATTCTTGGACCTCCGGGTGGGTCTGGGTGGGATAGACCCTCCCTTCTCCTTGAAACACTAATAACTTGATTTCCAGAATCTCAGGGTCCCCACGCCGCCCCAGTCCTGACCTATTTTCCCCCTACATTCCTGGCCCCTGCTTCTCAGCCTCCATCTCCGCCCTCCTCTTTTGGGGCTCTCAGCATTCACTCCGGGACCTCCTTCCTCTGGTCCCACTGCCTCCTTTCACAGCCTCAGCCTGGAGCCCAGCCATTCCCAGCCTCCCCTCCAAGCCCCAAATCTGTTGGTCTAGCAGCCCCAGACGGCTCAAACTCAGCATGTCCTCAGTACTACACTCAGCAGCTCCCCCCTAAAAAAGTCTGTGTTTCCCAAAATGGAAGATGGTATGGATCACCACGCAGACCCCTGATTCAGGCACCCAAACCCTGGCCACTCCCCTCTCTTCCAGTCTCCTTCTAATCCATCTCCAAGGCCTGCTGGCTCTTCCTGCAGAACTGCTCTTCTGTCCATTTACTTGGACCCATTCCCACCATCTCTCACCAGGACAACTGCGTTCCCTGCTTCCCCTGTGCATCAGCTCTTCCCTCCGTCCCCAAGAGGAATCTTTGTCAATGTAAATCTCGTCTTGGCACAGCCCTTACTCACACTCCTTCCATGGCTCCCCTTGTTCTCGTGATAAAGTCCCAACTCATGACCATGATCTCAAAGCCCTGTGTGAACTGCTCCTCCCTGGCCCTTCTCCATCTCTCTCCACTCCTTCTCCAACTTTAGACCTGGCCCAGACAGTTCTTTCAGTTTCTAAATGCATCCTGTCTGTCTCTCTCTCTCCATGAGACCTTTGAACTTTCCATTCCCCCTGCCTGGAACACTCTCTCTTCTTCCCTTTCACTCCCATCATGCTCAGCTTAAACAGCTCCTCCTCAAGACCATCTTCCCTCATTCTTTCATTTGTTTAATGCATTTATGATGCTCTAACTCAATGCTTCTCCCAAGTCATCCCTGATGTCCCTTCTGCTTCTTCCATCGGAACAACTTTCCCTATGAACACCAAGTGCCTCTTATGAATCTGCCTCCTCTAGTTGCTGGAGGGTGATGACCCTAAGCACGATGCCTGGCCCCTAGAAGGAGCTCAATACTTACTGAACGTGTGGTTCCTGGCCTACGCCTTAAGGGTATGTGCTGTTCAGAAGTGGAAGAGTCTGGGGACTGGCCCCCCCTATCCCTCCCTCTCGGGGCTGCCTTGACCCATCTCTCAACCTACTGTGGACATGCATTTGGGACTCCCTGGCTTCACATCCTCCTGTTGCCCATTGCCCACGGGATGCATGCCTTCCAGAACGTTCATCATCCAGCTTCGCTCTGTCTCTTCTTTCTTCATTCCTCTTCCTCTTTCTCCCACCGCATTCAGTTGATCTTCATCATTCACGGATGCCATACTTGCAAATTCGATTACTCGCTATAATTATTTGTAATCCCCAAATCAATACTCCAGGCACTTTTGGAGCCGTTCATAGACAAGCAGAATGGGGGAAAAAAAATTGAGTCACCAACGTGCGTGTTCCCAGCTGAGGATGAACAAGGTGATAACTCTAGTTTCAGCTCTTCTACTGTAAACAGAAGCCCTTTTGCAGCTCATATTTGGTTCTATGTTTTACATATTTTTGGGCTTTTTCTTGGTGATTTCACTCTTTATAATGGCCCCCAAGCCTACCCAGGGCTGAAGTGCTGTCCCATGTTCCTAAGAACAAGAAGGCTGCGATGTGTCTTTCAGAGAAAATGCGTGTGCCAGATATGTTTCTTTCAGACACAAGTACAGTGCTGTTGGCCATGAGTTCACTGTTAACGATCAACAATTTATATTAAATAAGGTGTCCTTAAACAGATACACACATAGGAGTTCCTGTCATGGCTCAGCGGAAACAAATCTGACTAGGAACTGAGAGGTTGCAGGTTCGATCCCTGGCCTCGCTCAATGGGTTAAGGATCCGGCGTTGCCGTGAGCTGTGGTGTAGGCCAGCAGCTATAGCTCCAATTCAACCCCTAGCCTGGGAATCTCCATATGCTGTGGGTGCGGCCCTAAAAAGCAAAGCAAACAAACCAGAAACACGCATAGAACAGCTGATGAAAATGGTATGACTAGGGGCTCACAGGAACCTAGCCTTGTAGTTCCCTTAGGAACTAACTCAGGGTTCACGTAAATTTTACCATGAATAACAAGAATCAACTGTACACATATCCTCAGACACAGATACCAGCACCAGCCACACCAGGCCGATCACTGTCCCCTGAATGCACCACATCCTTCCATAACTTTTCTCAAGCTGTTCCCCTGTCAGGAATGTCACTCCACCTGGCAACTTCCTAGGCATCCTTCAAGGCCCAGTTCAAGTCATTCCACCAATATTTATTGAGTACCTCCTATATACCAGGCACTGCTCTAACTAAGCCCTTGGGGACACAGCAATGTCCCCAAAGACCCCTCTCTCACTGTGATGATAGTACCCTGTGCCTTGAGCCCAGGTTCCCTTTGAGTTAGAGCATCCTTAATAGGATAAATGAGAATTGCAATAAATAAGCACTGTATGCCAAGTGCTATGCTAGGCACCTTACATAGACTGCCCATCTTACACCCACCACAATCAGGCGAGGTTAGGTATCCGCACCGTTGATAGACAGCAAAATTGAGCCTTAAAGTTCTCACCACTGACGGGTAGCACCAACGTAGAAACTGTGGCTTTCTGTCTGGTGTCCAAGTTTCCCACTGAGTGTGATTTTTCCGTTAACCTCCCCCCGCCCCTGCCCTGAATGTGATCTGTGCGAGCAACACATCTCCTAGTGTCCTTCCATTTCACTCCTCTGCTTGACTTTTCTTGACTCTATCCGACCTCAGGACCTTTGCACTTGCTGACCCTTCTGCCTAAAACAGCATTCCCCCAGCTCTTTGTCAGACTCCACCCTTCTTTTTAATCAGGTGTCAGCCCAAATGCCACTTTCTCCAAGAAGCCTTTTCTGATCACCCTCTGTAAAGCAGCCCCTCATATTTCTTCAGATAGATCTTTAGAGCATGACCCTGAATAAAATAAAAATAAGACACAGAATGAGATCTACAACAGTATGATACATATAAGGTGAGAATACATACAAAACATCAATGCCCACTTTGCAAGAAATCATACAAACCAAAGATATTCATTAAACATATTAGAGCGACGGCTATGGTAGGAGAACTTGCTCTCTGTCCATCTAATTTGTTGCTCCTAGATGCTTCTGGATGGTGCATAGACTCTATAGTGGGCATCTAATATACACACACACCCATCCACTTTCCCAGGAATGGACACAAGTTTGCTTTCTAGACCTCAAATAACACTGTGATGGATCTGCTTGCCCTGGTCCCCTCATGAGGCTCTGTGAGAATTCCTTTGGGACTGGAATTTCTGCTCACAGGCTATGCTTATACTCATTTGGCCTAGGCATGCCTAATTAACCTCTAGAAACACTGCACCCATTCCACATCCATCAGCAGTGTCCATATCCCAACCAATTCCTGGCTTATGCAGCTGGCTAAGTGTTGCAAGCTTACAGTGATATCTCATATTTTTATTTGCATTTCTCTGGCATTCATGAGTTTCAGTAGCCCCTCTTAAGCTAACAGGCTTCCGGCTTCCTCTTCTGTAAACCACCCATTCTTGTCCTTTGATAGAGAATATTTTCTTTAGGGGATCCTGTCTGGTCCTTGTTGATTTGCAGAAGTTCCTACATATTCTAGATCTTTGTCCCTTGCTGATTTTAGACATTGCAAATGTTTTTTGCCTTAGGGTTCATGCCTTTGAAATTTTGTTCAAGAAGCAACCTCTGCACCTAGAAGATTTTCTCCTACATTATTTTCTATTAAGTTTACAGTTTTACCCTTTACTTTTGGTTTTTTAATCATCCAGAGTCTACTCTGTATGTGACAATGGGTAGGGTTCTAGTTTTATGGCTCTCCAGAGAGCAAATCATTACTACCATTTTTTATTTATTTATTTATTTATTTTTGGTCTTTTTGCCTTTTCTAGGGCCGCTTCCCACGGCATATGGAGGTTCCCAGGCTAGGGGTCGAATCAGAACTGTAGCAGCTGGCCTACACTGAAGAGCCACAGCAACGTGGGATCTGAACTGCATCTACGACCAACACCACATCTCACGGCAACACCAGATCTTCAACCCACTGAGCGAGGCCAGGGATCAAACCTGCAACCTCATGGTTCCTAGTCAGATTCATTAACCACTGAGCCACAACAGGAACTCCGTATATGTAAGATTTAACAACTGTTTCCTAGACAATTGACTATGTGAAAAGGCGTGGAAATTTATTCACATGGGTAGGCAGACCTTAAAGAAAACTGAGTTTGGCGTGGTCCTCCTTACTCTGGACCCTTCTGTAGGACTAGAAGAGCTAAGAACACCCTTGACTGTCCTGCTGGGGCACCTGGGGTCTTTTTTTTTTTTTCTTTTTACAGCCACGGCAGCATCATATAGAAGTTCCCTGGCAAGGGTAGAATTGGAGCTGCAGCTGCAGGCCTACCACAATGCTGGATCCAAGCTGCATCTGCGACCTACACCGCAGCTTGTGGCAACTCCCGATCCTTAACCCGCTGAGCAAGGCCTGGGATTGAACCTGCAACCTCATGGTCCTAGTCGGATTTGTTAACCACTGAGCCATGATGGGAACTCCGACTACTATCATTTTATATCCCATCATCCTATTGATATTTCATTTCTCACAATCCATAATTTGGAATATAGTTATTTCCTTTTGCTGTCTGTGGCCGCTTTCTCTCATTAGACTGGGGTTCCTTGAGAACTGGGACCATGTCTGTGCTGTTCCCATTCAGTCCCTAACTTGGGCCTGGCACATAGCAGGAGTTCAAGGAATTTGTGTTGGATGAAGGGAGGGGGGAAGAGAGGGAGGGATGGAGGAACAAAGGGACAGAAAGGCACAGGGAGAGAAGGATGGGCGATAAGCAGCCTTCAGCCCTTGGCGTGGCAACAGCCCCCTCTCCCAGGCTATTCCTCCCCAAATGCCCCTGCTCATCCTCAGGCCTGGGCCATACACAAGGGCAAGCACCTAGAGGGCATTGACAAGGAGGACCCCTCCACCTGGAAGACTCGGCTCCGCTGTGCCCTCAACAAGAGTGCGGACTTCTGCGAGGTGCGTGAGCGCAGCCAGCTGGACATCTCCAACCCCTACAAGGTGTACCGGCTCGTGTCCGATGGTGCCCATGGCCCAGGTACCATCATACCCCTGGAGGTAGCAGCTGAGGATGGCTCTCTGGGCAAGAAGGACCTCACTTTGCCCATCTGTAAAATGGGAAATGATGGCTTTAAACTCATGGGCTGGTAAACATAGCAGGATCCTTAGGCCACCCAGTTTCTCTCCCCATTTGAGAAGGAAAGCCCAGAGGAGGCGGGGGGGGGGGGGGAGAGAAAGAGAGAGAGAGAGAGGGAGAGAGAAGAGGCGGGCCTTGCCTGAGGTCATGCAGAGAGCGGGGCTCATCTCAGACAAAGTTGAGGGGGCTCCCCTTGGGGCCCAGGAAACCACAGATTGTCTCCTGCTTCATCCAGTTACCAGGGCTTGTGCTCCCCATAAAGAGGAAGGCATTCCCCAGAGCCAGCAGGAGCCCCCTGGAGAAGGGACAGAGCCGGCCTGCAGGACAGACCAGGTCAGTGTGTCCTTCCAGCCCGCATGGCCCTTCCAGCCCAGCCACCCCCGACCCGCTCCCTGATCCCCAGTGCACTTACCTCGTCCTCTCCACCAGCTCCTGCCTGTCTCTGTCCCGATCCTTCCAACAGCTCCACTTCCTACCTCTACTCCATCTCTGCATCATTTTCTGCTCTTTCATTCCATTCTCTTTGCCTCCATCATTTCTGTCCCATCACCTTCACCATCCTCATCTCCATCACTCCATCTGCACCGACCCTATTTTCTCAGCTCATCCCCCTCGCTTGTCATCACTGGGTCCATGCCTCTGTCCCCACTCACCCTATCAGATCCAGTTCCATCACCATATTCCCTTCATCATCATCACCTCTCTCATTGTTGCCAACTCCCCATCATCTCTCTCTCCATCATGGTCTGTATCATCTTATCATTTCCACCTCATCACCTCCCCCTCTTCATCTATGGTTCTTTGCTCTGCCCTCATCCCCCCATAAGCCTGGTTCACGCCACTGTCCCTAGTGCCCTTATTCCACTGCTCTGTTCCCCCATCTCCATCACCCCTCTCCACATTCACTCCTAGCATTTCTCTCTCTGTCACGATGAGCTTCATCTCCGACCACATCACCCCCAACAACCCATCAACTCTCTCTTTGCCTCTGTAGGGGAAGGGTGTGAGCTCTGAAACCTCAAAGTCCCTATCAACCCCAGCTGGCCTTTAGTCTTGTCCAGACCTCCCTGTGCCTCAGTGCAGACTGTCTGGGAACTCCTGTGGCCCACGGGCCTCCTCTCCCACCTTCACAACCCTTTCTCCCAATGCTCAGGATGGCTCCAGATTAGCCACAGAGGATAAGGACAAGGAGCGGCCCCCCAGGCTGGCCCAGCAGGGCTCCCCACCACCAGCTGCCCTGCTCCCAGGCCCTCTGGCTGATCACCGTAAGGACTGGGTCTCCTCACCCACCCCTGCCTCCTCCCAGGCCTCTTCTGGGACCTTGATTTGGGGTCAAGGGACCCAAAATGAGGTGATGCCTTACTGCTTCCCCTCCTTCTCCAGGGTACCAAGCCCAGGATCCTGCACACCCCTGGGGCCTCTTGCTCTCTGAGGATTTCGGCAACCCTGGTGAGGAATCAGAACGTCCTCTCTTCCGACCTCTATGCAGAACAGAGGAGGGCCCAGGGTTGGGGCCAGATAGATAGCCTGTCTCCCACCCAAAGGCCCCAGCCCAGACTCCAGATAATAACCAAACCACTGCTAACATTTGTTGAGGATCTAGCTTATGCCAGGCACCCTTCTAGGCTCTCCCCACAGATACTGCAAGATAGATACTGCCGTTATCTCCATTTTATAGATGCAGAAACCAGACACAGAGGTTAAAATAAGAACCCGGCTCAAGATGGCACAGTTGGTAACCCTGGGAAAGTTACTAACAGGTACAGCGAGAGATTAGTATCCAAGGGCCTGGCTGCAGAGCCCACAGCCCTACCCACTGAGATTTTTTTTGGCTCTTCATATGGAAGCCTGCTGTTATGCTCTTGCTGCCATTATTATTATGTCACTGCTGCCGTTATTATTAGCGGTAGTAGTATTTTTGTTACTATTAAAATATTTGCTGGGAAGACACTCCTAGAATCCCAGAAGTTGGAGCCTCCTCAGTGCCATGCCCCCCTCCCACTGTGCTAATGGCCCCAGACCCTATGCTTTTGAAGTTCAACTACCAGTTGGTTTATTACTAGAAGCTGCTATTACTTATTACCACCACCACCACCGCCGCCACAAGAATTATCATCATCACTTATCTAGAGGGGGAGCGTCAAAAATTCCCGAGGTCGGGGAGAGAAGGACGTGGGATGCAGGGAGCTGGCGTCTCCAACGCCGGGCGCGCGCCCCCTGCCTTTTCCACAGATTGCTGGCTGCACGTGCGGCTCTTCTACGGCGCCGAGCTGGTGCGCGAAGCCGTGGCGCGCACTGCCGAGGGCTGCAGCCTGAGCCCGCGCGCCGCCGCCGAGCGCCTGCTGGGGCGGCCACCGCGCATGGCACAGGTTCGCTTCCCGGAGCCGCCGCCGGGCGCCCGCGTGCTGCGGTGCCTGCTGCCGCACTTGGAGCGCGGCGTGCTGCTGTGGGTGGCGCCCGAGGGCGTCTTCGCCAAGCGCCTGTGCCAGGGGCGCGTGTACTGGCGCGGCCCGCTCGCCCCACACCGCTCGCGGCCCAACAAACTAGAGCGCGAGCGCACCTGCCAGCTGCTCGATACGCGCCGCTTCCTAGCTGGTAAGAGCGCGACGGCGGGGCCGCTGGCAGCACGGGGCAGAATGGTCGGGCACAGGGGCGGACAGAGGGGACTGGGTACCCGAGATGTGAGCGCCGGGAGATGGGCTCGAGAATGCTGGGCATGCGATGGACCTGGAAACAAAGGATATGATGCAGAAGCCCCCAGAGTGGGAACGAATATGGGCACAGTTACGGACATAGTGGTATGGGAGGTGTGGAAGCCGGGCAGGCTTGGGGCATAAGCATAGCACTTGGGCACTTGTCATAAGGCATTAAGCATAGGCGGGCACTGGGAGCACTGACCACCAGATAGGCATAGGTGAGTGGCAGTGAGCACAGGGGCATGAGTCAGGGAACATGAAAACTAAAAGTGGGAGCAGATGTGGGACATGAGGCAGGTGCCAGGATGCAGAAGTGGGCCTAGGGCAACGGCACGCAGTGGGGATGTGGCCTTACCGGACGTGGGCATGGGATGTGAGCACAAGGTGGGCACGGGTGGAACGCCCCATCCTGGCCCAGACCCCACAGTCTCCGTGTCCGTAGAACTGCACGCCCACCTGCAGGATGGCCGCCCGGAGCCTGAGTACCAGATCCGGCTGTGCTTTGGCGAGGAGTACCCAGGGCCCCCGGACCAGCCCGAGGAGCGTCTCATTATGGCCCATGTGAGTCACCTCCCACGCCAGCAGAGGACCACACACTCCAGTCCCTTCCAAATGGCCTCTCACTGTTCCCCCCAGTCCCAGCTCCGCCCCTGACCTGCCCTCCGACCCTCTGATCTCTAAGACCCTGGTGAGGGGGGTAGGGCTCTCACTAGGGCTGCCGCTTCCCACCAGAACATAGGGGGCGATAGCGGAGAGAATTGGCTCATTACCCCACCCCCACCCCCTGCAGGTGGAGCCGATCTTCGCCCGCGAGCTCCTCCTACACTCAAAACGCCAAGGCCGGGTCCCCAGCCTTGAACCCCCGAGAGCGTCACTCACCTGATGACACAGCTGAGCCAGCCTTCGGTGGCTGCTTCCACCTCCCGTACCCTCTAAAGCAGCCCCCCCCCGGCCCCAGGGCGCAGATCCCACCCAGGGACTTGCCGCCGGCTGAGCCAGGGGACTTGCGGTTTCGCCCCATCCATCGCCCAGGTAGGATGAGACGGAGGAAGCCAATCCTGGCCTTCAATCCCTCAGCCTCTCAGCGCGGAGAGGCAGGGGAATCCTGAAAGAAGGTGTGTGGGCGGACAGCTGCGCAGCTGAGCCGGGGGCATCAGGCCTGAAAACCAAACTTGATCTTGAGGTTTAAGAAACAGCAATTAAGACAGAAACAAGGCTTTTATTTTTGAAAGAAACCAGCCTTTTTTGTTGGGAGCCCAGCATGCCTCTAGTGACTTACCTAAGGCAGACCTCACCTGTGATTGATATGGTTTGCTTAAAGCTGAGTTTACCAATAATTAGATCCTCAAGATGGTTTAGACTGGGGTCAGCCAGTAAGAGGAACCCCTGACCTCTGAGGGGTTCTGAGTTTCCAGACCCTCCTTCCACCTGTCACCAGTCTCTCTTCTTCCAGGATGGGTGGGGAGTCGTGAGGAAAGTGCAAAACGGTGGACTTGGTCTCCAAAGATTCTGTCTTTGGAGAAGCTGAGGCAGGCCCCCAAACACAGCCCCAGGACAGAAGCCAAAGTGGGAGCCAGAAGTCCAGCCCCTCCCCAAGCGCCATCAATCTTTGCAAACTCTAAGTTGTAAGTTCCTTGAGAACTGGGAGGGAACCCCTCGCCCAAGAAGGCAGTGACCCTGCCTTGTCGGTAAAGTTACTGTTTTCCACCCCAGATATCAGACCTTTCACCTTTTCTGATTTCTGACCTCACTTATAAGAATTCTCTTACAGATGGCAACATAAAAAAATAGCTTTTAGTGATACATTAATAAGCCACTTTTATGGAGGGAAACCTCTATGATTCAACAAAGGAGAGAAGTCAATCAAACCACTATTTCTAAAAATTTATTTATTTATTGGCGTTCCCATCATGGCTCAGTGGTTAGCGAACCCAACTGGCATCCATGAGAACGCGGGTTCGATCCCTGGCCTCCCTCAGTGGGTTAAAGATCTGGCGTTGCTGTGAACTGCGGTGTAGGTCGCAGACATGGCTCAGATCTGGCATGGTTGTGGCTGTAGGCGTAGGCCAGCGGCCACAGCTCCAATTCGACCCCTGGCCTGGGAACCTCCTTATGCCGTGGGTGAGGCCCTAAAAAGACAAAAAGACAAAAAAATAAAATTTATTTATTTATTTTGCTTTTTAGGGCCACACCTGTGGCATATGGCGGTTCCCAGGCTAGGGGTCAAATCAGCAACGCCGGATCATTAACCCACTGAGCATGGGGCTGTCCTCTACCCCTGCCCCTCATAGAGGAATGGGGTTAAGGAGTTATAGAATCCTGGTTGAAATCACAGCTTTGTCACTCACTTGCTGTGCCACCTCAGGCAAGTCACTTAACTTCTCTGAGCCTCAGATTCCTGATCTACTCACAAGAAGTTATCAAGATTTATGGAGCAGAGTTAATCGGAGAAGTAAATGCCGAGAGGGGAGGGAAGGGCTCATGGACAGTGACACACGGTAGGTGTCCACTGACTTGTGTAAGTCGCAGATGCTGTTCAGATCCCGTTTGGCTGTGGCTGTGGTGTAGGCTGGCAGCAATAGCTCAAATTTGACCCCTAGCCTGCGAACTTCCATATGCCGAAGGCGCGGCCCTAAAAAGCAAAAAAAATAAAGATGGGAAACTGAGCCTCAGCCAGAGACTTGGTTGAGAGCCTCTTGGGAGGGCGGCTGTCTCTGACCAGGTGTCTGTCCTCCCCACACTCGTCACGAGAGGGCGCCAGGGCTCAACGAACAGGGTTGGGCCCGCCCTCATCACCACCCTAGGCACCCCACCCACTGTGGACCCCTCGAGGAGAGCAGGGAACAGTGTGACCCCAGAGTGCTCTGCCCTCCTGTGGGGGGAGAAAGTCGAGCATGGGCCTGGAAGAGGAGGAGGAGGAGAAAGGGGGAACTAGAAGTGGGGATTCAAGGGGCCCTCGAGGCTTTTCTCACAGAAACTCCCAGTTCTCCGGCTCAGACACGGATTCTACCTCTGCTCTCTCGTGAGCATGCATGTGTGTGTCTAACGCCCTCTTTCTATCTCTGCATATTTCTTTATTTGTCTCACTCAATGATTCTAACTTTTTCTGTACTGTATCTCTGTGTGTGTCTAATGCCCTCTTTCTATCTCCATATGTTTCTTCATTTCTCTCATTCAGTGTCTCACTTTCTGTGTTGAGTCTGTGTGTGTCTCCCTTTCTTCTGTCTCCGTCTAATCATCATCTCACTTTCTGTCTCTGCCTCTATCTTCTCTGCGTGTTCCTGTCTCTCTCTCAGTGTGTCTGCCTCGCTTTGTCTCTGTCCCTCGGTCGTTTTTCCCTCTCTCCGCCTCTATCTCTTTTTGTTTCTGCCTCCCTGTTTCACGTCCTGGCCCTCCTCACCACCACCAGCACATGTGGGCTGAGGGTCTCAGGCCCTTCCCTCCCATCTCCTCACCCCTGGCAGCTGCTCACAGCTTCCCAATCCTGGCCTCTCCTGCCCGCCCCTCTTGGGCCTTGGGGGAGGGGGGCGAGGGAGGAAGGGAGGGCAGCCCGGTGGGCCCACCCCTTTTTGCCTTTCCAGGCTGGGAGGCTGGGCCAGTGGGCCTTTTAACCAGCCTGGGCAGGCTGGGCCGGACACCAGCCCTGGACACGGTGCCTGGCCTCCGCGGTTCCGGCAGCCGCCAGCCCTGTCAGCATGCAGCAGCAGCCCCCACCCGGGCCCCCGGCCCCTGCGGCCGAGCCGACCAAGCCTCCCTACAGCTACATTGCCCTGATTGCCATGGCCATCCAGAGCTCACCGGGGCAGCGGGCCACGCTCAGCGGCATCTACCGCTACATCATGGGCCGCTTCGCCTTCTACCGCCACAACCGGCCTGGCTGGCAGAACAGCATCCGCCACAACCTGTCACTCAACGAGTGCTTTGTCAAGGTGCCCCGCGATGATCGCAAGCCCGGCAAGGGCAGCTACTGGACGCTGGACCCCGACTGCCACGACATGTTCGAGCACGGCAGCTTCCTCCGCCGACGTCGGCGCTTCACCCGGCGCACAGGTGCCGAGGTCGCCAAGGGCCCTGCCAAGGCACGCCGAGGAGCCCTCAGGGCCACAGGCCAGGACCCAGGAGCCCCCGACGCTGCGACTGGCAGGCAGGGCCCCTTCTCGCCGGAGCTGCCGGAGCCCAAGGGCCTGAGCTTTGGGGGTCTGGTGGGGGCCTTGCCAGCCAGCATGTGCCCGGCAACCACCGATGCCAGGCCCCGACCCCCCTCGGAGCCCAAGGAGATGCCCACATCCAAGATGGCAGGCCCAGGAGAGCTCCCTGTAGCCACCTCGTCTTCCCCGTGCCCAGCATTTGGCTTTCCTGCCAGCTTCTCCGAGGCCGAGGGGTTTAGCAAGGCCCCTGCACCCATCTTGGCCCCGGAAGCAGCCGTCGGGAGCAGCTACCAGTGCCGGCTGCAGGCGCTGAATTTCTGCATGGGAACTGACCCGGGCTTTGAGCACCTCTTGGCCTCAGCAGCCCCCTCCCCTGCACCACCCACTCCTCCAGCCTCACTCCGGGCCCCGCTGCCTCTGCCAGCTGACCCCAAGGAACCCTGGGTTGCAGGCAGCTTCCCTGTCCAGGGAGGCTCGGGCTACCCTTTGGGGCTGACCCCCTGCCTATACCGGACGCCAGGAATGTTCTTCTTTGAATGAAGCCAGCTGACCTCGGGCTGTCCCCCACCAACTGCACCCTCCAGGCCGAGCCTGACTCTAGGATCTGGGGAGCTCTCAAAGGACGCAGGCCTGGCAAGCCAACAACAGCTGGGACAGGAAGCCGAGATTGGAGTGGTGACCCCTCAGCCAACCCCCAGGGCCTCGGGACAGACTTGGGGGTGAGGGGAAGCAGGGCCCCATTGGGACTTACTCTGTGGCTCTCGGGGCCAATAAAGCCAGTGTGATGATGAGGGTCAGTTTGCTGGATGGTTGAGGGCTGAGGGCCAGGACGCCTGGTTCCATGGAGGGCTACCTGCGTATGGTTGTGGGGTCTGATGGCAGGGGCAGGGACCCCTGATGGAAATGTCTTACATGAGGCCTTCTCCTGTGGGGGACTTTCTCAGGGAGTTTCCCAGGAAGGCAGAGTAAGAGGGGAGCAGGGGGTGGGAAAGAGAGAGAGGAGGGTTGCAACCAAGAGAGACACCCCGGGCAGGAGTGAGGCTGGGCTGGACGGAGGGCTTGATTCTCCAGCCCCCAACCCTGTGACTCAGCATCCCTCATGATGAGCAGTCAAGATAACTGTGACCATTGGTGGCATTTATTCTGTCTCGGACTGATAGGTGTCCTCTCACTGAATGCTGGGTGGTGTGGAATATTATTTCCAGTTTACAGCAGTGGAAACTGAGGCTCCGAGTTTGAGGCTCACATGCTCCAGCTCCAGATGGCAAATGAATGGCAGAAAGGAAATCAAAACCAGGTCTAGCTGGCTCTACCCCTGCCCGGCGATTTAAGTGAGGATTCAGCGTGGCATGCAGGATGTCCCCCAGGAAGGAAGGGTCTTTTTTGGAGTCTTGGCATTGCAGGGCTAAAAAGGCGCCCCTTGCACAGAGACAGGGAACCCAAGGCTCAAAAGGCAGGCCCCACTTCCCTTGTCTGGATTTCCCAAATGCCTGGGGGACCCGCCCTGAGCTCCCAGCTCTCAGAGGTCTCCTGGTGACTCTAAGAAATCACCTCCCGTGTGGGGGAGTGGCTGGCCATCTGGGTGCAGATGAGAAGAAACTGAGCCCTGACCTTTGGCTTTCTTTAGCTGTCCCCTTGGGTGGAAGCAGAAGAAATGGGTGTATCCGTGGCCCCCATCAAAGGAACAGACTTAGGGACCTGAAACCTCACTGTCCCCACACCCTCCAACCCCAGACTTGTGGAGGCTTTCTTCTGGATCCTTGGTCTCCCCACTGGAATGTGGGTTTAGGGACAGAAGAGAGGGCCAAGGACACTGGGACCAGACCCTTTCTGGTCTTTGCTGTAGGAGCCTGGAGGGTCTTATGTCCCACGAAGTGATACCAAGCAGGCTGGAGTCCCCTTTATCAGGCAGGCAGCCCAGTCCCTCCAGAAGCCCCACCTTGGGCAGGCGGCCACGCTGGCTTCGGTCTCTGCGGCTCCCTCCTCCCTCGGCAGGTCCCCTGGGGCCTGGGAGGAAGCAAGCCTGGCTGGATAGCCCCAACTGTCTGGTTCCCACAGACTCCAGAGCCGGGTCGGAGGGGGACCTGCAGGGGTGGGGGCTCACTGCGGCTGTGAGGGGTTGGAAAAATGTCTGGCCAGCTGTGGGGACCCTCCCAAGCGTGCATGCCAGAGCCCAGCCTGGAACCCATGGAGCCATGAAGGGACAGAGAGTGGGTCTGTCCTGTTGCACTTGGGCAGCCTCATGGCTGAAAGGGGAGGGGATGGAGGCCCGCGTGTGGGGTTCGTACCACGGTGTGTGCATGGGTGTGTCAGTATGTCTCAGGGTGTGTGTGTGTGTGTGTGTGTGTGTGTATGTGTGTCAGATGCACCGAGACAAACAGTTACAGGGACCGGGGCAGATTCAGGGGGGCGGGGTTCTTTCTCACTTGGGTCAGGGAAAGAGGCCTCGGCCGGGCACTGTTCCCTGTGGTGCATTCCTGTGGAGACTTGGTGACCCCGGGCCCTTCCCAGCCTGAGTCCTGAGCTAGTAGGAGGATGGGAAGGCTGTTCCAATGCCGGAGCCCAGGCCTCTGCCCCCCTCCCCCGCCCCCGCGCCCGCCCGGAGAAGATTTAGCCTCTAACTGGGGCGGGGGCTTGGAGAGAAGAAAACTGCCCTTGCCCCCCTACACCCTTGGCCCCGGGGGACCATGCAAAAGTCTCATCACACTCAGCTGCACGGACTCAGCTTGGGGCCTGAGCCCCCTCTCCATATCCCTCTTTGGCCCCCCATATAGTTCAGAAGTGAAGAGGGTCGCTCAGCCCCAATCACCAGACAGGACCCTGAGCTCCGAGCCTGCCTTAGACATGCTGTGTGAGCCTGGACCAGCGCCCTTCTCTCTGGGCCCGGACTTCATTCCCTTTGCCCGGGGGCAGGTGGAGATTGCAGGGTGGGGGTAACGGGCAGCCTAACTCTTTGAATCCAGATCCCGAGGGGCGTCGGACCTGGGGGACAGGCTGGGAGGGAGCCCCTCCCCAGAGGTGCTGGACCAGGAGGCCCAGACACCATGATCTCATGCTGCCCTCTGCTTGCTGCCCAGCCCGGGGACCCCACCCACTGGGCCTCCTGCCCTCACATTCTTTCCATGACCCACAGACACCCTCTGGCTCCTGCCTGACGCTCCCCCCCCCCCACCCCTACCCCCACCACCTGACAGGAGGGACAGTGCTTTGCCTAAGCTGGGCAGATCCAGAGGGGGCACTTGGCACAGGTGGAGAGACCGAGGCCAGAGAAGGTAAGTGACATGCCCAAGGTCGCACAGCAAGATAGGAGCCGGTGCCCCTCTGCTGCTCTTAAGAGGACTCATCCCATCCGACTCTCCTCACCGGAGGCTTGTCTGCCTCCAGCAGGGGACACCCAGCCCCGACTCCTCCTCCTCCTCCTCCTCCTCGACAGCTTAGAGCAGAAAAGGGTGCCGAGTGGCCTTGTAGAGTTAGGCTAAATCAAAACCTAAAAGGGTGGGATTGGTGGTACTTCAGAATATGCCAGGGTTTTTCATCACAGCAGCTCAGATTCTTGGAATATCAGAGTTGAAAGGGCATCTCCTGCCTGTTGGCTGAATCCCCTCTGCACTGAGCTGTGCATATCACGTGGATTTCCAGGAAAGGGGAGCCCCCTACCTTCAGAGGTGGCCCCTTCCCGCCCAAGTTTGGCAGCTCCGAAAGGCTGTCAGGAAGTTCCTCACCTGCTGGTCCTTTGGGCTCTGCTCTCTCTGCCTCCAGGGAGCCCCCCACCCCCACCCCGGTTCCCCACCGCCAGGGCTGGGCCTTCCTCAGCCGCTCCTCCACCCGCCACATCTTATCTCAGCGCCTCTCCGCCCACCCGCTTCCTTCCCTGGTTTAGAGCATTCCACCGCCCAGAGCTCCAAGCTCCTTCCCACACCCCAGACAGCGCCTGGGCCAGGGCGGGAGACCCTCTCCCTTGGAGGGAGGGCACTCCGAGGCCACCGTGGTGATGAGGAAGACGGGGGAGGTTGTGTCGGCCAGCCTGGCACGTCCGCCTCCCTGGAGTGTACAAACCCAGGAATTCAGGCCTCGGCCAGAACGCGCCCTCCCATCACCCCTGAAAGGCCAGGCTGCCAGAAGCTGTCGGTAGGGCAGCTAAGAGCAGGGGCTCTGGACTCCAGCCGAGGGGGCTCAGATCCCAGCTGTCACTTCCTAGCTGTGCCACCTTGAGCCAGTTGCTTCCCCCTCTGGGTTTCCCTCATCTGTAAAATATGGGCACTAGCAGGACCTGCTTCCGTGGGACTGTTGGGAGGATCACGTGAATTAATGTTTGCAACGTGCTCTGAACAGGATCTACTACATGCAACCTGCCGTGTAAGTGTTTAGGTAAAATAAATAAATATTTGAGCCCTGGGGGCTTGTCTCCTTAACCTGATCTACCACCCAGGAGAAGGTCTAGCTGCTGTCGAAGGTGGAGGGATGCAGGGGGAGGGGAGGCTGTTATACACACAACAAAGCTTTGGATTCATTCCTGGCATCTTCCCTTCTTTGCTGTGTGACTTTAAGCAAATAGATTCACCTCTCTGAGTATGGATTTCTTCATCTGTAAAATGGAGGAATGAGTGGGAGGTGCCGTCGTGGCGCAGCAGAAATGAATCTCACTAGTATCCATGAGGATGCAGATTTGATCCCTGGCCTCACTCAGTAGGTTAAGGATCTGGCACTGACATGAGCTGTGAGGTAGGTCGCAGATGGGGCTCGGATCTGGTGTTGCTGTGGCTGTGGTGTAGGCAGGCAACTACAGCCCCGATTAGACCCCTAGCCTGGGAACTTCCATGTGCCTCAGGTGCAGCCCTATGAATGAGTGAATGAATAGATAAATAAATAAATAAATAAATAGGGTAAGAGGAGTTCCCATTGTGGCTCAGTGGGTTAAGAACCTGACACAGTGTCCATGAGGATGCGAGTTTAAACCCTGGCCTCAATCAGTGGGTTAAGGATCAGGTGTTGCTGCAAGCTGTGGCATAGATCTCAGATGCGGCTTGGATCCAGCATTGCAATGGCTGTGTTGCAGGTTTCCAATTCAACCCCTAGCCCTGGAACTTCCATATGCTGCTGGTGGGTGCATAAAAAGAAAGAGAAAAAAATGGGGTAATAATATCAACCTCCAGGACTGGGATATGGGAAACCTCATCTTGCATAGTATGTGTATAATTCAGTCAACAAGAATGAAATTGGGAGTTCCCACTGTGGCACAGTGGGTTAAGAATTTGACTGCTGGGGCTCAGGTCACTATGGAGGCGTGGGTTCAATCCTTGGCCCAGTGCAACGGGATCCGCTGTTGCCACAGCTGAGCCTAGGTCACTCAGATTCAGTCCATGGCCCAGGAAATTCCACTTGCCATGGGTGTGGCCATTAAAAAAAAAAATGAAATTGGACACCTGAAACTAATATGATAGTGTCTGCCAACTAATGGAACACAAAACAGCCCAGCTGGAGGGCCTTGTACCCTCAGCCCAGTCCTCTGTGCCCTTTTTTTGCACCTGGCAGGAAAGGTCCCAGGCCGCCCCCAAGGTCCAGGTCCCTAACCCCTGGTTCCCCACCCTGCTGGCAACTAGGTGGTGACTCAGGGAGGCAGCGGGCGGGGCTGAAGGAAGTGGTTCCAGGCTAAAAACAGACCAGAGGCCCATTTAGCCTCGTTGTCAGCCAGAAGCCTGCCTGTGGTCCCTGGAAAGGCCAGGGCCGCCTCCTGCAGACCAGAGCCCTCCGGTACCCTGATCTCCGTGGGAGGCAGACCCTCCCGCCCTGAGTTAAGGCAGCCGACCCCATGGTCACATGTTTCCACTTCTCAGCCTCTGTGCACTGTTCCCTCCGCCTGGAATGCTCACTCCCCACCGGCTGACTTCTCAGCATCCAGAGCCCCAGTTAAAGATCACCTCCTCAGAGAAGCCTGCTGCCACCCCCTTATCTGATTGAATGCACCTAGATTTTTCTCCACCTTGCATCCTATTTGTTTTCTCCACTGGCACCTGTCACAATACAGAATCCCGCATCTCTGTGCCTATTCATGTCTCCTGGTGTCTCTCGGCCTTAGAACATAAGCCTCAGGGGGCAGGGGCTGGGTCTGCCATGCTTTATCCACTTCCCTAAGCCGCTGGCTGGCCTAGAGCAGGCCCTCAATAAAGGTTTGCTGAGTGGATAAATGGATAATCCATTTGCCATGGATTAAATCTCAGAGAACCACCACCCCCCCAGGGGCTCCCTGGCTCACTCAGAGCCAAAGGCCAAGTCCTTACAGGCCTGTGTGATCTGGCTTTGGCTTCCCCTGCCCTCCCCTGCCTCGCTCCAAACAGCCTTTGCACTCGCTGGTTCTCCGGCCTGGAACCATCTCCCACAAATACCCATAGGGCTCACTCCTGCCCACTCTTCAGTCTTGGTTCAAACCTCCTCAGAGAAGACCCGTGACCACCGCATCCCCTGTCTGTCCTACCATCTCATTCTAAATTCATTATTGCTGTCCAGCATCTGTCTCCCCAACAGAGAGAAACTCCAGGAGACCAGGGGTGTTTGTCTGTTGGCTGTTGTCCCCAGCACTTCAAGCAGTATCTGGAACAAAGTCGTGGCTGGAGACATCGTTGTGGAACAAGCAGAAGCTCAGCAGACTGGCCTAGTGCTCAACTGGCCGGCGCATCTCATGTCCCTTTTATTTTTCCGCCACACCCGCAGCGCGCGAAAGTGCCAGGGCTAGGGATCGAACCCGCGCCACAGCAGCGATCTGAGCCGCAGCATTAACAACACCAGATCCTTCACCTGCTGCACCACATGGGAACCCTCTCATGTCACTTTTGCATTGACCCTGGGAGGCAGGTACTATTATCCCATTTGACAGACAGGAAACTGAGGCTCAGAGAGGGCAAATAAGTAGATGTGAACCCCATTCGGCCTGACCTACACCCGGTCTCTCTGTCATCAGCCTGTCTCCCTGGAGGTGTATGAGGTCTGCAGTTCCCTCCTCTTGTCCCCACAATCATCACAGCTTCCCAAGCAGACCTGGCCCAACCTCTCTCTGGCCTCCCTGCCTCCAGTTTCTCTCTCCCACTCACAGGGATCCTTCTAAACCACAGATCTGACCATGTCCCTTCTTTGTTCAAAACCTTTCCATGGGGGAGTTCCTGTTGTGGCTCCCTGGGTTATAAACCAGACTAGCATCCATGATGATCCCTGGCCTTGCTCAGTGGGGTAAAGATCCATCATTGCTGTGAGCCGTGGTGTGGGTCACAGAGGCGGCTTGGATCTGGCATTGCTATGGCTGTGGTGGAGGCCGGCAGCTGCAGCTCCGATTCTACCCTTAGCCTGGGAACTTCCTGGGAACTTAGCAGGTGCAGCCCAATAAAGTAAAACATAAAAAAGGAAAGAAAAAAAAAAAAAAAAAACCCCACCAAAAACCTTTCCACGGCTTCCTATGGCCCCAGTTCAGCCTGGCATTTGAGGCTTCTGTCAACTTCTCTAGATTGATTTCCTGCCTCATCATATGCAAAAGCTCCACTGGGATGACAAGCTTGTTCTCAGCTCCCTGGAGCGGCCTGGAACACCCCCTTCTCTCTTTCTGGAAGAGGCCTCCTCCTCATTTGCTCTAAGCATGGAAGTCACTCCCCCTGGAGAGGAGAGACCAGCACCTAGTGGCTTCTGCCATGCCCTTCCAGCTCCACTATGAGCCCCAGCCTCCCCCTGCTGGGGTCCCAGAGGCTGTGAACTCTCTGAGGGCCAAGACCATGACTAATTCATCTCCAGTCTCTGGCTTAGGGCCAGGCCCAGAAAAGGGCCTCAACAAATAGGGATCGGATGTGTCTGAAGTCAGACCGCCTGCTTTGCATCCCACCCCAGTACTGACTGGCTGGGAACCCACGGCCTTGTCCATAGAGTCCTTGTGCCGCAGTTTCCTCATCTGAGAACTGCTGGTAATGAAATACCCAGTCACGGGGTGGGGATGAAACGAATGTACACATGGGAGTCCCTGGGTGCAGGGCTTTGTGCTCCATAAATAACATGGGCGAGAGTGAAAGAAGGAACAGGTGTGCGGGCAACTGCACAAGCGGGAGCTCGGTCCAGGTGGGCACATCCTTCAGGATGGCCCTGGTCACTTCATACCCTCGGGGCAGCCCTGTCACTGGCTGAATCTTTTCCCACAGCTGCCCTGCTGGGTCCAAGGTGGCCGGTGGAATTTGAGGCCACTGGACGCCGACAGGAAAAGGCAGCGTCACCAGCCCTGGTGTAATCCAAACCAGATGCGGCCTCAGACCCATGGGGGTGGTCACTGTGGGCCTGGCCAAGGCCCAGAGGCAGGAAATAGTCTTGGAGGAACGCGCTCTGGGCTGGGGCTGGGACCAGTCAGGAGGAGCTGGCCCGTTGAGGGCATTAACCCTTCTCAGCCCGTGAGGGGGACCCCAGGTGCTGTGCGGGAGAAGCTTGTGGCCCTGGGCTCCTGGGGGTACCGCGCAACTTGCAGGGAAGATCACAGCACGGGGGTTGTGCCAGACACCATGGCAGGGGGAGCCCACGACACAGGCACCGCGGTGGGCAGGGCCCACCAAGCAAGGGGCAGGGCATGGCTGTTGTCTGTCATCCAGGACTTGTGGAACGGCAGACCCAGACCCAGAGCTTTAGTCCTGGCTCTGGCCCCCGCTGGCCAGCCCACAGGAGCATGGACCACTCCTTCATTACGGCAGCTCTGAGGTTGCTGGGCCTGGGCGCTCTAGTGAAGGTCACGGGTCTGGGCCCCTGCCTGCAGCGGGACTGAGACTCAGTCCTTCGCCAGCGGCTGCCACCCAAGCTTCCTCCTGGACGAGCTCTGTGGCCCTCGGGGAGCAAAATCTCTCTGAAACCCCATCATTTCCCCATCCATATCATCAAGTCCCCATCCTTCCCCTCCAGGAACCAGGGGAGGCCCAAAGGAGGCACCGGATGAATCCAAAAGAACTGTCTAAGATGTGCTCCCAGGAGGGGATAGAGACAGAGGCCATGGTCAGCCCCGTTCCCTGGTTCTGAGTGGGCTTCCTTCCCAGGACATGTTAATTGGCTGTGTGGCCTTGGGCAGGTCCCTTTCCCTCTCTGAACCTGTTTCCTCACCCCGGAAATATGGTGAATGAGCTCCCTGTCCCAGCGTTCGATTGTCACAAAGGCCCTCACAGAGGAGCATTAGAGGACAGTTGTCATCTGCGTGTGACAGAGGAGGAAACTGAGGCTTGAACGGGGAGTCCAGAGTCCCGGGTTCTAGTCCCAGCTGTCACTGCGGAGGAGACGTCTCGTTTTGGCCTCGGTTTCCCCAGCTGGAGCCGGGCCCTCGTTCTCTGCACTGGCTGGACCTCATTTCCTCACCCCTCCACTATGGCCATGACTCATCTCTCATCATCACGCTGTGTGGCCGAGGCTCAGGCTGGGCGGGGGCCAGCAAGGCTGAGAGAACTCAGAGGAAACCACAGGCCTGGCCCAGCTGGCAGGTGGCGGGCGGGCAGGCGGGCGGACAGGCGGGCAGGGAGCCACGGCCCAGGGGGCCTTGCCCATGAGCACATCTCCCACCAGGAGCCCCAGCCAGGCTCCCTAGGCCCCCCAACAAGCTCCAGCAGGCTCAGCCCCTCAAAGTCCCCCATACCCTGCCCCATGTGGCACCTGTTGCCGTGGGAACTCCATACCCATCTGCTGAAACAGAGCAGGAGTGGGAGTGAGGACCCCGCCTTGCCCTCCAGGCCAGTGATCAGGGAGGCAGGCAGAGAGGGATGAAGACTGAAGGTCTCTCTGTCCAAGAGTACTCGGAGGCAGACAGTGTCGCTGTTAAGAGCAGGGGCTCTGGGCCCAGACTGTCTGGGTACAAATCCTGGCTCTGCCGCAGATGAGCTGTGGGACTCGGAGCGAGTGGCGTCACTTTCCTGAGGCTTGGCTTCCTCGTGGGAGAAATGGACGTAACTCAAGTGTCCATGGTGCCGTCACGTGAACGGCCGATGTGATCGCAAACGCACAGAGCTGGGCCAGGGTGGGCACCCAGTAGGCGCTCCATGCATGTGAACTGCTGTGAACCTCAGCAGGTGGATCAGCAGGTGGACAGGGTGCCCCAGTTGGGCCGGTCCCACTTCTGACTCAGTTGTCCTCACGGTCAGCAAGGCTGCACCCTGTCAGGGTTAAGCTCTCTTGCCCTCTGGGTGGAGCCCCTCCCCTGCATGGCAGGCCTGGGCGAGGCCGGCTGGGGCCTGTCAGGAAAACCAGAGGACAGCTCTCTCCCCCAGGCCTCCCAGAAGACCCCCATCACTGCAGGGCCCAACTTCTGGCTCGACCTGGGGGCCAAGCTTCTGCTTCCCCCTTGTGCTGGTGAGAGGTCCGTGGGCCCATAGGCAGAGCCTTGCTCTGGGAGAGAGAAGATTTCAAGCCCCAGCTTCCAATTTGTTGAAAAGCCTTCAAGTTCCTTCCCCTCATATGCCTCGGTTTCCCCCCTGTAAAACAGGAATTATATCTACCTCACAACCTTGCTGTGGGGGGTAAATGAGTTGTACATACGAGCGTTGAAATAGAGCCTGCATCCAGCAATCGCCCATAAATTCTGGCTGGTGTGGGGACCTCCAGCTCACAAATGGACAAACTGAGGCGCGAAGGGGGGGACCACTTGCCCAGATCACACGCTGGGCAGTCTGGCTTCTGAGGCCGCGTCGGTAACACCAAGTGCTGCTCAAATGCCTGCCCCCTTTGGAGTTCCCATTGTGGCTCAGCAGTAACGAGCCCAACCGGTGTCCATGAGGACGCAGGTTCAATCCCTGGTCCCCAGCACTGGGTTAAGGACCCAGTGTTGCCGTGAGCTGTGGTGTGGATCACTGACGTGTCTCGGGTCCCCGCCTTGCTGAGGCTGTGGTGTAGGCCGGCGTCTGCAGCTCCAATTTGACACCTAGCCTGGGAACCTCCATATGCCACAAGTGTGGCCCTCAAGAGCAATAATAATAATAATAATAAAGCCCCTGGCCCCGCGGTAGTCCTCCACCTGTGACTGTCCCCAAGTGCACACACACAGAGGGAAGGAGGCCACTTCCAACCTGTACATTTATTTACAAGGCACAAGCTGAGAGCAGGTTGGGGGCTGCCCGACGGCCCTCCCCCTCCTCCTGGGCCGCGGCTGACCCTGGGGAGGGGGCCCGGAGTGCCTGGTTTGGGCTGGCTTGGCCCTCAGGCAAGCTCGGGGGTGGTCTCCCCTGTCCCCTAGGCCTCGCCCCCTCCCCCTCCGCCAGGCCTGGGCAGGGCGTCCTCTCTCTCAGGCGGAGTTCCTGTGTGTTGGTGGTCGCAAGGAAGGTGGGCGGGGGGCCGGGCCCAGCCAGATGGTGTGTGCCGGGCCTTATCTGTTGGGATTGGGGAGGCGGGTGGGGGCACGGAGGTCCTCTTTCACAAAGCCTGCTCTGTCTCCCCTGGCAGCTGGGCCTTGGGACTCGGCTGCGCTGCCTTCCTGCCCCACCAAGGGCCTCCCATCCACAAGGGCGGAAACCCCACACGCCAGGACCCCCAGCCCTCCCACTCCAGCTAGGAGCAAGCCCAGGCCAGGGATGCCCCAGGTGAGGCCAAGCAGGGGTCACCAGAGCAGCAGTTCCAGAAGGGGGAACCAGGCAGGAACAGCAGGGCCCGTGGCATCTGGGCTGTGGCTGTGGTACCGGAGCCCTGTCTGGGGAGGCATTAGCAGGATGGAGTCAAGGCCACATCTGAGGCGGCTCACGTCGGGGAAGCAGTCACTGCGCGGGGGCATGGGGAGCCCCGAGCCTCCCAGCCTGGCGCAGCCTTGTCCTGGCCAGCCTGTCCCAGGGATCTGGCCTATCTGCTCCGGCCTTCTGGGCTGTGTGGCCTCAGCCCCGGCCAATGTGTGGCTGCATCCAGGCCTCAGCTGCTCCCAGGGCTCAGACCCCCAGAGCCATCAGTGCCCCCGAGCTGCTGATCTTCTTGAAGCGGTTGGCAGCGCTGACAGCAATGAAATTTTTCTGAGGGATGAGAGAGAGGGGTCCCAGTCAGCTGCGGGCCCTGGGGAAAACTGTCGGATGGCTGAGTGTCTCCCAAGGTCCCCTTCATTCCAGGAAGACGCGATGCCAAGCAGGGTGCAGTCCCAAAAATGGCCACAGGAGGCGCCACTCCCTCATTCAACAGACCCACAGCCAACCTGAGTACCACCCTGCTAAAGATGCTCCAGTGGTTCCTATTCCTTTTCCTTTTTCTTTTTTCTTTTTTCCTTTTTACACCCACACCTGCAGCATATGGAAGTTCCCAGGCCAGGGGTCTAATGGGCGCTACAGCTGCCAGCCTACGCCACAGCCACAGCAACGTTGGATCTGAGCAGCATCTGTGACCTACGCTACAGCTCACAGATATGCTGGATCCTTAACTTACTGAGCGAGGCCAGGGATCAGACTTACATCCTCATGGACACTATGTTGAGTTCTTAACTGCTGAGCTACAACAGCAACTCCTAGTGGTTCCTATTTCCCTCCAAGTAAAAGAGAAACCCCTCACCGTGGCCGAGTCTCTCCACACCCTGCCTCCCGTTCCTCTTGGACAAACTCCCTTACCCCCTTGCTTATTCCACCCCAGCCGCACTGGCCTCCGCACACTCGCCAACCTTGCTTCTGCCTCAGGGCCTTTGCACCAGCTGTTCCCTCTGCCTGGGACACTCTCCCCCCCCCCCCACCCCGGTACCAGCACCGCTCAGTCCTCAACTCCTTCAAGTTCTTGTTCACCTGCTCCTTCTCAGGGTGCCTTCCCTGGCCACCCTATTTAGAACTGCAGCCTCTCTCCCTGGCACCTCTGACTGCTCTTTTTTTTTTTTTTTTCTAGAGCCCTTCCTTAACCCCTTTTTGTAACTCCCCACTCCCAACCAAAAGTAGGTCCACACAGACTGAAATCTTTGTCTCCTAGACCACCGGTGTATCCCCAGCACCTAGAAGTAGTAGATGCTCAAGAAATATTTCTGGGAGTTCCCGTTGTGGCTCAGCAGTAATGAACCTGACCAGTATCCATGAGGACACGGGTTCGATCTCTGGCCTCGCTCAGTGGGTAGGGGATCTGGTGTTGCTGTGAGCTGTGGTGTAGACATGGCTCAAATCCCACATCGTTATGGCTGAGGCATAGGTTGGCAGCTCCAATTCAACCCTGAGCCTGGGAACTTCCATATGCCACAGGTGTAGCCCTAAAAAGACAGCAAAAGAAAGAAGGAAAGAGAAAGGAAGACAGAGAGAGAGAGGAAGGAAGGAAAGAAGAAAGAAAGGAAAGAAGGAAAGAAGGAAGGAAGGAGGGAAGGAAGGAAGGAAGGAAGGGAGATTTGTGAAGTGAAGGGAGGAAGGCTGTGATGGGGTCGGAGACCTTTTCTTGAGTCTGAGTCACAAGGGATGCCCTCCTCTGGGTGGAGGGGGTGGCTGGAGGGCCACCACCCAGGTCAGGAGCCAGCCCAGGACAAAGAGAGAAAAGCCAATCCTGTTTTCCAGACAGAGCCGGCCGAGGCAGGGCTGGCGGGGCCAGAATGCCTCCCGCCCTGCGTCCTCCCTCCTCCCACCCTCAGCCCGGGGTACCTTCCAGCGCCTCTTCATGAGGTATTTCTTAAGCAAGATCTGGGACTTGAGGCGGCGGTTACAGCGCTTGGCTTTCTCTGCCAGGTTGTTGAGCCAGGGGTGGGCGAGGCACTGGGCAGCGCTCATCCGGCCCCTGCGGGGAGGGGCAGCGTGGTGAGGGTGGGCGGCCAGGGCACGAACAGGCACGCATACACACACACACACACACACACACGCACAGGGCTTGCACACACAGGGTTTGTGTCCTGGGGTGAACCTCACCTCTGGTCCTTGACGATGAGGTTGGAGACAAAGTCTTTGGCCTCGTCTGACACGGCCTCGAAGGTCTCCTCGTCGAAGTACCAGTTGCCCGACAGCACATTGTTCAGGGTCTCCGTGTCGTCATCTCCCAGGAAGGGGGAGAGGCCGCTCAGCCTGCGGGAAGCGGGTGGCGGGGGCAGGGAGGTGAGAGTGGGTCGGGGAAGGGGGCAGATCCTGGGAAGCAGCACCAAGCCCTGAAAAGACCTCCGGCCTCTCAAGTAGGACAGACCTGGGTGTGAATCTGGCTGGGTGACCTTGGGCAAATCACTTCCCCTCTCTGAGCCTCACTCTTCGCATCTGCAAAACGGGCAAAAGCATC
The DNA here is from genome assembly GCF_016906955.1 of Phacochoerus africanus. Classification (NCBI taxonomy): domain Eukaryota; kingdom Metazoa; phylum Chordata; class Mammalia; order Artiodactyla; family Suidae; genus Phacochoerus; species Phacochoerus africanus. The sequence continues at coordinate 27,719,756 of NC_062546.1, forward strand.
CCAGCTTCCCAGGGTTCGAGTGAAGAAGAGGAGGGATGAGGGCACTGGGTCATCAAAGACCCGCTGGCCAGAGCCCTGGATGGGATGCTATGCCGGCAGGGGGGCCTTGGTTTCTCCGTCTATCAAATGGGTACCAAGTTTGCTTTCCTGGTTCTCCCCAGCACGCCCCACACCCAGCAAACCCCTGACGGAAGGAGTGGGGAGGTAGAACCAAGCTCAGCCTCCGCTGCCCCCGACGTGCCCCAGCCCTGGAAGCACCATGCTCCCTGGGGACGCACAGCATGTAGGTGATGACACCCAGGCTCCACATGTCTGTCTTATCGGAGATTTGATCGTAATTCACCACCTCAGGGGACAGGAACTCTGGGGTCCCGAAATTCACCTTCAGCTTCTCTCTGGGGTTATACCTGGAAGTGAGAGCAAGAGTTCAGAGCACAATCCCCAGCCTGTGCCCAGGCACCTGCCAACCTTCCCCACCTCGGGCCGGCCCTGCCCTCCTCCCCCACCCAGCTGGTACCTCCGTGCCAGGCCAAAGTCAATGATCTTCACCAAATGGCCCGTGGTGTTGACGCATAGGATGTTCTCTGGCTGAGGAGAAGGGGGTGACCTGGATTGACCTCTGACCCGGCTCACCCTCCCTCCCCAGCCAGGTCCCCCCAAGTCCCAGGCTCCCTGGATCAGAGGCCCAGGCCGCCAGAGCCGACAGCCCATCGGAGACCCTTGGACCTGCCTGCTCCAGGCACAGAGGAGGATCCAGAGGCCCGAGCAGGGCTCTTCCAGGGCAGGGACCGTCTCCTCCAGGCCTCCTCGCTCCCCACCCTCTGCGTCTAACAAAGTGCCCAGTAGGTGCTCAGCCAAGGCTCCCAGGACTCCTGTGCTCCAAGCACAGGTGAGCATGTGAAGTCACCGCAAGGCTAGTCCCTCCCGCTCTGGGCCTCCATTTCCTCTTCATGTGACTCAAGGACACAGGACTAATCTGAGGTTGCAGGGCAGAAACGGTTTCAGTAGTTAACAATGGCGAAAGGGCAGATTTTGCACAAAAACCCTGTTTCCTGATTTTCAGCACCTCCTGAAACAGAGGAAGCCCCAGGCCGACGGCCACGCACAGCTTGGAGGGGGCTGCCGCTGACCCCTGAGCCAGGGGACAGGCCTCCAGTTCCTCCCGCCCCGACTGTTGAATGGGGTCTGTCCTTCCTCTGGGCTCTGTGAGCATCTGATTTGAGGCCCCAGACGATAGGCTTTCTGCAGGTCCCTTCACACCGCTGCCCTCCCTCAGAACAGGATGCTAGTAACTTCAGTAGCTCAACCGGCTGCTCCACGGAGACAGGGGAAGGAAAGAGAGGCCCCAGGCTCCAACTGGGAGGGAAACAGACAGACCAGACGTCCTCTGGGGGGACACGGGGCTTCCTGAAAAGCCATGCAGCCGGAGGCCTGGGGAGCGCCTTCGGGCTGTGGTTCACCCAACTTATGTGACCGTGACACCTTTTATTGATGACACATTTATTGCTATCTTGAAAAAAACACATTTTAGGATACAGAGGCTTGAGGCTGAGCTTCCTCCTGGGCCACTGCAGTGTCATCGAGGGCCCCAAGAAAATGGCTTTCGTGGGAGGACGGCAAGCTCCAGCGCCACCGCGCCGCAGGCAGCAGCTCTGTCCAGAGACTCCGGAGCCCCCCTCTCCCTCTCCTTCCCCTCCGCCCTCCCACATCCCAACCACCACAGATCAGGCCGGCTCTATTTTCAGAAAGCGCCCATCATCTGACCACGTCCCAGGCCTCCCCCACTGCCGCCGCTTCCAGCCCCCGCCGTCTCTCTCCTGGCTTCTTATGACCGCCTCCTAAAGTCCCTGCAGCCACAGTGGCCCAACTGAAACCCACCTCCTCACCCTCCTCGCATCCTCACGTGTCAGTGGGGATGACAACGGCCCACCAGACCCAAGGACTAGTGTACACGCTGAACAGCTCTGACTCCCGGCACGCGTGGACTGGCAGCCCGTCTGAGACCTCCACTGCTCTGACCCTCGCCTGCTTCTCCAGTTTCACTTTGTATGTCTCCCCTTTACTCTCATGTGGGTTAAAATGATCTAGGAGTTCCCACTGTGGCACAGGGGGTTAAGAATCTGACTGCAGCGGCTTGGGTTGCTGCAGAGGTGCAGGTTCGATCCCCAGCTAGCCATGGTGGGTTAAAGCATCTGGCATTGCCACAGTTGTGGCTCAAATTCAATCGTTGACTCAGAAACTTCCATATGTCCTGGGTGTGGCCATAAAGATTTTTTTTAATGATCTATTCATTGGGTTACTATTGCATGAATGTTTGTTTTCCCCACTGACCTGCAGGCTCTGTGGGACAGGGGTGTCCTCATCACCCCCATGGCAATGCCCACACCCAGCACTGTGCACGGCAGCACAGGCGCGGGTACTCTATACGTATTTATCAAATGAATGAATGGAAGCACCATCCGCTTTGCCAATGGGTGTTCAGATTTCATCTTTTCCACTAGCCTGGCCTCTGATCCCACAAACATTAACACCTGCCATTAGACGAGCATGCCCAGCCTCGTGCAGCTCCGCACCACAGCCAACACCACTCAGCTTCAGACAGCCACTGCCAGGGGATCAGAGTGGGTGGGAGGCTGGAGTTCCCATCATGGCTCAGTGGTAAACCAACCCAGCTAGTATCCATGAGGATGTGGGTTCAATCCCTGGCCTCGCCCAGTGGGTGGGGGATCACAGAGCTGTGGTGTAGGTCACAGACACGGCTCAGAACCCACATTGCTGTGGCTGTGGTGTAGGCCAGCGACTGCAGCTCCAATTTGACCCCTAGCCTGGGAACCTCCATATGCCATGCGTGGGACCCTAAAAAGACAGAAAAAAAATTAAAGAGTAGGTGGGATGAGTAAAATCTATTTGCTCTCCCTGACCTGCTATGTGCAAGGTACCGAGCCGGGTCGGTATAAGAGGATATAAACATTCTTTTACTACATGTTTTTGTTCCTGCGCATCATGTGCATATTTCTGCAGGGATACAAAATCCATGCATGTGCTTTTTTGAATCTCCTACTAGAACATAAGCTCCATGAGGGCATGTGTTTCTATCTGTTTTGTTCACCACTGGATCTCTGCCACCTAGAACACTGATTGGCATATAATAGGCCCTCCAGAGATAATTTGTGGAATAAATGAACAAACATTCGGGAGTTCCCATTGTGGCTCAGCGGTAATGAACCTGACTAGTACCCATGAGGATGTGGGCTCTATCCCTGGCCTCACTAGTGGGTTAAGGATCTGGCATTGCCATGAGCTGTGGTGTAGTCTGCAGACGCAGCTCGGATCCTACGTTGCTGTGGCTGTGGTGTAGGCTGGCCTGGGAACTTCCATACGCCTCAAGTGCAGCTCTAAAAAAAAAGAACAAACATTCAAAGCGCCTATCAGGGGCCTGCACTGAGGCAAGAGCTTTTTTTTTTTTTTTTTTTTTCCGCCACCCTGCAGCCTATGGAGTTCCCAGGCCAGGGATCAGATCCAAGCCACAGTCTCAACTTGAGCCGCAGCTGCAGCAACACCAGACCCTTAACCCACTGTGCCGGGCGAGGGATCGAACCTGATTCCCATGACTCCCAAGATGCCACTGATCCTGTTGCACCACAGCAGGAACTCCTGGAGCTTCTGCAACACTTAGCAGCGAAGACACCAAGTGTGGGGCTCCCAGGACTGCAAGCGACCCTTTTCAACAAGCGCTTCGTACTAGACTAGGAGCTCCCGAGGGCAAGACCAAGTCTTTTTTGCTCTCTGAGGTGACCCCAGCTCCTGGTACTTAGTACCCCCTCAATAAACCCTTTTTGAATCTACTGATGGAAGGAAGGAAGGAGGGAGGGAGGAAGAGAAGGAGGAGTGGGAGGATGGCGGGCTGGCTGCCCCCAGCACTGATCTCAGGTGGTGGGATGCTGCTCCCGCCCCCGCCTCCCGGGAGGCCCTGACCCCAGTACCTTGAGGTCCAGGTGCAGAACCCTCATCTTGTGCATGAAGAGGATCCCATCACAGATCTGCCTGACAAACACCATGGTGTCCACCTCAGTCAGGTGATAGTCCTCATCCACAATCCTCTCGAACAGCTCGCCGCCCTCGATGCTGTGTGCACAGACCCCTCTACAGGCTCGCTTCCAGACCCGCCGCCACCCCCAGCCCGGGCCCCCCCCCCGCCCCGGCCCTGCCGCTGGCACTCACTACTCCATGAAGAGGACGATCTCGTGCGGGGTCTCGATGGCCGCGTAGAGCTGGATCAGGTTGCGGTGGTTCAGCTGGTTCATGACCTCGATCTCAAGCAACACCATTTCCTGGGGACCCAGGACATCAGCGGTACCACCCAAGAGTCATCCCTCCCTGTTCTCCGCCCTCCACACCTGCGCCCTTGGCCAGGCTTCAAAGCCTTCATTCAGGAGATGCTCCCCTGAGCCCGTGGGTGACAGGGAGCCTCCTCTGTGCACCCCCCCCCCCCCCCCAGCCGGGTTTCCTAAGTTACAGCTCTCACCACACCAGGCTGCGAGGTTGCCACCACCTCCTCACAGACCCGACTCCCTCGTTCCACATGAGCCTCTGCCTCTTCATGCACTCATTCCTTCATTCATTCATTCCTTGAACAAACACTGCTCTGCATCAGGCCTATTTCCCCGGGGCTCTCCGAGCAGGACCACATGGGCTTCCCTTTGGGACCTCTAGTGCCCATCACAGAACCTGGCCCAGAGGGGATCTAACTAACTGAGGGGTCTAGCTTAGGGTCAGGGGCATCAGGCCCCCGTGGCAGGGCTGTCCATCTGTCTGTCTATCTGCATGACAGCTCGGTGCATCCAGGTCCACACACCAGGCCCGTGGTGCAAACGTGTGGGTGGAGGGGGGTGAGAGGCAGGCACTCCAAGAATCCCCGCCCCCTCCCACACAGCCAGCCCCCACTACCTTGTCTTTGGGTGTCTGTTTCTTGATGACCTTGGCTGCCAACTTGAGCCCTGTGGCTTTCTCGGTGCAGGTGCAGACAGCTCCAAACTTGCCACTGGAGAGAGACGAGGCTGGGAGTGAGGGAGTTCCAAGGGGACAGGGGAGGGGGGCTGGGAGATGGGGGTGCACACCTCTGCCAGCTCCAATCGCCTCCTGAAGCCGTGAGCTCTATGCAGGGACAATGGCTGAACCACACAAGCCATGGGCCCAGGAAGGGTAGGCTCATGGAAAGACGGCCCCATGGAGTTCCTGTTGTGGCTTAGCAATAATGAACACGACTAGGATCCATGAGGACTCGGGTTGGATTTCCTGGCCTCGCTCAGTGGGTTAAGGACCCGGCATTGCCACAAGCTGCAGTGTAGGTCACAGATGTGGCTGGGGTCTGGTGTTGGCTGTGGCTGTGGCGTAGGCCAGCTGCCGCAGCTCCAATTAAACCCCTAGCCTGGGAACTTCCATACGCTGCAGGTGCAGCCCTGAAAAGCAAAGCAAAACAAAACAAAACAAAAAAACCCAAAGAAAAAGAAAGACAGCCCCTGATGTGTGGCAGGCAGGGGTACCAGGCCCTCGGGTGGGGTCGGCAGGGAGGGGGGGGCACCTTCAGGACTTTTAACAAAGCAGGAATCACCTTGAGGGGGTCAGTGTGGTGCCTAAACTGAGACAGACAGGAAAATACTATGTGCCTCCCATGGGAAACACTGAATGGCCAATGGGGTGTTTGCGTGAGTCAGTGACACGGGTACACACCAGCCACGTGACAGTGGCAAGTGACAAGTGTGACCATGTGGGAAAAAGTGGGTCCACGTGGCTCATGTCCAATTGGAGTGTCTGGGCCTCACGTGGGGAAGACACGAGGCCTGGAGCTCCGGGCTTTCCCACCAGGGTGGAGGGGCCAGGGGCTTGGGCCTGGCACTCACCCGCCCAGCGCCTCCTTGGAGTTCAGGCTGAATTGGCTGTTGACATTCCCGCTCCTCAGCTCCACGATGCGGTGGGGGAAGGGGGCCGGGGGTGGCGGGCAGTCATCTGGGGAGCAGAGGAGAGCAGTGCGTCACAGTCAGCACAGCCCTGCTGAGGACACTCCCGGCGCCACCCCTCCTGCCTGGCCTGGGTGATCCAGTGATACCTGGGGGACAGCTCGCTCCAGGATGGGGACTAAGGGGCCCAGTCTCCAATTTCAGCACTGCCACCGACACACAAAATGGCCTTGGGAAGCCTCTGCCCCTTTCAGAGGGAGGCTCAGCCACTCCCCCTCCCAGCACAGCAGTGGGGATGGGTGATTGGACTTCTCAGACCCTCCCATATTATAAGGCATGAAGACTCCACCCCAAACTAGCTGTGTTTCCGTTAAAGGGGAAAAAAAAAAAAAAGGTGGCGTTCCTGTCGTGGCTCAGCAGGTTAAGGACCCAACATTGGCTTAAGGATCTGGTGTTGTGACAGCTGCAGCAAAGGTCGAAGATGCAGCTCAGATCTGGTGTTGCCCTGGCTGTAGGCCTAGGCTGCAGCTGCAGCTCCTATTCTATCCCTTGGTCCAAGAACTTCCATGTGCCACAGGTGCAGCCATAAGAAGAAAAAAGGAAGGAAAGGAGGGAGGGAGAGAGAAAAAGAGAGAGGGGGAGAGAAAGAGGGAAAGAACGAACGAACGAACGAACTATAGTTTGGAGTGCCTTCATAAGTAGGGGTTACTATGTCCGATGGGATAGGCATGGAACCTGCCTACCATTCTCTGTGATAACACTACCAGCTGGCGCCACCTATAGATGGAGCGAGTGTCCAACCCGGACGTGGCCCAGGGACGGGGGTAGGCGGGGAGAAGCCTGGGATGGAGGTGTTTGTTTGGTAGGGAAATGCTGCCACCTAGTGACAATTATGGGGAAGAGCAGGCCCTGGCCGCCGACAGGCTGAGTCATCAGGAATGGAAACCTCTTTAAAAATAGCTAGAGGCCGCAGGGAAGCCGGGCTGAGATAAATCAAACAGCCCTTGGAGGTTGTTCAGGTCCGTCACTCGAGGATGTGATTTCTGGGCGGAGCGGGCCGGGAGGTTTGTGCGGCTGCTCAGGGGAGGAGGCAGGGCTCCTGGCTGCCGCCCAGCCGCCAGGCCCTTCCACCCTGTCTGGGTGGCACGCTGCCGCTCACCAGGCAGGCGGGCGGGTCTCCCAGGGCACCTCGGCCTGGAGGACGGGGGTGTCAGAACACTCTGGGCTCTTCTGACCCCATCTCACCCCACCCCCAGCCCTGCTGCCTCCCTGCCCAGGCCCTTTCCCTATTCACCTGCTCGCCAAGCTCCTTCATGCTCAATGGTTGCCTGCGGCCCCCTGAATAAACCACCATCACTTAAGGCCGCTCCACAGTCCTGGCCCATCTCACGTGCCCAGTTTGGTCATTGCTTCTACGCACTGACACCTGTGCTGCTCAGCTCATGTACCCTCTGTGGCTCCCATGACCCTCCTTACCCATCCATATAACTACCAAAGCCTGGCATCTGAGCCCTTCCATAGACTGACTTCAAATTCCACTGTCCAGAGAATTGGTGCTGCACCAGTAACATGTCTGATTTTTTTTAAACCCCATTAAAGAAAGTGAGCTCTGGAGTCAGGCTGTCCTGACAGGTCATACCCTATCCTAGCCATGGGTTCAGGGTACTCCACTCCCCTTCCTTGAGCCCCTGTTTCCCTGTCTATCACAGGAGACTAGGAACTAGGACTTCCTGGGGTTGGGTGACACTTAGATGGATCGGACTGGGTGAGATGCCTCAGGGAGACAAGGGGAGACACCGGGAGCCCCCGTCCCCTCCATCGGCCCCATGGCAGCCCCGGCCTACCCAAAATCTGGAAGCAGTCCTCCTCCCTGGCTGTGAGACTGAGGGCCTGCCCCGCCTCCGATCTCTCCGAGGGACCGACCTGGAACTCGATCCCTCTCGAGGTGTCCCCTTGCACCTTAGCCTGGCCAGCCTGGCCCGGGGCCTTTTCTTCTGCTTCCTTCTGGCTGCTGTCCTGGACGTTCTTCCCTCCTTCTGCTTCCTTGGCTGGTTCAGCATCCGTGGGCTCGGGGGTCACGGGCACCCCTTCAAAGATGAGCTCTGATGCCTCATCTGGGGGCTTCTCAGCCAACAGCTTCTCAGGGCTGGAACGTGAGAACACAGAGGGGAAGCCTTCAGCCGCCACTGCCCTGCCGGTGGGTCTCCCGGAGTTCAGCTGGAGCTAATACAACCCTGTCCCCACCCCAAACACAGGTGGTAATGCATCTACATACAAAATCAAGGGATGTTCATTCCTTAAAAGTCTGTAGTCGTTATCTTGACTGTCAGTGCCCTAATTGATCATTAATAACTATTCACTGGGATTGTTAATTTGGTTAATCCTTATGTGCCTAAATTAGGAAGGTTACAGAGCTCTGATTCACCAAATTGTGGCAATGCCATTGATTCATGTCCTAATGATGTTGATGCATTGATGTATATTGCTACCTCATTCAAACTGATATGGTCAGTGTTAGCATTGTGGTTTTACAATCAATCATTAATAACCTCATTAATATGACTGGCATTCAGGTAACTATAATGGATTGCACCCTAAGACTGGTGCTACGTTTTGGTTCTAAAAGTATTAGCAATGATCTAACGGTCTGGTTATTAGCCATCTTTTCGTATTATACCAATCCTTATATTAAGAAGATGGGTTATCTTTTCCTCCTGCAGTCTCATTCCTGCCCTTGGTGAGACCCATGTTCACGGGGTAAGGGGTATTCTGGGCTCCATCAAGATGCCTGGGAAGAGGTCTTTGTGGACCTCTCCTGCCTGACATTCCAGGCTTCTATGAACCATCATGAAGTCCTGGTTTCTGCAGGGAGATCAGAAAGTCAGGCTAATGCCCCGGGCAGAGGGACCTGCCAGTCAGAAGGACCCAATCCAGCATCGAATGTGATGACTGTGCCTGGGACAGAGTGGCCGCAGAACCCCTCCCTGCTCCCAGGCAGGGCCCATTCACCTGGAGATGGCAGCAGGGCAGCTGGGGCTGTGCAGGAAGGCAGGCGAGCCCCTCCTGGCCGCTGCTTGGCCCTCTGCTGCCTTCTTATGCACCTTGGACTCTCCGGGGTCCTGGCTGCCTGGTGTCCCTTGCTCTGCCTCGGGCTTCTTGACACTGGCCTCGGCTGTTGCCGTCTCCTGGGGCAGGGCTGCCGGCTGCCCAGCACTGCCTTCCGCAGCCCCCCCACCCAGGCTGCCTTCTCCCTCGGGGCCCTGGCCACTGGATGAGGCTTGAGCCGAGGCACCATCCCCTTTCTCTGGGGCCAAGCCTTCCGCATCTTTCTTCAGGGTGAGTTGATCAGGTTCTTTCTCTGGGTCTGGGGGACCATGTTCTTTCTCTGGCTCTGGGAGATCAGGAGCCTTCTCTGGGTCTGGGGGACCAGGATCCGTCTCTGGATCTGGGGGCGCAGGGTCCTTCTCTGCAGCCGGGGGTCCTTCATCTGCAAGGAGGTGAAACACCAGTCAGGATCCACCCTCCCACCCCCACCCCTTCCCCGGCCAGGCTGGCCAGTGACCAGCTCTGGGTCCATGTCCTCACCCAGGACGCGATTTGCAAGCACTTGTCCCACAGGGCTTCTGGGGCCACTTCATGGGCTCTAGAGATGGGATGCTTGGAGATTGGGGGTCCCGTGGGGGAGGCTCTGGTCCCCTGCTGGGCCTCGATGCCCCTGCTGTCCCTTGCCCTGAGGGTTTAGTGTCACCCATGGGGACTGCACGTTTCCCAGTCTCTCAGGGGAGGGCTTCACGTAGGCCCTTGACCCAGCTCCACCCTATGCAGAGATGATTCTGATTTCTGGGTCTTCCATGTGCCATGCAAAGAGGCCTCAGGCACAGAACCCCCACCGAGGAACCAGCCCAACTCTGGCTCCAAACACCCCTTCCCAAGCTCCTCCCTCCATCTCCGGCCCCAGCTTGGCACCTGTTGATGGGCTCTGGACTCCCAGCTCGACTGCTCCATTCTCTGTCGCCATGAGGTCGGGAGGCGTGTGCTTCTGCTTGTCTAACTCAAGTCTTTCTAGCTGCAGAAAGAAGAGAAAGGTGTGTCGGACTGCTGGACTCCTCCTCCTGTCTGGCCAAGGGGAGACCAGGGCCAGCTGACTGAGGGTAGGAAGGTGCCTGGAGCAGAGAGGGGCAGCCTGGTGTCCGTCTGTCTCAAGGCGGCTGCCCGGGAGCCGTCCTGGGGCAGTTGTAAGGGACTGGGCTGGGTGGGCAGAGGCGGAGGCAGGGGCGCAGGCAGGGGAGGCGGGGACGGGGGAGAGGATCTCTTACACCAGGGGCCATGCAGCTCGACTGCCACCACCTGTCACTCTTGGCCCCCGTTCAGAGGACACGGCATTCTTCCCATGGACCGACTGGGGGGAGAGCGGTGTTGGAACAAGCGGGAAGGGAAAGAGGGAGGGGAGCACCTGGGGCCCTTGGGGGTGGGCAGCCTTTTCCCAGGCCTTGCCTGGTACCGCTGGCTTGAACAGGATGGGGGTGCTGGATGAAGAGATGTTCTCAGGAGGGCTGAGGGGCAAGGCTACGCCCAGGCCAGGCTCTGGCTCTGCCCACATCTTCCGGGGTGTCCCAGATCCTGTTTAGAATCACCCAGGCCCGGGGGTGATCACCTCAGCGCCCAGCTCTGTGCCCACCAGCCTGCCCCTGGCCTCTGGTCCTGCTTGGAGCACCTTTGGGTAAGAAACCGTCTCAGGGGCACTTGCTCAAGGTCCATGGGGTTGAAGGTCTTTTCTTTTTCTTTTAATAATGAACACAATAGGTTTATTTATTTTTCGTGTGCACTTTGAGGTTCTCTTTCTTTTTTTTTTTTCTAGCTATTTCTTGGGCTGCTCCCGCAGCATATGGAGGTTCCCAGGCTAGGGGTCTAATCGGAGCTGCAGCCACCGGCCTACGCCAGAGCCACAGCAACGCGGGATCCGAGCCGCGTCTGCAACCTACACCACAGCTCACGGCAACGCCAGATCCTTAACCCACTGAGCAAGGCCAGGGATCGAACCTGGAACCTCATGATTCCTAGTCGGATTCGTTAACCACTGCGCCACGACGGGAACTCCTTCTTTTCCTTTTTAAACTTTTTTTTTTTAATTTATAGTTGACGGCTTTTTTTGTTTCTTTTTTTTTTTTTTTTGTCTTTTTAGGGCCGCACCTGCGGCATATGGAGGTTACCAGGCTAGGAGTCGAATTGGAGCTATAGCCGCCAGCCTACACCACAGCCACAGCAATATGGGATCCTAGCCGTGTCTGTGACCTACACCACGGCTCACGGCAACGCCAGATCCTTAACCCACTGAGCAAGGCCAGGGATCGAACCTGCAACCTCATGGTTCCTAGTCGGATTCGTTAACCACGACGGGAACGCCTTAATTTTTTAAAATTATTGTTCACTTACAATGTTCTATCAATTCCTGTTGTGCAGGAAAGTGAACCAATTTTTTTTTCTTTTTCTCACATTATCTCCATCAGGTTCCATCACAAGTGATTGGATATAGTTCCCTGTGCTGTACAGCAGGATCTCTTTGCCTTTTCTTTTGACAGTGTCTTTTTCCAGAGCTCCTGGGAGATGGAGGCCACCCCCAAGCAGCTCTGAGAGGTGGCCAGTGCTCTCATGCCCCTCGCCTGAGCTGACCCAGGTCTTGCCAATAGCCCACCTGGGAGTTCCATTGTGGTGCAGGGGAAATGAATCTGACTAGTAGCCATGAGGATGCAGGTTCGATCCCTGGCCTTGCTCAGTGGGTCGGGGATCTGGCATTGCTGTGGCTGTGGTGTAGGCTGGCAGCTGCAGCTCCAATTCAACCCCTAGCCTGGGAACTTCCATATGTCATGGGTGAGGCCCTGAAAAGATAAAGAAACAAAAAACTAAATGAATTTTCCAGGGTTCCCATTGTGGCACAGTGGAAACGAATCTGACTAGTATCCATGAAGATGCAGGTTCAATCCCTGGTCTCACTCAGTGGGTTAAGGATCCGGTGTTGCCATGAGCTGTAGTGTAGGTCACAGACGTGGTTCTGATCTGGCATTGATGTGGCTGTGGTGTAGGCCAGAGGCTACAGCTCAAATTCGACCCCTAGCCTGGGACACTCCATATGCCTTGAAGGGATATGGCCCTAAAAAGACAATATAGGAATTGTCTATATTCCCACCTGGAAGGAGGGGGCTGGTGGAGACCTTTTCCAAGGATCCTGCACTACAATGTGACCCAGGAGCCATCCAGCCTGAGATGTTCAAGCCAAGGTGGGCGGGGAGAGGTATGATCCAAAAGGCCTTCCATCACTCAGGGGCTGTCTGCCCAGAGCCTTTCTACAGGGGCACCTTGGAACTGGCCCCAAGCTGAGTGCTTTGGAAATAGCTCTGGGCCCTGACTGTGACCCATCCAGTCACTCCAAGCCCACCTCATGGCCCAGCTCCTCTAATTACCCAATGGGGGGACAACTCCCACCATCAGCTGAGAGATGGAGTGGGAAGTGGCTTGAGGATACAGCATGTCTAAACAATGGAAAAATGGAGTTCCCTTGTGGCACAGTGGGTTAAGGATCCACCATTGGCACTGTTGTGGCATGGGTTTGATCCCTGGCCTGGGAACTTCCACATACCACAGGCCGGCAAAGAAAGAAAAAAAGGATGGGAGGAAGGAAGGAGGGAGGGAAGGGAGGGAGGAAGAAAAAGAATAAACAATGGGAAATTGCGTAGCTGTGAAAAAAAAGATTGAGGAAGCAGTGAATGAACTGACATGAAGCAACCTCCAAAGTGGGGGGAAAGCCAAGGACAGAAAAGCATGCAGAGACACTATTATTTGTGCAAAAGAGGGTGAAATTTATAATAGTTAGCATAATATGTATATAATACATGCATTTTCCCTTTATACACATGTAAATTTCTTTGGCAGGATAAACAAGACCCTGGGGAGCAGAGGTGGGAGAGAAATGTCACTGCATACCCTTTTACTTTTTTGTTTGAACCCAAAACCATGGGAACAGACTGCTCTTCAAAATGAGTGATGTTGCAAACTACTGCATTTGGAGTCGATAAGCAATGAGGTCCTGCTGTACAGCATAGGGAACTATATCTAGTCACTTGTGATGGAACATGATGGAGGATAATGTGAGAAAAAGAAAAAATACATATATATATGACTGGGTCACTTTGTTGTACAGTTGAAATTAACAGAACGCTGTAAATCAACTAAAATGAGAAAAATAAAAATCATATAAACTTTAAAAAATGAGCGATGTTTTCTTTTTTTTTCTCTCTCTCTCTCTCTCTCTCTCTCTCTCTCTCTTTTTTTAGGGCCTCAGGTGCAACATACGGAGGTTCCCAGGCTACAGGTCGAATTGAGGCTGTAGCTGCCAGCCTATACCACAGCCACAGCAATGCAGGATCTGAGCCACATCTGTCGTCTACTCTGCAGATCACGGCAACACTGGATCCTCAACCCACCAAGCAGAGCCAGGGATCGAACCTGCATCCTCATGGATACTGGTCGGGTTCATAACCCGTTGAGCCACAACAGGAGCTCCCCTGAGTGATGTTTTCTTAAGTGAATAAATGCTGGGGCTGTTGGTCCAAGACTAGCCAGAAACAGAATTGGGTCTCCTTCCCCAGTCCTGCTACCTTTTGTCTGCTGTTCCTCCTCGACTGACCTGGCCCTCCCCTCTTCCATTTCTCTCCTTCGAGGTCTAGTTGACAGCCTGCCTCTGCTAGGAAGAAAAACACTAACTACTTGCCACGTGCCCCAGGCCTTGTTCTAAGTGCTCCTGTGTAGATTCACTTGTGGGATCTTCAGAATCCAATGAAGTAGGTATAATTACAGATGGGGAAACGGAGGCACAGAGAGGTTAAGTATTGACCCAGAGCCGTCGGGCTTGTAAGGGATGGACTGGATCTGAACCCAGGTTCTCTGAAAGGATGGGAGCTCCCATTTTTTGAGTGCCTGCTGTTAGCTTTATCCATTGTCTGAGAACATCATCTTGATAATAACTCTATGGGGATCTTTTATCCTATTTTCTCGATGAAGACAAGAGCATCCAAAGGGGAGCTTGTCCAAAGCTGTCCTCCACAAGGAAGGGAGTTGGGCCAGAAATGTGCTCCTTCACAACCCAAAGTCCTCCTTCTTCCCCAGCCTGTGCCCCACCCCATCTCCCTGCTGGGTATCCACTTTCTGGGTGTCATGGCACTCTGAAGGTTGAAATGCCTCATGCCTGTGCCTGTGATCTGGACTCCCAGCCCTCCGTTTGGCCATCCCCACAACACATTCTGGTTTAGCTCGCAGTGTTGGACCCCCCTCCTCTGGCTCCTTCAGTTCTGGGCTGATCCCACCACTGACACCGTCTGGGAGCCCCTCAACACGGGGGCTGTAGGATGCTCATGTGTCCTTGGCACAAAGTGTGCTTGCCAGTCAGTGTCTGATGAGTAACTGAGTGACCAGCAAGGCTCTGGACTGGGTTTGTGGGATGACTCTACCGCGATGGCCCTTACTAACGTCCCCTTGTTTTGACTGTGGTTATCAGTACTGATCATTATTGAATAAGTGCCCACAAAGGACCACTAAGGGCTCTGCCAAGGGTTCTGACCAGCTCATCAGATCTTCACAAGGGACTTTAAGCGCCAAGTGCTAGTCCATCTTTAAGATGTGGAAACTGATGCCAAGAGGGGGTAAGAGGCTTGTCCCTAAGGTGACAACCATTGAAAAACTTCAAGCTACCCAGATTCATATATAGAGCCACCTCCCGACAAGACTGAAATCCAGGCTGTGACAACATCAGAGACTCTAACTGCTGTACGTGTTACTGTTGATTCCTAGATAATAACTGGCATTCCTCGAACTCTTTTTTTTGTTGTTGTTGTTGTTGTTGCTATTTCTTGGGCCGCTCCCGCAGCATATGGAGGTTCCCAGGCTAGGGGTTGAATTGGAGCTGTAGCCACCGGCCTTCGCCAGAGCCACAGCAACGCGGGATCCGAGCCGCGTCTGCAACCTACACCACAGCTCATGGCAACGCCGGATCGTTAACCCACTGAGCAAGGGCAGGGACCGAACCCGCAACCTCATGGTTCCTAGTCGGATTCGTTAACCACTGCGCCACGACGGGAACTCCAGCCTCGAACTCTTTCTAAATGAGTTGTTCAATCCTTATCGCAGTCCTGCTGAGCAGAGGTTGAGGAGCTCTGGCTGTGAAACTCTGAGGCTCAGGCAAATGCCTTCACTTGTCTCATCTGTAGGACGAGCACCTTCCTCCCAGAGGGAGGTATGTGAAGCATTTAGAGCAGTGCATGGGTACATAGGGAGAACTGTATCAATGCCAGCTGTTTCATCCCCATTTCACAGATGTGACAGGAGAACTGAGTCAAAGGGCAAAGTCATAGAGTTGGGCTTGAACTATCTAACTCAAAGCTCAGCTCATAACTACTCTGCTCCATCGCTTCTCTCCTAGGATTCCGGGGAGCAATTAGCGAGCACCTGTACGAAGAGTGCTTGGCACAGTACCCGCAGCACTGCAGGGTCTCGATCACATGGATGCCCGAGGTAGAGGGCTCAGCCGTCCCTGCAGGCTCCTCCACAGTGCCTCCTGCTGAGATGAGGACCTGGCCTGCTTCCGGATCCGCAGGATTGCCCGCGGCTTGCTTGCCCGCCTGCCCGCCTGCTGGGGCTGAGCTCAGCTCAGCCAGCTGCTCCCTGGGTGTCCCCATGCTTCTTCTCAGAGCTCCCTTGGAGGCACCGGGGTGGGGCCCAGGGAAGCCTCTCCCACCCAGCTGGGGGCTGCCAGAGCCCCTGCCCACCCTTAAGACGGGGTTTTCCTGCCCTGCACCAGCTGTGCTGCTATCCTCCTCGCCTCTACAGGGGCAGGGCAGGAAGTAGGGAGATGCCAGGACCAATTAAACCCGACGGGGGAATTAAGGTCAGCAGGATGCAATTATGCCTGTTGGATTTAACAAGGCCAGAGGGAAGGTTTCTCCAGCCAGAGTTCACGGCTTCTTAGGCCTCTTGCCCTGGGTGGCTCTGCGTTCCAGAAGCCTGGGCTCCCAGGCTCACACATCCCTGGGAGAATTCCTTGGGCTTGGAGGGGTTAACTCCACTTGGGCACCACTTCTTTGGCTCCTGGAGGAAATGGACCCAGCCAAGAGGCTTTAAAAGGACCGGCTCAGAGGAGACATTTCCCAGCCTGACCCTCTCCCTGCTCGGCTGTGATGGAAAATCCAGGGAGTTGAGCAACGACCTTTCTGACTCCAAAGAGAGCAGCCAACTCCCCTCACGACTTTCCCTCCGGTCTTGATATGGGAGCCGCTCAGGGCTGTTTCCTCCTGCCTCTCCCACCTTGGGGCCCCCGAGCCGGGAGTTTGGCAGTACCTCTCGGCCCCCAAGAAAGTCCTGGTAAGGCTGCTGTCCTTACTGCAGACCCTGCCCTTCCCTCCAAGGCTGGTAAGCAGAGATCTATGGACATTCTGTGTGGCCAATTGGATGTAGATTTCTCTGGAAGCTCACATGACACTGTTCCAGCCCAGAATTGTAAAGTTGTATTGCTAAAATTATTACTGAGTGTCCTACCCTGTGGCCAGGACTAAACTCTTACCTTTGGGGACACAGAGATGGAGCTGGGGGAAAGCTAGAGAATCACCAGATAAATCATTTTAGATGAAAAAAGATTGTAATCATTCATGAAATGGGATCCTTTTTTGTTGCTAATATTTCTACAGAAAATGTCTGGAGGAATATGTATATATACACACATATACAGATACATACAGATGTGAGAGTAGAGGTGATTTTTCTTCTTTGGACTTTGTAAAACTTTTTGAAATGACCATCTGTAACTCTTAGAAGATGAGTAATTCAGAATATCAATATGAAAACAGATTTCTACAATTGAAGACGGAAAATGGTAAGAGCTACATGAGATCTAAAATGCTATGGGATCTCAAAGGCAGAGTTTTGGGGCTGATGATCGGGGCTGACTTCTCAGCTGAAGGCATGATGATGGCACGCTTTCTCAGCGCCTAGTCCCCAGAGTCTGTGTAAAATGGGGCCCCAGGAACCTGTCCTCATAACCAGCATTTCAGGTGGTTTTCGTGCGCTCCCCAGCTTGAGAACTCACGAGTCAGGGGCTTTGAGGCACTCCTGGGGCAGTTGGCAGAACACTCCCAGCACACACACCCCCCACCCCTAGCCTGGGCTGTGTTCTCAACCCTGATGCACATAGGAAACATCTGGAGAGCTTTCACCTCTGAAGTCTGAGCCCCTCCTGAGCTCAGACCAATTAAATCAGAAACTTTTAGGGGGCGGGCAGAATGTTGACTATTTCTCAAACCTGCCCAGAAGATTCTGATGTGCAGTAAGATTGAGAGCTGCTGCTCTGAGGCTCTCCCTGGACAGGAAGCTCACCTGTTTCCCGGGAATGCCCTCCCAAGTTAGGGTAAAGCGGTGTGCATGGCAGGCGTTCCCCTCTGACCTGTGCTGTGTGCACTGTCCCAGGACCTGGGGTTCAGGTGCTGGCTCAGAACAGACATGGGCCATGCCAGTCACCCTGATATACCAAGAACCTAGTACAAAAAGTGGTGCTTCTGGAGTTCCCATTGTGGCTCAGCAGTAACGAATCCGACTAGTATCCATAAGGACGCAGGTTCAATTCCTAGTCTCGCTCAGTAGGTTAAGGATCCTATGTTGCTGTGGCTTTGGCATGGGCCAGCAGCTGCAGCTCCTATTCAACTCCTAGCCTACAAACTTCCGTATTCCACATCTGCAGCCCTAAAAAGCGAAAAAAAGAAAAAAAGAAAGAAAAAGTGGTGCTTCTGTTGTTAGTGATAATAGTTGCTAATATCTATTGTGCATTTACCATGGGGCGGATACAGATATTAATTCCTTTAATCTTCACAGCAATGTTAAGAGGTGGATAATATTATCGCCCCTGTTTTTAAGAGGAAACTGGGGTGCTGAGGAGTAACTTGTCCAGGGTTTGAGAGGTAGGATTCCAGTGGGACCAAGATATAAACCAAAGCCATCAGATTCAGAGCTCTCACTCTTTAATGATCACTCCCTTACACAAAATAAATGCCTGCTGCAAAATGAATTTGTAGGTGAGTGAAGGATACTTAGATTATGTCATCAACTTGGTTGCCCCAGAGCTTGACATACATAGGTGCTCTGTCAATGCTGAATAATAAATGCTCCGATTTGGTAGGGCCCTGGAACAATGAGAAACCAAGACCAGCCCCTCCTTCACTCTTTCTCCCTCTCCCCCACCCCAGCCCAACTTCTCTGCAGCAATAAACAGCGAAGCCAAAAATAGCCATCTAATGACGTTAGAGGAGCAAGGTCATCTGAAAATTGCCCATGGCCACTGGACACCTCCCTATAGGATCAAGTAGCAGGAGGGTACCCCAGGCTGGTGCAGCTGTTCCAAGAACAGGAAACAGCCCAGGAGCAGACTTGGAAGCACCACCTCATGATGGCAGGGCCCTCGTGAAGGGGGCAGGGGACAAATGCCAACACTCAAAGGAGAAGCAAGGCCCAAGTGTGAGTGCAGACCCTGTAGAAGAGAACTGGACTTTGTCTGCACTGGAAGTCACTCCCGTCACACGATCCCAGGAAATGGCTCAAAAAGCGGGGAATGCATGTTCTGTCCTGGTGCACCTGATGGCTTCCTGGCCCCCCACTATGCTATTTATAACGCCGCGGGGGCTGGGGGCGTCTGCTGAACTGGGTTACCATACAAGCTGGGGTGCATGGCAAGTTCTAAAAGGCTGCCGGGAGAAGAGGGCCCCGCCTGGGATGGCGAGGGGGCATCCAAATAAGGATGAGGAGTGGGCAGGGGCAAAGCCCCTCTGGCTGCAGTCCCCTGGCACTCTGACCACCTTGGCTTTCATCCAGGCCTGCCGAGGCTTGTGACCTGACGGGCAGCTGCCGTATCCCTGACAAGAACGCAAGCATCCGGCACGGTCCGAGGAGATGCCTGCTGGGTGAAACTAGAGAGAGGACCTGCTCTGAGCATCTGGGGAGCATAGCTGGAGCTTCCCACAGCAACGTCAAGAATTCTGTGAGGACTCCAGCCCAAACTTGCTCCGAGGTCCTGAGCTGCTGGCCCTGGCGAGTGACAGAAACAATCTCTTCTTCATCCAAGGGGCCCTGTGATCAAGTGTCAATTATCTTATCTTCCAGGAGTTCCTGAGAATGCCCATCCCCTCAAGGGCTGCAACTGGCGCGGTGCAGAGGGCCCTTGAGGGCACAGACCTGGGTCCAAATTCTTTTATTTATTTTCTTGGTCTTTTTGTCTTTTTAGGGCCGCATCTTTGGCATATGGAGGTTCCCAGGCTACGGGTCTAATCGGAGCTGTAGCTGCTGGGCTATGCTGGGTCCAAATTCTGACTGCCATTTACCAGCAGTGCGACTTTGGGAAAGTAACTTAAACTCTGAGCCTCAGTTTCCTCCTCCGTCATATGACTTGTTGGAAGGACCTATGGAAAAGCATTCTTCCTTCGGTCTTTATTCTGGTAATGGAGTCTTGGCTAAGGGGATAAACACCTACTCAACCAACTCAGCAGCTCTCCCAGGTAACATGAACAGGCTGCACAAATATGATGCCCAGGGAGCTTGGAGGGGAGGTGTGTTTTCTCCTCCACACGGGCTCTGTTTTGGCCTGGGTGCTGAGGGTCACAGAAGAGAATGGCTGCTGGCTCCCTGGTCTCTAGAGACCTTTTGAGTTGGGAGACCTGTTGTCCATCCAAATAATGTACAACTAAGAGTCAGGGAGCCTACAGTGTAGACACCCACCTCCAACCAGTAAGAACACGATTTCTGTAAGGTCAGCTCAAATCCCTCGCCTCTCTGCTTGCACAAACTCCCACGGAGCCTCCTTCCTGAGGAGTGTCTCTGCTCCTCTCGCTGGCTGCTGACTCTAGCAGCTGCTGGCCCTGTCCTGTCAGGCTGTTAGCTTTGTGAGTAAACAGCAGGGGCTTCTGGCAACCCCTGGTGACACACACCCACTGACAATTAATATTGAATATGTGACTCAAGCAGGGCCACACTGAGTCACACTGTCCAATAGGGATGAATAAGTGCCCATTGTGCTCCCAGAGTGCTCTGGGGTCATGTTAAAGCTAGGAGCAAATTCTCATCCATGGAACTGGAGGAATGGTCCTTTCCAGAAACATTGTTTTAATTTCTACCAGGAAGACACTGAGACCCAGAAAATGTAAGTGACGTGTGCAAGGACATAAAACCAGAAGCCACTCTCCCAATCTAGGGTTCAAGCCACTAATTTTTGTGTGCCTTCAGAACAAAAAGAGTCTAAGTCCCTTTGACCATAAACATTACAAAAACTGAGTTGCAGCGGAGAGAAACAGAAGAGCAGTAAGACGAGGGGAGACGTCCTTAAACTCCCTCTAGCAGCTGAAGAACCCGCTATTAGCAACCTCACATCATGGAAAAGCCAAGGATGGAAGGGACTTCCTTGCTGGAGTCTGTCAGAATTCATTGAGCATTCTGTACAGTCTTTAACTGGTTCCAAGGTCAAGAGAAACATCAGAAAATATGTGTGTGTGTCAGAGGACATTATTCAGGGATTAGTCCCCTGGAGTGATGTGGGCTAGATTTCCTCTTCCAGAACAACCCTTGGAAAGTCCTCAAGAGCTAGCACTCTGGTCTCCAGCATAACTTCATTTAAGTTGAAATAGAAATCTAGCCTGCTAGGGGTGCCCTCTTGCAGTGACGGAGCAGCTGACTATAGAAAAATATGTCAAACTAGGACGAATGTGGTTAGAACAAATTGTCGGGGAAAAAAAGCTGAAAACATTCCAGCTGAAAGAGCCTTATTTATTTTTCTCATTCAGTCACCTCTTTGACGATATGGAAACTGAGGTCCAGAAAAAGGGAGTGCCTTGTTAAAGGTCAGCCGGTGTGCCAGTGCCAGGAGGTGGATTATATTCCCTGCCTCTACTCTTCCCAAGACACACCGCAGCCCAGCTAGAGTTAAGAAAGACAAAGGGCGTTTCCTTTCAAATCTGATCTCCAGGCTCTGAGACAGCCACCTCCCGTGTACGTCTGTCTTAAGATGTAGAATTCCAAGACTTTAAAACCACATACCTAGAATTCTCTCCAGAAAGGCTTTGCTAAATGCCGGTGAACTCTTCTGCTGGGCACCAGTGCCAGTAACACTGACATCAGGTCAGCCAAAGAGAGCTTTCCAGTGTGCAAGTGTGTATGCCAGAATGTCGTCATTGACTATGCTTTTGGGAGGGACTTACATTTTAATAATTTAACTTAATTACAAAGATTGACTAAGTGGTTTGAAACAGCCATTTAAAGTTTAGAGACAGACATAATACATTAGGGGGACAAAGAAATCTGTCCTATAAATAGCCTAGAAAAATCTTTTGCGAAACAAACCTTTTCAATGGGGAGAAGCAAACTCAGAACACAGGAACAATATGCTGCTGTTAGAATTGGTATTTTCAGAGTATGCAACAATACGGGAAAACTATTTGCGTTAATACTATGCAAAATGAAAAAAAGGAATACTTTGTATGTCAGAAAAACTCTACACTGTAGAAAAACACACTAAAGTTTTAGGGAGTATGTCAGCGTAAGGCCACTGACTTTTCATCGCTCCTCACCACTAAGCGTAAAAATGCTGTCCCAAACTGCTTTTCATATTGTATTTTACAACTACTCATTGTTTAGTATTTGACCCACTGAAAACTACATCTCCCACCCTTGCTCCTGAAAGGAGTCCTGAGAATATCACTGGTACCAAAATAAGGTAGGCAACAATTTTTAGCCCATTCACACACCTGCCTGTGAGGTTCTGGGATACCAGTCCCACAACGACATGGGTTTAGACAGATCAGACAGGCCAAGTTTTTATTTCCTTTCTGTGTCATAAAATTTTAAGAAAAGAAGAGAAGGCAATTGATGCTTTAGGGCTAGGCAGTCTGGTGAAATAATTCTTGACAAAACCTAGTATTTTCCTAAGCCCCTCCAACAATAGTTTCTCGGAGTAAAATGTCAGCATTTGTCAAGCCCTTTCAGGAAGCTGCTGATACCTTCAGTGCTTAAGAGTCATGCTTTGACGTGAGCCCAGCCTCTTATTCTCTTGCAAGAAAGAGAAGTGCAAACACGATGAGGTATTTCTGGTTTTGACATCTGTAACCTTTGCTACAGAAAGTAGAGTGGGTATGCAGGAATACAAAAAAAAAAGGAAAAAGTGTTTGTCCCCAGGCTTCTTTTTTATAGCAACTACACTGGCTTTAGCTGGATAACAAATTGTCCTGGAATTCTTGGCATTGGAGCAAACATTTCAGCTCCGTGGTTACGCCTTCGTCACTGCTCAAAGTACTGCACACTTTAACCTTCCTGCTCTTTCCATAGGCTTGGGTTTGTCCCATACCCAGGAAACTTTATATGTTGTCTAAACTGAGCATCCCAGCAGGCTGCAAGGCAGATGGCAGCTCAGGATTCAGAATGTTGACCGACTCCTACCTGGATCCACACCACCAAGCTATAACTCAGCCTGCCTGTGCAGAAATAGGAGCCCGGCCACGTGGCTGACAGCTTTTTTAACTGCTACTCTCAGCAATGAGGAACTTCCCCAGCAGTCAAGATTCAGAAAGGAACTGAAAAGGAAGCATGTCAAGAGCTACCGCAGGGGATATACAGGTCCGACCGGATACTCAAGCCAATAAGCCCCCAAGGCTCAGCTAAGCCAGGGGGAGCTAAAAGACTGGGTATTGCCAAGCTGCCCTCAAGCCCTTGGGACCTCAGGTCATTAGCCCAGGACATCACACAGAGGAACTGGACATCTGCCTTCAGGTCACTAGATTCTCATAAGAAGCTTCATACTTCAGCCAGGCAGAAAGCTAGTACACACCTGAGGTAGCACCTGAACCATATCCTTCAATGCAGAACATATGAAAGAGCAAGGAACAGAGTATAAATTATGACACTATTTATGGAAAAACAAAAGGGAGCAGGTGAAGTCATCTCTGCAAGGGAACATACTTGGCAGCACTGACTATCTCTCGGGTGGGAACTGAACTTGTAGCTTTTGAATTTTGAATGAAGTGCGACACTTACGGAACAAATTAACATTAAAGGAAATGCATAATGCTACAATCTCATTGCTATAAAAAAAAGGAAAATGCTGGAGTTCCCATTGTGGCAGTGGTTAACAAATCTGACTGGGAACCACGAGGTTGCTGGTTCGATCCCTGGCCTTGCTCAGTGGGCTGAGGATCCGGCATTGCCGTGAGCTGTGGTGTAGGTTGCAGAAACGGAGTTCCCTGGTAGCCTAGTGTTGTTGCTGCTGTGGCATGGGTTCAATCCCTGGCCTAGGAACTTCTGCATGCTGCAAGCATGTCCCCCGCCCCAAAGGAACTGCAATCTCACCTCCAAGAATCTCTAAACTCCTGAAGCGTTTTATCTGTCTGTCTCACATTACTCAATTACATCGTATCTCGTGTTACAATTGTGTAAGTCGACTTACCTCTATTCAATGCTGGAGCAACTGCCACTGCAGCCTGTCTACTACTCAAGCTCTACTTTCCAAGGACAAAATTCTATGGAAAAGAACTGGTAAGGAATAAAACAGCAGTCAAGATGGCAACAAAGCAATTACATAAGAACAAAATGATCAAAGTAAAAGTGAACGATGACCTTGTATTAATTAATCAGCACAAGACTATTAGTAATGGGAAACTATAACAAGTTAAAACACCGAGGCGTTCCCGTTGTGGCGCAGCAGAAACGAATCCGACTAGGAACCATGAGGTTGCAGGTTCGATCCCTGGCCTCGATCAGTGGGTTGAGGACCTGGTGTTGCTGTGAGCTGTGGTGTAGGTCGCAGACGCGGCTCGGATCTGGTGTTGCTGTGGCTCTGGCGTAGGCTGGCGGCTACAGCTCCAATTTGACCCCTAGCCTGGGAACCTCCACATGCTGTGGGTGTGGCTCTAAAAAGCAAAAAAACAAAAACAAAAACAACCCAACACTAAAAACACAGTCCTTCTCAGGTATTGCAGAAATTCCAACAATCTGCATGTCTGCAGGTGCTAGGAGCTCTGCAAACTTGCCAAACAAAGTGTGGCAGCCAGATTTCTCAGAACTCAGTAAATTCCTATTGGAGGGCATGTTCTTTGTTTAGGAAAATTCTGGGGTAGCCTCTGACAATTCAAAGAGAAGCTCCCTCCTGGACAAGGCCTGAAGGGACAAAGAACTTGAATTTCTCTGCAAAAGAAAAGCAAAGATTGAGTTTCAGGAGAAATGGGAGGCTGTACTAGAAAAATGAAGGTCATGTGAAGTGGTGTAGAAAGAAAGAACTGACTAGACAGGTTGTACTGAGAGGCAGACAGCCACTGGGAAACTGAGAGACATTCTGGGAAGTAAGAGACAATGGATGTCTGCATCTCCATTTTAAAAGCTATTTGGTCTAAAGTAACACAATCTCTCTTGCCTCTCAGAGACCACCACGCATTACCACCCTGACGTGGGTGTGCCTTTAGGCAGTAATCCAGAATGGAGCAAATGGAGTGGACGGACTCCATAGGTCCATAATTCTCAGTAACACTCTTCTAAAAGCCCCAACTTGAGGGCCAGATTTATTCTTCTGCTTGAAACCACCAAAACTAAAAGTGGACAAACTATATGAAAAAATGGTCCCAGGTGGTGATATATGAGTAAGAGTCAATTGTTAGAGAACTGCTGATAGATGGGTGGGAGAAAAGCTATGAAGGACAGACACAGAGAGGGGATCAAGAGATGAAGAGAAGTAGAAAAACCAAAGCAAGAGGTAACCAGGAAAAAAGTAGGAAATTATCATCCTTACCTGATGAGGTCAAATGGTCAAGGAAAGATTTATGAAAAAGATGATACCAAAGCTTATTTTTTTTGTTTTTGGCCACACCTGCGGCATGTGAATGTTCCTAGGACAGGGATTGAACCTGCACCATGGCAGCAACCCAAGCCACTGCAGTGACAGTGCTGGATCCTTAACCTGTTGTGTCACAAGAGAACTCCCAGAGATGAGTCTTATGTGGAAGAGTTTACCAGATGAGAAAAAAACACACTTTGAAGGCATAACAGACCTCCAGAGTGGTTCCTAGGAGGGAGTTAACAACATAGGGAAGGATATTCTGACATAAGACCAAAAAAAAAGTCACAAAGCACTTTCCTTTAAGGATAGAGGCTATGCTTTTAAAAGTCCCTAGCTCCTTTCAAAGTACTCACTTCCCCAATAAGATGTGACCTCCAGAGGGGCTTGACAGATTTAAAAACATCAAATAACAAAATCAGGGAGGGAAGACAAACCTATTTATTCCAGTCCAGGTCACTGGAGGACTTCAAAGTGCACTGCTCAGCATTCCCTGTTATCATCAGCACCAATAAGGGAAGAACAAGCCTGCACAGCGGCTCTGCCTGAAGCCACCGATGGCTGCCGTGAGGTTCCTCCAGTAAGTCTGCCGCATCTGGCAGTTTACGAGGATTCCTCCCTCATAAAGAAGGGCTCCTTAGCTCTAAATTCATCTTGCACAGATCAGAGGAAAGAATCTGACATACTACTGATGGCTCTTCATTTAATCCATGACTTAATAAATCCTATCTCAGTATTTAACTATCTTTATTTTCTGATTAAAATAGGAAAAGGGGGGAGGGGCAAGGGCAATAGAAATTACACTGTACTAATAATGCAAGGGCTTTAAATTCTAGTCAGAGTTAAGACCCATATTAAAGGGCAACTGATGGTTCAAAGGAAATGACTACACGGAGTCCGGCTGAGACATACATAAGGTGAGTCTCACTATTAGCCACAATAACATAGGAAAAACAAGTTTCAATGAAACTGGAGTCCACACTTGTCCGGCATACTCTGTGGGTCATGGGTAGGGAAAAGCCTGGAGAAATGGGTTCTCTCCATGCCCCCGTGACAAAGAAGCCTCCTGGTTTGATGGAAGGAGCAGCTCTGGTTCCCAAGTGGCATCAGCTCGCAGCTAAGTTCAACAGTGGAATCGAGTGGAGAACTTGGGCGATACAGGCATGGTCAGCGGCTGGTCACTTGACTTGACCTCCACACTCTGGTACTTGCGTATTGGATTTGCCTTGTGCACCTGCAGAGTGAAAAAAATATGTAGTTACCACTGATAAGGATGTTAGAGAACCACACTTTACGTTTTTATTTTTCTTCCGGAGAAAAATTTTGCATAGTTTTGCAAATTCCAGTCACTAATTCAAAGAAAGAGGGGTAAAAAAGGGCAATGCAGTATAGCAGTAAAGCACAAGAGCTTCGGAGCCCAAGCAGGTTTCATTCAGATCTTGCTGGACCCTCAGCTTGTCTCTATCTCCAATTCGGCTGTTCAGTACGAAGGTATAAGAGGACTATACTCAATTGCAGCAGAGACAAGATACATGTGAAGAATTTGCCAGAGTACAATCTTAAGTTTACTGAGTCTTAATATTCACCAAAAGCATGAACCGAAAAAACAGAGCCAATAACCAGGAAGGGTTGCTGGGAGAAGGCATGGTCCCACCCACCCTTCTGGCAGTCTAAAATCAACCCTGAATCAAGCCAGATTAGTGGAGCGCTAATGAGAGCACTGAAGAAAAATCAAAACACTTGAAGCTATTAAAGAGGCTGATTTTGTGAGTATTATCTGACTAAGGATTGTATTGGTTTTTTGTGTTTTTTTTTTCATCCAATCAGCAAATGGTAGCTTGGATTTTGTTGAGAAGCTAGTCCCTTTAATAGTTTGTCCCTAGAGCTTTCCTGTGACCAGTCGCTCCTGCCAACAGCTGTATCAGCTGCTGGCTTAGCACTTTGAGCAAAACCTCAACAACTTACATATTTCTATATTCTTTCTTTTATTAATCATATGAAGTTCCAGCTAAAACTGTCTATATTCTTTCTTTTATTAATCATATGAAGTTCCAGCTAAAACTGTCTTCTTCCTCATCAATGCAGTGAATGTGGCTTGCTGCCCTTCTACTGAAAGGGTCCTTAATGGGAATTAAGCTTTCTTTTTGGAAAACTAATATCTAAATCATCTAGTGTTAGCATGGAGGGCCACCTGGACCAATACACACTATAATTCCAAGGAACCTGATTCAAGTATTAAGAGGAAAATGAAAAGCCAGTTGTCACACATGTCCTTCCCCTACCAATGTATTCAAATTGTAAAACATATTTTCTTAGGTCTTAAGGAAATAATAAAAATAAGTTAAATAAAGAGTCCTATAGGAGTACAGCAGGTTAAGGACCCAGTGTTGTCACTGCAGCTTGGATCGCTGCTGTGGCACAGGTTCAATCCCTGGCCATGGGTGTGGCAGGAAAAAAAAAAAAAAGTGCTAAAGAATGTACCACTGTGCACAGTTACAGCATATGATGTCCTCCTTATGAAGGCCCCTGGAAGAAATTCTGACTGAATTTAGTGTCAAGGATAAATGTATTCTTCAAATAACTAGCTTATTTATATCTCCTGACCACTGTGAGTTTTGTAACTGACATGCTGGTTCCTAAAAAGGCCACGATTATGGCACAAACTTAGCAGATCCATGGATCACAATGTACGCAGCTTTAGCCTCCTTTACATCTCAACTCTGTCACCACCCTTGCTTTGTGTGACTTCTCGTTTTCACTCATCTTTGATGCATTCTTGTAAGCCACATTAGATCCTTTCTGGAATAAGGCAAGGTATAGATTAAACAGACATAAGCATGGGTTAGTCAGCATTCACACTGCCCAGTTACCAATTCTTTCCGTAGCCTGGCCAGTTCCTGCCTCTGCTGCTCCTCTTCCTGTTGCCTGGCCTCCTCCAGCTGCTGAGCTTTCTGGGCTTCCACCTCAGCCATTCTCTTCTCCAGCTCCTGCCGCTCCCTGGCTCTCTTCTCAGTGGCCAGCTGAAAAGTTTCCTGGACTAGAGAACCAGAAAGGCCCTCTGAGCAGAGACAGAGAGAATATTGGTGCACAAGGACTCGCATAAACCTAGCGCCATAGATCCAGCAAGTGGCACAGACATGCAAGGCAACAGAAAGGCTGAGCTCTGAACGAAGGAAGCCCAACAAGGAGAAAGGCAGTGTGAACCATGTACAAAAGTCCTAACATTTTAAGAGTTGGAAGGGCCCTTAGAAATCATTTAATTAGGAGAAAAGCAAGATGCACAGAGATGAAGTGGCTTGCTCAAAAACTACATAGTGAGGAGTTCCCATCATGGCTCAGCTATAAAAAACCAACTAGTATCCATAAGGACGGGGTCTGATCCCTGGCCTCACTCAGTGTGTTAAGGATCCAGCATTGCTGTGGCTGTGGTGTAGGCTGGTGGGTACAGCTTCAATTGGACCCCTAGCCTGGGAATTTCCATATGCCACGGGTGCGGCCCTATTAAAAAAACAAAACAAAAAAAAACAACCACTACACAGTATTTGAGACAGATTTAGAAGAATCCCACTTTTCTGACATGCTCCCCAGTGCTTAAGGAATCAAATGTTTTCTACCTAAGACTTGCTTCAGTGGACTCCAGAAAGAGGTCCTGGCTCTCCCTCCCTCACTTACGTACTTGCTCCTCTCTGGGCAGGAGAAAGTATAACTGTTGAAATGCCAGCTGCCTCTGCCCAAGCTCTCATTCTGTGAATCTGACCCCAACATAGTCTACAAATCAACATGGCTGCTGGATTCAACAAAGATCTAGAGGGAGAAAACTCTAGATCCTCTATGGGCAAATGCTTCTGATTAACACAGTATGGTACTGACACAACTGAGTCCCAGGAAGTCTGGCAATTCTGCCCCAATCCCCTAAGAACCCATGAAATATTACCAGTAAGGGATTTTTTCTCTATCTTAGGAACGAAGGGCTCCTGGGAGATGACGGTGTTTGGACGAGCCTTGAAGCAAGCTGCTTCTTTCTGCTGTTTTAGTTCTTCCTCCAGCTATTAGAAAGAAAAATCTGTCAGATAAGCAGCCATACAAATATCCATAACACCTCAATGACTCAAGTTCTAAGATTTCTGATCTATTTCAGTGATAAAGACAGCAGGTGATTTGATCTAAATCTCAATTAAAATCCTTTACATTATGCAGATCAGACCAACAACATCTGAACCCACTGAGAACTAGAAAGTATCTTTAAGATACTCTTAAGGCCTATCTTAACACAACAAAAGATAAATAAGTAGACATTATATACACCTGATGTGATCATCTGTATTCTCCCCCTCCAACACCCAAAAGAATCTAACCAGAATTTAACCAAGGCACTATATCTAATTACTCATTTATAGGAAATACAGGAGATAGAGGAGCATATTGACCGACACCATGGACATACAATAACCAAAATCCAGATTATAAAAACCTACAGGACAAACAATCCAATTTATTCAACAAATAAAATGCAAGTAGAGGAGTTCCCATTGTGGCGCAGTGGTTAACGAATCCGACTAGGAACCATGAGGATGCGGGTTTGGTCCCTGCCCTTGCTCAGTGGGTTAATGATCCGATGTTGCCGTGAGCTGTGGTGTAGGTTGCAGACGTGGCTCGGATCCCGTGTTGCTGTGGCTGTGGCGTAGGCCGGTGGCTGCAGCTCCGATTCGACCCCTAGCCTGGGAACCTCCATATGCCGCGGGAGCGGCCCAAGAAATGGCAAAAAGCCAAAAAAAAAAAAAATGCAAGTAGAGCTGCCTATAGATTAAAGGGAATTTAAAGACTTATCAAACAAATGTAAGATATGGACTTTGGGAGTTCCCGTCGTGGTGCAGTGGTTAACAAATCTGATTAGGAACCATGAGGTTGCGGGTTTGGTCCCTGCCCTTGCTCAGTGGGTTAATGATCCGATGTTGCCGTGAGCTGTGGTGTAGGTTGCAGATGCGGCTCTGATCCCACATTGCTATGGCTCTGGCATAGGCCGGTGGCTGCAGCTCCGATTCGACCCCTAGCCTGGGAACCTCCATATGCCGCGGGAGCGGCCCAAGAAACAAGAAATAGCAACAACAACAACAACAACAACAACAAAAAGATATGGACTTTGGATCCAGATATAAACAATTCAACTGTTTAAAAGTGAAAGATTTGGGGATATTTGAATGTTGACTACTTGTCACTATTAAGGAATTACCGTCAATCTTTTAAAGTGTGATTGTGGTATTTTCTAAAATCCTTATATTTTAGGAGTTCCCATTGTGGTACAATGGAAACAAATCTGACTAGTATAAGTGAGGATGCGGGTTCGACCCCTGGCCTCGCTCAGTGGGTCAGGGATCTGGCATTGCTCTGAGCTGTGGTATAGGTCACGGACGCGGCTCAGATCCCAAGTTGCTGTGGCTGTGGTGTAGGCCAGTAGCTGTAGTTCCAATTCAACCCCTAGCCTGAGAACTTCCATGTGCCCCATGTGTGGCCCTAAAAAAGCCGAAAAAAAAAAAAAAAAAGTGTTAACATCCTTATATTTGGAGTTCCCATCATGGCTCAGGGGTTAGCAAACCTGACTAGCATCCATGAGGATACAGGTTCGATCCCTGGCCTTGCTCAGTGGGTTAAGGATCTGGCGTTGCCATGAGCTGTGGTGTAGGTCGCAGACGTGGCTCAAATCCAGAGTTGCTGTGGCTGTGGTGTAGGCCGGCAGCTACAGCTCTGATTTGACCCCTAGCCTGAGAACCTCCATATGGCGCAGGTGTGGCCCTAAAAAAACAAACAAAAAACCCCCCAAAAAACCTATGTTTTTAAAGATACACATTCAAGTATTTTTGGATGAAATGAGATGACAACTAGGACTTGCTTCAAAGTAATCTTGTGTAGGTAGAAGTGTCCAGTAAAGAGATAAGTAGGTGTAAGTTAAATGAAATAAAATTTTCCATGTTTTGATCACTAGAGAACCAGGTGACAGGTTTATGGAAGTTCATCATACTACTATATATCCAAAAAACTTTAAGAAAAAAAAAATTTTTTCTTTACTTATTATTTTGTCTTCTGAGGGCTGTGCCTGCGGCATATGGAGGTTCCCAGGCTAGGGGTCTAATCAGAGCTGTAGCCGCCGGCCTACGCCACAGCCACAGCAACACAGGATATGAGCCACGTCTGCGACCTACACCATAGCTCATGGCAACACCGGGTCCTTAACCCACTGAGAGAGGCCAGGGACCAAAGCCGCAACCTAATGGTTCTTAATCGGATTTGTTAACCACTGAGCCATGACAGGAACTCCCTAAGAAAAAATTTTTATTATGGAAAACAACCTCTACACAGACATTCTATGTCATGGTCCTTGAAAGATTCATTATCACTTCCAAAGCAACAGTCCTAAGTTTTCCTAGAGAACAATGCCAACAAGGAGTCTACATTTAGTCACTTAACCAATTATATCTCTTGGGCTTCAAGAGGGGTTAACTTTCTACAAAGATTAGGCCAGAGTCTCTTTTGGACAAAGCCCAGAATAAGAGATAATATCAGTACTGACAAACTTAGGGATTCAGGGGGATTTTTTTCCAGACAGGGCAGAATTAGATCCCAATTAAACCAGTCAACAATCAATTAACTGTTTTTAACCACCTGTCAACTATAAGGAGCAAACAATATACCATGTTGAGAAAATGACACACCATATTGAGAATCGATTCTCACTACATAGTTTCTCACATGGTTTCTAATAGATGAAATAAATACGATCTTCAAGACACTCCTCGTGCAAAAAAAAGGCCTATCTGTTCTCAAATTCCCCAGATGATCACTTAAAATAGAGATTAGCAAACTTAGACCTGCAGGCCAAATCCAGCTTGCAAACTCTTTTTGTACAGCCCTTGAGCTAAACATCGTTTTTATATCTTTAAAGAGAAACACACACAGAGAGTATGTGACAAAGACCATATGTAAACTGTACAACCTAAAATACCTAGTATCCAATCTTTTGTAGAAAAAGCTTGAGGATCCCTGATTACAGTGAGACCCCCAGAAATGATCTGGTGTATTAATTCCCAGATGAAGGTCAGGGTTGTGGGTCTACTTATTGCAACAAACCAACAATCGAGCAATTCACATTTTAGCCGCTCTCCCTATCCCCACCTGGTGCTTCCAAGTTTGTGCCTTCAGAGCACCTCTTCTGTCAGTCTCCAAGCAGAAAGGCTCAACCTGGGTTGTATTCTTCACCTTCTTCTCTGGCAGGTTAACGGTGTCAAAATGAGGCAAAGGTAGTGCCTTGAACTTAGGCACCTAATAGAAAAGAAGATGTTAAGATTTAAGATAAGGCCTTTCTAGCCAGAAAGCAGCAGCTGCTCCAGAATATCCGGATGAATCTGAAAATAGGCAAGGCCAGTTTTCAAGGAAGCATGGTATGGCAGAAAGAGTAATGAGTTCAAAAGGAAATCGAGGTTTTCCTCCCAGTATTGCCAATAACTAGCAGCATGATCATGGGCAAATCACTTAACCTCCTTATGCCAGAAGGATTATTTAAATTACTTGCCCTATTTATATTTCATAAGGTTCTTAGGGATCACAGGAAGTCAGTGATTTTATAGTTAAATGTGCAACATAAAAGATTATCTTTAAGGAATCAAAGAATAGTATTTTGCTGCTTGCAAAAAATGGAAACACCTACCTCCCCTTTCTGCAGTTCTTTTATTTTCTTCTCCTTCTGTAACTGACGTTTTTTGTCTCGAGAATCAAAAGAGAAAGGGCATATTTCCACAGTTCTCCCCACTGGAATTTGGGGCTTAAAAGGCATTCCAAAATATGGCACAGGTTGAGCTCTTATTACTACTGGCTCCTCCTCTTCCTAAGGAAAAAATTGCAAGTTAGAAACAAGATTCCTCACTCTCTCTCACTTCCTCTGAATGTGGAGTCAGAGGGCATTATATGAGCAAGGTCATTAATTAAGGCAAGTCACTCAATCTCTTAGATGTCTTAGTTTTCTTTCTCATCAAAGAGGGCTACCTACTGACTCACCAACCTACTAAGTCACCTACCAACTCACAGGGGTGAGACTGATGTGAAAGCATTTGATAAAACTAACACAATTACTATTAAAGAATCTAACATTTTTCACAGGAAGGTTGTAAAAACAATCAAGGAGTGTGAATAAAGTGAGAACAGAAGAAAGGTACTAGCCAAGCATATACCTTGGCCTCTTCTTTGACCCAGCCTCCAGATTGCACTAAAACATGTGACTGAGATTATTTCCAGTTGCCAAACCCAGAATAGGACCAAGTAAGTTGTTTGGGTTCAAGCTGGTAGCATAAGATTACTGTGTATTTTAGTTTCAAATGAACCTATAAAAAGGCTTATGCTTGAGATCTGCTATAAAATTACCCTAACTCTGGATATTTATAGATAAAATGGGAGATGTAACAAGAAACTAGCCTGATCAATGACAGTTTATGTATACCAACTTCATGAACCATCACCACATTGCCAACTTTGCAACCCCTGGGTTGCTAATGGAGATAGGACAGGGCGATGTTAACTGCTTAGTATGAATTTTAAAAGTCTCTCACTGAATGGTGACAATAGCTCAAGCAAAACAAAGTATAGGTTTGGCAACTCTTATTCCATGTTATAACAATAGGCTAATTTTCAATGCAATAGAAACAAACATAACCTAAATAAGCTGCAACCAGTTACCACTGAAAGCCAAGATTCGTATCCTTACTACTTTGCTCTTTGAAGAGCAAAAAAAATGAGCAAATGGTTCATTCCCATTGTTAGTCCAGATAAGAGTGACTGCTTTTGAATTCCACTAAGTTTAAAGAAATTAGAGTAATGCCTAGATTGATTATGCAGCAAGGGTAGACCCCCATCCCAGGGAATCACCTCATCTTCTTTGGAGGGCATTCGGATTCTGTTCTTCAGAGTAAAGGCTGGTGACTTGGGGACAGTGACTGGAAGTACTTTCTTTTCAGGAACACCCTGGAAGGAGTAAGCAATTCAGTTAGATGTCCCAGAACAATCTCTACTAGACTGTGTGTTAAGATTAATTAACTTAGATGTTCATATACCAGGATTTTTTTTTAAAAAGCTAGTACTTCAGTATGTTGCTATTTACCCAAATAAGACTGGTGTGTATTTAGCACTCCAACCAATGCAAATTACAAAGACATGATTTGAGTTGTATAGTCAATAAAAATACACTTCAGAGTTCTCACTGTTGTTCAGTGGAAACAAATCTGACTAGTATCCATGAGGACAGAGGTTTGATCCCTGGCCTCGCTCTGTGGGTTAAGGATCCGGTGCTGTGGTGAGTTGTGGTGTAGGTCGCAGATGCAGCTTGGATCCCAAGTTGCTATAGCTGAGGTATAGGCCGGCAGCTGTAGCTCCAACTCAACCCCAGCCTGGGAACTTCCATATGCTGCTGGTGCGGCCCTAAAAAGAAAAACAAAACAAAAAAAAACAAAAAAAACCCCCAAAAACCTTTTTTGGTATTTATGAAACTCACCACAACAGAAAATAAATGTCAATATTTTATTGTTTCTCTCCCTTTTTATACCCTAATCACTCAACAACAAAATCAAAAAGGACTTCCAAATGTTATCTAGGAACAAAATAGATACTGTCCATTCTCATAAACCTGTTCCACATACGGCTGTATAATATAATGAGAACTTATATTCAAAAACATTACCCTCAAAAGGCAAATGGAAAAAAGTATTGAGCAAGGGCTAGCTTTATTTCCTTTTGCCAAATAAGGGCAGAGAACAAACAATTTATAAACATAGACAGGAGGCTCAGTCTCAACAATTTTTAAAATATAAATTAAAATAAGGTATTTTTGGGAGTTCCCGTCGTGGCACAGTGGTTAACGAATCCTACTAGGAACCATGTGAGGTTGCGGGTTCGGTCCCTGGCCTTGCTCAGTGGGTTAAAGGATCTGGCGTTGCCGTGGGCTGTGGTGTAGGTTGCAGACACGGCTCGGATCCCGTGTTGCTGTGGCTCTGGCGTAGGCCGGTGGCTGCAGCTCCGATTCGACCCCTAGCCTGGGAACCTCCATATGCCGCAGGAGCGGCCCAAGAAATAGCAACAACAACAACAACAACAAAAAGACAAAAAAAAAAGAATAAATTAAATGCTTCTTAAATTATAGTATAACCACACAACGGAATATTATACAGACACCAAAAAAAATAAAATAAATCTTTATTCCTGACATAGAACAGTGTTCATAATATTGAGGGGGAAAGGACAAGTTGCTAAAACAAAGAATATTATTTTTCTGGGTTTTTTAAACATATACATTATTTATTTATTTGTTTGTTTGTTTTGCTTTTTAGGGCCACACCTGCGCCACATGGAAGTTCCCAGGCTAAGGGTTGAATCAGAGCTATAGCTGCTGGCCTACACCACAGCCATAGCAACACAGGATCCGAGCCGCGTCTGCGGCCTACACCACAGCTCATGGCAATGCCAGATCAACCACCCAGTGAGCAAGGCCAGGGATCAAACCCGCATCCTCATGGATATTAGTCAGATTTATTTCCGCTGAGCCACAATAGGAACTCCCTTAAAATGTACACATAATTAATCTAAGAATAGAAAGTAAAATCTGGAAAGAACACCAAACTGTTAACTCTCACATCTTTTTGAGGGCAGATTAAAAGAGGCATTTAATTTCTATATTCCATAATTCTAATACACTGAACTACTCCAAAGATCTTTTCCCCTTTGTGGCCAAAACACTGCCAACATCTCAAATCCTTGCAGACTGAATTATGTGTACCAAACTATGCACATCATTCAAAACTAACTTATGTTAGAAAGTTGTTCCATAAGTATTTTTTGACTTTCATAGACTTTACACTCGATCATGAATCTGGCAATTAACCCTAAATGCAAAATAGTATTTCTTAGGCTATTGTTCTGAATGAGGGGTATGAACAGATCAATTTTTTAAAAAATCCAGGAGTTCCCGTCGTGGTGCAGTGGTTAACGAATCTGACTAGGAACCAGGAGGTTGCAGGTTCGATCCCTGGCCTTGCTCAGTAGGTTAAGGATCTGGCGTTGCTGTGAGCTGTGGTATAGGTTGCAGACGTGGCTCAGATCCCGCATTGCTGTGGCTCTGGTGTAGGCCAATGGCTATAGCTCTGATTAGCCCCCTAGCCTGGGAACTTCCAGATGCCACGGGAGCAGCCCTAGAAAAGGCAAAAAGATTAAAAAAAAAAAAAATCCAAACAACCTTAAGGCGTTTCCACTGTGGTACAACAGGATTGGCAGCATCTTGGGAGCACTGGGAGGATTCAGGTTCGCTCCCAGGCCCCTCACAGTGGGTTAAGGATCTGGCATTGCCACAGCTGCAGCTCAGATCTGATCTCTGGCCTGGGAACTCCATATGCCACAGGGTGGCCAAAAGAGAAAAACAAAAAACAACCTCAAGACATCCCTCAGTAACTCTTCTACATGCTGCCCCCATTAGCTCTCTATTCTGCTTCCTCTCTAATTCTTCACTGACATGCCATAGGCTACATCATCTATTGTCTGGACCATTCCACCAGCCTTCTAACAATCTTTGGGCTTCTTATCTCATTCCACCAGTGCATCTTCTTATATGGTTAGAAGATCTGATCATGTTATTTCCTGACTTAAAATTGTTTTATGGCTCCTATTGCCTACCTACAACAGTATAACAAATTCCTTAGCATGAAATACAAAGTGGAGTTCCCGTCGTGGCTCAGCGGAAACGAATCTGACTAGAAACCATGAGGTTTCGGGTTTGATCCCTGGCCTCGCTCAGTGGTTTAAAGATCCGGCATTGCCGTGAGCTGTAGCGTAGGTCACAGACACGTCTTGGATCTGGCGTTGCTGTGGCTCTGGTGTAGGCCAGCAGCAACAGCTCCGATTAGACCCCTAGCCTGGGAATCTTCATGTGCTGCAGGTGCGGCCCTCAAAAAGACAAAAGAAAGACAAAAAGAAAAAAGAAATACAAAGTGCTTCACAACTTGGTACCCTACCTGACTATTCAGCTGTACCTCCTGCCCCTCCTTACACATCACCCTCCACCCACAATGATTTAACACTGGTTCTCATCTCAATACCTTTGCTTGTGCTGTCTGAAATACTCCGGTTGCTTGGAAGCATCTAACCCTTCTTTTCAAGGCTCCACTAAAGCACCTTCTCTTTTAGAAAAACTTTCAATAGATCTCTCCATGCCCAGAACCTACTAACGCCACTCTCCCCTTTACATGGTCTATTATGGGACATACAAAAAACTTCACTGCACTTGTTTTACTTCATCTCCTCCTGCCAGACTGTGAGTGTTTTAAGAGTAGAGACTGTAATTCCATCAATCCCTAAAACCTAACACAAATCTTGGTAAGCATAAGCTATTCAATAAATGTTTGCTGAATGAATACAGTAAGCATGAGTGACAAAATTTACACCTTGGACTTGAAGACTCTTAGACTCTAATTTATACCTTGGGAGACTTCTCCTCAAGCCCAACAATGTACAACTGCTCCAAACATGTTTGGAATGTCTTTCTTAGAGTGGCCTTCAAAGTCAGTTGGTTCAATCTTTTATTTATATAAATTTATTTATTTAAGTTTTATTGAAGTATAATTGGTTTATAATGTTATGATAATTTCTGCTATACAACAAAGTGATTCAGTTATACATATACCCATTCCTTTTCAGATTCTTTTCTTACGTAGATTACCGCAGAATATTGAGTAGAGTTCTCCATGCTACACAGCAGGTCCCCACTGGCCAGTCATTCCGTATACCACAGTGTGTACATGCCAATCCCAAACCCAGTCCATCCCTCCCCTCCCCCAACCTGTCCCCTTTGGCAACCATAAGTTTTGTTTTGTATTATCTTTTTAAGGCCACATCCGGGACATATGGAAGTCCCCAGGCTAGGGGTTGAATCAGAGCTGTAGCTGCTGACCAACACCACAGCCACAGCAACACCAGATCCAAGCCACATCTGCGACCTATACCATAGTGCATGGCAACACCGAATCCTTAACCCACTTAGTGACACCAGGGATCAAACCTACATCCTCATGGATACTAGTTGGGTTACTGTTGCGTCACAAAGGAAACTCCAAGAAAGGTGATTTATGAAAATCAACTTTGTAGCAACTGTCCAGCCATGCCCCACCTCCACTGTAATCAAAGCCAACTAGGGGCTTAATCCAAAATAAAGAAAAGAAAACTGTATTTCTACAAACAGAGAAGGATTCTTATTTTGCTATTTTAAGGTTTTTGGTTATAAGCTCCTTGAGGGGAGGGATATTGTCATTTGCATTCCTTTGCACAGTCCACAGCATCTACAAGAAGTAGTAATTGTTCAGTGAATGTATGCTGACTAGTATCACTGTCCTTATTTGCTTCCATGTCAGTCTGCTCCCCAGCCTGTGAAAACTCTGAGCACGAAGGCTGTGCCTCATTCCATTCGAATCCCGTGTCTAACACAGGCTGGTGCATTTCAGCTTACACTGTCACTCACTCAGTTATCCAACATTGCAGGGCCTAGGCTGAGATGCTTAGGTGCTGGGAAATAGAAGCGAACAATACAGATATACATGGTCCCTATTATCAGGGAGCTCACACTTCTACTGGAGAAAAGAGACAATGAAAAAGTAACAAATCAACTATTTCCTGATTTTGACAGGTGCACTGAAGAAACCCAACAGAATGTGGAGCTGAAGGATAACTCCGAAAGGAAGCTGAGAGATGTCCTCTCTCAGGAGGTGATACATGGTTGGAAGTGGGCAACGTGGGGAGACAGATTTAGGAAAAGCGGCCTAGGCTGGGGGATACGATGGGATGGGATGGGATGTTAGGGGTGAGTACCTCTCCCTAAGGCCATGCCCCACGTGCCCTGGGACAAGTTCTCAGGCTTGTCCCAGAGCAATTAGGAAATTACCATGAAGCAATGTTATATCTTAGGGAGTATAGAAAAAAAAAATTTTTTTTAAAGCCTGCTGGTCTCCCCAAGTCCCTAAAATATCACTGCTAAAATTACTCACTGACACCACATCCACCTCCGTGGTGCCCCAACTGCCCATTAGATGTCGGCACCAAGTTCACATTTCACACCCTTGAGCTCAAGGCTTTCATCACGCTATCTCTGCCCCAAGAGCCCTTTTTTTCATCCCTGCCTCATGTCTTACTGCTGCCCAAGCCCATCTCTCATCAGCCCCGTTGTCTCCTTGCCAAGTGGGAGAGCAAGAGAAATATCATACGGACTCATGGAAAGAGAGCTTCAGCACTGGGGACAGGGATGGGGACAACATTGGCAGACAGACGAGATGCATTCAGGCTCTGAGAGACAGGCTCTTTTGCTATAAAGAGTCCAAGACCAGAAGTTAAGACATCTAACCTCAGTTCTGCCACCAATGTTTAAAAATGTTCCCATGAGCAAGCCACAGTCCTCTTTCAAAGTCTCCCTCTCTAAAACATGAAGAGGGTGGAAGAGAATAAATACATCTGTGACTCCTTCTATACTTTACTTCTCTAGAATCCAAAAGTTGAAGGAAATCACTGGAAATTTCCATAGGGAGAGAGGTGCAAACAGCCAGCATCAAACTCAAAAACTGCATTTGCCAAAATATACAATGATAACAGCATTGTAGGGTAGAATGATACAGTGTTTAAGGAGATAATGGGTTCAAACCTTGGTTCTGCATAATAAGACAATGCTTAACTCTCTTTCCCCCTCTGAAATGTAGGGATTAAAACAGAACCTATCTCAGTTCCCATCGTGGCTCAGTGGTTAACGAATCCGACTAGGAACCATGAGGTTGTGGGTTCGATCCCTGGCCTTACTCAGTGGGTTAAGGATCCTGCGTTGCCATGAGCTGTGGTGTAGGTTGCAGACATGGCTTGGATCCTGCGTTGCTGTGGCTCTGGCATAGGCCGGCGGCTACAGCTCTGATTAGACCCCTAGCCTGGGAACCTCCATATGTCGCGGAAGCAGCCCAACAAATGGCAAAAAGACAAAAAAAAAAAAATAGAACCTATCTCTTAAGAGTTGTTATGAGAAATAAATAAGATAATCTACATAAAACACTCAGTACAGGGAGTTCCCTTGTGGCTCAGCGGGTTAAGGATGCAGCACTATCACTGAAGCAGCTGAGTCGCTTCTGCGGCATGGGTTTATTCCCTGGCGCATGTACTTCCACATGCTACAGGCAAGGACAAAAAACAAACGAAAAACACCACCACCAACAAAAGCACTCAGTACAATGTAAGTGTGCAATAGTTAACAATTTAACAACATGACTGCTTACTGTGCATCAGAAACTAAGGTCTTCATCGGGCTTCTCTCTAATCAATCTATGTTGCACTTAACAAATCAAAACTCCAGGGGTGGGGCCCAGGAATCTGTTTATGTAGTAAGATCCCCAGAGGATTCTGAGAACCAGCTGGATTTGACAATCACTCCACTACTGTAGACCATTATCAATTCAGTAGCATCTTACTTACTTACCTAGTGCGTTGCTGATCTGTTTACCCAGAGTTCTCAATACTGGGCCTGGCACATATAGTCAAAGTGTCAGCTATTATGACAGTAACAATAGGAAGATGAGAATGACTACTAGGCATTGTCAAGGCTCAGATCAAATGCTTCCTCTTCCACAAAGCATTCCCTGAACCTCTAACTGGAAGAAACCATTATTTCCTTTGAATTCTTATAGCACTTTTAACGGTCATCTCTCTTAGAGCACTTCTGTCTCACTATATTACTTATACCTACATTGTCTCCCTTAATGGACTTGAAGTTTCCTTAAAGCAAAATCCAACTCTGGCATGTTACTTTATCACCCACAGCTCCTAATATGATGCCCTGATTACAGTATCTATTCAAACATTTGCGAGTGGGCGGATATTCGGTAATAAGCAGGACACTTTTGCCAGCAGGCAGAGTCTCCCCACTCTTACCACAACATCTTCCAAGATCTTAGTAGGGCAAGGCCTGGAATGAAATTCAAAGTGTTCATCCTCAGATTTCTTCTTTGACTCTCGCTCCTGGATCCTTTTCTCAATTTCCAAATCAAAGCCAATAGGCTGAGTGGGTGGCTTCACAGGTGGTTTCTTGGGCAAGATGGGCCCACCTTCAAGAATTCTGGGATCAAGTTCCTGTGCTTTGAATTTGTATCTGTAAGGTGAGAGTTTAAGTGATAACCACAATAAATAAATAAATGAAATGAAAACAAAGCAAATAACAAAACTAGAAAAATAATAATCATTAAAATTACCCATCACACACAGCAACATTTCAACTCTCTCCACAGCCATTATCTCTATCTCTAGAGCAAAGAATAAATGAGACAGTCTAACATTCCTGCTACTTTAAAGACTGGGGTTCCTCTTTAAGAGGAAGCTCCCCTTTCTCAAAAGAAGTACAAGAACGGAAGAAATGAAGGATACAAAAGACAAGCTCCAGTGCTAATCATGTTAAGTTCCAGTTCCCTCCACAGGTAATAGCTGTAAAATAGTTCCCTCCTTGGGTAGCCATAAAAGGGTGGGATCTACCTAAACTAAGCACTAAGGGTGGGATCTTACTGGAATCCTACTAAGTTCTCCCACCCTAACCTCTGCATTAGTTTTTTTACTAGCTTATACTCCAGGATAGGTCCATACTCCCACTTTCAAACCTATCATCACAGATGCAGAGCAGAGCCTGTACCTCTGCCATAATTCCCAAGACAAGAAAAATAGCAACTGTCCCCCTAACAGAACCAAAAAGAAAATAGGCAGGTTCTTGGAATTCTTCTTCAAATACTGCTGGTGGAACTTACTGCTGCAGTTTCTCAAGCTCCTCGGCCTCCTGATCCGCTGTACTTTTGCAGGTCACAGGCCTTGCGCGATGTTTGGTTTGTAGCACAGGAGTCTGTGGGTCTCTGCATATCTTGGCCACAGATTTGGAGGGTAGCAGAGCTGTAAACCAAGATCACACATTCACCTAGCTCTCCAAGACCCCATTTACCTTCAGGTGCTGACTGGGCTGGGCAGCCCAGAGATGCCAAACCACAGAGTAGCTGGCCCTCCACTTTCAGCTGAGCACATATCAGTCAACTTGACAAACATTCAGTCCTTTTTCCCTCTCACTCTTTATTCAGGAGTAATGATGAAGGTAGCCCTTGGGCAAATTCTGCTATCATCTTCTGAACCTAAAATCCATTTGGATCTGATGAATTCCTTATCACTGCACAGACCTGTACTGCGTTCCCGCTGACTATTTTGTTCATTATTGAACAATAAGATTTTTGCATATTCCAGCTTTAAAATAAGGTCTTTCTAAAGACCAAGGAATAATTCCCAACATTATAAATTCCCTAAAAGCACTACATCAAAACATCAAGATCACCTCTCATAGAAAGTCAAACAGAAAAAGTAAAAAACCATGTCAAAGCATCAATAAGATCATCATCGCTACTCACAGAAAGCATTGATTTACCTGACCAGGAGCAACCTCGTCAATTTTTACAACTACACAGAATGAATCTAATTTAGACCACCTTATCACAGTGGGAGGCAGAAATGAAATAGACTTACTTCAGAAACAAGCCAGGCCTCAAGTGTATATAACTCTATATAGCTATAACTGTACAAAGTGTTGAATAAAAATTGCAAAAAGTAACTTTTCTTTCTATTTGCCAGGACTGAGATTCTAAGAGCAGGGTACATCAGACTCTTAAGAGTAACATATTATTTAGAAAGTTATGGTTAATATTTATATTTCCCCTAGGATAAAGAAAGACATTTCATTATTTTCATAATATAAAATTTGACAAATGGTGATAATAACAATACTAGGAAATGCTGTACTTAAAGGAACACATCTGGCTACCTAACATAGCACTAAACAGGGCTTATGCAAAAGCAGAAAAAAATTAAGAAACCTTTAAAGACAAAACAACCAGATTCTGCTTTATCCAGAATACTACCCTATACTCTCAAAAACTATTTTATACCACACCTCCACTCCTTCAAACTTCTTTATCTCCTTTTTGGAGGAATTTTTTTTCATAAAGACAGACTATTAGATTCCCCTCATCTGTTCATCACCAAACCTACAAAACCACCAACATTTGTACCCATTCC
Source organism: Phacochoerus africanus (assembly GCF_016906955.1). Lineage (NCBI taxonomy): Eukaryota > Metazoa > Chordata > Mammalia > Artiodactyla > Suidae > Phacochoerus > Phacochoerus africanus. The sequence continues at coordinate 27,762,743 of NC_062546.1, forward strand.
TCTCTTCCAACCTCCTTTCAGAGAACAATCACTCTATCTGTGCTAAGTACCCCTCTCCTATCTGCTGGCACAGAGATTTAATCACTGGTTATCTCTTTTCTCTTTTGTATCTTCAACGTCTTTCGTGCCAGGGCCTTCTCAGCACACAGACTTGCTCTATCTCTCACCTCCCTTGATTCTTATATTTCCCTCCATTTTTGTAGTACGGAACATAATTTGTAATGATCTATTTATCTCTCTCACTGAATTAAAAACTTGATGTTAAGCAGGTCCATCTTGCTCACTTCTATTCTCCCTGCAGCAAAGTAACTGTTTTGTGGTGGTAAAACATTTGTTGAATCGCTGAACAAAAACTACACAACCTTAAATAAATGTAATGCTTTCATTTTCTGTAGGTAAGAGTACACCCTGACACATGGCAAAGATAGCCTTGATGTGTAATGACATCTCAGGTTACTTTAATTCCCCCCACCCCACCCCCCGGCCAATTACTGACAAGGAGGATTAAGGCGGTTGATGGGTATAAGTGGACAAATGGCTGGGTGGTTTAAGAAACGCTCAACTATGTATACATTTGTTGTCTATATACAGGCATATGCCAAGCTTTAGTTCAGAAGCTGGGATTTCAAATAAAGGCAAATTTGTGCCGAAGATGTAAGCAAATAGAATTCTAGGGGAGGCTCCAGCCAGGTATGAGACTGGAAAGAAACTTACTACTATCATCCTTCTTGCTCCTCAAGTGGTATCTGTTAGGGGTTCGCTTATGAAAGGCTTCGACCTGCTGTGCAAGGGGAACATACGTAGAAGCTGTCTCATCAAATGTTCTTTTCTTTCCTTTGGACAGGTTGAAAGGCATAACAATGGTGCATCCCTTTGACACTCGAGCCTAAAAAGAAAGAAGTTGTTCCCCAATGAAGTGTTATGGAAGAGCTCAGATCTACCACAAGCCACATACTCAGCAGGGAATAAGAGAAAAAGGGCCCGTGGAAAGCCAAGATTATTATCCTTAAGTTTGTCAGCCCTTGAGCCAGGGTTATAACCAGTCTACTCCCTCTTTTAAAAAGGAGATCTAGCACTTAACAAATTACCTGTCTGTGATGGTTCAGTCAGGGGATTTTCCCAAGTATGTTAATATTTTGAAGCAATCGAGAGCAAGTTTTCTTACAATTAGAAGAGGGGGGTAGCTGCAAAGGTAGCCTACCTCCAGTCCCATTAAAAATTTTTTTAACTGGGCTTCTGGATCTGGATCAGGTCAGGTAGCTGCCTGAATCAAATTCTCTCCACGCATCCTACCAAAAACTGATTGATGAAGAAGTCTATTCCTTAGATCATTAATTTTGATAAAATTGATCTCCGATTTAAAACAAAACTCTTCATGGGCCTATTTCTCAAAGAAAGAAGAAGTACAACCCCAGGATTTAAGACTGCAGAAGGAATGTCTTCAACAAGTGATGCTAACTGCAAACTGAAGTAGAAATTCTGAGCCCTATAATTTTTTTTGGGGGGGGGGGGCGCCCATGCCCATGGCATGCAGAAGTTCCCAGGTCAGAGACGGAACCCATGCCATAGCTGCTACAGTGACAATGCTGACAATCCTTAACTCACTGCACCACGAGAGAACGCAAATGCTAGAATTTTTATTTAGGATTGTTACTGGAGTTCCCTGCTCGCTCAGCAGGTTAAGCATTTGGCATTGTCACTGCTGTGGCACAGGTTCAATCCCTGGCCTGGGAACTTCCACGTGCCATGCGTGAAGCCGAAAAAAAAAAAGAAAGAAAGAAAGAAAGAACTGTTATGGTAACAAAACTGAATAGGATTTGAGTGGTCTACCCCAACCCCAATTTTCCTGTAAACCCTGTTATATTTAAGACACAACTTTGCAGATGAGGGATTTTTTTTCAAAAATTTCATAACACAAGCTATAACGAGCCTATACAATTTGTCACACATAATTCTATATATTTTTCAATGCAGTTTTCACAGCAACTTGATAAGATGCTTCCCACAGACATATAGTGATTTATCTAAGATTACACAGCTTAGAGGAGGCAAAGTGAGGATTTAGATCTTAACTCAAAAAATATGCTTCTCTCAATTATATTATTAGAAGCAGTGCCCACAATTACTACACCAGAATCCTCATGGAATTAGTAACAAGAATATTAACTTAGTCCATCAACTTACAGGAGAGGGAGGATGCTTTCGCAGTTCCGATGTAAAGTTCACTTCCTTATACTCCTCCTGGTTCTTAGGATGTTGTTTGATTCGCTCATCTGTGCGGAAGTGGAAGTCAACTGATTTGGTTACCTGGGTCACTGATTTCTTCACAGGGAGCCCTGCATGAAGAGCAGAGTAAAACATATAGATAACAGAGTAAACATAACAGCAGAGTAAAACATAGTTTATAGAGAATTTAAACTAAGTCCCCTTTTATCCAATCCTTTTGGTACTTCTATTACCAGGGAGCTAACTTTGTTTACTCTCCACCTATAACCCTGCACTTGAAGCAGTCCTCAGGGACACCAACGTACATGTCTTATTCCCTGAGTACTCAGGTCTGAGGCCCTTTGGTAAGATGCGAACATTAATGAGGGAACACGGGGAGAGGAACCCACCTCCCAGGCGTGGTCATAGCTCTGGAGACACAGAGTAACTGGAATACTTTTGATAGGAAAATCTAGGAATTGACTTTTTTTAATTTTTTATTTAATTTTTTTTTGTCTTTTTGCCTTTTCTAGGGCCGCTCCCGCGGCATGTGGATTTTCCCAGGCTAGGGGTCTAATCAGAGCTGTAGCCACCGGCCTACGCCAGAGCCACAGCAATGCGGGATCCGAGCCTTGTCTGCGACCTACACCACAGCTCACGGCAACGTCGGATCCTTAACCCACTGAGCGAGACCAGGGATTGAACCCGCAACCTCACGGTTCCTAGTTGGATTTGTTAACCACTGAGCCACAACAGGAACTCCAGGAATTGACTTTAAAAGCACACGTGGGAGTTCCCGTCATGGCGCAGTGGTTAACGAATCCGACTAGGAACCATGAGATTGCGGGTTCGGGTCCCTGCCCTTGCTCAGTGGGTTAACAATCCGGCGTTGCCGTGGGCTGTGGTGTAGGTTGCAGACGCGGCTCGGATCCCGCGTTGCTGGGGCTGTGGCGTAGGCCGGTGGCTACAGCTCTGATTCGACCCCTAGCCTGGGAACCTCCATATGCCGTGGGAGCGGCCCAAGAAATAGCAAAAAGACAAAAAAATAAAATAAAAAAAATAAAAGCACACGTAACTAAGCATCTCCAAGAGGGAGACCCTATAAACTCCAGAGATGGTTTTTCAACCCAGTAAGCACAGCTTTTTAGCTTTGACTCCACCAATAATAATTAAGCCAGAGCAAAGCAGAACTCTGATTCCATCAGCTCCATCAGTTACTTTTCCTACATAACTATAACTGGATTCATTCAGCTTTCTTTTCCTCTGCCTGGGATAAAATGGGAAAACAATTTTAAAAAACTGGTCTGCCCAACTGCTTTATCTTCTGTCTCAATCCTAGTTCTTTCTTTTTCTAAAACAAAGAAAAAGAATTATGAGGAAAAAGGAGGAATTAATTCTACTGGAGAAATGAGGGAAATCCTCATGAAAAAAAAAAGCCCTCAAAAGATGGGTGTGACATCTACAATTAGCAAGGAACGGCCATGTTCCAAGAAAGGATCAACATATATAAAATGTTCTAGGGAATGACTATTGGGATATGACTAGTGTCTAACCTTCTATATAGACACATCTTTTTTTTTTTTGTCTTTTGTCTTTTTCGTTGTTGTTGTTGTTGTTGTTGTTGTTGCTATTTCTTGGGCCGCTCCTGCGGCATATGGAGGTTCCCAGGCTAGGGGTCAAATCGGAGCTGTAGCCACCGGCCTACGCCAGAGCCACAGCAACGCTGGATCCGAGCCTCGTCTGCAACCTACACCACAACCCACGGCAACGCCGGATCGTTAACCCACTGAGCAAGGGCAGGGATCGAACCCGCAACCTCATGGTTCCTAGTCGGATTCGTTAACCACTGCGCCATGACGGGAACTCCTAGACACATCTTTTTAAGCTGACTACTATCCAAGAAACTTTTTTGCTTTAGAGATTTTAAAAACTCTCCCAAGATTATGAGAACCACCCCCCATAAATAAGACTCCATCAGAACTAAGTTCACCTGCTCCTGCAAGAGCAAATTTCTTGAATTCTTCATTCTTTTTCCGCATCTCTATCACTTCTTGCTGCATTTTCATTCTCTTCTCCAACTCTTGCTCCTCAGTACTTTTTAGAACCTTCTGCCTAAAGAGTAGATCAGTAAAGGAGATGAAAGAGGCGAGGAGAAAGAGACTTAATGGTTCAAAAAAATCTAAAGGCATTATATAGATTAGATTCTTAATCTGTGATAAAATAATCATCAAAATCAAAAAGTATTACCTAGTAAATCAATATTAACTTAGATAACACTATGAAAAACAGATGCAGGAGTTCCCGTTGTATCTCATCAGTAATAAACCCAACTAGTATCCATGAGGATGCAGGTTGGATCCCTGGTCCTGCTCAGTGGGTTAAGGATCCGGCATTACTGTGAGCTGTGGTATAGGTTGCAGACATGGCTTGGATCTGGTGTTGCTTTGGCTGTGGCGTAGGCTGGCAGCTGCAGCTCCAATTTGACCCCTAGCTTGGGAACTTCCATATGCTGCAGGTGTGGCCCTAAAAACAAAAAAACAAACGAAGAAAAAACAGGCCACTTACAGATAATAGAAAAAGAAAGTGATGATTCACCCAAGAGGAACTTTGGAAAAGGTGTTTGCAATAACAGTTACACAATCTCTTCAGCAAACAAATAAAAATTAAAACAATTTGATATCATCAACATTGTATCAATTTAATGTGAAACGGTTTTTAAAGTAAAAAAAAAATTAATGCAGGGGAGACTACAAGGAAATAAAAATACTCAAATCGAATTGATGGCACTGTAAACTCATATATTCATTTCAGAAATAAAATTAGGAATAAATATCAATAGCCATAAAACTGATCATACTCTTCGATCAAGGAATTTCTTTCTCCTTAGCCTGAGGAGATTACTCAAAGAAAAAGGTCTGCCTATAAAGATGTTCATTGATTCCTTATAATAATGAAAAAGTGGAAACTACATTTTCAACAGGAAATATTTACATATAATTTGATAGAATGTTAACAATCTATCAAAAGGATAAATGTGAAGATTTTGCAGCAGAATAGAAAATAAAATAGCCTCATGGTAACTGAATAAAGCAGAACCCAAAGACTATTTATACACTGATTGTAAAAATATGTATTTTACTTAGTGAAATGTCCAGAAGGGAGCTTGGCAAAATAAAAACTGCCAATTTAGGTAGAAAGAAGCTTCACTAACTTTTTCTTTTTGTATTTCTTTTTCATTTGTTTTAAAAGTATATTTTTCTCAATGTGTAAGACTCGAGCACCCACGAGGACTTACCGTGGTTACAGCTTTAGGAGTCTCCCAAGCTCCATGTGCATCAAACAGACTGTAGATGTACCCATCTGTAGTTTTACTCTACTGACTCTAAAGTTGAAATTCAGAGAAGAATCATACCTTATAGGTGGGATACAAGGCCCAGTGCGTCTGCCCTTGGCTTTCTCTGGGGAACACTCATTCTTTTCAGAAATATCTTGATGGGCACTGCCTTCTTCCTCTTCCTCTGGCTTCATTTTATTGTTAGAACTTAAGTTCAAAAGGACAAAAAATATTCCCTCAATTCCCTAGAGCATATCTTGCTTTACCCTCCTCCCCAGATCTGCCACACATGGCTTAAACTTTCTCATTCTTTAGGACAAACATGTTTCAACAGCAAGATTCTTCCAATAGTATCATCGTATCATATATACCAATGGCTACAATAGGTAAGCTTTGAGAATGCCAGCAGAAGTCAGGGTAAGAGCTGTCTGGTGATGGCTCAGGAGGGTGGGAAAGGAATCTGACTGCTCATCATCAAATGAGCAAATGCCAGACAACTAGTTGCCTCCCCAATATTTATTCCACTTTCTTTCTTACTAAAAAAACCCCAATTTTGTTTAAGGCAACAATGTATAAAGATAAAAGTATTATACTTGCTTCAACAGTCTCTACTGCAACTAGAGGGATCTAATTTACAGTTCAGTCAACTGAGGTATATCATTAAATGTTTCCGGAAATATTTTACTTCCTGATATGGGTGCTGCCCCTCTTTTTTTTTGCCAGACCCTTCTTTTTCTTCTTCTTTTCTCAAACATGAATATGACATCTAGAGCTATAGCAGGCTATCTTGTGACAATGAGGCAACAAACACAGGAAGAAGCTAAGAAACACAGAGGAGCTATCCTGAGCAACACATATGAAGAACAAACAAACAAACAGACAGACAAAACACAACTAAGACTCACAGAGATAGTACTGAACCAAAGCCAGCAGCAAACTACTTTTAGACTGTGAAGCAAATAAAATACTATTCTTTGACCCATTCTAGTTAAATAGGCTAATACCTTCAGCAAAATACATTCCTAACTGACAAAAATAAGAACAAGCACAAAAATAAGAACAAGCACTGTGTATTCTGCTTGCTATTATTACCACAGGAGCAAAAAGAGGTTAAAAAATCTATGCCAACTGACAGAAGCTGTGGCTACTTACACTTTCATTTTTTTGGAGGGTGGAATTTCATTGATAATTACAGGAGTAGCACATCTCTTGGCTTTCATTTTTACATGATGTTTTTCTTTCTGTACCAAATTCTTCTGAGCAGAGAGTCTAAGAGATCTTCTGTGGTGGAAGAATTGACAAAACTTATCTGTCAAAAATGTCAAACTACAAAGGACTATAAAAAATGGTATTATGGGAGTGCCCTGGTGGTCTAGTAGTTAGGATTCAGCGCTTTCACCAATGTGGCCCAGGTTCAATCCCTGGTCTGGGAATTGAGATGAAGCCACTGCATACTGCAATCCCCAGCTCTCCCCCCCAAAATAGAAAGAAAAAGAAAAAAAGTGGTGTTATTTCCAGTCTAAAAATCTAATTATCCTCTTGCCTTACTAATAGCTTTTTAAAATTCATCATAAAATGTTGGTATTTAGGTACACCGATGTTTGTAAATTTAGACCTCAATAAAGCTGATTTAATTTTGTAAGAAGGTACTAGCAATAACATATACAACTCTATCCTTTTAGAGGTATGAATAAAAGTGAAAAAAAAAAGATGAGATGACTTGACCCTGTTACATAGCTAACTGCTGACAGATTTGAAACTAGAAATCAGAGCTCCATGAAACTTACTAAAGTGTTTATTTTTCCTCCTTTAGCCATGGCTTCCTATTTTTGTTAAAATATATAACATAACAAAAGGTATACAAAACAAAAATTAAGTTAACTGATTACAATTGTGAAGACTCATGAAATCACCACCACAGCTAAGAAACAAAACACTGGCAGCAGGTACTATCTGGACTTTTACAGTAATTGTTACTTTGGAGTGGGGCAGGGGGTGGCAGGGAGCTGCAGCATGTGGAAGTTCCTGGGCCAGGGATCAAACCCGTGCCATAGCAGCAACCCAAGTTGCTGCAGTGACAATGCTGGATCCTTATCCTACTTCACCACAAGGGAACTCTGATCATTACTTTATCGTTTTACCATACAAATATGCAATCCCATAAATATGGTACATTAGTTTGGAAAGAAAACAAACAAATAAAAACTTTATATAATAATCAGACTACTGCAAACATTTTTCTGTGTGGTTTATTTTACTCAACATTATGCTTATGAGATTCAACCACATTGACTTACACAGTTCTAATTTCCTGATTTTCAATGCTGTAGAATATTCATTGCAGGAACATACCACTATTTATCCAGTCTACTACTGATTCTCATATATGCCTCTTGATGTACATGTTGTTGGGTATGTATGTTAAGGCATAAGATTGCTAAGTCATATGACATTGGTTTATCAACTAAAGCTATTTCCCAAAATGCTTGTACCAATTTATGTTTACAGTGGCAAATTTATGAGTCTGCAATGCTCTACATTCTCCAAAACACTTATTAGTATTGTTTGATAACTTCATCTTAGTCATATAAATTGGTACACAATGGAAACTCATGATGGTTTTAATTTGCTTTTCCCAGTGAGACTGAGCACATTTTCACATGTTTATTGGCCATTTGGTTATCTTCTTTCATAAAATGCCAGTTTTGGTGGTTTTCTACTGTGTTGTCAATTCTCTTCTAATTGATTAGTAGGAATTCTTTATATACTGTGAATATGCACCTTTGTAGGTTTTAAGTGTTATAATTATCTTCTCTCAATCTGGGGTTTGGCTTTTAACTTTCTTCATGGTATCATTTGATTTTATCATGAGATAAGTATGTTCAAATACAACAATCTCCTTCCCTACAAGCATGTCAGCGCTTTTCTGGTGGATTTTATTTAAGAACTCTTTCCCTATTCCAAGGTCATGAAGATATTCTCCTATATTTGCTTACATGAGCTTTAATTTCACATTTAGATCTACAATCCACCTAGAACTGTTTTATATGGAGTGAGGAAAGGGCCAAGTCTCATTTTGTTCTATATGGTTACCTATTGTCCAATCATTGATTATACAAGAGGAAAAAATAAAAAGACCTTCTCTCCATAGGTCTGCAATACCACTTCTGTCATATATTATTAGCCCATATATAGGACAGTAAGGTTCTATTTGTTCCATTGGTCTCATTTATCCTTGTAGCTTTATACAGTAATCAGCCTTGCTATATATTAGATACTCCAAAATTATTTTGACTATTCTTGGATCTTTGCATTTCTCTATCAATTTTAACATCAAGTTATCAATGTCCCAAATGAAAACCTTTGGGATTTTTACAGAGATTGCATTGAATCTACAGATCAGATAAGAAGACTTGACATTAGTCACCCAAACCATGAACATGGTATGCCCTGCCATTTATTTAGATCTTGTTTACTTTCTCTCAACACTTTAGTCTTTATTATTATATACGCAAATTTTTGAGACTGCATTGAGTACTTAATTTTTAAATCTTTATCATAGAGGATTTAAAACATTAAAAAATGAAGGAATAATATAATGACCCACTAGGTACTCATTATTCAGCTTTAAAAATTATCATCTTACAGCCAATTACATTGTCAATTTTTCTTCCATCCACCCCCTTGATTTTGAAGCAAATCCTGAATTTCCTATCAATCTTAAAAAGTACTCATAAAAATAAATACATGGAGTAATGCAAATTGCATTATCATCCAAATCTTCTTCATATTATTACAAAATGTAGATAAAATACAAAAATATGACTATTTGAAGACACTGGAAAGTGATCAAAAGTAGAGAGAAAATAGAGAAACATGAAAAACAGCAACTAGAGCAATTACGAAGTTTAAGAATTATGAAAAACAGCAACTACAAAGGTTGAGAATTATGAGTTAATAGCTTCTTTGCCTGAGGTCACTCCCCAAACATGGCAGGTCCAGCAGTAGAAAACTCTAGTCTCACTAGATAGAGATAACAGAAAAGAGAATTCAGGTCCAGTACAGCGACTAAAAATTTATTTATTTATTTTTATTTCTTTATTTATTTTAGGGCCGCACCAGTGGCATATGGAGGTTCCCAGGCTAGGGGTCTAATTGGAGCTGTAGCTGCCAGCCTACACCAGAGCCATAGCAACGCAGGATCCGAGCCACGTCTGCAACCTACACCACAGCTCACGGCAATGCCGAATCCTTAACCCACTGAGCAAGGCCAGGGATCAAACCCACAACCTCATGGTTCCTAGTTGGATTCGTTAACCACTGAGTCATGACGGGAATTCCTGCGACTGGAAATTTAGTAGGAGGAAAATCCTGGAAGTGAAAGAGCTGCAGGAATTCCCTTGTGGCGCAGTGGGTTAAGGATCCAGCATTCTCACTGTGGTAGCCTGAGTCACTGCTGTGGCACGAGTTCCGTCCCTAGCCTGGGAACTTCCACATGCCACAGAAGCAGCCAAAAAAAAACAAAAAATGAAAAACAAAAAACAAACAAACAAAAACAGCAAAGAAAAGAAAGAGCTACAGAAAAGATATCACCCAAAATATGAGCCAAAACTCTGCATAAATTCCTATGTGCTACTATATATGCTAACGATGCACACATACATATGCTAACTATGTATGTTTAGGGGAGTCCAAGGGGGCCCAGTGAAAAAGCAGCAGCTGGTGAGGTGCCCATCCTTAAAAGACATAAGTTTACTAGGTAAGACGAATGAGTTTGCTGCTTTTTTTGATTCAGTACATTTTCCAATATGCATATAGCAGAATGGCACATAGCTAAAGTCTTACTAGCTTGAGCTATTAGAATTCAAACATCAGGGCTGACAAAACAGTTGGAAATTTAGAGGCAAAACTCCAGAAGCAGGAGTTCCCGTCATGGCTCAGTGGTAAGGAAACCGACTAGTATCTGTGAGGACGTAGGTTCAATCCCTAGCCCTACTCAGTGGGTTAAGGATCCAACGTTGCCGTGAGCTGTGGTGTAGGTTGCAGACGTGGTTTGGATCTGGCATTGCTGTGGCTGTGGCGTAGGCCGGCAGCTCTAGCTCTGATTTGACCTCTAGCCTGGGAACTTCCACATGCCACACATGTGGCTCCAAGAAGAAAACAACAATGAAAAAACCTCTAGAAGCAAGAGAACCACTGAGAGTATAAACACTTAAACCTGAGTATAAACTCTACTCAGTCTTGGTTGACCACTAACATTTTCAGGGGAGACTTCAGGGAATTAGACTTACAAAGCAACTATATATACAGATATATGAATGGCCAATAATCACATGAAAATGTGATCAGCATCATTAGTCATCAGAAAAACATCAATTAAAAACACAGTGAAGGAGTTCCTGTAGTGGCACAGTGAAAATGAATCCGATTATGAACCATGAGGTTGAGTGTTGGATCCCTGGGCCTCGCTCAGTGGGATAAGGATCCATCATTGCCATGAGCTGTGGTGTAGGTCGCAGATGCGACTCAGATCTGGCGTTGCTGTGGCTGTGGTGTAGGTTGGCAGCTACAGCTCCAATTAGACCCCTAGCCTGGCAATCTCCATGTGCTGCGGTGCGGCCCTAAAAAGCCAAAAACAAACCAATAACCAAAAAAAAAAAAAAAAAAAAAAAACAACAACAAAAACCCACCCACAATGAAATATCATTAAAAAGACCGACAACACCAAGTGTTGGCCAGGATGTGGAGAAATCGATATTCTCATATATTGCTAATGGGAATGTATAGTCACTTCGGAAAACATTCTGGCTATTTCTTATAAATATACACTTAACAGTATGGCCCAGCAATTCCACTCTTAGGTACTCACCCAAGAGAAAACATATTGTCCTCACAAACATCTATAGACAACTACTCATAGCATTTTGAGCTGCTCATAACCCCAAACTGGAAACAACTCAAATGCTCTCAACTGGTTAGTGAATAAATTATGGTATATTCATTCAATAGAATTTATTATCAGCAATAAAAAGGAACAAAATATTAATACATGCAATGACATGGATGAATTTCAAAAACACATGCCAAGAAGTCAGATATAAATGTATACTATACAATTCCATTTATAAAAATATCTAGAACAGGCAAAATTAATCTCTGCAGACAGAAATCAGAACAGTGGTGGCCTCTGATTGGGAGGCAGAGAGAGTAAGAAGGCAGAATGAACAGTAAAAAGTTGACTAAAAGGGGGCGGGAATGAGGGAGTGTTCTAAGGTAATGGAAATGTTCTATATTGAATTATGGTGTCACAGTTGCATGGTGCTATACCCTTGTCAGAACTAATCAGACTGTATACTCAAGATTTTACTATATGCAAATTATACCCCAATAAAATTTGTTAATTTTCTTAAATGAAGACGATTTCATAACATTAGAAAGAAAGACAGCAAAGCACATGAAGACATGACCATTTTGGACCATTACTTAAAATCAACATACAATGAGGTTATAAAGTAAAAAGAAGAATTGCTGAGTGTCTTTAGGGAAAAATTGCTAAGGAATGAGATTATAAAAATTAAAACACATGGTAAAGCAATACCTACATGGAGAAATTATTATAGACTAAGACATTATTGACTCTTAACTATTCTGTGTGAAAGGAGTTTTAGCCATCTTTTAGCCATCAAAACCATGTGAAAATAAAACAGTAGATAATTTGAATGATTACCTATACTTTCCTATTCCACCTTCTGTTCCTTTCTGGATTGGGCATCCCCGGACTAAAATAAATCTGAGATCTGAGATAAGTGGCACTAACACTTTACCTCTTTATGCATTTTCATAATGCAGTTATCGTTTACAAACTACTGTCGCATATTATCTAATTTGTCAGTTTCTTACAACAAGTCTAGAGAGATACAGTTATTATCAGTAAACTAAGGTTTTTGAATAGTAGAGGAACCTGTCATTAAAACAAACAAAAACAATTCACATCTTCTGACTCTGAGAATGGCTAGCTTTCCTTCATACCATCATTTCCAAAAGCATCTGAGAATTCAGTCAGAATGTGGGGCAATTTTAGTAACCATATACATATACAAAATGGAGACGCTAAGACACACACTATCTTGCATTCTGAAGGAATTTCTAGGATACTGGGTCCCTTTTAGGTAGGCCTCACTTCACAATCTAAATATGGAAATAAGAGTTCCCATTGTAGCTCAGCAGTAACAAACTCGACTAGTATTCATAAAGATATGAGTTCAATCCCTGGCCTCGCTCAGTGGGTTAAGGATTTGGCATTGCGGTGAGCTGCGGTGTAGACTGCAGATGCGGCTCGGATCCTGAGTTGCTAGGGCTGTGGTGTAGGCCAGCAGCTACAGTTCTGATTCAACCCCTAGCCTGGGAACTTCCATATGCCACTGGTGCAGCCTAAAAAGACAAAAATAAATAAATAAATAAATATGGGAACCAGAATCAACCAAGAGCAATCACTTAAGTCTCCTGTGACATATACCTAGCTGGTTGAGATCCCAAAGAAATCTTTAATTAAAATGGGCTTCTTCACCATAAAAAGATTAAAATAAACATGTATAATACCATCCTCAAAAGGTGATCCTCTTTTACCAGCATGAGGCTTCATAAAGGGCAATTTCATTACTTTTGAGCAATAGTATTATAAATACTCTGCCACTCCTATTCCTCGGGAATATTCTAGGTGACATCAAAGTATAAAGCAATAATAGTCCTGGAATTTAAACTCTGTGGATGAGTGGTAATTAGTAATTCCTACTAATTAGTGGTAATTAGTAATTCCTAGTCAGATTTGTTTCTGCTGCACCATGACGGGAACTCCTAGATGGTGAAAGGTTTTAAAAATCTAACTTGAGGAGTTCCCATTATGGCTAAGCAGGTTAAGAATCCGACATAGTATCCATGAGGTTGTGGGTTCGATCCCTGGTCTTTCTCAGTGGGTTAAGGACCCGACGTTGCCATGAGCTGTGGTGTAGGTCACAGACGGGGCTCGGATCTGGCATTGCTGTGGCTCTGGCGTAGGCCGATGGCAACAGCTCCAATTAGACCCCTAGCCTGGGAACCTCCACATGCTGCAGGTGCGGCCCTAGAAAAGACAGAAAGACTAAAAAAAAAAAAAATCCTGCATTACCATAAGCTGCAGCATAGGTCACAGATGCAGCTCTGATCCACTGCTGCTGTGGCTGTGATGCAAGCCAGCAACTGCAGCTACAATTCAACCCCTAGCCTGGGAATTTCCACATGCCACAGGTGTGGCTATAAAAAGGAAAAAAAAAAGACAAGAAAAAAATCTAATTTGAATACTCTTTTGGTTAGTGCCATCTGTCTTTTTTTTTTTTTGCCATTTCTTGGGCCACTCCCGTGGCATATGGAGGTTCCCAGGCCAGGGGTCGAATCGGAGCTGTAGCCACCGGCCTACGCCAGAGCCACAGCAACACAGGATCCGAGCCGCATCTGCAACCTACACCACAGCTCACGGCAACGCCAGATCGTTACCCCACTGAGCAAGGGCAGGGACCAAACCCGCAACCTCATGGTTCCTAGTCGGATTCGTTAACCACTGCGCCACGACGGGAACTCCTGGTTAGTGCCATCTGAAAGCAACTAATACTAAGTCTGATAGCTCCCAAACAATGAGTTTTGGTTAAAAAGAGGACACTGAGGAGTTCCCATCGTGTTTCAGCGGAAACGAATCCAACTAGGAACCATGAGGTTGCAGGTTCCATCCCTGGCCTTGCTCAGTCGGTTAAGGATCCAGCACTGCCATGAGCTGTGGTGTAGGTAGCAGACACAGCTCAGATCCTGCATTGCTGTGGCTGTGGCATAGGCCAGGAGCTGTAGCTCCAATTCGACCCCTAGACTGGGAACCTCCATATACCGCAAGTGCGGCCCAAAAAAAAAAAAAAAAAGAGGACACTGATACATAATGCAATATTCAAAGATATTAGATTTTTGGAGGTCACTAGTGCCAAGAGTGCAGCTTAACCCAGCCAGCCATCCACCCCTTCACTTAAGTCTTTATTCAGTTTTGCTCCTGCCAAACACTGCTAAGCACTAAGGATACATGATACTTGCCCTTATGAAGTTCACTTACAACCTGTAAACAGGAAAAAACAACAACCTGTCAAATACCCACACAAACACAGGATGTAAAAGGGCAACCCATGCTGACAGTGCAAACAGCAAGGACTTTGGAACCAAAGTGATCAGTATGAATTTGGTCTCTGAAATAAATCTGCATTGGGCAAGCAACTTTGTACCTCTGAGCCCTTACCTACAACTCATAAATGTCACGAAGACTAAATAAGGTAACATCAAGAGTCTAACATAGTATGGGACACACAGGAGGTACTTTAGTAACTATTCTTTGAACATGGGTAATATGAACACTTTTGAGCTCTAGAACAGTCTTACCTCTGAGGCTGAGCTGGAATATTTCTTGATGTGGTTTCTTTAATTTTTATGGAAGAATAAGCATTTGATGAAATGGACTCGTCCACCAGATTTTCTTTTTCTGCCTCTTTGTTATATGTGTTGTCAACTGCAAGAGAGTAAAATCTAGTCAGTACTCGAATCTCAAGGAAATGAGCTAGAGATGAGAGATACATCTATATATATGACTTAATACAGAATTCTAGATTGAAAATTGTATGTAGGAGTTGTCACTATGGCACAGTGGGTTAAGGTTTCAACTACAGTGGCTCAGGTTACTGTGGAAACACAGGTTCCATCCCTGGCCTGGCACAATGGGTTGAGGATCCAGGATTGCTGCAGCTGTGACATAGGTTGCAGCTGTGGCTCAGATTCAGTCCCTGGCCCAGGAATACATATGCCACAGCTGAAGCCAAAAAAAAAAAAAAAAGGAAAAAAGAAAATTGTGTGTATGTGTATGTATCCCTCCTAAGCAGTAGAACCTTTAGTTCCAGTGAAACCTTATGCAGTAGATCAATTTATAAAAGCTACTTTGGGAATTCCCGTCGTGGCGCAGCGGTTAACGAATCCGACTAGGAACCATGAGGTTGCGGGTTCGGTCCCTGCCCTTGCTCAGTGGGTTAACGATCCGGCGTTGCCATGAGCTGTGGTGTAGGTTGCAGACGCGGCTCGGATCCCGTGTTGCTGTGGCTCTGTTGTAGGCCGGTGGCTACAGCTCCGATTGGACCCCTAGCCTAGGAACCTCCATATGCCACGGGAATGGCCCAAGAAATGGCAAAAAGACAAAAAAAAAAAAAAGAAAAAAAGAAAAGAAGTTCATTAAAAATAAATAAATAAATAAATAAAAGCTACTTTGGTTGAAGCAGAAATAAGTATCCAGGGCCTTGCCTATTTGCCAGCCTAAGCCCCCACCTCAAAGAAAAGCATCACAAACACATTCTTACAACATTTTAAAAAGATAAAATTCTTGGGAGTTCCTGTGGTGGCACAGCGGAAACGAATCCAACTTGCAACCGTGAGGTTGCAGGTTGGATCCCTGGCCTCGCTCAGTGGGTTAAGGATCCAGCATTGCTGTGATCTGTGGTGTAGTCACAGACGCAGCTCGGATCTGGAGTAGAGCTGTGGCATAGGCTGGCAGCTATAGCTCTGATTAGACCCCTAGCCTGGGAACCACCATGTGCCGCGGGTGCGGCCCTATATAGACAAAAAACACAAAATAAAAGATAAAATTCTGAAAGCTTCCATAGAGACAAAGAAATAGCCTAGGTAAGGAAAATAGGATAAGCTGAATTCCTCACCAGCAACACAGGATGATAAAAGGTAAAAATTCTTTGCTTTCAGAGAAGTGAAGAAAAAAAATCTTTCAATCTACAATTCTGTATTAAGTCAAACTTTCAATTGTAAATGAAGGTGGAACAATGACATTTTCAGACATGTGAGAACTCAAAGTTCTCCTCTCCTGCACATAAACTTAGGAAGTTCCCAGAGGATGTACCCCTGCAAAATGAGGTATGAATGGAAGAATACAAGAAAGAAGACATAAGATCCAGGAAACAAGGCAGCAAAGACACTGAAAAGATATTAAGAAAAATAATGCCCTCCCCAATTAAGCAGTTATAACTTCCAAGGATCACTGTCCAATATGAAGCAAGCTATGCGTGACAAAATTTTAAGTAACTAAAAAGTTTAAAGAGAATCTACCTGACCTTGATGTCAGGATCATCTTTATGTGGCCAAGAGATGTGACAAAAAAAAAAAAAAAGAATCAAGGAGGAATGCAGTTGTGCCACAATAACTGATCTGGCATTGAGTAATATTTACATAATCAAAAAAAAGTAAATATTTTGGAAGTAATCATATGATCAGATATTATGCCTTTTATTTTTTTAGGGTCATGCCCACGGCATATGGAAGTTCCCAGGCTAAGGGTCTCAGAGCTAAAGCTGCTGCCAGGCTACGCCACAGCCACAGCCATGCCAGATTCAAGCCGCATCTGCGTCCTACACCACCACTAATGGCAACAACAGATCCTTAACCCAATGAGCGAGGCCAGGGATCGAATCCACATCCTCATGGATACTAGCTGGATTCATTTCTACTGAGCCACATGGGAACTCCCATGATAAGATATGGATATAAGCCCCAATTCAATTTAAAATAGCAAGAGTTTAAAAATAGAGCATTTGAGAAAGTGAACTTGGGTGGGAAAATGAGATATTTCTGTCATAAAGTCTTCTGATGTTACCGCGGCCATCAGGAAATGGAAAGAGAAAAAAGCGCTGAGAGTAATGAGAAAGAAACAATGAAGTCTTCATGAAAAAATTAGCATTTGGGGAGTTCCCATGTGGCTCAGTGGGTTAAGGATCCAGTGCTGTCACTGCAGTGGCTTGGGTCACTGCTGCAGCAGTTTGATCCCTGACCTGGAACTTCCACATGCTGTAGGTGCATAGAGTAGGGGTGGGGGAGGAAGACAGGTGAGACAGGTGAGAACGTGTAATGAGAAACACCACAAAGACTGCGGGGCCCAAGGGGTATGCATGCATGGAAGCAGTATGCATGGTCTTCGCCACCTGATGGGCCCAGGAGAGGTCTCTTGCTCTAGGACGTACTGCTGACAAAACAGTCTTAGACTGAAAGAGGTCCAAACATACTAGGTATATCACAGGCTTATTCAATTCAAGAAGAGCACAAAAACCATCAAAGCAACAGATAATCTGCCACATTTCTAAGCACCTCAAATGAAATACGCATAGTTCTAACCTCTTATGCAAGAAAGATGGATGCAAAAGTTCAAGATTCTTCTCCAGATCCCAAATTCAATAGATATCACCTATACTTATGAAAGAACTAATTTTTTTTTGTCTTTTTTGCTATTTCTTTGGGCTGCTCCCGCGGCATATGGAGGTTCCCAGGCTAGGGGTCCAATCGGAGCTGTAGCCACCGGCCTACAACAGAGCCACAGCAACGCAGGATCCGAGCCGCGTCTGCAACCTACACCACAGCTCACGGCAACACCGGATCGTTAACCCACTGAGCAAGGGCAGGGACCGAACCCGCAACCTCATGGTTCCTAGTCGGATTCGTTAACCACTGCGCCACGACGGGAACTCCTGAAAGAACTAATTTAAAGTCAGCCTAGCAACTCAGACTCCGCAAACTAGACAAGTTCACTGAAAATACAGCTATTTCCAGATATGGCCCTCTAGTTAATGGGTGTGATTGAAGCTAGTGTCAGATTTACCCAAAAGATTAATTTTCAAATGCTCTAATTTGACTGTGGTGATGACTGCACAACTACCCTGTGACTATATGAAAAAACATTGAAACATATACTTTAAGCAGGTGAATTGCATGATAAGTGAATTATATCTAAATATAGCTATTTCAAAACAAGAATCAAGGCTTCCCTTGTGGCACAGCAAATTAAGGATCCAGCATTGTCACTGTGTGGCATGGGTTTAATCCCTGGCCTGGGAACTTCCACATGCCACAAATACGGCCAACAAAACAAAACCAAAAAATCAAGAATCATTTTTGAGAATTTATGGCCTCTTAAAGAATACTTTTTTTGTTCAAAATAATAAACATTATTTGGCAGACTTAGTAACTACTAGTTTAAATGTCAATCATCTTTGAAAATCAGATATATGACTCAAAGAATTCTTGTACAACTGGCAGGCAGCACATTCTTCCCTCCTGCTGTTTTGTTTCCCAGCCAAACCCAGCTTAGGTCACATTAAATCTCATCATAAAAAGAAAACAGTTATATATCTGGCAATAAAATTCTATGTTAGCTCAATTTCGAAAAGATTGGGAAAAAAAAAAAGAAGGTAGGCACGTCATTAGTTTCACATTCACCATGAAATGAATAAATGAATTAGCCCATTTTACCAATTGAAAACCTTAGAATACAGCATTTAGGTAATTTCCCCAGACCCCTCAGGTTCCTACTACACTGTTCCACCATCTGCCAAGGAGCTTTTTTTCTCATGTTCTTTCTTACCTGGTCTCAAAGGTGTGAAATCTTGCTGAAGATTAGCCTTTCTCAGAGGAGTTTTGTCCTGAAAAAGCCCTCCTGTACCATTCTTTCCAGGAAATTTATTCTCCAGATTGGCCTTCTCCTCTGTGAAAAGGTAAAATTATCATCATCTAAACAGTCAGCAAGGAAGAAAAATAGATTGGTGCCATACACTTAAAATGGAGCCTACCAGCACACTTCTAACTCATTTGGCAAATACCAGCAAAGTTCTAGTGATCAAAAAGAAGTAAGCACACATTGTATGTCAGAGACAGATGACAGAAACTATCACTAAAACACTGGCAACACTGAACAATGTATTATAGAAAAGGAGACGTGCAGACTCTGCACTGTGAAGAGCTCCTTATCTTTGCTTGATAACATATTTAGGACCATACGAGCACAAACTGGCCTTATCCACCCCCTAAATACCTCACGTTCCTCTTAAAGAAAACTGTAACCACCAAGATCTGCAAGGCTTACAAGGGACACCTTACAGTATGATTGAGCTGAGGTTCTTCCTCAACTGGAAGAGTGTGGGTGTGTGAGGATGGAACAGAACTAGGCTCTCTTAAGGAACTTTTATCTTAGGGTCTTCTGTGCCCAAAAGCAAGTGCAAAGCAGGAAAGAGTGTGTTCTACCAACAGCGTACTGACAAAAACTTCAGAAGTGTGGTGACTCCCAGCAATACCTCTATGAATGTAGACTCTGATTGCAACTATGTAAAGAGATGTGATACTTGGAAGAAAAGTAGAAAGTAATATGTAAGGTGATTTTGAAAAAACTGCAGGATTCATTTTTTTTCTTCCAAACTGTATTTAACAGTATTGTTATACTAATATTTCCTTTTTTGTTTTTCAGAAAAACTTGGAAAAACATAGCTGAGATAGACAACTCAGCTATTTCCTCAGGGTTTCAGTGGACCAAGCACATGGGGAAGACCTTGAAGACAGCAGGCCATCTCATCCACCCTTCCTCCTACACCACACCCAACAGACCCCCTCCTCTCAGGATCCTCACTGGATTTCATTTGTCCTTTTCCAAGAGAATGACATAGGCCATCACATTTGGACACTGCATTGTAAGTGTTAACTGCAATGGACTCATTTCTGTTCCCCATCACATATTGATTTCTCTTAATTAGGAGGATAAGGACATGAGGAAGAAATAAAGAGGCCCCTGCAACTATTAGCCTGACATATCAATGGTCTCACATATTACTCCAACATAACATAAAAACAAAACCACATTCTTATTTGTTGACCTGGTATCAAGGTTTGTGTCATATCACATGATCCAACATCAAGTAATCTTATCTCTATTTGGAGACTGGGTTCTAAACAGCATAATCCCTCCATTTTAAAATGAATTGGGGGAGTTCCTGTTGTAGTGCAGCGGCAATGAATCCGACTAGGAACCATGAGATTGTGGGTTTGATCCCTGGCCTCGCTCAGTGGGTTAAGGATCAGGCGTTGCCGTGAGCTGTGGTGTAGGTTGCAGACGCGGCTCGGATCCCGCGTTGCTGCGGCTCTGGTATAGGTCGGCAGCTGCAGTTCTAATTCGACCCCTAACCTAGGAACCTCTATATGTCACAGGTATGGCCCTAAAAAGCAAAAATAATTTAAAAAATAAATAAAATAAAATGAATTGGAGATGGCCAAAAAACACATGAAAAGATCTTCAACATCACTAATTATTAGAGAAATGCAAATCAAAACTACTATAAGGTACTATCCTACACCAGCCAGAATGGCCATCATCAAAAAAATCTACAAACAGTAAATGCTGGATAGGGTGTGAAGAAAAAGGAACCCTCTTACACCATTAGTGGGAATGTAAATTGGTGCAACCACTATGGAAAACAGTATGGGGATTCCTCAAAAAACTAAAAATAGAATTACCATTTGATCCTGCAATCCCACTCCTGGGCATCTATCCAGAGAAAACCATGACTCCAAAAGATACATGTACTCCAATGTTCACTGCAGCACTATATACAATAGTCAAGATATGGAAGCAACATAAATGTCCACTGACAGATGATATGGTACATATACACAATGGAATATTACCCAGCCATAAAAGGAATGAAATAATGGCATTTGCAGCCACATGGATGGAACTAGAAATTATCATGCTAAGTGAAATTGGTCAGATAGTGAGACACAAATGTATACACTATCACTTATATGTGGACTCTAAAAGGATACAATAAACTTCTTTGCAGAACAGATACTGACTCACAGACTGAAAAACTTAAGGTTACCAAAGGAGACAGGTTGTGGGGGAGGGATGGGCTTCAGACTTGGGATGGAAATGCTATAAAATTGGGTTGTGATGATCGTTGTACAATGATAAATATAATAAAATTCATTGAGTTAAAAAAGTAAAAAATAAATAAATAAAGTGAATTGGGGAAGTTCCCTGGTGACCTAGCACTTAAAGGATCCAGCGTTGTCAGAATTTCCATTGTGGCTCAGAGGGTTAAGAACTCAATTAATATTCATGAGGATGCAGGATCAATCCCTGGTCTTGTTCAGTAGGTTAAGGATCCAGCGTTGCTGTGAGCTGTGTAGTGTAGGGCGCAGACAAGGCTCCAATTTGGCATTGCTGTGGCTGTGGTATAGGCCGGCAGCTGCAGCTCTAATTCGACCCCTAGCCTGGGAACTTCCATATGCCATGGGTGTGGCCCTAAAAAAAAAAAAAAAAAAAAAAAAAAAAGCAGAGAAAGTAGACACTTACCAAACCAGGAATCTATGTTTTGGGTATCTTCCTCATCATCCAAAGATGTAAAATTGATGAAGTCCATTGGTGCATCATAGGAATAAGAGGTTGTAACGTGTGACATTTTCCACCCCTCTTCGTTTAGAAGAGCAGGTTTTTCCCAATGTTTGTGTCACTTTTCTCAATCAGTCACCTACTAAGGAAAAAAATAGTTCAGAAACCTGGTTGTACATTTATCTAAGGTACTGATTCCCTGGAGATGACTTTGCTTTTACTTATCACATTTGCAATTCTGAAAATCACCCAGGCAACATGCCTTACATTTCAAATCACACTAAAAGTTAACTTTGCTTTTTTGGTAACCTGAAGACACTCCTTGAAGTAAATATGTTGGAATCAGAAATAGACCAAATTTGATGAATATCTACAACATGCCCTGTACTATGGCTAGATATTTTACATTATCTTATTTTCCTTTGATCCACTGTTTTCTCATTTCCAGACTCCCCCGCATCCAATTTATTTTTTCTGCCCTGAATAACCCAATTTCTGAAACACACCATTAAATTTTATACCTACCAACCAAAATCTTACTCATCATTCAAAGTCAAACTCAATTCTCTATAAAATCTTTCCCAATTTCCATCTGTCATAACCAATTGTTACCTCTCCAAAGCCATAGCGCTTTTTTATACTATCCAATTTCATATTAGTTAACTATGCAAACACTTCTCCTACTGGGTGCTAAGTTTCTATAGACAAGGATGGATTTTACTCATGTGTGTATTCCTCATCCACCAAAGTGCTTATGACAGTATCTCATACATAGTAAAAGCTCAATACAGTTTTGCCAAGAACAGGTTTTTTTCTTTAGAAATACTTTCATAAAAATACTACTCCTGGGCATGAAGAGAAAGACTTTTAAAAACACGTAAAAGGCACAACAGGCAGATTAGGCAAAAGAAACATGTCAAAGAGCTGGGTCCATCCCTACTTCCGCATCCTTTGTACAGAAGTATTGTCCTGTGTCCTCTGTCCTGTGGAAATCTGTGTAGATTTAAAGGCAGCCCCCACTCCAGCCCCGTATGGTTAAGAAAACAGCTGGAAGTAATCTGAAAAATAGCCTAAAGGCCACGCTCACTGGCAAGTAATTTCCCTATGAAACCTTATGAGCCATTTGTCTTTGTCCAAGGAACAACATGTACTTAAAGTATTCTGTATCTTGGAAGAGAAGCAGATATGGGGAAACAGCTTGCATACACATTCATTCAGTATCTTTCTTTAAGCCCTGATTTTATAAATACATGTTCATCTAAAAGATTAATCCGAAAAATAGCTTTTATAAAAATACACAATGCACACTACTCCAGATACACACACACATTTTACTGTTGTTTTCAAATGGGATCACTGACATTTTGAATCTGCTTCACATATTGCGAGCACCTTCCATATCAATACATAGATACATCAGCAATTGATGGCTGTGCCATAATTTACTGATCCCCTATTATAGGCTTTTCTCAATATTTTCACTTTAAAGGTACTACTAGAAGACTATCCATGTAGCTGTATTTCTCTATATATCCTTAATTCTTCCCTTAAGACAAATTCTTTTAGATGGAATCGCTGGCTCTTAACACACGCTGTGAAAATGTTCCTCAAAAGAGTAACAACACCCACTTGCATTACCAGAGAGGTGTGCCAGTTCTCCTCTGGGATCTAAGAGCCCTCAGTGCTCATTTTCTCTATATTACACCATTATACCTACACTCTGAGATAAAGCATGAGATTAGTTACACCAATATCACTGCTACTTAGTGGTTTGGCCAGCATTTCATTAGCTTCTCTCAGTGGACTGGGGTAATTCAGAAGGAATTTGTTCTGACATATACTTGCTTTACACAGTGACATCAATCTATGCATCTGGGGAACCTCATCCTACCTCGGTCTCAACTATGAACTCACAGAAGCCAGAACTCCACAGATACCTTTATAAAAATGCCCCAATTGAGGTACCTGGTGTAGAAATATGACACTCTGGAACTGGAAGGAATTTTAAATAACATCTAACTTTTAAAGTTTATAGATAAAGATTAATTAAAGCAAAATGGGGGTCCTCCAAGGAGTTCCCATCGTGGCTCAGCAGTTAACAAACCTGACTAGTATCCATGAAGATGCAGGTACGACCCCTGGCCTCGCTCAGTGTATACGAACCCCGGCACTGCCGTGAGCTGTAGTGTACGTCGCAGACGCAGCTCGAATTTGGCGTTGCTGTGGCTGTGGCATAGGCTAGTGGCTACAGCTCCTATTTGACCCCTAGCTGGGGAACCTCCATATGCCATGGGTGCGGCTCTAAAAAGACCAAAAAATGAAAATAGGATCCTCCAAGATCACTCAACAATACTACTACTGATCATAGTTACAAACAGTTACCAGAAGTGCTCACACATGCCGGGCACCATGAAGTACTAAATCCTGTATTTTAATACCCTCAACAATCCTCTAAAGCATCAATTATTACTCTCATCCTAGAAGAAGAAGCTGAATGACCTGTCCAACATGATAGTTATATAAAAGCAGAACTAGATTGAGAACTGCATCTCCTGACTTTATTTTTCATTTCTTGGGCTGCTCCCACGGCTTATGGAGGTTCCTAGGTTAGGGGTCGAATGGGAACTGCAGCTGCCGACCTATACCAGAGCTGCAGCAACGCGGGATCCAAGCTGCGACTGAAACCTACACCACAGCTCACGGCAACGTCGGATCCTTAACCCACTGAGCAAGGCCAGGGATCGAACCCGCAACCTCATGGTTTCTAGCCAGATTCGTTAACCACTGAGCCACGATGGGAACGCCATCTCCTGACTTTAGTACAATGTCTTTTCTGCATCATTCTGTCCTCTTACCCTGTGAATTAGAGAAGCATGTTAATGTAGTTATGGTCTCTATTTGCATAGAAAATAGTACCGTATTTCTTTCCAAGTAGATCCATTCTTCGTAGACTTTTGCCCTGAATAGAGCATTCTTTACTATCTTCTTTCTAAATTTTCACTCTCCCCCACTTCTACTTTCATTATTCAATTTCACTCAGTCAAGCTATTTGCTAGCAGTGCACTCATATCATCCACTTGCTAGGGGCCATAAATGTGGGCTTGATAATATCAGAGCTCCCTTCTCATGAATATTCAAGGATGAGACACTTTTCTGTCGCATACAAAAAGTAAAAGATCTAGTCTCAGACATAAAGGAATTTAAAATCTAGACAGGAGTCTTACAACATTCAATAAGTAAGTATAAAGATTTAAATTACATAGTATGAACTATAAGTATAAAGAAAATTAGAGATTAACATAGTTTAAGTCATGATTAAATATTTTTCATAGAACATCATCAAAACAATAAAACGTGGAAGTTCCCATCGTGGCTCAGTGGGTTAAGGACCCTACGCAGTCTCTGTGAGGATGCAGGTTAGATCCCTGGCCTTGCTCAGTGGGTTAAGGATCTGGTGTTGCTACAAGCTGAGGCATAGGTGGCAGATGTGGTTCAGATCCAGTGGCTGGATCTGGCTATGGTGTAGTCCTCAGCTGCAGCTCGGATTCAATCCCTAGCCTGTGAACTTCCACGTGCCACAGGGGCAGCCATAAAAAGAAAAGACAAAACAACAACGACAACAAAAAAGTACGAAGTGCACTATAACAGAGCACTAAGTTTCTAAGCTTGGAGTAGCCATGGGAGTTCTGGCCAAGGAGAACAAGGTAGGAATCTACTAAGGGATTCACAGGAAAACTCACCCTTTCCTGGTGTAGCAACAACCCTTGAGCTGCAGCTGAGGACTATACCACAGCCAGATCCAGCCCTTTCCCTTCACCCTTCTTCTTGCCTTGAAGGCAGATGTAATAGCTAGAGCTACAGTAGCCATCACGCACACTGGCCAAGACAATAAGAGACAACAGCCCTGCTATCACTGAGCTACTGATCACTCATGACCAGCATCACCTACTCCAGACAATAAAAACAGGTAAGTCATTAAAGTCACATTTTCTGCCACTTAAAGACAAAACAGTCCCCAGAGAAAAATCCAGAATTCCAGCCTATCTCTAGCATTACTTGATGTATATGACAATGGACCAGTCACTCCACCTTTCTGCTTACCTACGTCCCAGAGACAAATAAGAAGGTATTTTGAAAGCTTTGAAATACACTACCATATGATATTATCACTGTCTTTTGACCTACTGATACCTTTCCTCTCCTGGAGCACATTTCTATTCAAAAGACCCTACTAAGAGATTCCGTAGCAGCTGAGAGCTGTTAAAATTCCCCTACTGCAAGGAGGAAGTTTTCCTCTTCTTGTGAACAAACATGTTGGAAAACATGGGAAAATTTTAGATTCCCATGATCTTAATGCCTAACCTAGGTCACTGGGAAGACTTCCCAGGCAGGAATGTAATGAAGACAAGCTGGGGGAGGGAAGGGGCAGGAATGTAATATGCAGCAATTCCACTTAGCCTCCTAAAAAAAAACTATGATTCCACCAAAGCATGATGCTGAAAACCACCTGGAAAGTATTCAAATGTAACCCTTCACATCCTTTTTTCCCTTTTTTAGTTATGGGGCTACACTATTAGCCTCTGTGCAGGGCAATTTGTACTTTCCTTTTTGATAGGTCTTGCCAAATGTAGAAATTATATCTTATGGATAGGTATTTATGTGTGTGTAAGTAAAGAAAAATTCACATAGGAATTCCCTGGTAATCTAGGGGTTAAGAATTTGGTGTTGTCACTGCTGTGGCTCCTGTTTGATCCCTGGCCTGGGAACTTTTGCATGCCATGGGGCGTGGCCAAAAAAAAAAAAAAAAAAAGGAAGGAAAATTCACATAACATTGTTCACAAGAGCCAAAAGGCTGAAAACCCAAATTCCACCAATAGGAGATAAGTTAGGCTACAAGCCACATGGGAAGTCCATCCAATAGGAGATTAGTTGAGTAAATTATGGCACGGCCATATATTGAAATATTAAGTAATTTTAACATTTGACAACTTTACATATGTGATTTGTACAGAATGAGTTCCAAGAGGTATTAAGTGAGAAAAGCAAAATGCACAAGAGTGTGCTCCCGTTCAGGTTAAAAAGAAGGAAAGGGCTATACCTTTATACATACATAGACTATTATGGCAGGAGAATGAAAAGGGTTAAAAGCAACTGGGGGAGTTCCCGTCATGGCTCAGTGATTAACGAATCTGACTAGGAACCATGAGGTTGAGGGTTCGATCCCTGGCCTTGCTCAGTGGGTTAAAGATCCAGCGTTGCTGTGGCTCCGGCGAAGGCCAGCGGCTACAGCTCCGATTGGACCACTAGCCTGGGAACTTCCATATGCCATGGGAGTGGCCCTAGAAAAGGCAAAAAGCCAAAAAAAAAAAAAGCAATTGGGCCTGGGAAGAAAGCTGGAAGGTCTGGGTCAGGGGAAGACCTCACTATATAATCTTCTGTATTCTTTACATATGTTTTATTGTATAAATGCATACCTTTTCAATTTAAAGAACTAGTTAAGCAATGTTTTTCCACCTAAATCTATGTTTACAGTCCAGAAGTCACTAGGCTTTCTGGGATTTTTACTAAATAATCTTATAATCCAGCAATAATTGTCAAACCTGTTGATCTCTGGATATAATGCTCCCCATTTACATAGCATGTAAACTGGCTATGAATTTCACATATCCAAATGCTACACATTTTCCTTTTTGATGTTTCTGCATAAAAATAAAATGTTCCTATGTACTGACCTAATAAAAACTTTGAAAACAAAGTTAAAAATAATAGCTATTAATTACTGAGTATTTATGACAAGCCAGACACTGTTGGCAGTGTTTTCATGTATTAACTTACTAAATCCTCACAGCAATCCTATAAAATAGGTACTATTATTACCTTAATTTTACAGATGAGGAAACTGAGGCAGAGAGATATTTTCAACTTGTTCATGGTCATGCAGCTAAGAAGTAGCAGAACCAGGATTTAAACCAGACAGGCCCACTATAAAGGGATGTCCTAACCCACCACACTATCCAATTGCCTCTCATATTTATTTAGAAATAGATATTAATATAGATTGATATCAAATGTCCAGGAGTGAGAGACAAAACCATTTATAGAAAATGTAACTTCCAGGAGTTCCCATCGTGGCTCAGTGGTTAACGAATCCGACTAGGAACCATGAGGTTGCTGGTTCGATCCCTGGCCTTGCTCAGTGGGTTGAGGATCTGGCTTTGCCATGAGCTGTGTGTAGGTTGCAGACGTAGCTCAGATCCCACGTTGCTGTGGCTCTGGTGTAGGCCGGCGGCTGCAGCTCCAATTGGACCCCTAGCCTGGGAACCTCCATGTGCCGCGGGAGCGGCCCAAGAGATGGCAAAAAAAAAAAAAAAAGACAAAAAAAGAAAGAAAAAGAAAAAGAAAATGTAACTTCCAAATACTGATTGTCTGCTACAGGCCAAGCAGTTTACCAAGCACTTCACGTAAATCATCTCATTTAAACTGAATTCAGAAATTATCACAACCTTGTAAATTAACTATGCATCAATAAAACTTAAAAAAAATAAATTGCATTAACAAGCAGTAACAATTACAAGGTAGATATCATCACGACTATTTTACAAATAAGGGAAGTAGCTCAGAGAAGATGACCCACTAGTAGGTAGCCATACTGAGTTTTCAGACCAGGTCTATAGGATTCCAAAATCTGGGGTCACTATAAAGTACAGGGGCCTCCTATAAATATTCTAGTAAAAATGAGGTAGGTAACCAAATCTTACTAACCTGGTAGACAAATGTCAAAATAAACTCTGCTCTATACAAAAATTAAGCATTCCTGATAAGAATGAATAACTTCTCATTATGCATAAAGAATACTCTCATAAGTTAAAAACCCTATTCTAAGTATACCAGGAAAGCTCTGAGCTGAATTTTCTCATAAAGTAAAACATCACCCCTTAACTTCTCTTTACTTAAGTTTGTACTCTTGTACATAAATTTTTTCTATAAACAAGATGAAGGTTAGTCTGAACTTCTCAGTGGATATTAGAGAGTAAAAGAAGGAGCTCCTGTCGTGGTGCAGCGGAAACAAATCTGACCAGGAACCATGAGGTTGCAGGTTCTATCCCTGGCCTCACCCAGTGGGTTGGGGATCTGGCGTTGCCATGAGCTATGGTGTAGGTCACAGACACGGCTTGGATCCTGCATTGATTACTGTGGCTGCGGTGTAGTTCCCCAGGTACAGCTCTGATTTGACCACCAGCCTGGGGACCTCCATATGTTGCAGGCGCAGCCCTTAAAAAAAAAAAAAAAGAGAGAGAGAGTAAAAGAGACTATTCAAGGAGTTCCCGCTGTGGCACAATGGGATCAGCAGCATCTCTGCAGCGCCAGGACACGGGTTTGATCCCCAAAGTTGCAACTGCAGCTTGGATCTAATTCCTGGCCCGGGAACTCCATATGCCACAGGCTAACCTACCCGCCTCCCCCAATGCCAAAAAAGAGACTATTCAAGTATCACAAGGAAGGATGTCCTCTGAGGTTTAGGACTGCATGTGATTAGTAGGGGTTAAAAACATGGGGGCTCAAACCTAACCTAAATATACATAATCTTTATTTAGGTAAAATTTTAAAACCAAAATACTATTTTCTAAAATGATCTCTTTTATTTTATTTTATTTTGGTTGTACCCGTGGCATGTGAAATTCCTGGGGCCAGGGATCAAACACACACCACAGTAACAATTCAAGCCACTGCAGCGACAATGCCAGATCCTTAACCCAATGAGCCATAGGAGAATTCCTAAAATGACCTCTTTTTTAAAAAGCTTCTATTGAGCTATCTTTTCGTCTAGTATGACCTCCCATGCTCCCTCCCCTTCACAACAACAAAAAAAAGGGAACAAATAAATACATGTCCATTGAGAAGTCTGACTCTCTTCAATAGTGATAGAACAAGTACAAGAACAAAATCAAAGGTAACTACTGGGTTATACTAGTTTTGCTACATAGCCTCTCTCAGATAATTATTAGGATGTGAAACCTTCAAAAATTAAAGGCCTAGTGGGAAATGGAGCAGGCCAAGGCCAAAGCCAACTGTTTAACTGAGAGCCCCAAGCAAGACGGAATTGGACGCCTTCCTGCACCCCTTAATCAAGATTGAATTTCTGTCAACAGGTTTCACTGAAAGAAAAAAAAAAAAAAAAAAAGGCACATGCGTCAAGCACATTCCCCCACACAAATCAAGCTGCCAAGCAAAAGAATCAACCTCACATTTCAAAATTATCTGAATCTGCCACAGCTTCAGATTCCTGCAAAACTAGAAACATTCTGAGTGAAGAAATAGCTCTTTCTGACCAATAATCCTACAACAGACCTGAGGGAAAAGCTTCTCCCATATGTTATGAACTAGTTAAGTTCCTTTTAAAACTGTCTTTTAAGTGCCATATATCATGTCATATAGTCCATTTTTGTTTCCAAAAAACAGAGACTGAAAAGATAAATATATAATCCTTAAGAAACTCACAGATAATTCTGATACACTGTTTTTTGCTGTATTGAGGGATAAACAAAGGGCACTAGAGAAGTGCCAAGAAGGGAATAGATGAAGGAGGGTCAGAGAAGGCTTCCAGGTGGAAGTGATACTTCAAAGATACAGACAGACCTGCAGAGTTCTATGGGATAAAGATGAATATTGACTTTTCTAGAGGAAGAGATGAATGGAAAAGGAAAACAAATAAGGGGAAGTACACAACTGAGGAAGACTGCAGAAGAGGCAATGTAACCTATTTCCGCGTTCATCTGAAATTAACCTCCAGCACCCCCTCTGCCTCCTTCACTCTCAAACCAAAAATAAACAGCCATGACAAGCTCTATAAATCAAAAGGTGCAGGTTCAGAGCTGCTTGAGGAAAGCAGCAAAAGGAAGCATTCTAAGCAAGGCTGAAATAGACCAGCAGCTCCTAAGCAAAGCAAAGACTTTGGTCTGATAGATGCTCTCAAGCACCTCACTATCCAGCTTGTGAACTGTGTCTTGCCTAATTCTATCAGAGGAAAAATCATGAGTTTAAAAATTGGTAATGTCATAGAATAAACAAAGTAAATCATGTCCTCATTAGAAGTATAATTAGTTAAGATGGTCCCATCCCAGGCAGTGCCATTTCCCCAGGGACACCGTCTCCTATTTTCACAAGGGATAAGAGATCCTGTTACACTACCACAAGTTAAATAGAGTTGAGTTATTTTCATCTTACCCAGAGAGAAAACACCTACATTTTAAATATATATATATAAAGATTAGCAGCAGACAGTAAATGACAGTATAATCCAGACATCAATTTTAACTGTTAATCAAAGTCACAAACTAAGTCTGAGGGAAGTTAATGGACTCTGTGTTTCCACATTTGTTTGCTAACTTCTATGATGAAATCGGATCTGTTTACCGAAACAGATCTATGAAGCTTCCAAAATTGGGTCAATTTAAAATCCAATGACAATCCCTCACTGTCCAAGCACTCAGAAGTCAGCACAGGACACATGGACACTTGTTCTAATTCATCACTGTCCAGAAATCTCAAGCAAATAACATTTTTCTATAATCTTCCTCCCAAACTTGGGAATTTCCTATCACTGCTTTTGAAGGTTACAAATTCAGTTCTGCTTTTTAAAACTCATCCACAGAACTCTATAAACCATAATCCGTTTTTTTTGTTTTTTTTTTTTTTTACAGCCACAACCATGGCATATGGAAGTTCCCAGGCTAAGGGTCTAATAGAAGCTGCAGATGAGGCCTACTCTACAACCACAAAACATTGGATCCAAGCCACATCTGCAACCTACGCCACAGCGTGCAGAAATGCCAGATTCTTAACCCACTGAGTGAGGCCACGGATCCAACCTATATCCTCAGGGGCACTCTTCCAACTTCTTCTTTACATACTCTTCCAGCTTCTTACTCTTAAGAAGGGTTGAGTATGTAAGGGTTGACAGTGCGGTTGTCAATCCTTATATTATGTTGATTTTTGCACCATGTGAATCTATAACATATTTTAAAGATATAAAATTGTGCCTGGAATTCCCATTGTGGCTCAGCAGTAATGAACCTGATAGTATCCATAAGGATAGGGTTCAATCCCTGGCCTTGCTCAGTGGGTAAAGGATGCAGCATTGCTATGAGCAGTGGCGTAGGGCAAAGACGAAGCTTGGATCCAGAGTTGCTGTGGCTGTGGTATAGGGCTGGCAGCCGCAGCTCCAATTTGACCCCTAGCCTGGGAACTTCCCTATGATGCATGTGTGACCCTAAAAAGCAAAAAACTAATTAATTAATTAATTAAATTGTGTGTGGAGTTTCCACTGCAGCACAGTGGGTAGATCTTCATTGTCTCTGCAGCTGTGTGGGTTCAATTCCCAGCCAGATACAGTGGGTTAAAAGGATCTGGCATTGTCTTACCTGCAGCATAGGTAGCAGCTGTGGCTCAGATTTGATCCTTGACCCAGGAATATGCTGTGGGTTCAGCCAAAAAAATTTTTTAAATAAAATTGTGCCTGTGTGAAAATACACAATTAGTGCACATGTAAATGAGCATAATACTCCTATTAGGGAATTTAGTGTTACATACCAAAGTCTTAAAAATATGCATTCTTTTTAACCAAATGGTTCCAATGAGTAAAATACTACAATAGAATCATAATGGAATAACATATAGCCATTAAAATTATGTTACAGAAAATTTTAATGACATGACAAAAATATCCATAACCTAAGTATAAGTGAAAAAAAAAAGGTTATTAATACATGATTTTTTATTTTTTATTTTACTTTTTAGGCTATACCCACAGCATATGGAAGTTCCCAGGCTAGGGGTTGAATTGGTGATGTAGCTGCTGGCCTACACCACAGCCACAGCAATGTGGGATCTGAGCCTCACCTGCAACCTAACACCACAGCTTACAGCAATGCTGGATCCCCAACCCACTGAGCAAGACCAGGGATCGAACCTGCATCCTCATGGATACTAGTCAGATTCGTTTCTGATGTGCCACAACGGGAACTCCAATGAATGATTTTTTAAAACCAAATATAGGTACAATAAAAATTGGAAAGAAATCTATCAAAATGCTAGCCATAGTTTACCTGAGAGGTGTGAGAGTGGGTATTGTTTTCTTTTGCTTTTCCATATTAAATAGATTTTCTTCCAAAATATGTGTTACTTTATAAAGCTAAGTTAAAAGTTATTTAAACACTTTTGAAGCTGATACATTAATGTTTCTCTTCATTGTTTTTAATGTAACACTGTGGATACAGCCTTACCCATAGTTTAATTTGTCCTCAGTCCACCTATCTAGAAGCTTGAATCAAAGTTGCAATATATTCTTTCACCTCTCTTCTGAAATCTTGAAGTCTGGAAAATACTTCTTATTAAGAACATGGAAGAAGTAGAATGAAACAGGTTCAAATTCTTTGCAGTAAAAAACGTTGACAGAGAAAAAACCCAAAAGCTGGAGTTCTAGTTGTGGCTCAGCGGTTAACAAACCCGACTAGTATTCATGAGGATGTGCTCAGCAGCTTAAGGATCCGGCATTGCCATGAGCTGTGGGGTAGGTTGCAGACTGAGACTTGGATCTAGTGTTGCTGTGGCTGTGGTGTAGGCCAGCAACTATAGCTCCGATTCAGCCCCTAGCCTGGGAAACTCCATACGCCACCAATGTGCAAAAAAAAAAAAAAAAAAAAGACACACACACAAAAAAGCTATGGTCTAAATAGTATGGATTCCCCCCAAATGACAAACTTCTTAACAGATTGTTTCAAAAGTATTCCTAAATTTTTACAGTGTACTTTGCTATTTCCTCATGTTCTTGATATTATATACTCCCACTTTATTTTTTTTTTAGGGCTGAACCCGGCAGCATATACGATTTCCTGGGCTAGAGGTAAAATTGGAGCTGCAGCTGCAAGCCTCTGCCACAGCCACACCAACACCAGATCCAAGCCGAGTCTGCAACCTACACCACAGCTCAGGGCACCACTGGATCCTTTAACCCACTGAGCGAGGCCAGGGATTGAACCCAAATCCTCATGGATATTAGTCAGGTTCTTAACCCATTGAGCCACAACAGGAACTCTTACAAACTCCCACTTCAAAGCAACCTTTCCAAAACCTGCAATTTACTAACAATGACACCAAGGGGTGGTAGCGTGTACTTCCATTCGATTCAAACATCTGGAAAAACAGCAGGCACACTCAAAATATGAAAAAACTTTTATTACCTTTTTTAATTTAAAAAAGCAGAGAGAGGGGGGAAAAAAAAGGAGTTCTCGTTGTGGTTCAGTGGTAACAAACCCAACTATTGTTCATAATGATGCAGGTTCAATCCCTGGCCTCACTCAGTGGGTTAAGGATCTGGCATTGCCGTCAACTGTGGTGCAGGTTGCAAACTCAGTTTGGATCTGGCATTCTGCGGCTGTGGTGTAGGCCAGCAGGTACAGCTCTGATTTGACCCCTAGCCTGGAACTTTCATATGCAGTGGGTGCAGCCCTTAAAAATATAAAAAGTAAAAAATAAAAAAGTAGAAATGGCAATTTATAAAAAATTTTTAAACTAAGTGCCTACAAAAAATGTTATACCCCTCTCAATAACCTTTAACTTCCCCCAATCAAGTTTCTCCAAAACTTGGACAAAAACAGAACCCCTCTCATGATCTGTCTCAAACACAGATGTATTCACAGAACTGACTGGGCTGTTCAATCTCCCTATAGTCAATTCTGCTTCCTAACTTTACCCATGGTAAAGAAAATTCAGTTTCAGTTTGCCAAAGAACATTTTTTTTTGTCTTTTTTGCTATTTCTTTGGGCCGCTCCCGTGGCATATGGAGGTTCCCAGGCTAGGGGTTGAAAAGGAGCTGTAGCCACCGGCCTACGCCAGAGCCACAGCAACGCAGGATCCGAGCCGCGTCTGCGACCTACACCACAGCTCACGGCAACGCCGGATCGTTAACCCACTGAGCAAGGGCAGGGACCGAACCCGCAACCTCATGGTTCCTAGTCGGATTCGTTAACCACTGCGCCATGACAGGAACTCCCCAAAGAACATTTAAATCTCTCCACCTGCTTTCTTCTCCAGTAATCCAAAAAGAATTAGAGAAGAGACCCAGGAAAGGCTGAAGAAAAAAAAATATAGGGAATATAGGAGAATGCTGAACCTATTCTGGTACCTAAACAAGAAATGAAGGAGCTTCCCACATAATCCTGTCTCCTGAAGAAGCTTAATTGCAGCTGCAGGATAAATTAACTTTACTAAGGTTAGACTACATAGACTTAAGTACAAGGCTGGCCAAAATAACTGTTTTATTTAAATAATTTGAAATTTTACAATGAGATCCTACTGTGTAGCACTGAAGACTATGTCTAGATACTTACATCGAAACACAACAATGGGAGGAAAAATTATGTATACATGTATGTGTAACTTGGTCCTCATGCTATACAGTGGAAAAAAATATAAATAAATAAATCAATAAGAGATGGACAAGAAAAAAATTAAAATAAAATAATTTGAAAGTTTAAACAAATTTGCATCCTATTTCAATAAATTCAGTTTTACATATCTGAAGTCGTGTAGTCAATTTAAATAAAGCCTTCTTGCCTTTCTAATTCAACAGATATTGAATGAGAGATTTTCATGCACCAAGTTAGAACTAGTTCAGTTCTAACTAAATTCACCTTATCAAGAGTAGTTTGTGTCCCACCTGCTTCCCAAAGCCACTCCTGCCTGTTTTGGGGTGTTTTTTGGGTTGCTTTTTGTTTTTTGTGTGTGTCTTTTCTTAGCCGTGCCTGAGACATGCACAAGATCCTGGACCATGGATTGAACCTGAGCCACAGCAGTGACAATGCTGGTTAAGACTGAGCTAACGGGGAATGCTCACCCTTGTCCCTTTTAAGACTCCTTGATCTCCCTCACCTCTAAATTGCCAGGGCACTTACAGTACAAAACAACAGAGCACTCAGATGCTGTTTTGTGCTAATTGTCACTTGTCAATTTGATTCAGACTTTTGTCCTGAAGCATAGCAGAAACCTCATATCTGTATATGCACAGCATCTAGTACCAATCTGAGCACAGAGTACAACCCTCAAAGGTCAATTAATTAGCTGAGTGAGCTGGGAACCACAATAATTTTGAAACCAAGAGTGACAACTTAATGTTGAACAGACACACTCACAGTATGACTCCAAAACAACCAAGTTTGATTTAGGGATAGCAGGACAGGGGGTGTGATATACTGAGATCACAACATAAAAATATCCTTAGTAACACAGAAAATAGTTCAAATGTTGACATCTGATGAGTGAGACAAATTCAAAGACAGGCCATAGGATGGCAAGATAAGGTAAGGCTGAACCAGGGAGAAATCCAAGCAATGATCTTAAAGCAAAATCAGGGAGTTCCTGTTATGGCTCAGGAGTAACAAACCCAAGTAGTATCCATGAGGGTATGGGTTTGATTCCTAGCCTTGCTCAGTGAGTAAGGATCCAGCATTGCCATGAACTGCGGCATAGGCCAGGAGCTTTCAGCTCCTATTTGACCCCTAGCCTGGGAACTTCCATATGCCCCTCGTTTGGCCCTAAAAAGACAAAATAATAATAAGTTAAAAAAATAAATAATTAAAAAATAAATAAATAAATAAAGCGAAATCAGTAGAGCACTCAGATGCTGTCTTGTCCCAAGCAGGACTGATTGGCAGGAAATGCTTGGTACTTGAATATTAGAAAGTCCTGAGAAAAGAAACCATGTATCTAGAAACCAGGGAAGGGTTCCGACTGTGGCACATATGCTGCTGGGGGCGAACAAAAGGAAAAAAAGAGAACAGGAGAAAAAAACAATCCCACAATATTATAGCCTGGTTCACTTTTCCTTCCCTCTTCAATCTCTACACGTTTTAGGACAGGAAATTAGAAAGGCAATAGTACCTAGTGGTTCCACACAAAGAGGAAGGGCTGGGCAGACAGGGATAAATCCCCCAACAGAAAGACAACTCCAAGTGGAATTAAACTTGCCCTCAATTATGTTCTCACACCACCTCATTTACCTTTCCAACTTACACAGTTGTTCTGAAATGCAGTTGTCTGTGGCTGTTTTCCTCCACTAAATGCCTTCTTGAGGGCGGAGCTACAGTTTATCACCCTTTTCTCAAAATGTTTCTAGATTACAGGCCTCAGTTTACTCCCTATAAAAGAAGGATAAGAATAGCACTAACTTCACCGGCTTTGGGTGAAAATTAAATGAGAAAACAGTGCTTAGTCCAATAAACGCCTGTTCATGTGTGCTGGGTAATATAATTGTCGTTACCGTTATCCTTAGCCCATAGTCTCCCCCAACTCCTCCTTCCACCTATTTCCCAAGCCGGCCTCTGCCTCTACCTGAAGACACAGGCTCGCTAGACCCGATCCGGACGGACTTCACGGGGAAATCCTGTCACCAAGAGAAGGGTGGCCGGAAGCCCGGCTCCCGCTACGCAGGACAGAACGGCGCCCCTGCAGCACACCTGGCCCAGAAGCCAGGCCCTCAAGGCAGCGCTGGGAGGCGACCTCCAGAAGCTCGAAATCAGGGAGAAGCCTGCCCCGAGCCCTGGGTGCTCCCCTTTTCTCCCCACGGCTCACCTCGCCCCGGCGCTGACAACCGACAGCCCAGAAAACCCGCCGCGGGATTCATTCAGTACCGTTGAAAATTTGAACCCAGACTCTCCAGTCAAACGCACCAATCAGAGAGCCAGGATCCGGCTAGCCCAGCCTCCCGATTGGCCCGAGAGATCTCAGCGGCGCCGGAAGTCAGCCTGAGGGACGAGCAAACAACCGGCCCCAGAGGCTTCTGGGAAATGTAGTGCAAGGGCCTGAGTCGGTAGGAACAATTCCAAAGAAGAAATTACTACAAAGCCCAGAATGCTTCGCTCCAAACTCTTTGGGAAAGATGGTACTACCAACTGAAGAGGTGGAGGTCGAATTTAGGTAACAGAACGGCGTGCGTCCTGGACCTCCCCAAAACATTCACGGAAGAGAATTCCTCATTTTTTTTATTATTCTCCCTGTAGTTATCATAGTGCTTTGAATATTCACGAGAATTCACTTCGTTTTAACATCGAGTCCTCTGCATGCAATATAGACTCGCCCCCGGAGTCTCTGCCAAGTGTGGAGTCTCTCGAACTCTTTATCCAGTCCACGCCCTGATATTACTGGCTAAAGCGGTGATTTGGCGGTGCTTGGTCCTCCCCTTTTAATTCCATCTACATCCTTAGCTTTTTTACTGTCGTATTGTAGATGAGAAAACAAAGGCCCAGAGAAGTTGAATAAACATCAAAAGTCATATTTTTTAAGTGGAGGAGATGGGATTTGAATTAAGAATGTCTGGTCCTATACATCATCAGTAGTCAATTAGAGGATAATAGCAAGGACAGAACAAAAAGATGAACGTTCGTAATAACAAAAGCAGTTTCCTCTGTAGTGCAGTGGGATCACTGGTCTCTTGAGAGCGCTGGGACTGATATTGGATCCCCGGTTGGGCACAGTGGGTTCAGGGTCAGGAATTGTGATTTTGCCGCAAATGCTGCTTAGGTAGCAGCTTTGGCTAGGATCTTATTCCTGGCCAGGGAACTCCATTTGCCGCGTGGGAGGCCAAAATAAACACATAACAAGAAAGGCTACAAAGTTTTGAAAATTATACCTAAGATCTTCACAGTAGATTTTTCTAAAGGGAAAACTTCGTTGAGTAACTATAAAAATAATTAAATAAGGGTATATACCTTATTAATAGATGGGGATATATATATAATACTGTAAATTTTCCATGTTAAAAGTTCAAGGCACAAAGTTCCTTGGTGGCCTAGTGGTTAAGGATTCCACGTTCTCATTGCTGTGTCTGGGGTGGATCTCTGGCCTGGGAATTTCCTCATGCCCTGAGCACACCCCCCGACCCCCAAAAAAGTTCAAGGCAATTCCAATGAAAATCCTGATAGGTTTTGTCATGGAATTTGCCAAGTTGATTCTAAAATTCATGTGGAAGAGAAAGAGCATCTGAATTTTGAAAACATAATAGAAATTGCCATACCAGATCTCATAAATATTAATATATGAGATTATAGTAATTTTTAAAGTATTGCTGTTCCCACAGTGGCACAGCAGGTTAAAGATCCTGCTTGTCTCTGGGGCGTTGGGGACTCCATTACAAGCCCCCCAGCCCAGCCCAGTGGGTTAAGGATCCAGCATTGCTGCAGCTATGGCTTAAATCATAGCTGAGGTTTGGTTTCGATCCCTGGCCTGGGAACTTCCATGTGCCATTGGTGCTGAAAAAAAAAAAAAAGTCTTATTAATTGACTCTATTGGGGATTCAATCAGCAAAATCCAGATGGGAAAATTTGACAGGAAAAAAAGATCTAGTTTCTTCAAGACATAAACATCAGGAGTTCCCTGCTGGCTCAGCCATAGATCCCAAGTTATCACTGCTGAGGTGCTGGTTACTGCTGTGGTGAGAGTTTGACCCCTGACCCTGGAACTTCCAAATGACACAGGTGGGACCAAAAAAAATAGAAACAGAAAAAGAAAGAAAGGGAAGGAGGGAGTCCGAGGAAAACAAAAAATTTTAAAACCCCTGCAAGAGTGGGGGGGGTGCTTTTATTTTTTAACACTCCTTATTTTTTAGAGACACGTATAGAAATGATGAGGATGAAGTGTGTCTGGAATGTGCTTCAAAATTATCTGGAGTATGCTGGAAGGAAAGTAGATGGGAGTATAGATGAGACAAGATTAGCCACAAATTATTATTAAAACTGAGTGACAGCAAGTTCCTGTTGTGGCTCAGTGGGTTACAAATATGACATAGTATCCATGAGGATCCAGGTTCAATCTGTGGCCTCGCTCAATGGGTTGGGTTAAGGATCCAGCATTGCTGTGGGCTGTGGTGTAGGTCACAACTTGGCTCAGGTCCTGCATTGCTGAGACTATGGCATAGGCTGGCAGCTGCAGGTCGGATTCCACCCCTAGCCTGGGAACTTCCATATGCTGTAGGTGCAACTATAAAAAAAGCAAAAACAAAAACAACAACAACAAAACACACAAGCAACAGGTTCATGATACATATAGACATACACATACATATATTTGTTTGAAATTTTCCACAGTTCTTTTTTAGGCAGGGTATTGCCATAGAAAAAAATTTAACAACAAAAAAAAATCAGTAGAAGAATTTAAGCATCCAGAAATAGACCCATGTATATCAGAATTTAGTAAATGCTGAGTAGAATTTCAAATCATATGGAGACAAACAGATAATGGAGTTGGATATTTGCTTTTTTTCATTTGGGCAAAATATTATGTTAAATTTTTATTCAATACCATTTACAAAAACAAATTTCAGATGAATTAAAACCCTAAAGATAATTTAAAAATTAAGTTTTAAAGTTTAAAAAAATATATATTTACGACATTGGGTTGGAAATTTTTAAGTAAGACACAAAGGAAAAACTAAGTCATAATGGAAAAGACTGATCAGACCAAAATTTTAAGATTCTGTTTGACAAATGAAAAACAATCAACAATAGGGAGTTCCCGTCATGGTGGTTAACAAATCCGACTAGGAACCATGAGGTTGCGGGTTCGATCCCTGGCCTTGCTCAGTGGGTGAAGGATCTGGCATTGCTATGAGCTGTGGTGTAGGTTGCAGACATGGCTCGGATCCCGCATTGCTGTGGCTCTGGCGTAGGCCGGTGGCTACAGCTCCGATTCGACCCCTAGCCTGGGAGCCTCCATATGCCACGGGAGTGGCCCAAAGAAATAGCAAAAAGACAAAAAAAAAAACAAAAAACAAACAAACAAACAAACAAAAAAAAAACAAAACCATGTGCTCCCTACAACCTAGGACTTCTGTTTCTAAGTTTAGTTCCAAGAGACACACTTAGCATCTTTCCCACAGAGATACAGAGGCACAGTCACTGCATTTACTGAGCGCCTACTATGTGCCAGTTGCTATGCAAAGTGTGGGGATTCAGCAGTGAAAAGACAAACAAAATTTCTGTCCTCAGGGAGCAGACATTCTAGTGGACACTAAACAAGGTAAATAGATAAATTAATTATATCATATTTGGAGGTGATAAATGCAAAGCCATTTGCTCACCAGGCCCCTAAAGGTGGATGGCAAGAAGAGGAGGAAGGGACAGCTGGACAGAGAAGAAGAGAGGACAGTTTCTGCCTAGGCTGCCCATTTTCAGCAGACACATCACCCAACCTCCAGGTCCCTGCAAGGCCATTGATAGCAGTGGAGGTAAAGCTTGCTTGCTTGATATGAGGTGGGAAGGGTGTCAAAGCTGTG
Source organism: Phacochoerus africanus (assembly GCF_016906955.1). Classification (NCBI taxonomy): domain Eukaryota; kingdom Metazoa; phylum Chordata; class Mammalia; order Artiodactyla; family Suidae; genus Phacochoerus; species Phacochoerus africanus. The sequence goes on from NC_062546.1 coordinate 27,803,867, forward strand.
CTGTGTCCAGGCCTGCTAGGCAGAAAGTGCTCAGTCAGTGAGTGAGTGAGGCAATGCCAGGAGGTCGGGATGCGTGCAGGAACTTCCCAAGAAGGGAGTACCCATCGTGGCTCAGAGGAAACCAATCTGACTAGCATCCATGAGGATGCAGGTTCGATCCCTGGCCTCTCTCAGTGGGTTAAGGATCTGGTGATGCCATGAGCTGTGGTATAGGTCACAGATGTGGCTGGGATCTGGTGTTGCTGTGGCTGTGGTGTAGGCCTGCGGCTACAGCTCTGATTCAACCCCAACCCCTAGCCTGGGAATCTCCTTATGCCATAGGTGTGGCCCTGAAAAAACAAAAAACAAAAAACAAAAAAAACGTCCCAAGAACTTCCACATTAACAGGAGGTGAGCCTGGCCCAAAAGATTCCTCTCTTGTCATTTCTTCTGCAACCATTACAATCTAGGCTACGTCTCAAGTCCTATTTATTTATTTAGCTTTTTAGGGCCATACTTGCGGCATATGGAAGTTACCAGGTTAGGGATCGAAGCAGAGCTGAGGCCAAGGATCGAACCCACATCCTCATGGATACTACTCAGGTTCTTAACCCACTGAGCCACAGTGGGAATGAATGGGAAATTTTGAGATCTGAAATCACCAAAACAGAATTTTAGAGCTGGATGAGGCACAGATACATTTGGTCCACTCTATGCACAGTTTTAGTCATTACTCTTTTGGCCTTATCCCTATGTCAGGGTTTGCCAGTTTAAATAGGGTAGTTCAGGAGTTCCCATTGTGGCTCAGCAGGTTAAGAACCCAACTAGTATAGATGAAGATGCAGGTTGGATCCCTGGCCTCACTCAGTGGGCTAAGGATCCGTCTTTGCCATGAGCTGAGGTATAGATTTCAGATGTGTCTTGGTCCTGCGTTGCTGTAGCTGTGGTGTAGGCTGGCAGCTGCAGCTCTGATTTGACATGTAACCCAGGAACTTCCATATGACGCAGGTGCAGTCCTAAAGAGAAAAGAGAAAAAAAAAAAAAAAAACTAAAGAGGGTAGTTCAGGAACGTTTAATGAAGACCCAAAGAAGGTGAAGGAGTAAGCCATGCAGATATCTGAAGGAAGAATGCTCCAGGCAGAGGGAATGGCAAGTGCAAAGGCAGGAGCAGAGAGGTTTTAGAAATGGCTAGAAAGTCTATGGCTGGGTCAAATGGACAAGGAGGAGAGGATCAGGAGACGAGGCCAGAGATAATCTGGGGCAGGATAAGACCAGATAATCTGGGCCATTGTAGGAAAGTTGATTTTTACTCTGAAGTGGAAGTCCCAGGAGGGTTTTGAGCATTGATTTACTCTCTGCGTTTAATGGGGTAACTCTGACTGGTGTGCTAAAAACAGAGGGAACTAGGGACAAGAGTGGAAATAGGGAAATCAATTAGTAGGCTGTTGCATTGTAGTTGCAAGAAATTGGGAGATCACCTAAATGTCCATTAGCAGAGGGATATTTTAATAAACTGTCTATCGGATGGAATACTAAGCATCGGTTCAATAAGAGTTCACTAGGTCTGGATTGACAGGAAGGTATCCCGTTTTTGAGTTAAAACACAAAGTGCTGATTGCTACAGGAGTTCCATTGTGGTGCCGAAGGTTAAGGATCTGGTGTGTCGCCACAGCAGCTTGGGTTACTGCTGTGACTCGGGTTCCATCCCTGCTGATTGCTATAACTTCATTATGAAACTATGATGGGGTTTTATTTGGTTGGTTATTTCAAATTTTTTTCCTTTTTTGTATTTTATTATTTTTTCATTATTTTGTTCATTATGTTTTTTAAAAAATACCAAAAAGAGGCGGTCCCATGGTGGCGCAATGGAAAAGAATCCAAATAGGAACCATGAGGTTTCGGGTTTGATCCCTGGCCTAGATCAGTGGGTTAAGGATCTGGCATTGCCGTGAGCTGTGGTGTAGGTCACAGAGGTGACTTGGATCTGGCGTTGCTGTGGCTGTGGTGTAGGCCAGCAGCTGTAGCTCTGATTGGACCCCCAGCCTGGGAACCTCCATATGCCGCGGGTGTGGCCCTAAAAAGACAAAACACAAAACAAAACAAAAAAAAAAACAAAAAGCAGTGCTCCACTTTCCCCACAGGTATGAATAACTAATAACAGCTTTCACTTATCGGGCACTTACCATACTCCAGCCACTGTTTGAAGTACTTTGCACATATTAACCTATTTCATTCTAGCAATAACCCTATGAGGTAGGTAGTGTTATATTTCCATTTTATAGATTGAGGAAATTGAGACTCAGAGAGGTTAGACAACTTCTCTAAAGTCACGCAGTTGGTATGTGACAGAGCCAAGATTCGAACCCCAGAAGGCCAGCTCTAGAGGCCAAAACATTAACCATTGCCCTAGATTGCCTCTATACACACATGGATGTGTGTATAGAGAGAAAGGTATGGAAGAATTCACAACCATTGGGAACTTCAGAAAGGAAGAGCTAAACAGAACTCATGGATAGAAAGGATAGATAATGTAAGGTTTACCTTTATATTTTTTTAAAGAATATATCCATGTATTATTTGTGTGCTTTGAATGTTTTTTTCCACTTTTTTTTTCATCTTTTTTTTTAGGGCCGAACCCACGGTATATGGAGGTTCCCAGGCTAGGGGTTGAATCAGAGCTGTAGCTGCTGGCCTACACCGCAGCCACAACAACAAGGGATCCAAGCCGCATCTGCAACCTACACCACAGTTCACAGCAACACTGGATCCTTAACCCACAGAGCAAGACCAGGGATTGAACCTGCATCCTCATGGATGCTAGTCAGATTCGTTCCCACTGAGCCATGACAGGAACTCCTGTGTGCTTTGAATTTATTATTTCTTCTTTTTCTCTCCCTCTTTTTGGTTACCCCATGGCATTTTTAGTCATTCCCAGGCCAGGGATCGAATCCGAGCCAGAGCTTCAACCTATGCTACAGCTGCAGCAACACCAAATCCACTGTGCCAGGCTGGGGAATCGAACCTGTGTCCCTGCTGCTACAGATCACTGTCGATCCTGTTGTGCCACAGTGGGAGCTCCCAATTTATTATTTCTTACAACAGAAGGGGAAAGGAGGGGGAGCCAGTGGGGTAGAAAGTGATTCCTGCTCTTCAAACTCAATATTTAAAAAGTGAGAGGGAAAGACCTAACCTCTACTCCTGCCCCTTCTAAATCTTCTTCACCCCGTGTCCACTCTCCAACCAGTAGTCACCAGGCCAGAAATCTGGACCTGCTTCCAAATCAATGGAGACCTCCTACTTCATAGAGAACAGAGAGCTGTTGGTCATTGGCTCTGCAGGGCAACAAAACCCACAAACACCTCCAGGTGAGGTGGCCGTGATCACCCAAGGATACCCCTTGGAGAAGGTTGCAAGTGTGAGCCACTGGTGACCATCAAACAGATCTATCTTCTACAATTCCCTTGCAATCAAACACAGGGAGCTCTGCAGGTGTCCTGGTCTCTTTGTGGCTGATGTGGAATCTATTTTGAAATAAGGATTACAGAGATCTTAGCACACAGTGATTAAAAGCAACAGACTGTAGCAAACAACCCAAGTATCCACAAGCTGATGAGTGAGTAAATAAAATGTTAAGTTCATATGATGGAATAATATTCTTTAATAAAAGGGATAAAATACTGACACATACAACAACATATATGAACTTGAAACATACTAAATAAAAGAAGCCAGATTCAAAAGAACAAATACTGTATGATTCCATTCATAGGAAATTACCAGAATAGTCAGTAGATTAGAGACAAAATAGGTTAGTGGTTGCCAAGGGCTGGGGGACTAGGGAGATAGTGACTACTGATGCAGGATTCTTTTTTAGGGTCGCATCCACAGCATATGGAGGTTCCCAGGCTAGGGGTCAAATCAGAACTACAACTGCTGGCCACAGCCACAGCAATGCAAGATCCCAGCCATGTCTGCAACCTACACCACAGCTCACATCAATATCGGATCCTTAAACCACTGAGCAAGGCCGGGGATTGAACCTGCAACCTCATGGTTACTAGTGGGATTTGTTTCCGATGTGCCACAATGGGAACCTGGAGGATTCTTTTTTTTTTTTTCTTTTTCTTCTTTTTAGGGCCGCACCTCTGGCATATGGAAGTTCCCAGGCTAGGGGTTTAATCGGAGCTGCAGCTCCTGGCCTCTGCCACAAACCAGAGCAATGCAGGATTTGAGCCGCATCTGTGACCTACACCACAGCTCATGGCAACACCGGATGGATATTTAACCCACTGAGCAAAGCCAGGGATCAAACCTTCATTCTCATGGATAATAGTCAGGTTCTTAACCTGTTGAGCTGTAACAGGAACTCCCAGATTCTGGTTTGTTTGTTTTTTTTTTTCTTCAATAAACTCATCTAAGATCAATGGTATCAGGCTCAAAGATGCCTTTGTCTTCTCGGAGTTGAAAGAAGGAATCTCTTGATATTCCATCTTCTGCATTTGCAGTGGGCCCTGGTCTAGGTCAAGATACTTTAGTATTTGAAACTTTTCTATTTTTTTAAACTTTTTTGTATTGTAGTATAGTTGACTTAGAATGTCATGTAAGCTTCAGGGGTACAGCACCTGATTCAGTTATACATCTACATATACATGTATTCTTTTTCAGATTCTTTTCCCTCTCAGGTTATTAATTGAGTAGAATTCACTGCACTATACAGTAGATCTTTATTGGTTATGAGACTTTTCCTATTTTAAAAAAATTTTAGGAGTTCTCTTGTGGTACAGAATTTTAAGGACCCAGCATTGTCACTACTGCAGCTTGGGTTGCTTGCTGTGGCATGGGTTCGGTCTCTGGCTGGGCATTTCCACATGCTGTGGGCACAGCCAAAAAAAGTTGTTAGATTACAAAAATTATACATGCTTATGGCAGAGTAAGAATATATGTGCTATACATTTATTACTTCATTTAATCATTGCGACACCTGGTAAGAGTTTATAAAGGAAAGTGCTATTATTTCCAGTTTCCAGATGGAAAAAAAATCAGGGCTTGAAAGAGGTGACATGACTTAGAGTCACACAGTAAAGATTTACAGCCAGGTCCACCAGGGTTTGTAAATCTATATGAAGTAAAAAGTGAAAATGCCCTGCGCTTCCCACCATACCCCACTGGCAATACCACTCCTCAGTTAATAAATCAGTGTAAAACTAATAAAATAAAATTTTTAAAAATTAGTGTTAAAAGATAAATGTGGGAGTTCCCGTCATGGCTCATTGGAAATGAATCTGACTAGCATCCATGAGGATGCAGGTTCTTCCCTGGCCTCGCTCAGTGGGTTAAGGATCTGGTGTTGCCGTGAGCTGTGGTATAGGTCACAGACGAGGCTCAGATCCCACGTTGCTATGGCTGTGGTGTAGGCTGGCAGCTGTAGCTCCAGTTCAACCCCTAGCCTGGGAACCTCCATATGCCATGGATGTGGCCCTGAAAAGACAAAAAAAAAAAAAAGTTAACTTAATTAAAAAAAAAGATAAATGTGAATCTTTCCAAGACTTATAATGCAAATACAAATCCTCATATATCTATATCTATACATACATGCATTTGTGTATTTGTTTATATGTTTTTAAAGTTTTCAAGTATTGCTTTCTTATTTATAATATTTAGAAAATAATAAAGAAAAAACAAAAATGACTATAATCTTAGCCTTATCTTTTTTTTTCTTTTTTGGCTGTGCCCATGGCATGAAGATATTCCTGGGCCAAGGCTTACACCAGAGCCACAGGGAGTTCCCGTTGTGGCCCAGTGGAAACAAATCCGACTAGTGTTCATAAGGATGTGGATTCAATCCTTGGCCTTGCTCAGTGGGTCAGGGATCCAGCGTTGCCATGAGCTGTGGTGTAGGTCACAGACACAGCTCAGATCCTGTGTTGCTGTGGCTGTGGCCTAGGCCGGCAGCTATAGCTCCGATTCGACCCCTAGCCTGGGAACTTCCATATGCTGTGGGTGCAGCCCTAAAAAGGAAAAAAAAAAAAAAAAAAAAACCTGAGCCACAGCAGTGACAATGCCAGATCCTTAACCCCTAGGCCATCAGGGAACTCCCCATAACCTAGCCTTTAGAGGCAACATCTCCACTATTAGCATTTAAGTGTATTTCCTTCCAGTCTTTTAAAAACTGATTTTATTAGATATTGAGTGGATACAAACATAAATATATATACGTAAAATATATGAAAAGTATAAAGAATAGTGAGGAAGCACATTCTGTATATATAGATGTACAATTTAATTTAATAAGAACATTTCCATTCTTTTTCAAGCTCCCAATTTTATCCTGTTCCCTGGTTCATCCTCTGTCCTCCCCCGTTAATGTACAAAGGATATCTTGAATTTTGTGTTATTTATGATTTTCCCACATGGATATATTTCCCTGTTTATTGCTACAAAATAGATGACCCCCAAATTTAGCAGCTTAAAATGACACACGTTATTATTTTATATGGTTTCTAAGTGTTGGGAATTCCGTTTAAGAGAGTGGTTCTGGTTCAGAGTCTCGAACAAAATGTGTAGTTAACTCTTGGGAGTAGTTATCTGAAGCTTGGTGGGACAGGAGTGTCATCACATGAGTGTTGGCTGGAGGCTTTGTTACCGAGACAAACTTGAGTCCACTGGCCCACGCTCAGTAAAGCCAATTTACTGACATCGGATTGTGTTGAAGGAAAGTGCGGCATTTATCTCAGGGCACCAAGCAAGGAATCCAGGCAGCTGGTGCCTAAAAGGCCCGAATTTCCGGAAGTCTCTCAGGTAAAGGTTTTTAAAGACAGGATGAGAGACAGAGGTTGTAGAGTGGGTGATCAGCTCTACAACCTCTGATCAGCCCAATCTTCTGATTGGTTGTCATTGAGGTAACTGGGAGTCAATATCATTGACCTTATGGTTCCAACCTCAAGAGGTCTGCATGCCTATGGGCAGCATAGGTTAAGTTCTTCCACCTGGTAGGGGTTAAAGTATCTGCAAAACAGCTCAAAGGACAAGGCTCAGAATATTATCTTGAGCCCTTGAGGAGGAAAGTCCTTGACCTTGTTTAATGGCTAAACTATTATTATCTTTTTTTTTTTAAGGGCTGCAGGTGCAGCAAATGGAAGTTCCCAGGCTAAGGATCCAATTGGAGCTGCAGCTGCCAGCCTACACCACAGCCACAGCAATACCAGATCTGAGCAGCATATGCGACCTACACCACAGCTCATGGGAATGCTGGATCCTTAACCCATAGAGCAAAGCCAGAGATGGAACCTGCATCCTCATGGATACTAGTTGGGTCCATTTCCACTGAGTCACAACAGGAACTCCTTTTGTCTTTATCCTACTGATTTCCCAACCTTTTTTCCTATTTAGAGTTGAGATCATGTCACGCATCTAATTTTGTACACTTTTATTTTCACTTAACATCACACCACCAGCATCTCTTCATCATCTAAATCTCAGCAAACATGTTTTTTAAACAGTGTTTCCTAATTTAAAAAATAGTTATGTTTAGATAATACACAAAAGCATAAAAAAGAAAATCATCCATAATTTGACTAAGCAGATGTAACCAAATTTTTGCATTCTGGTATAATTCTTTCTACTGCATTTTGCATGTAATGTACATTTTAAATAAATTAGAATAATTCCCAGTATAGTTTTCTAACCTTTCTTTTTTACAAACTGTTACGTTTTGAGCCTTTTCCCACATCATTAAATATGTGTGAATTTAACCCATTTAAAGCATCACCCTATTTATTGAACATCTCAGTTTGATTTTATCTTTCCTGTGTTATAAATAACCTTGTCTGAACATCACTGTGGATAAACTTGGGTTGCATTTCACGTCTTAAATCTGAATCCAAAGATTATTTCTCAATGATCTTTCCGGAGCCATTTTTAAGGCTCTTGATAAGTGTTGCACAATTCCCTTCCCCAAAGGCCCTTTCTATCTCCTCAAATATACATCTCTTTATGTCCTTTCTGTTTAAAGAGGCTGGCTGGCTCCTCCAGTACCTACTTAGTGTCTGCACACGTGGATACACATTTACACTCAGTTCTCTCGCCCAATTTACTTCTATGACACCTCCGAACTTATGTTAACGCTCCATTCCTCCGCTCAGGCAGTGGCTTCCACCTAAAATGCCCCTCACCTGCTTTGTCTCCCAGGCAAAATCCTAATCTCCTTTTAAGGGCCAGTTCACTTAAGCCCAGGTCTCTGGGCAGAGTTGATCCGCCCTTTGCTGGCCTCCCAAAATACATAGTAGACATCCTTGATGAAAATTTCCACATCGAAATGATTGTGATTGTGACACCACAGGTTTTAAAAATGGAAATCAGATCCTGTCCTGTATCAGTTTAAAATCTTTCCATGGAACATAATAGAAAGTTCAGAAATTGATGTAAATACACTTTGGTAATATAGATACTGATAATGGAGACTTTTCAAGTGATTTGGGGAAAGTTGATGATAGTGGGATAACTGGGTAGTTATTTGGACAAAAAAGGATGGACTCCTGCCTCACACCTCACACGAAAAGGAATTTATGATGGAACAGAGATTGAAATGTAAAATATGAAACCATGTAAAAAACTAGAAGAAAACAAAGAATTATTTTAATAATATCAAACTAGAGGTTTTCATAAGGATGTTATAGAACCCAGAAACCGCAAATGAAAGGATCATTAATTAAAATACACAGAAAATAAGTTTTTCAGAGTTCCCGCTGTGGCACAGTGGGTTAATGGTCCCGCTTGTCTCTGTGGAGGCCCCAGTTCTATCCCCAGCCACATGCAATGAGTTAAGGTTCCCATGTTGCTCCAGCTGTGTCTTGGATTTGATCCCTGGCCTGGGAACTTCCATATGCTGTAGGGGCGGCCGAAAAAGAAAAAAATAAATAAATAAAAGTTTTTCTATAGTAATAATAAGCTGGAAAACCATTTACAACTTATATGCAGGGAAAAAAGGACAAACATACTACAAATCAATGAGAAAAAGTTCAACAAAGACCAAGTGAAAAAAAGGGCAAATGAACAGAGAATCCACCAGATCAAGACTGCCCCCGTAAAAAGACTCATAAATATGGAAAATTGCTCAACATTACTCTTTTTTTTTTTCCTGCCTTTTTAGGGCTGCACCCGAGGCATATGGAGGTTCCTAGTTTAGGGATCCAATCAGAGATGTAGCTGCTGGCCTACGCCACAGCCACAGCAACACCAGATCTGAGCCTTGTCTGCAACCTACATACACCACAGCTCACGGCAACGCCAGATCCTTAACCCACTGAGTGAGGCCAGGGATGGAACCTTCGTCCTCATGGATACTAGTCAGATTTGTTTCTGCTGAGCCACGACGGGAACTCCCTCAACTTTGCTCTTAATAAAAATAAATGAAAAATAAAATCCCTCCCAGCTTTTTGTTTTCCCATCTGATTGGCGAGGATAAAAAGGGTTGATAACACACGGTGTAGTTCAGGATGTGAGGAAATAGGCAGTCTCATACTTTATTGATGGGAGGACAAACTGGTACAACCGCCATGTGGAGCACTTTGCCAACATCCATTAAAACAAAACAAAAAGAAATTCACATACTCAGTTACCGGTAATTCCACTTCCAGGAATTTACCTAACAGATAAATTCCCACATATGCAAAATAACAAATGGACAAGTTATAGCTTTATTTATAATAAGATAAGACTGGAAACTACCTAAGTGTTCCCAAAAAGGGGATTAGACAAGTAAATTATAGCCTATCTTTATAAAGTGTGTTAATTTAAAAAACTGAGGCCATGGTAGTTCCCATTGTGGCGCAGTGGTTAACGAATCCGACTAGGAACCATGAGATTTCGGGTTCGGCCCCTGGTCTTGCTCAGTGGGTTAAGGATCTGGCGTTGCCGTGAGCTGTGGTGTAGGTTGCAGACGCGGCTCGGATCCCGTGTTGCTGTGGCTGTGGTGTAGGCCGGCGGCTACAGCTCCGATTCGACCTCTAGCCTGGGAACCTCCATATGCCGTGGGAAGTGGCCCTAGAAAAGGCAAAAAGACAAAAAAAAAAAAAAAAAAAAAAAACTGAGGCCAACTGGAAAAGCAGAGCTCAGCAAAAAAAAGCAAGATGTAGCAGTGTTTATAGCAAGCTACTGTTTGCATACAATATTGAGTCCTATAAATTTGCTTGTGAATACAGTGACCATCTCTGAAAGACTACAGAGGAAAGGGCTTAAGAATGGTGACCTCTGTTAGGGGAACTGGGGATTGGAAAGAAGGGGTGGGAAGAAGACTTTTTGATTCTCTGCTCTGTGGTATATTTTTCATATCTTTTTTTATTTTTATTATTATTTTTTCTTTTTAGGGACTCAGCTGCAGCATATGGAAGTTCCCAGGCTCAAGGTCGAATCAGCAGTGCAGCTGCCAGCCTATGTTACAGCCACAGTAATGCCAGATCTGAGCCACATCTGCGACCTACACTGCAGCTCTGGCAATGCCGGATCCTTCACCCATTGACGGAACCCAAATCCTCATGGACGCTTAACCCGCTGAGCCACAGTGGGAACTCCTCCAATATCCTATTTTTAATCAATTAAATTACCACAAAATTAAAGAATCAAGTCCAATTCACTTCCATGGTCAACTTTCCAACCAATGACCTCTCATAACACATTTGCCCTCCTTTGGTCACACTGCTTCTCCTTCAGCTTCTAAAACATCCCAAGATCTTCCTGCCTCAGGACACTTTGCGCAAGCTATATCCTCTGCCTAGGCTGATGTTCTCTAAACTCTTCCGACGGGTGGCATTTCCTTACACTTCAGATCTTCGGTTCTAAGTTATCCCTTTGAAGAGGCCATCCCTGGCACCCTACACAAACAATTGAAAGAACTCTTGAAAAAAATGACTCTCTTGGAGTTCCCACTGTGGCTGAGTGGCTTAAGAACCTGACTAGTATCTGTGGGAATGGGAGTTGGATCCCTGGCCTCACTCAGGGGGTTAAGGATCCAGCATTGCTGTGGCTGTGGCGTAGGCCAGCAGCTGCAGCTCTGATTCGACCCCTAGCCAGGGAACTTCCATATGCTGCAGGTGCAACTCTAAAAAAAAAAAAGAAAAAAATGTCTCTCTTCCTCACTGGGCAGGGAGGGCGAGGCTTACATCCCTGACCACCCACTCTAAAGGAGCACCTCTTTCTTCACCCTCTTTACGACAATACCCTGATTTGCTTTGTTCAGAGCACTAGTTACTATCTGAAATTACCTTGTTTGTTTTCTTAGTTGTTTACTCTCTCCATCTCAAGGGTTTAAGCCTCTATGAAAACATGGGCCGTATCTTGTTCCTAACTCCATTTTCAGCAACCCAAACAATAAACATTTGCTAAATGAAATTATGCAGCATGTACCATAGACTTCACAAAGAACAACTCTTAAATCAATCACAGTAACTCAATGAGGGAGATTGGTTTTTACTCACATTACGGTTAAGGATAATCGAGACACAGCGGTTGAGTAACTTTCCCAGTTAGCAAGGTTGGAATCCCAGACACAAGATTCTTGCCACGACGCGATGCTTTTTCGACATATAAACTAACCAGTGGATGAAACTGGCTAAATGAATGAATGAATGGAAACGTGAATGTAAACGTTTATCCTTTTTTGTCTCCGGATTCCCCAGCTCTACCGCAAGGGGGCGCTCTCGCCAAGGTCTTGACGCCAGTCCTTAAAGGCGCGCACTCCCCTTGCGTCTCGGGCTCGCGCGCGCTGCCGCGGCACCGGAAGTGACTGAGGTTGCAAGTTCCCCCGGTCTCTTCAGGGGAAACTGAGGCCGGCTCGTTCGGAAGAGACAGTGCGAGCCACCAGCCAGGTAGGCCGGCCCAGGTCCGCGGCGCAGAACTCTGCCGCGAAGAGCGCTCGCGTCCGGAAACTACCTGGCCGATGAATGGGGGATGTGGCCCCCCATGGCTCGCGGGGCTCGCAGGTGAGAGCGCCGCCTCCCCTGTGCGTGGCAGGCGCTGCGCCCAATGGGAGCCCTCGCCGTCCTGCTTCCGTGCCACCTGGGCTCGCTGATTGGCCGCGCTGGGGCGGGCCGCCGGGGGCGAGACCCCTCCTCCCAGAAAGGTCTAGGGGGCGCCCCAGAGGGAGAGCGGTTGCCTAGCAACGGGGCGGTGGCCGGGCGGGTACCCGGCCTAGCGCGCGGAGGGAGCCGCGAGTCCGCAGCCCACCCACCCTGGGCTCGGGAGAGGTGCAGACCCCTGCCTCTAAACCCTCGCCAGGGCGCGAGGAAGCCACCCTGGGCCTGTCCACAGGAGAACGTGGTTTCAGCTGTGGGGGGCCTCGAGCAGGCCTCGCCCATTCTCCCTGACCCGAGGAGAGGCCTGGCGCCTCACCCTCGCCCAGTCTTTGTGCCGGGCGCCGGCGGCCATTGTGTCCGTGCGGGGAATGGAGGACCCGGCAGTCCCCCACCGCCACGACCAGGGCCTTTGGGGAATTCAGAAAAAGCCAGCAGCGTTTCTGGGGGGTCCCCGGCTTTCCGCCTCCCTGAAAGGCCCGGGGATGGCCTTTCCGAAGTCAGACCGCAGATACGAGGCAGTTTCCCCCTCCCTCCGTCCCTCATCGAAACCTTGAGCCCCATTGAGAAGTCCCTTTAGGGTTTCAGTAAACCTCACCCTGGGCTGGTACTTAAATAGAAGAAAAACAAAAACTAAATCTCACACCAGCCACCTCCGGGAGAGTTCTCCTGGCTCCCAGTAGGAGGCGGAGAGCCAAGGGGCGTGCAAGAGCAAGGGGGCTGGGCTCCCGGGCCGCGGCTGCTGAAGCGGCCGCCCTCGATCTGGGCGATGGAGGAGGAAGCAGGCGAGGGGGCCGGTTCCTGAGCTTCGTAATTCCTGTGTCGCCTTCTGGGCTCTCAGTCTGCCGGGTCGCATGATCCCTCCAGCCGGAGCTGCTTTTTTTGCCAGCCGCCGCGAGGCCGGCTGAGTTACCGGCATCCCGGCTGCCACCTCCTCTCCCGACCTCTGATACAAAAGATCTTCCGGGGGCTGCACCTGCCTGCCGGTCGCCTGAGACGGATTTGAATGTAGGTGGTGCGGGGGTGGGGGTGGGGGACAGACTGCCCATGGGGGTGACTTTCCGAGGAAGACATTTCGGAGAAAAGGGGGTGGCTGAGGCTTAAAGGCCGGTGTGATGATTCAGAGCCCATTGGTGCTTTCAATTTGACTTTATTGAAGTCCCTTGGAAGCCAGACCCAGACCTTCCTAAGAGCCACAAAAGACCCCATTCCGGTACCTGGAGGGGGAATGGATGTTGCAGGGTAAATGGCATGCATGTTAATTTTTTTTTTTTTTCCTGAAGCTCTTTCTCTCCCTTCAGAACCTTATTTTGGCTTTGGATCTCAGAAGAGAACCACTAAGCAGAGACCAGACTCAGTGAGTGAGCAGGTGTTTTGGACAATGGACTGGTGGAGCCCATCCCTATTATAAAAATGTCTCAGAGCAACCGGGAGCTGGTGGTTGACTTTCTCTCCTACAAGCTTTCCCAGAAAGGATACAGCTGGAGTCAGTTTACTGATGTGGAAGAGAACAGAACTGAGGCCCCAGAAGGGACTGAATCAGAAGCGGAAACCCCTAGTGCCATCAATGGCAACCCATCCTGGCACCTGGCGGACAGCCCCGCGGTGAATGGAGCCACTGGCCACAGCAGCAGCTTGGATGCCCGGGAGGTGATCCCCATGGCTGCAGTGAAGCAAGCGCTGAGGGAGGCGGGCGATGAGTTTGAACTGAGGTACAGGAGGGCATTCAGTGACCTGACGTCCCAGCTCCACATCACCCCAGGGACAGCGTATCAGAGCTTTGAGCAGGTAGTGAACGAACTCTTCCGGGATGGGGTGAACTGGGGTCGCATTGTGGCCTTTTTCTCCTTCGGTGGGGCACTGTGCGTGGAGAGCGTAGACAAGGAGATGCAGGTGTTGGTGAGTCGGATCGCAACTTGGATGGCCACTTACCTGAATGACCACCTAGAGCCTTGGATCCAGGAGAACGGCGGCTGGGTAAGGACCACGCCCCTTGTGGTGTCCCTGTTCCTTGGTCTCGGGTCAGATCCCCAACAGCCTTTCCTCTGTATCTCTTTCTGTCGCGCTGTGTGATTATTGGAGATGTTTGTTAAGGAGATGTGACTGGCCTCACTGCAGCACAAGACGCTAACTGTCCTGAAATACAGATGACCTAGTTCTGCAAGGACCAGACAGCTTCGTTCTGGTCATCCCCATGACCCTACCCTTTCAGACTTGTGTTCCAGTTTCTCTGCAGAGGAAAACATAGCCTGTGTGTTCATTTGGCCCCAAACCTTTGCGGGTGGCGGGTTAGTCCGGTGTTTCCCTGACCCTGACGTAATGCTCCCCTCGCTAAGGGTAACACCTGCAGGAGACGGTATCAGTGACCCACCAGTCCCTTCAGTCTTACTCCCCCTGGGATGTCAATCCTGTCCTGGGCTTCCCTCCCCCAGATCGAGTCCCCTGTGTTTCAGAGTTGGCATGACCAGGCAGGGAGTTCCCGCTGGCTTAGATGGCTGAGGATTGTCTACTTTTAGGGTGTAAGCTGTGCCAGTGGGCCAGTTGTGTTTGTGCCACACCCCTATGTTCATTGGCTCTGAAGTGTGCAACTTTGGGTGTGATTGGCCTGTTTGTGGAGCTCTTTGCAGTGTCATGCATTAAGCCCAGGGACTTTGCACCTCACTGCCTGGGGTCGGTTGGGAAGCTCCAGCTGCCTGTTGCTTTCGGGCCAGGGCTCTGGGATCTCTTGCCCGCAAGGCAAGAACCTGGTCCGTGGGGCTCTGTGGGACATTGAGATTCAGTGACAGACTTCGGAAACAAAACTGACACAGGTGTGAGTCCCAGCCCTGTCACTTAATTAGCTCTGTGACCTTGGACAGGCCAGTTTACCTTGAGCCTCAGTTTCTTCCTCTCAAAAAAATGTGACCAGCCCTCCTTGCCCTGCAGGTCTTGTAAATCCTGGAGCGAAGGTGAGCATAGTGACGGACACCAGCCAGTTTGCTGTAGTAGTTGTTCTTGGTCCCAGGTTCTCCTTCTGGGCCCAGAAATAGTCATGCCTCATTCCTTTCCCAGGGAGGAGACTTCCCTTGCCCATCACTAAGTCAGGGTGAGCCAGTGGGGAGAGATTCATTGGAGGCAATTTTTGCTCTTCTACAATGAACTCAGTCCTAGCTCCTTCCTTATCTCCCTGCCTAGGGAGGTGGAGGGCTTATGTGAGGTATTCTGTCCCCTCAGAAAACCCAGGAAATCCAGTGGAAAATAAGTCATCTATTGGAGGAGCAGAGGTGGAAAGGGCCGCGCACCACGGACTCAGGAATGTTAAGAATGCAGTTACCCAGAGGCTGGGCCTAGGGCCTAGGGCGTGGCAGGCACTTCAGTTTACCACTGAGCAAGGGAGCTCCTGGAACCCCACCCCCGGTCTTATTTCCCATTTCTTTGCAATTTCATGACTCTTCCTGCTGCCAGTTCTTGTAAAAGGCAAAGGGGTCAAGTCCGTAGAGGTCAGATGACTGGGGTGGGGTTGGGAAGGGTAAAGGTGGGAGGGCTTTCTCTGGCTAAGGCCCACTGGACTGGAAGCCTTTTGGTAAATGAACCCCCTGGGGGGATAAATGATTAAATAGTTCCTGTCGGTTTGTGCCTTGACCTCTTTTATTCCCTCCTGCTTTGATTCTCTTTGGGGGCAAATATTTGTTCAGCTTATTACAGGAGGGACAGGATTCCAGTGTTTCAGACACACCCTCTGAGGCATCTCCACGTAGAGACTTGGGCCATTTGCCCACTCTGCCTGACTGTTGTCTTTGGCCAGTGGTCCTAGTACCAGGTGGGTCATTGCCAGCTATTAACAAAAGGCAGTGTGGGAGAGGTTCCTGGCCTGCCAGCCAGCCTCTAAAAGGGCTACCTGGATGAGAGAATTGCTAGTCCCCCACTGTTGCACGTGGAAAGAGATTTTAGACACAGCAGCACTGGGCAGGTTTGCTAGATCTTCTGTCTCTTTGCTCAAGAATTATCAGTCTGTTGGACAACATACCATATGTTACTTCCTCTTGGTGAACGGAGGGGATGTGTGCCAAAAAGCTAGTTGTGTCAGAACGTTTCTCTGCAGGCACGCCTTCTCCCTCAGGCCAGGAGGTAAAGAACATTTGACAGGGGATCCTTTGGGCAGAAGGTACCACTTCTCTCTGAGGTACCATCCTGTTTTGAGCTATAGACTGGCTATGCAGTAGCATCTCATCACCTTCCTGCAGGCTGTGGCTGGGGGATCCCCGAGTGTAGGAGTTAGGGGCCATCCCACCCTGGGAACGCTCTAAATTAGGCATCCCTACAGGAAAGGAGAAGGAAATGAGCCTTTATGGAGTACATCTTATTCATGAGGCATTGTGTTTGGTCTTCTACTTATGCAGCCAAAGTTAACTGAGCAGGTACTGTGAGGCAGGCATGTGCTAGGTGCTGGCCATAAGCCAGACATGGTACTTTCCCTCATGGAAATGACATGCTGCTTCATATGTTCCGTACAATAACCGTCTAAGGTAGGTGGGCTTATTCCCAGTTTGCATGTGAAGCTAAGTGACTGTCCCAGGTGTTCCTCAGCCAGTTAAGTGACTGAGTGAGAATTTATAACTAGGTGGGGCCTGACCCTAAAGCTTAAACTCTTTCCATCCATATCAGGGGTAATAATGTGAGCCAGAGATGCTATTGGGCCAAGCAGAACGTGCCTGTGGGAGGTGCTCATATGAGTCTGTGATGCTGGCCCGGTTCAGCACCTTCGTTGGCAGTAGCAGGTTGCCAAAAGTATGTGTAGCCTCTGTAGATTCTGGCACTGGTAAAACTCAGGTAGGTATCAGGGTTTTGCCCGGTGAGAGTGGGCTTCCTGTTAATTTTTCAGTTGTTCAAGCCTTCTCAAGCCCTACCAGTAGATGAGAATTGTGCATGAGAGGAGAAGACGGCCTGCTCCAAGTGTTGTCTACTTAGTTGTGGGTGAGGCTCCAAGGGCTGGAATTCCACACTTCTAGCCACGCCACCGCCTACCTGGAGTCACCTGGCAAGATGCTGAACCTGTTTGTCTGTCTTGTCCAACCATTTCTCTCACCTGTAAAATGAAATAATGATAGCCACCTGCCATAGCTTGACTCTAGTAAAGGATCTAGAACAAAGGCTCTTCCTGGGCCTTAATTGTAGGGTGGAAGCACCTCTTTTAATGAATGGGCTACCTGCTTCAGAAAACTGAACTTTGCCCCCAGAGTTTCTCAAGAAACAAAGCCAGCCTCTGAGATACTCACAATGCTCGGGACAGAGTGTTTCTGGAGCTTTCCAGTGGGAATGTGGACTGTTATGCGATGAGGACTGAGGTGGGCCAGGTCCTTTTGGGATTGCTGTCCCCCAGAAGCTCCTTAGCTCGATGGAAACACCATTGTTGAGAGCAGTGAACGGGGGCGGGAGCGGGGTGCAGGGAGAACAACACATAATTTGGCCTTTCCCAGGTTGCAGGGCTCTGCCGTCTTCTAGTTTCTGTAGGTTCTTTCTTGCTTGTTCTGGCTTCTTTGGCAGTGGCATATGCTTCACTAAAGCACCTCAGCAACCTTTGCAGAGCTTAGCAGCTGTTGGCAATTCTGCGGTTTTCTTGGGGAAACCCCATTAGAAACCCCAAACGTGGAAATTTTTAGTAATCTCACTCAGGTCCCAAAGTGAGATAGAAGTGTCTCAGGGGCTCCCCCTCAAAACACCCAGGTCTTCTGGATGTACGTTTGAACTTGCCCTTAAAACTCCATCACCATCACAGGGTTTTCCGGACTTCCTAGGACTAATTTCCCCAGCAGCCCCACAAAGCCCTTCAGCCTCTGTAGAGAATTACCCAGGTATTTTTTCAGGGGGCCCCAGCGGAACCCAGAGGGTGTTTTTGGCTTTTGTGTGGGCAGTCACCAGATTTGTTTGGGCTACAGAAAGCAGCAGTTGTTAGCTGTCCCTTTTCCAGTAGGTACTGTCCTCAGACCAGGGCTTGAGCCTCCTCCCTGGGCTTTCCAGCACCCTCACCTTCCATCTTGGGGCTTGCTTTCAGCAGCCACGGTTTTGTCTGGGTTTAGCATGGGATAGATTTAGGGGTAATTCCCAGTGAGCTGCTCTTCTACAGAAACATCATCTTCTAGCACCTTAATTAGCGCCCAGCCTCCAGCCTAATTCCATGGTGTCCTCCCCAAGGACTACCTCTCTTTTCTTTGAAGGAGTCACTCTGCTCCTGGATCTGCTCCTGTTCTGTCTCTCCAGCCAACAGTCTGTCTTCCCGGTTCCCAGTTGGCAGGTTTGAGTCAGACAATCCCACTGGGTCTTTTTGTTTAGCCTGGGGAAGAGAAGACCCAGGAGAGCATGATCCCTGGTTTCAAATGTCTGCAGAAAGAGGGGCTAAGCCTTTTTTATTGATATGGGACCCAGCAGAACTTGGCTCTATGAAAGGTAAATCACAGTGGTAGAGTTTAAATTAGCATAAAGAAGACATTTCTACCCCTGCCAGGTTTAGGAGCTTCCTAAGGGTGGAGTCTACATCTTGTCCATTCTGGTTTAATCAGCTCTGAACAGAGGGCTTAGGCATAGCAGATACCCAATGAGAGAAAAGCCCACTCAATTTCTGAAGAAACAGACATTTATCAAACCAGAATAATAGTAATGGGAATTGCCCTTCAGCTAATCATTCATTCATTGATTCAACTAGTATTAATTGATCTCCTACTCTGTGTCAGGCTGTCCTAGGCACTAGCAGTACAGCATTAAATGAAATTTCTGTATTGTGGAGCTCACATTGTAAAGGGGAGAGACAGACAACATGTAATTGCATACATAGATAACAAGTATCACCTGATATAAGTGAAGAAAATAAAGCAGGTTGAGGCGTAGGGCATTCCTGGCAAGGTAGAGAGGGCTGCAGTTTTAAAGAG
The DNA here is from genome assembly GCF_016906955.1 of Phacochoerus africanus. NCBI lineage: Eukaryota > Metazoa > Chordata > Mammalia > Artiodactyla > Suidae > Phacochoerus > Phacochoerus africanus. The sequence continues at coordinate 27,822,813 of NC_062546.1, forward strand.
GGGTTAAGGGAGGCATCATGAAGACGTAGTATTTGAGCCAAGATCTGAAGAAGTTAAGGTGGTGGACAAGGTAGGAACTTTCCTGTGGAAAGGGTGTTATAAGCAGAGGGAATGGATTCAGGAGGGAGCATGCTTAGCATGCTCAAGGATGAGCAAGGAGGCCAGTGGAGCTGGAGGAGAAATAGCAAGAAGAAGAGCGGCAGAGGTAAGAGGGGACAGTGGTTGAGATTGATGGGGGAGAGGTAGCCAGGGGGCGGATCACATAGGGCATTACAGGCCACAGTGAGGACTTGGCTTTGATTGAATGAGAGAGGCCAGGAGAAGATTTGGAGCAGGGGTGGAATGATCTGAATTCTGCAAAGGTGGCAGCTGGGAGCCCAGTGAAGAGGCTAGTGCAGCTGCCAGGTGAGAAAGAATAGTGACTTGGATCAGGAGGCAGAGGTAGAAATGGTAAAAAGGGATCAGGGAGCAAGACCAGGCTTGCACATGACGCTTCAATGAGTCTGGCCACTTTTAAAGCCATATTTTTAACCACTTGGAGATCATAAGCTCAGCTAAATAAGCTAGATGTTCTTGGGAGTTCCGTTGTGGCGCAGAAGAAACGAATCCAACTAGGAACCATGAGGTTGTGGGTTCGATCCCTGGCCTTGCTCAGTGGGTTAAGGATCCGGCGTTGCCATGAGATATGGTGTAGGTCGCAGATGTGGCTCGGATCTGGTGTTGCTGTGGTTATGGTGTAGGCCAGCAGCTGTAGCTCTGATTAGACCCCTAGCCTGGGAACCTCCATATGCCAAGGGTGTGGCCCTAAAAAGCAAAAAAAAAAAAAAAAAAAAAGGCTAGAGGTTCTTCGGGGACAGTCTCTTCAAATGTGGCGTCATGAGTGGTCTTCCTCTAGTCTAGCACTATTTCTCTCTGAATAACTGCACCATGTCTGGGTTGAGGTCCCAGCTTACTCATGTCCGGCTCTGTTACCTTGGGCAAGCTCCTTGAACTCTCTGAACCTTGGGGCAAATATTACCTGCCTCACAAGGTCATGGTGATGTATAGAGCCTGGCATGAGTTGGTATCATAATTCTGACCATCTTTGCCACAGAACTGATGTCAGAGACCCATTCACAGACTCTTTGTCATCTATTCTTCCTTGTTTGGACTCCTTTATCACGCTCTGGGTACATCCCCAGGGTGGGCAGGAGTTCCATAGTGCTGCTCTGCTGTGTCGGTCAAGCACTGGTCTCAGGATCCCAGTTCTCCTCTCAAATCTGCTTCCGCTCAGTGTCTCACCTTGACCAAGTCACTTTACCCCCAGGCCCCAGTTTCCCCATCCGTAAGATGAAGGGTTGATGTTGACCATCTAGAAATCCTGCTTCTCACTGGCTGTAGGCCTAGTGAGAGATTCCACCGTTATGTCACATGTCACAATAGTTATGCTTTAGGATGACTCTTTCCTGTCAGCAGCTGCAACACTTTCACTGCTAAAAATTTACTAATTCCAGTGTCTGTGTAGAGTGGCTTGTCACTGGCCCCGCAGTAATGCTGTTCCACATTTATGTAGCACTGTACTGCTTGGAAAGTGCTTTCATAACCACCCTGCCTTTTTGATGATTATAACCCCAGGGAGGTGAGCAGAGGGAAATGGGTTGAGAAAGATGAAGTGACTTGCCCAAGGTTACATCAGGGGAAAGGTGCAGGGCTAGGGCTTTCAAATCTGGATTTGCCCACTGACTTGCTGTCTTGAACTTATAAATGGCTGTAATAACAGTGCCTTGTTCTGAAGATGCAGTGAGTGTCCAGAAGGCTCTCAGCATAGTGACTGAGAGTATCAGCAGCAAACGGCAGCCACATCTTTGGACTCCTTTAGTCGCATCATCTGGCTTCCCGTTTATTACATATTGATTTTTGTAAATAGTGTTTTTTGCTGAAAGAAACTGCCTTTGGGACCTTCTGCTACTTGGTTTCATCCCCGATGAGACTCTTGGGCCAAGCTGGAGCCTTAAGGCTAGCTCCAAGCTACAGGGCTTTTGGGGCAGGCTCCAGAGCTCCCCTCGGAACTAGAGGTTTTTCTCTCGGTCTTCAGGAAATGCCATTGCAATGACTTCCATGGACTGCTTCCTGTCCCAGCCCTGCAGCCGGATTCTCGCTGGCGAGAGTGTGGAAACTGGAAAGTAATATCCCTAAGGGCTCCCGCAACCCTCCTTTTTTAGCCACATGCCCTCCTGTTCCTCTTGTGGTTACTTTCTTTGCTCCTTTCCCTTCCACCTAGCTTCTCTCTCTAGCCTGTGACCATCCCTATAAAATTTAGAAAGCACACTTGGCACAACATTGTAAATCCATGATAGTTTTTAAAAATTGGGGGAAAAAAATTTAGAAAGTGCATTTCCGCTGAGTTCTGTCAGACCTTTCCACCCCTTGCCCCCCCACTTGGGGGTTGTTCAGAACTCCTGAGTTCTCTCATGGCTCCACACTAAATAGCAGTTTTGTCTTGGACTCCCCCTAGAGAGACATTAAACCTGTCACTTGCAGTGCCTTATGTCATCCATGAACCCCAAGCTCCCCGGGGGTCCCCACCCCACCCCTGCACAGGACTGAGACTCCTAAAAGAGGTCTTAGAGGTTTGGCACATAGAAATCCTGCCTCATGGAGACTGATGACAGAGGGTAGCCCGCCACCCCCTCCAGCGGTCACCTTTCAGGAGGAAGCTCGAAAACCTTGTTGGACAGTCATCTGAGGAATGGGAGCTAGCCTGGGAGGGGATTGGAACGCACTCAACTATGCCTCAGATCCTTTGTTCCGCTCTTGAAAGGGAAACATTCCCCTCCCTCCTCCCTGGCCACACACACGTGCCTTTGTTCCCCCTGTCAGGCGGCCGGGAACACTGTGTCCTTCCAAGGAGCCTGACTTGCCTCCCCAGAGGCTGGCCTCCCGGTCAGCAGGACTGAGATTTTTGCCCAGGAGCCTCCAGCCTCATGGCCTTTCCATAGAAGAGTCTTTTCCCCTGAGGCTGAGGACTTGCCTACAAACAGCTGCCCAGGAACTTCCCTGGAATTCTTCCATGGGATGCCCGTGTCCCAGGATTACACAGCCCCTCCCTCTTATTCCACTCGGTGATTAATATTATTGTTAATGTTACTATTAATAGCACCTCACATTTATCAAGTACTTATTCTTTGCCAGGCATTGTTCAGAATGCTTCACATGTATTAATGTATTCCATTCGCAGAGCAGCACTCTGAAGTTGCTGCTATTATTATCCCCATTTTACATATGAGGAAACTGAGGTACAGAGATGTTAGGTGCCTTAGGCAGGGTAGCACAGTTAGTAAGTGGCCAAGCCTGTGAGGGTACCTTCCAAGCTCCCACTTTTTAACACTGTACTGTGCCCCCTCCCCTAACTGTACCAGTGTCTAAATGGTTGTTGGCATTTATCCAGAGCTCCTTCTGTGACAGTGCTTTCACCACACCTTCTCTGTGTTACTGGCCAACAACCTCATCATTATAGGACGGTGAGATTTGGGGGCACTCCTTTAGTGGGAGGCAGAGTCAGGATTTGAAACCAAGTCTGTCTTACTCCCACCCCCCCCACCCCCGCCCCCGCCACCGTGTTCTTTATCTCTAAGCCTTCCTTAAAAGCTCTACAAGGTAGGTGGTGGTATCTTCAGTTGATGGTTGACAAGACTGAGGCTCAGAGAAAAGTGACGGTGCTCGGGGCCTCACAGGCCAGTAGCTGGATGACGCAGGATTCAGACTTGAGGTGCTTGACCTCACCGCACTGTACTGCCGTGGCCGTGTGCAGAACGATGATATTGCTTTTCTGTGCATGATGATGCTTTCTTGGCTCCCTCATTTCATAGTGAGATGAGTTTGTTCAGTCCCATTTCAGGGAGGAAACTAAGGCAAGGGGCCTTGTCCCACAGTAAATGGCTTAGAATCTGTGTTCTAGCTTTTAGCCCACTGTTCTCCATGTTGCCTGCCTTCCCTGAGGCTGGATTCATTGCTGGAACTGTTCTCAGAGTTTAGTTTCATTTGTTACATCAGCACATACTGATGAATGCTTTATACGTGCTAGGACCTGTGGGTACTGCAGAGAAGGGAACTGGGTCCCCTCCCTCAGTGGCCTGTTGGTGTCATTCTGCCATCTGAGTCAGGCCTCCTGCATCATACGTCCATCCCCTCAGCTCCCAGACACACCCGGCAAGGTTCATTGTAGTATGTTTTGATGACTTTCTACACACCCATGGTTAAAACTCTGCACTCAGGTTTGAAACGTACCTTGATTCCTTGCTGGTGGCGTAACTCCAGGCAAATCAGCTTTAAATTCTCATCCATAAATCTAAGAGAATAGTATCAGCCTACCAGAGTAGGCAAGGCTCAAACGAGAAAGTGAAATGCAAAAGTGTTTTTTAGTAATAATGACAGATGCCGGGTGTTGAGTGGTTGCTCTGTGCCAGGCGCTATGTTTATGCTCCTGACACAATCATCCTGTTTGGTACTCGCAACTGCTCTGGTGTGAAGATGGAGAGTCCAGCACTTTAAGAGGCTCTGTAACGTGTCCACAGTAACACCCCTTGTAAGAGGCAGAGTGGGTCTTGCACTCAGCTGTATCTGGTGCCAAAGCCTACCCTCAAGCCACCACGTCATTGCTTCTCTGCAGGCCCAGACTGGCTTGTTTCACCCTGAGTACTTGGCAGAGGGCCTGTGGTTGGGCAAGGGCTCAGCCAGGATCTGCTCAATGAACATGAAGGGTTGTTATTATTAGATGCAGGTTAGACTACAGAAACGTCTCTGTCCTTAAGGAAGCAAACTCTTTTAGAGCAGTAGAGATAGAACCACAATACTTGGTGAATGGCTCTAGGCAAACTGTGTCAAATCTGCAGTGTAGACTCCAAAAAATGGAAAAGGACAGACTCCCTGGTGCTCTGGACCTCTGCCAAACTGGCCCGCTTCCACCATCAGCTACTCAACTCAATTGGTGACTCAGCCCAGGGGCCTCCACACTCAGCCTGCATCAGCAGTGTGCACCTTCTCCCTCGTCTGGCATTGCCAGCCCAGACCCTCTTCTGTGCCAGTAGTGGAAAGTGTCAGGAAGGGGAAAAGTCTCTAGAGGCTTGAATAATAGCTTTCTCAGCATTGTGGCTTTGTGCCATTCACACCGAGGCCTTAGTTTCCTCACCTGTAAAATGAAGGTGATGGTCACTCCTTAATGAAGATGATGGTAGTAATCTCTTTTTCACAGGCTGGCCTGGATCCCTCTTCCCCTAGACCTACTCAAGGCTGTCTTATCATCTACATCTCAAATCAAAATCACACCTCCAGAAGCCACCTATGTTTACGTCTTTACTGACTCCTCTTGTACAGCCTTAGCTCCTAGAGTGTCGGGGTTTTGTCTCATTTTTCCTTCATCCCAAGCCTCTAGCAGAGTGCCTGGCACATGGGAAGACACTCAGCAAACACTTGCTGAATGAGTCAGAGAGTGCCTCTGAGCGCCCCCCCCCCCCTCCCCGGCACAGCACCTGAATACAGTGTGCTCAGTCAGTGTTAGGCATCATTACCACCTGTTAGGTAGATGTGGACTAGGAAGGCTCTCAGTAGGTAAAAAGAATGTGGCAAAGATAGCCTTGATAAGTCAGAACAACCAGACAGAGCTGGAGGGCGGAATGTGTAGGAAGCATTTGGGAGACTGCAGAGGCAGACTGGCGGAAGAGGGTGCAGGTTGTCAGTGAAGCTGGTCGGGGAGAAGGGAATGGTGAGTGGAAGCCACTGGGCAGAAGGATAGGGAAGACTGATGGGAGAAATGGGTCCAATGGGCCCAACACCAGAGGGATGCAGCCCGGTCTCCAGTTGTCCCTGGGAGAGAGATTCCCTTGCCAGCCAGGGCTCAGCAGGCAGAGCTGCAGGGAGGAAAAAGCCAGAGGCACCTGCAACCTCTGGATCAGGTAGGCTGCCCTAGTTGTTATTTTGGGGCTCTGGGCCAGGTGCAGATTCAAAGGCTTGATTGAAGCCTTTTGGCACCTCTGGTCTCAGCAGGGTAAACATCACCTGTCTCCTGCCACCTGTGGCAACAATGCCAGGAAGGTACCCTGTCTAGGCTCTAAAGGGCCCAGCTTTCTTGGTGCCCTCATGGAACAAGAAATACCCCCCAGGAGAGGCCACTCCTTCCCTGCCCCACAGCTCCCTTTCTGAAGGGCTCAGGTGGCAATAAGGTACCTCCTGCCCAAGAGGCCCCAGTGGTTCCAGCCCATGGAAGGCAGGGGTGGGGCATTGGGAGCAGTTGACAGCTGGGCCTCGCTGGGGCTCGCTGGGGGGAGGGGTCCGCTTGGGAGCAGGTGCAGATTTCGGGGAGGGCGGGGCCTGAAGGGAAGTAGGGATCTTTGTAGGCTGCAAAATTTCCCTTCCCATCCCCCACCCCCCAGCCACAGCTGGCTTCTCCAGGAACCTGATGACCTAGTTACAATGCTTAGAAATTGTTAGCTGAGCTTGCAGTTCAGGGCTGTGCCAGTCTGTCCTCTCAGGCTTCTTAAGTCCCAAAGGTACCCCAGCATTCCCCCGTGGAGCTTGTGTGTACAGGATGGCCACCATAGCACATGTCCAGGCCTCTTGTCCAAGAGAGGAAAGAGCCAGTTAAGCTTCTTCTCTGGTGTGCCCCACCCCTCTCCATTCCAGGGGAAAGACTCCCCTGCCCCCTGTCCCCACCCCCTTCTGTCTTTCTCTAGGGGGTTGGTGGGTGGCAGATGGAGGTCAGAGGCTTCTTCCCTGGAGGTTCAGCAGAGAAGGAGCGTTCTTCTTGCCCTAGGGATCGCTTGAGCATACCTAACCATTCCCTCATTACCTTCCCATCTCAGTGTGATGCTCAGACCTGATAAAAGGGCTAAGAATCTGTTGGGGGCTCTAGAGGCCTCAGCCCTCCCAAGAGAAGCGGCTGCTCTTGGTATTCTTGGTGTTTGCCTTTCCAGTGTCTCCCTGAGAGAAATTCTATCACCGCTAGGAGCCAGGTACAAAATTTGACAAACCAATGCTGAATCCTACTTACTCTATAGTTATCCTTGGACAGATGACTCAATCTCCCTCAGCCTTAGTTTCCTCATCTTTTAAAAGGTGAAAATAATGTCGTTTTTTTTTTTTTTTTGAAAGACTCTTTTGATCACGAAAGTAACTGGTTGGATACACGGAGCACTTAGCATGGAGCCTGGCATATGTCATTGCTCAGTACGACAGCTACTATTACAGCTATTCTTAGCAGATTGCCCTTGCAGGTGATCAGGAGGCTGTGATCACTACTGGAGCTCTTCTCCAAGAGCGAACTTTTAGGCTGACAGACTTTGTGGGTATCCTTTGAACCAAGAGCTAAAGCTGGGGACTGATTGTAGCTCTTAACTTGTCCCCCACCTTCTTGGCGAGGGCCCCAAGTCATGCCGTACACAGTGGGGGGGTCTGGCCAGTGTTGGTGATGCCCATTTGGCAATGAGGCAGATTTTCTTCCATCTTTGCAGAGTGCTTCCAAGAAGGCAGGCATCTCTGCCTTACTCACTGCTTTATCCCTAGATTTTGCCACAGAACCTGGAACATAGAAGACAATCATTATTTGTTGACTGAGTGGAAAACTTAATGAGTTGAATACCCAAAAAGCCTAGGAGCATGCCTAGCACCGAGTAGGTGCCTGACATGCATTTGAATGATTAAACAAGGTGCCGTGGGCACTCAGGAGTTTTCCAGGATGGCCCCACTCCTTGTTTGTTGCATGACTGTAAGTGTGTTGCCTCATCTGCGGAGGAAAGATAACACCCAACTTGCCTCCCTCGTGGGCTTAGCTGAGAGGCCCAAGGAGATGATAGATGAAAAAGCACTTTGAGGACTATAAATGTTTGGTCTTGTTGCTGCTCCTTGACAGAGGTCAAGACCATAACTGTGTCATTCTTTCATTCAACCAACAAGCACTTTTTGACTGGAAACAATATCCTAGCCCTCTCACTTACCTAGCTTCATGAATTTAGACAAGTTACTTTACTTCTCTAAGCCCTTGGACATCTATAAAATGGAAATTATACTCGTTTCAGTTGGGAGGAAGACTAAGTGAGGTGCTCTGAGCTTATTGAGGGTGGAAACTGTGTCTTGTTTACTGTCATCAGTTACTTCTGGACCCAGCATGTGGTGGCTGAGTGTTTAGTGTCCGAGGTAATGAACATTCAAAATGATGAACAGTGTATGTCAGGTACCCCCCAGCAGAGAGCCCGGTGGGGAGTGGAAGCGCCCCAAATGCTGGGTCTTGCTTTTTCCTCTCTTTTTCCTGTGAAGTTTGGCTATTCATTGATTCAGCCATTGGTTGCCCTCTGCAGTCTAATTACAGCAAGGCCAGACCTCTGAGTATAACTCAAATGGGAAGTAGAAATGACTAGTTAACTCCTCACCCCAGGATGGCCTCACCAACCTCAGCCAGACTGCTGAGTGGGAGCTCTGACTGGTCAGGATCAGTGCTACTTAAATGTAAAACTGGGAGGCCCAGCGGGCCTCACCCCATGCTCACCTCTGATTCAGAGCAAGAACAACCACCCCTTGTTCTACCCACTCCCTGTCTGCTACTCAGTGAGAAAAATTTCCCACATTCATATGGAACCCTAGGGGTTACTGTATCAAGGAAGTCCCCAGGGAGTCAGTCAGAAATGGCCCTTTGGGGGAGGGTCCCCTGGGACTGGGTCCAGCAACAGGTGCAGGCCTGAGGCCCCAGGCTGGTGGCTGAGTGATGAAACTGAGAGATGTGTAGGGTCAGACAAGAAGTCAACCCAGAGGAGCCTGCCTGCCTGTCCATGCAGGTGTCTGGGCACCTGGGAGCCTTTCTGGGTCTGATTTAGTGGTAGAAGGTAGGGTTCCAAATTAGGACCCCAAGCTTCAGTGAGTTGAAACACACACACACACACACCTCCAGGACTCCAGAGCATAGCCTGCAGTTGGCCCCAAGTCAGTTTCCTTTGAACCCTTCTCAGACCCTTTCAGGGTGAAAGAGGCACTTCCTGTAGGCTCCACAGCACCTACTACTGGAAAATCTCCAGGCACAATGGAATTATAACCATAGCTCCCTTTTGTGGGTCCTCTGCTGTGTTTGGGGCACTGTGCTGTGCTAGGGGCCTTTGAAGAGAATGCAATCATTTCATTATTGGAAGTACGGCCTCTAGAGTCTGCATCTGGGCTCCATCATGTACCTTCTCTTTGACCTTGGGCACATTCCAGCCCCTTCCTAAGCCTCAATTACCCTACCTGAAAAATGGAGATAGTAATACCTGCCTCCTAGGGTTTTTGTAAGAATGAAATGAGATCATTCATGTTAAACTTAGCATAGATGTTATAGTGATTTTAGTAATAGCTAACATTTATAGAGCATTTACCCTTAAGTGTTTCGTATGTGTTAATTGAATTCTCAAAACAATGCCATTGAGGCAGGTATTCTTATTATAATTCTCATTTTTCAGAGGTGAAAAATGAGGTATAGGGAAGTTAAGAAATTTGTCCAAAAATGGTGAAGTGATTTGAACCTCAGTCTGGCTCCAGAGCCCACAGTGTTCTGCTTCTGGAAAGAGGGTCTGGTTAATGTTAGTGCTATTACTTTTGTATCCGGCATTGTAGCTGTCTGTGGTTTTGGTCTATCTGTTGTATTCTGAGCTCAGTGAAGGCAAGAAACCCATCTTAATCACCTTGCATCCCTGGAGGCCAAACTGGTACTCATAGTACTCATTAATATTTGCCTAATGGCTGTGAATCTTCCCTCTCTTCATTAATCAATCAGTAGCTCTTTATCGACCATTTCCTGTAGGCTAGATTTGAGCTAAATCCTGGGAGGAATGCAAAGTACAACTCTGCCTCTGTAGCTGGAAGATTGGGTGTGTGTGTTGGGGGAAGAGGGGCAGGGAACATTCCAGAGCACTGTGTCATTGGCAGAAACTTCCATACAGGAGGCAGAAACAATACAGGTGGCTTGGGGACATTTTCCAAGCTAGGATTCCCACCCCTCCCTGAGTGTGGGCCACTCCCTCCGTCTTCTCCTAGAATGATGGAAAAAATTAGATATTTGGAGCTAAGAATAGACCTTAATAAATCGATTCTGCCCCAACACAGCAGGCAGTTTGGTCTTTTGAAAACCGAGTTCAGATCTTGTCACATTCTTACTTAGACTCCTTCACCTACTTTGCATAAAACTCAGAGTCCATACCAAGGGCTCTAAGGCCTGCCTGATCTGGTACTGGCTGTCTCCATCCATCCTTTTTCACTCCCACCTCCCTCTCTGTACTCCAGCCACACGGCCTCCTGCTGTTCCTGGTTCCTGGCTCACTTGTCCCTGCCTGAAGTTCTTTGTGGTGCTCTGCCCCTGGTGTTTGCCTTGCTGGTTCTTTCAGTTGACTCAGCTCACAGGTCACCTCCTCTGAGAGATTCTCTTTGACCTTTGGTCTAGCATAGCTAAATACTTCTAAATCACGCTAATCTTTTACCTTCTTGTATTTTCGACACAGCACCAACCTCTATCTGAAATTTTCTTTGTTTACTTTTTTTTGGTCTTCTACTAAGAGCATAAGCCCCATGCTTATAAGGAGTTTGGTTTGTTCATCATTTTCTTTCTAGTACCTAGAACTGTTCCTTATAGATAGTAAACATTCAGTGAATGATTTTGGAATGAATGATTGAACAAATGAACAAACCCAAGATGTTTTTATTTTACACATGAGAAAACTGAGTCAGCCTAGAGAAGAGAAGCTAAGAATTGTGAGTGTTCTTTCAAATGAACTTTTGATTGCTAAGTGCCAAGCACTACACTCAGTGATTCACATGCATTCTTTTTGCCATTTAATTGTTATAATGACTTGTTTGGAGCATCTTCTTCGTACACCACTGCATCATTTAAAAGAAGACCAACTCATATTTTATTGGAGCCTCACTCTGTTTTACAAATGGTTGGAGGAAAACTTAGGAAAATTCATGTGATCAAAAGGATAAAATAACAAGGGGAGTCAAGGGAAAGGAAGGTACAGGTAAGAAGATGAGGGCCAGGACTAAGCTTAGTTCACAGAAGCAGATACCACATGAGTTCCTTTGTACTGAGCAAAGTTTTTCTTTCAGTCATTCTTTGTGATTGGTAACTGAATTATGCCCACATTCTTGAAAATTATGGTGTTTTAAAAATCCAGTCACACGTAGGATCTTGCGATTGCCCCAGACTGCATGTGATAGTTCAGGACTTGTTGGCTCCCTCACTGTCTCATAGCTGGGCTCTTCCATCTCCTTCACCAAAAGGGCAGGGAGGAGCCTGGCCCTCTCCCAGTCCTCTCTGGACCCAGCCAACTTTATTTCAAAAAGAACTTTTCCCTAGATTTATTCATGGAGATACTGCCTTCAAAACACTTCCAGTTGAATTAGCAGAGACCACATGAAAAGGGATCTTGTGAAAGCCAGCAGTAAATGCCAAATGCCAAATAAGAGAAGCACTTCACAGAAGAGGCGAATTTTGTGCTGGGACTTACCGTGGAGACAGGGGCTGGTGCTCCATCCGAGCTATGTTATGCAGGCTGGGATAGGCTCTCAAGAAGAGACCCATACAAGTGGCTGTTCATTAGGAGTATGTGTGGAAGTGTCACTGACCAGGTGATAAAGCCAGAAAGGTCAGCTGGAACCAGATTTGTGGGAACTTCGTGTGCCAGGAACAGGGTCCTAGGCCCTCCTTGGCAGTCCTGGTATCCCAGTGTTTTGAGTCATTGCCAGGCACGGATTCCCATCCTGGCCTCCTGTCAGTCCACTGATCCCCAAGTAGCAGTGCCAGTATCTGAAATGAGAACCAGGACCTCGAACTGACAGTGAGCAAAGGAATAAGAGTGGGGTCATTGTCGGTTTAGCCTTTGGCCATCCCAGGTGCCTTCACTCATCTGTTGACTCAGCATATGTTTATTAAGCACCGGCTGTGTGCCCGCCCCTCACTAAGTGCCCCTCGCTAAGTGCCTGGAGTGTTGTGATGAACTAGACCGTCAAGGACACTGCTCTCATAGAACCGCTATATTAGCTGGGGAGACGGTAGGCCCTAGAAACAAATAAGATGATTTCAGATAGAGGGTTAAATGATGTAAAGAGAATGAAACTGAGTAATGCAGTATCTAGGGAAGCAACTTAATACTGAGAGGTCAAGCGGGCCTCTCTGAGGAGGTGACTTTTGACCTGGGAGTAGATTAAGGAGAAAGAGCCAGCCTGGGAAGATTTGAAGCAGAGATTTTGCAAGCAGAAAAGCAAGGCAGATTGAACTTGGCTCCTCCAGGCTTTGGGCCCACGCGGACCTCAGCACTGACACTGGTGGGCCCAGTGTGGGCCTCACGTTAGCCATACTTCATTCCTCCCTCCCAGGGATCCAGAGGGCGCAGTGCCGATGGCCACCTACTGAGTACCTTCCTCATGTCAGGCTGTCTACCTCCATTTTCTCATTTACTCTCCCACCCAGCCTGTGTCGTGATGGGCTCTTGGCCCCTGTTTCTTTTCTATGAAAAAACTAAGGTTCAGAGAGATGAAGTTCCATGCCCAGGGTCCTGTCCCTTGGAAATGCTTCAGACCCAGATTGGTCTGGCTCTAAAGCCAGACTTCTTTCCAGTGATCCACCCTCAGGATAAGTGAAGCATTGTTCAGTCAGGATGTGCAGAAAGCTGCTGAGCAAAAGGAGAATTGGGGAGCATCTTGGAATGCAGGTCTTGAGGGGCACCTCCTGACCTCTCATCTGAGAGGACTCTTGGCTCAGCTGCAGGAGGATGCCCCCAGAGTCTGGGGTTACTGTTGGCCTCTGCCAGAGGCATGTTCAGGCTTAGCCAACTGAGTATCCCCCAGTTTCCTGCTTTTACCATCTCAGCTGCTGGTCAGGAGGTTTGGGAAGGTGACATCATCTAGCTGAATCAGCTGCTCTTCTAGACATATTAACAGGAACTGAAAGCCATTGCCCCCTTCCTTCCCCCTCTGCAAGTCTCTTCAGAGTGAGGCTGGGGTATGGGCATTCCACCTGTCCGCCAGGTGTTAGCTGGAACAGTGCTCCCCACTTTTGACCACCTGGAAGGTGCATTTTTCTGGAGAAGGTTGTCCTCGAGGCATCTCAAACTAAGAGGACGGTGCCCTTGAGGGGTAGGATTCATAGGAGGACCCCATCCTTCTCCTCCACTTTCACCGAGCCCTGTGACTCTGACAAGAATTCCTGACCCTTCTGGTCTTTGCCCAGTCCAAGGCTCAGGCCCAGCACTGTAGGATGGCAAACAAGTGTTACTTATGTACTTTGACTTTGGCCATTTAGAGTCAGGTCAAGGGGATAAAAAGACAGCTTATGTTTAGAGCAGAGCATCTCTGTCACAGCGTGATCTATTGGATATCACCTCCTTGATCCAGAGACTGAAAAGGAAAAAAATAAGTAAAACACATTTTAAAAAAAAGGGAAAGGAAGAGAGAGGGAGGAAGGGAGGAATGAAGCAAGGAAAGAATCAAAAGAAAGTAATAAAGGGAATTCCTGTTGTGGCTCAGCAGTTAACAAACCCTACTAGGATCCATGAGGTTGCAGGTTCAATCCCTGGCCTCGCTCAGTAGGTTAAGGATCCGGTGGGTTTCCGGCAGCCGTGGGTGTAGGCCGGCAGCTGTAGCTCCAATTCAGCCCCTAGCCTGGGAACTTCCATGTGCCACAGGTGTGGCCCTAAAAAAAAAAAAAAAAAGTAATAAAATGACGGCTCAGTGCCAGGTGAGTAGGAAATAGACAGCTTGCTTGCTCTGTAACTTTGCCTCTCTCAGCGTCAATGTTTTCGTGTGTAAAATGGATGTCACCAGGGTATGTGGCTCCTTTGATCATTGGAATATCACATAACACATGTAAAGCCTTCGGCGGTGAACCCTGCACCCGGGGAGCACTCACTGAGTGGTAACCCTGGAGACTGGTTCTCAAAAGAAGGCCATTGAGTAGGCTGAAGAACTGGGCTTTGGTGTCTGGCTAGGCTGTGGATGGGATGCTGGCTGGAATCAGCCTCTTCGAATGGGAAGAGGACAGACTTTGGATGCTGTGGAATCTTTGACAGGTAACTTAATCTCTCAGAGACTCCGTTTTCTGCTCTGTAAAATGTGGGTACTACTAGAATCTGCTTCACAGGACTCTTGAGGGGCTTAGCGAAGTGCTATGTTGACAATGGAACCTGCTGAGGGAGTCCCCAGCATGTGCTGTTGCTGTTTCTCAGTTGGCAGAACTAGCCTGATGAGGGCCGGAGGTGAGATGCGAAAGGGCAGAGCTATTGCTCATTGCCTCGCTCACCTGGACCACTCCACAGCCACCTCCCTGCTTCTGCCCTTGCCCACCCCCGCCCTGTCTGTTAGCCAGGTAGCAACCGGTGATCCTTCTAAAGTAGAGGTCAGATCCTGTCATTCTTCAGTTTGGAGCCCTCCAGTGATTCTTCATTCATGAGAATAGAAATCAAAGTGTATACTGTTCAGGGACAGATAGAGGACAGTCCCCTAGAAATCAGTGCCCTAGCTCATTCCTCCTCAGAAGCAGCCCTGTTCCAGCTCCAGTCCCTGTGTGTGTGTGTGTGTGTGTGTGTGCATGCATGCACAAGTAGATGACACAGTGGTGATGCTATACACCCAAGACATTTCATAATAGGGAAGGACATTGACCATTGCCTTGGGGGTACTGAAGGTCATCAGGGCTGAGAAAGCTAAAGGCACTTGGGCAGCCCTTCCTCCCTTCTGAATCTGAGTCATTTCCTGGGAGATGGTCATTCATTCATTTGTTCATTAACAAATATTTATTGAGTAGCTGCCATGTGTCAGGCACTGAGCTGTATGTTGGGCATACAGTGTAAACAAACCAAAGTCCCTGTGTTCATTGTATGAACAAAGGTGGGAGCGAGAGACCAGGAAGAAGCTGGGCAGGTGATGAAGGTTTGTATGAGGGTGGAGGCGTGGCCAGAGTAGTGGGCAGTGGTCAGATCATCAATATAATTTGAAAGTTGGGCCAACTGGATCTGCTGATGATTGGCTAAGGGGTGTGTGAGTCCAGGTTTTTGGCCTGAGCAACTGAAAGGAGCTTGCTGCAGTTTAATGAGAAGGAGAAGGCCATGGCCAGTAGTAGTTTCCTGTAAGGGCTGCCTGTGTTTAAGTCTTAGTTTGTTCACCATGACTTTTGGGCAAGTGTTTAAGTATACAAAGCCTAGTTTTCCTCAAGTGTAAACCTACTCTCTAGGTCATAGGCAGTTGGGTGTTGTGAAAACTAAATGGGGATCATTTATGTCAAGGGTTTAGGAGTTCCCGTCGTTGCGCAGTGGTTAACAAATCCGACTAGGAACCATGAGGTTGCGGGTTTGGTCCCTGCCCTTGCTCAGTGGGTTAACGATCCGGCATTGCCGTGAGCTGTGGTGTAGGTTGCAGATGTGGCTTGGATCCCGCATTGCTGTGGCTCTGGTGTAGGCTGGTGGCTACAGCTCCGATTCGACCCCTAACCTGGGGACCTCCATATGCCGCGGGAGCGGCCCAAGAAATAGCAAAAAGACAAAAAAAAGGGGGGGGGGGTTAGGAGTGCCTGGCATATCATAAGGCCTCAGAAGGAGCTCTGATCACTATTATTTTGGAAGCCAGGGAATCCCATGACCAAGCAGGCATCAGCTCCCACCCCACCTCCACTACTCCCTCAAGGAGCCCACCCTCCTAGAGGCAGCTCAGACACCATCTGTCCAGCAGAGAAAAGCCAGAGGGAGACAGCTTTTGGGGGGCATTAGATAGATGAGCCCTTCCCAAGAAACCTAATCTCATTCTCAGCAGGTGCTAATCCCAGCAGCCTCCCTTGGTATCTGAGCCCAGTGCACCCAGTTCCTTCCCCACCCCCACCCTGAGTCCCAGACCCTCTTCCCCCTTCTGACCCACTCTAAGCTGCCACCATCACACTTTCTTAGCCGATGGAGGGGCTTCTAAAGGAGAGGCTCCTATCCATCTGACAGAGCCTGGACCCTCACATGTACAGGTCATCAAGGTCTTCAGGTGCCACCTGTCTGGAGCCCCCCCCCCGCCCCCCCGCCCCACTGCAGGTGCCAGTTCCTGGGCGTGGTGCTTGATCCAGGCAGATCTAGTCTGGAGCCAGCTGGAGCCAGGGACTCCCACTGTGCCCAGCTGCTGCCTGCCCTCCCACCCACAGGCAGGGAAACAGGCTTAACTCTTTGGACACCACACATGTAGCCAGTTAGTAGTTGCAGTTCTGGCTCTTGAGTATTGCACTCTTCCAATATCCCCCCCCCTTTTTTTAAGAAATGTGTCATAAATACTTTATGCATATATAAAGTTTCAAGAATAGGAAGATGCTCACCTATAAACTCATAACCCAGTTTAAGAAATCAAGTACAAATACCTTAGAGCCCCCTACACACCCCTCTCCAATTACAGCCACACCCTACCCATTGTCCTGAGATTTGTGTTTATCATTCCCTTGCCTTTTTAAAAAGAATTAGTGTTTTGTTTTTGTTGTTTTAATGGCCACACCCCTGGCATATGGCAGTTCCCCAGGCCAGAGATTGAATCCGAGCTGAAGCTGCAACCTATTCCACAGCTGCAGCAGCTGAAGCTGCAACCTATTCCACAGCTGCAGCAGCTGAAGCTGCAACCTATTCCACAGCTGCAGCAGCTGAAGCTGCAACCTATTCCACAGCTGCAGCAACCTCGGATCCTTTAACCCACTATGCTGAGATCAAACCCACACCTCTGCAGAGACCCATGCCACTGTAGTCAGATTCCTTTTTTTGTGTGTGTGTGTCTTTTTGACATTTCTTGGGCTGCTGCTGCAGCATATGGAGGTTCCCAGGCTAGGGGTCGAATCGGAGCTGTAGCCACTGGCCCACACCAGAGCCACAGCAACGCGAGATCCGAGCCGCGTCTGCAACCCATACCACAGCTCACGGCAACGACAGATCCTTAACCCACTGAGCAAGGCCAGGGATCAAACCCGCAACCTCATGGTTCCTAGTCGGATTCGTTAACCACTGAGCCACAACGGGAACTCCCAGTAGTCGGGTTCTTAACCCACTGTGCCACAGCAGGAACTCAAAAAAATTAGTTTTACTATATATGTATGTATATGTATGTACACTCTTATACATGCTTTTAAACTTCATTTAAATATCATACTGTGTGTATTCATCTGTAGTTTGCTTTTTTCATTCAACATTGTGAGATCCATCCATGTTAAGTGTATAGGTGTAATTCTGTCATTTTCACATCCCTTTGTATGATTATGTCTCAAATTGTGTATCCATTCTACTGTCAGTGGTTATTTGGGTTCCCTTGTTTTTGCTATTTCAAACAATGCGGTCTTGAACATTTTGTGTTTCCTTTGCATGCACATGTTCAAGATTCTCTCCTGGGCAGTGTGGTTCTGAGACTTTAGTGCCCATCGGAATCACTTGGAGGGCTTGTTAAACCAGATTGCTCCACAGTGTTTGATTCTGTGTGTCTGGATTGGGCCCTGAGAATTTGCATTTCTAACAAGTTCCCAGGTGATTATTGCTCCAGGTCTTGGGACCACACTTTGAGAAACATTGCCATGGGGTATATACTAAGGAGTGGAATTATTTGGTGGAAGGTATCGCCCAAATGTTTCCCTGCGTGCTTGTGAGAATTTATGCTACAGACAGCAGCATGTGAGTTTCCATTGCTTTACAGCTTAATACTTGATACTTGATAGGGTCAGACTTTAAAATTTTTAAATAGCTGGTGAGTGTGAGATGGTGTCTTGTGGTTTTAATTTGCATTTCTCAGATTACAGGTGGAGTTGAGAATCTTTCCGTATATCTGCTGGCCATTCATGTTTCCTCTTTTGTGAAATACCTGTACAAGTCTTTGCTCTGTTTTTCTTTTTGCTTTTTGGGGCCACACTTGTGGCATATGGAGGTTCCCAGGCTAGGGGTCTAATCGGAGCTGTAGCTGCTTGCCTATGCCACAGCCATAGCAACATCAGATCCAAGCCGTGTCTGTGACCTACGCCACAGCTTATGGCAACACTAGATCCTAACCCACTGAGAAAGGCCAGGAATCGAACCTGCAAAAATGACGGGAACTCCTGCTCTGTTTTCTTTTGATTTGCCTTTTCCTACAGATTTGTAGGATTTTTGTGGTTGTTGTTGTTATACCCAAGGCCTGCAAAAGTTCCTGGGCCAGGAATCAAATCTGAGCCACACCCGTGACTTATGCCACAGCTGCAGCAATGCTGGATCCTTAACCCACTGTGCCACAGCAGAAACTCTTCACCTTAATATTTTTGTTAATGGAATACCTTTATTTCAACAGATTTTAATGCCTGCAAATCTGAATTATTTATCACAAGTTGTACCTAGAGCTTATTATATACACTGCATTAATATTTCATATTGAACAAAGGTGCCCTCTTTAGGAAAGAGTTTTGATCACATTTAAAACCTTCCAAGACTTTTGTTGGATTTTTCAGGTTTTAGATATGATAATGGTATTGGGGTTATGGCTTGCTTTTTTTTTTTTTTTTTCTTTTAGAAATACATACTATGTCCCTAGAATAATACAGGGGTGAGGGAGAGTGGAAACACTTGAAGTCAAATTGGTATTGAGTTGATAGTTCTTGAAGCTGAGTGATGTGGTTCATTTTATCATTCTGTCTACTTTTGTACATGTTTAAATATTTTCATAATAAAAGCTTAAAATATCCGAGGACTATTTCCAGGGTTACTTATGAGGTAAAGCATCTTTTTTTTTAAATATTTTATTGGCCATATGTATTTCTTCCAGACCCAGCTGAGTCTCCATCTACTTCCAGGAGTCCCCAGCAGAGTGTTCTTAGCACACAGGCAGAAAACAGGAGGAGAAAGCATGGTAGCGGGCTTGGGAGAGGAAAGGTAGAAGAAGGGGTGTTCTCAGGCGTACTTACCAGTCCTTCCCCTAGAGCCTAACGCCCCTACTTACTCCCTCCAGGGCTAGGTTCCCTCCTTTCCCTTTTTTCTTCCAAGACTATCAGTGATACTTGTTACTTTCAACCAGAACCTTCTTTCCAAATTATTCTATCTGGACAGACTTAACCCAGAGGATAGATGTCTTATCCTAGACCCTAGAGCCAAAAGGTCAGAGATGGTGGCAATCCTAGTGCAGTTGGTCACAAGGTAGCGTTGTTATTTTGGTGTCACAGGACGCAAATACCAGAGTTGTCATTTTTTTCTCATGGTGTGATAACTGGCCAAAGGGTCTGTCTCTGGGTTGGTCCCACCTGCCTCTCATGGGAAAGTTAATTTCTCTTTCTCTTTCACCCCCCCCCCCCGCGCCATTTAACCTATTAATTTTTTTGGAACATATCATACATTCATAAGGTTATTTTAAAAGGAATAAATGTCTTCCTCCCACTTTTCTCCAAGCCACCCAGTCCCCTTTCTGGGAGAATGGATTCTCTTGACATAAGCAAACACATATATTTCCCCTGGTTTTTACACAGTTGGTTGTGTGCTATACACTATTTGGTGCCTTGATTTTCTAACTTAACAGTGTCTCCTAGAGATCCTTCTCTATCAGTCCATCATTCTTTTCAGTAGTTACATAGTATTCCATACATGGTACTGTCCTCTATTCAACCAGTTCCCAGTGGTAGACTTTTTTTTTTTGCATTCTTTTACCATTAGAATACTCAACAAACAGCCCCATATATCTGTCATTTGGCCCTTGTGTGACTACAGGGTACCCGTGGAGGATAAATCCCTAGACGTGGAATTTCGGGGTCAAGGGTGGGTGCACTTGTGATTTGATAGGTATCACTACCCTGGGCAGGCAGCAGCAGTGCCAATTTACAGTAGCATCTTTTCTCTCCACACCCCTTGGACTGACAGGGCTGGGTTTAATTTAGGACAGTTTATGAAGTGCTTTTTACTGCTGGGCTCTGGATACAAAGATAATACTTTCATGTATCAAGTGAAATTGTTACTGTGTGCCAAATACAGGCACATTATCTGGTCATACAGCTATCCAACAAGGAAGGTTTTTGGATGAGAAAACTAAAGCTCAGGTTAAATAGTGTGCTGTGGTCACTAACCCAAGCTAGTAAGTGGCAGAGCTGGGATTTAAACCCAGGTTGGAGTCTTCTAACACCTGTGCTCTTAAAAGAACACTCTCGACTGCCTCTTGGGAGGAATAACGTATGGTCTTAGAGTCTAACACAGATGAAGAATTAGACTCAGAGAGAGTAGCTGGCCAGAAGAACACACAGCCAGGAAGCTATGGAGTCCCCAGGGCGGACCTCCATATGTCTGATTTGAGGCCTCTGGTCTACACTGAGGTGCCTGATTTGAGGCCTCTGGTCTACACTGAGCTGCCTCCCCTCCTTTCATAGAGTTTCCAAATCTAATCAGGATCTGTCAAGAGAGCTTTCGCTGTCTGGAGCTCCAGCTGCTATAGAGAGGTCATCCATCCTCCTGGTTCTTGGTGTGTGATCTATTGGCCATCAGGGGCCCCTAGATTTAACCCATCTATGGTTAAATAGATGGTGAAACATGTTGCCATTTATTTGAATACTTATTGTGTGCAAGGTGCTGTAAGGTCTCTGTGTTTGTTGTTGTTGTTTGTTTGTTTTAGCCATGCCTGCAGCATTCTGTGTTGTATTTTTAACCCTCATAATAATCCTGCTTAGGAAACATATTCTTGTCCCCACTGTCCAGATTAACTGAGAGTAAGGTTTAAACTGAGGGACAGGTTAAATAATGGTCCCAAGGGCAAATGCTAATAAGGACAGAATCCAAATACAATCTGTTAGGCGCAGACACCCTACTTACTCACTCTGGTGTCCATGGATTTCCTTAGGCTCTCTCTGCCTCTTCCACTTTTCCGTATTGTCTGGTGCCCTCTAGATGGTGAATCTTGCTTCTCCACCTCACACAGACTGCTTTAGGGAGAAGGCCTATAGCTTCCATTTACTTTATATCCCCGCCCCTATCCCTGCTGTTCAGCTCAGAGTAGCAAAGAGTGGACTGCAGTGTGACGCCTAAGGATTGATGGCCCACACTGATACTGCCTCAGAAAGGACCCATCTCCCAGTCATATAACAGGTGCTCTCTTTGAAGATTTGTCATGTGCTGACTACTCCCAAGGGAGAGAGGAGGTGTGTAGAGTACAGGCCTCGCTCTCAATAACTTAGGTCACGAGATTGCAAGTACCAAGGCGATGAAACAACTGCAAGGGTTAGAGGAGCTGAGATGAGAGAGGAAGCATAACATAGCTAGAATAGTAGCAAACATTTATCGAGCACTATGTGGTAGGTCTTATGCCCACTTTATAAACAAGGACCTGAGAGAGACTCAGAATTTAAATGGTTAGCCCAGGAGTTCCCATCATGGCTCAGTGGTTAACGAATCCAACTAGGAACCATGAGGTTTCAGGTTTGAGCCCTGGCCTTGCTCAGTGGGTTAAGGATCTGGCGTTGCTGTGGGCTGTGGTGTAGGTCACAGACACGGCTCAGATCTGGCGTTGCTGTGGCTCTGGCATAGGCCGGCGGCTGCAGCTCCAATTAGACCCCTAGCCTGGGAACCTCCATGTGCCATGGGTGCTGCCCCAGAAAAGACAAAAAAGATAAATGGTCAGCCCAGAGTGCACAACAGTTGTTGGATTTAGGACTCTGAACCCCTCTACAGCCTCTCAGGGAGAGCACTGTGGGCTCTGTACTGAGTGGCCTGGAGACGCCCATGTAAAGGGAGTCTGGAAGAATAGAGCAGATGCGGACAAGAAGAGAGAGTCCGAGATGTTTAGGACAGAAGACTGAAAACTGTACTACCCCTCAGATAGCACAGCTTGCACCTTCCACTCTCCTTTCTTCTGTGGGGAACCCAGGTCACAAAGTAACAGCACAGGAGCATTGACTAAAGTTTGTCCAGTGCTGCTTCATGTCTATACATTATCTCATTGAGCCTCTGGCTCTGCCAGGAGGTGTAGAGGAGGTCTTCCTGTTACCACAGAGGGAACTGAGATCTTCTGACTCCAAACCCCAAGTCCTTTCCACCATCCAGGCTACCTCCACATTTCCATGGTGCTCTGCGATCAGACAGGCCCCTTCCTCCATTGTGTGTCTCTAGGATCTTGGTTTGCAGGTGAAGAGCACGCCCTTTGGGAGGCAGGCGTATGCTAAGGGGTGAGTGACATAAGGGAGGTGTAATAACGCCACAGTCCCCATAGTGCTTTTTTTCAACACACAAGTCTTTGGCTTACATATGAAGACAGTGAGGTACCTCCAGAAGCAAAGTGGCTTGCCCAAGACTGCAGAGTGAGTTAATGAACAGCAACACTGGGATTAGAACTCTGGTCTCTTGTGTCCTAAGAGAGTTTATCTTTTCCTTACACAATACTGCTCCCTTGTGGGGGTGCGGGGGTGCCGGAGGAAGGGCCTAAGGACAGGATCCTAGTGCCTTGGAGCTGGAGAGAGGCCCTTAAAGATCCTCTGGTCCATCCTCCATCCTTGACAAGTGAGAAGAGTGAGGCCAAGGTGCTTAACTGACAGGTCCAGAGCCAGACGTGTCTCTGCCACCACAGAGCAGGAGTAAACCCAGTGTCCTTTTTACGCTACCTTGCAAAACTTCCAGATTGCCTTTTTTCTATGCAAGTCTAAAGCATCTTTCCATATACCAGCAGTTTACAATTACAACGGCTAAAGGTTTCTGGAGTTTTTTTCCCAGTAAAATCTCATTCTCATTTTCTCTCCCTGTCTCAATTCTTAGTAAGGATGGTATACTGGAAGGGGTGGGAGGAAGCTTCATGGGAAGACTTTGGTAGAAAAAAAGGTAAAAATTTGATAGCCTCTGAAATCTAGGGAGGTCCTCAAAGTGAGGAAATAATTTAGAGGCCAGTCCCCTAGCCTGTCCCAGCCAGCTCCCCCCTTGTCCTGCCCTACTCACAGTAGGCCCAGCTTTCCCCTGACAGCTGCATCTGGTGAACACCAACGGAAATCCCTGGTATTTTTCTTTGTATGCGGCCAACCATGGAGATGTGGGTCAGGCATTGCTGGCCTGGCAGTTATAACAGCTCTAGCTTTACCCTTGCACCTGCAGCCATGTTTGCTACACCCTGTGGGGCTGGGAAAAGGGTGTTCCCCTCCAAATGGGGATCAAATCCTCCAGGGTCCATGTAGGCCAAGCTAGCTGGGACTTAGGAGAGTGCCGGCAGAGAACATCTGGAATGTGGGGTCAAGGAGGTTGGCTCTGTCTTGTTCTTCCTTAATGTCTGATGCTGTGTGGCTAGTAACAGGGTTGGCAGTGGCTCTGCTCAGCCAACTCAGCCTAGCGACTTCATCACTGACAGAGCAGACCGGGAAGGTCCTACCTTCCCCCTGGGCTCAGATGGGCCCCAGGCCTGCACCTGAACTCTCACGCCTGTCTGGTGTTTACGGGATTGAAACTGCCACCCTTTGGGACCTAGCCTGTTTTCATTTCTGCTCTCAGCTGTCTGGTCTCCACGGACCTCACCTACAGGTTTGTGCGTGCCTGTCCCCCACGATGCAGCCCCACGAGGCTCCTCTAGCCTGGCACACTCTTCTTTGGCCTTTGTTCTCTTCAGCAGAGCTGCCAGTTCTGTGCCTGGCCAAGGGAAAGGCTTTCTTGGCGCCTCAGACAGGCTCTGTTGGTCCAACCTTGCTGTACCTGTCCCAAGATTCGGTCTCTTTGTCTGCACTCTGAGGGGGCAGGGTGGTGGTTCCAAGACTGGGAGGGGCCACTTGTGTGGCTGCTCTGGACTGGCCTCTAATTGACTGGCTGATTTTGGCCTGAGCTTTCTCCTGCCCTAGGTCACATGTATCTCCTTTGTAAAGATGTGGGACCAAGAGCAGTCCATGTCCCATTGGTCTTCGAGGTAACTTATAGGTGACATACAAATAAACACTTTTAAATTTTAGTAACCAATGTTTTTATTTTACATTGATTTCCATCTCTGGCAAATGATACTGGTTTTCTTTTTATAGTAATAATAATATTAGTTGCTTTTTCATTCCATTAATTCATTTAGCAATTACTTACTGAGCGACTGTTCTCTGCCGGGCACCATTCTAGCTACTGGCGATATTTGCCTGCATGAAGCTTACATTCTCTAAGACAGCGAATGATGAGGATGAAGGGTGGATAGGTAACTTTGGGGGTTTATTTTAATCAAGAGTAATTGGGAAAGGCTTATCTGAGGAGGGGTCATGGGTGAGCAGAGATTGCATGACCTGAGAGAGAAAACCGTGTAACACTCTGTAGTAAGAACTTTCCAGACAGAGGGAACAAGTACAGGGGCCCCAGGGTGAGAAGGATGTGCTTGGCGTGTTTGAGGAAGGGCGGAGATGAGTGTGGCTAGAATAGAATGAGCAGAGGGGAAAATGGTCCAAGATGAAGAACATGTCTCAGCCATGGTGAGACACTATAGCTCCTCTGGGTGAGATGGGAATGCAGTGGATGGAGTGTTTTGACTGGACAGAATCTGTCTGCTTTTAGAAGGACCCTTCTGGTTTTTTTGTAGTGAGAGACCAGAGAGGGAGGTAAGAAGCTGGGAGGTTGTTATAACAATACAGGCAGAAAATGATGTTGGCTTGGATGGTCGGGGTGATGAGATGTGGTGAGATTCTGGATAAATTTTGGATATTGATCCAGAGGAACATGCTGACAGATTGGAGCTAGAGAGGACTGAAGGATTACTCCAGGGCGTTCCAGGCTTCCATAGCTGGAGGGATGAAGCTACTACCATTCACTCAAAGGGGGAAAGATGGAGAAAGAACAGGGTAGGGGGTGGGTTTAGAATTTTCAATATATTTATGTTTTTAAGAAATGGGTCACTTGATAGGGAAATGTTGATAATAATGACCAGTGAGGTCAAACCAGTGGTGGCTGAAATTGTGGATAGAGTGCATCAGATGTATCTGTGCTTCTTCCAGCTCTAAAAGTCTGCTTTAGTGATTTGAGACCTCAGAGTCTCCCATTCACGAAGAAGGGGAACTTGACTCAGCCTAGAGTGTAAGGGATGCAGAAGGAATGACAAGAGAGGAGTCCCTTGGGGCAGGCTTACCTCTAGGTAATTTGGAAGGATTTGGAAAGTTCTTGAATGCATCCTGGCCTCGTGGCATTGGCTTACTCACTCATTCACTAAGCACTTTCTGCCTGGCAGGCCTGGACACATATGGTGCAGCTCTAATGCCCCTTGCCTCCCAGTAGAAATTGAGCTGTCCTCTTGCCCACCATGGGCCTGGCTGCTCCTCTGTGATCCTGCACATGCCTGGAGGTCAGGTGAGCAAATGGCTTTGCCCGCATGACAGCAGAAATGGTTTTGTCTCTTTCTTCATCCCAACAGTGTTCCCGTAGTTATCAACCTGGAAAAAAATCCTCAAAGGCCTCTTCTCCTGCCTTTTGTAGATGAGAAATAGGGTCAGAGAAGCAAACAACTCCCACAGTCCACATCCAATCCATTAGCAAATCCCTTCAGCTCTACTTTTAAAAATAAAATCTGAATCTGACTCCTCTCCAGCCTGCTGGGCACCATCGTGGCTAAGCCACCCTCATATTTCTCCTGGATGGCTGCGTCAGCTTCTTACCACCTCTCACTTCCACCCTTACCCCAGAGGTCTTCACCCAGCAGCCAGGACTCAATTAAAATCAAAGTCAGATCATGTCCCTCCCCTGCTCAAAACCCCAAGGTGCTCCCATGTCTTTAAATGGCCTTCAAGGCCCTGCACAGCCTGGCCCTTGGCCACTGCCAGAGCCCATCATTCTCCCCTGACTCACTCAGCTTCAGCCACACTGGCATCTTTCCTGTTCCTGGAGTACCCCGAGTTGTACCTGCTCCAGGGCCTGGCGCTTATTCCCTCTGCCTTTCCTCAGACCCTTGCAGTGCCTGTTCCTTCCCTTCATTCAGGGTTCTCTCTGATCAGATGTCACCTCCTGAAGGAGCTTTCCCTGACCACGGGTTCTAATTCTGCCCTCTTCCATATTTCTCTCTAACCCCTTTCTCCCATTTAGTTTCCTTTTTAGCACTTATCACCATCTGACACATTTGTTTGTTGCCTATCTCTTCCTGTTGAATGATAAACTCATGCAGGTAGGACTTTTTGTCTAACTTAATCACTGCTTTATTCCCTAGCACTTAACATGATGCCTGGCATTTAGTGGGCTCTTAATAAAGATTTATGGAACAAATGAGTGTCCAGCACTAAGCAGAGAGTCCTCCTACAACCTCACAAGTCAGCCCACAAAAGGGTCATGGTCTGTCTTAGAAAAGTCAGCTGACCGCTCCGCCAAAGCTACTTGGCATCACTTTTGTTTCCAAGATAATGACCAGTTGGAGGGAGGAACTCTTCTGCAAGGACTGGCCTTGCAGAGGCTGGGTTTGGGGGGCAGAGGGGAGGCACAGAGCCGCCATCCGCATACCCCTCTCCTTCCTACCCCTGAGGCACCCAAGGAGCCAAGGGACATGCCTCAGCCTTGTCCTCAAAGTCCTCTCTGATCCAGGGCCCAAGATCCTCAGTAAGTAGTGGGCAGTGGGTGGGTGAAAGGGGAAGGAAGGAAGAGCTTAGTCACGTCCTTCTGCATCTGTCCTGTTGCGCTGGCAGAGTGAACGTGCTGTGGAGTCAGACACCCTCACTCGGTAACCAGAGATCTCAGGCAGAGTCTCCTCCCCTCTCGGAGTCTTCATTTCCTTGTTGGTAAAGTAGGGACAACACCTACTTGCAAGATGTTGAGAATTCAAGCAGGGACTAAATCAGTATGAGCTGGGGTTTTTTGTTTGTTTGCAGCTATAAATAATAAGAATACAACATGGGAAGGACAGTGGGGCCATTCATTTTTAGCTATAGAAAAATAATAACGGTTCGCGTGTATTGTGCACTCTCTATGGACCATTTCGCTCTTGCTGCTAAGCCTGTGGTATAAGGACAGCGTTCTCACTTTATAGACAGGCCTCTGGGCTTGGTGAGATAAAGGGTCTTGTCCCAGGTCCCACAAGTAGGCAGTCGCAGAGCTGGGTCAGAGTCCGCACTGGCAGACTCCAGGGATCAGGAGGCCTTGTGGGGGAGTCCTTCACCTCCTAGGGTCTTTTTTAGGGTGGGGGTTGAACTAGACATTGCTGTGAACCACAGGTCATGCCACCTCGGGTGGGATGGTGCGTCGCTTCTCAGCCTCCTGCTGGTGAGGGCGGTGGTCGTCTTCTGCAGTTTATTGGTGCTGTGGACGCTGACTGTGAACAGCCCCTCCCTCGGAGTCATCGGCCGCAGACTCAGGCTCTCCCGACACCCTCTCAGCATCTTGCTGTTCTACACCTTGAGAGGGCCAGTGGATTCGGGTGGAGATAAAACACGGGGAAGACTGGAAGGAACTAGAATGTAGGAAATGCAGCATGAGGAAGCCTTCAGCTCTTGAGATTTTGGTTACAAGGGTGTGTGTGTGTGTGTGCGCGCGCGCGCACATTCATATGAGGGAGGTGGGGGTTGCAGCGATTTCTTCCCATCCCCAAATCCTCCAGAGCTGTTGCCTTCTGCTGTGGAATTCCAAACATTTCCGATCAGATAAAGGTGGCTGAAAATACCCGGGACTTGTCTGGACTAGTTGGAGGCAGTGCTGGGGTGAGGGGTTGAGGCCACTAGGACAGAGCCCTGCAGGTCTGACCCTCTGAGGAGCTAGCCCTGGTCACAGACAAGCCCCATGCCCTTTTCTTTTGGAATCTGCTGGTTTGAGGGCAAGGCTCAGCAGGCTTTGCAGTGGAGGCAACAAGTTCTTCTACTCAAGAATGCTGCCTCTTGCCTTCCACACTAAATTACAGATCTTTTGGATCCCCTGAGAGAACGCAGGTAGTCACTCATCTGCCCGCATGTGAGTTTTTTGGTTTGTTTTTTTTTTTGTCTTTTTGCCTTTCCTTAAACCGCTCCCGAGGCATATGGAGGTTCCCACGCTAGGGGTCGAATCGGAGCTGTAGCCACCAGCCTACACCAGAGCCACAGCAGTGCGGGATCCGAGCAGCATCTGCAGCCTACACCACAGCTCACCGCAACACTGGATCCTTAACCCACTGAGCAAGGCCAGGGATGGAACCTCCAACCTCATGGTTCCTAGTCGGATTCGTTAACCACTGCGCCACAACGGGAACTCCCCGCATGTGAGTTATTTTCATCCTCCTCACATTGTAGCACTAGTAAGAGCCCTTTGAGATGATCTTCATTTTACAGATGAGGAAAGTCCCAGACTTCCCCAGCATGCTAGACAGCAGGATGGACTCACCCCAAGCAAGCCAGTGACAGAGCTGGGACACGAAATCCTGCTGATGCTCAGTTCATTGCCCTTCTCGTCACAGCAGGCAGCATTGATCAGCACCAGTCCAGGAGTGGGGGCAGCTTTGGATGGGAAGGAGGAGGGAGTGGCTGCCTTGGACCATGGAGTGCTTGGAGGCATAGACTCCAGAAGGAGACAGAGTTTTAAGGTTGGCAGAGTTGGCTCCAGAGACCAAGGTCCTGATCCTTGTATGTTCCTACCATGGTCTGTCTGGCCTGTAGCCTCAACACAATGCAAAAGATGCCTTTTCCAGAACTTTCTCATGAGCCTAGGAGAGCTTGATGTCCTGGGAAGTCCTTGCTACCCTGCCTAATCACCTAGTGTCTTAGGGTTTCCTCCTAGTTTTGCCAGGCAGTGAGGATGGGGATGAAGAGAGAAGAAATTGGCCACTTCCCTTCCCACCAGCCAGTCATACTCATCAGCACCTTCTCTGGGCCCAGCCCTCCGCTAGGCCTGGGGGACAGAGCTCATGGTCAAAAATGAGCAGCTCAGAGTACACATTGTGCCTCAGCGGGTTACCAACCCAACTAGTATCCATGAGGATATGGGTTTGAACCCTGGCCTTGCTCAGTGGGTTAAGGATCTGGCACAGCTGCAAGCTGTAGCATAGGTCACAGGTGCAGCTCGGATCCCACGTTGCTGTGGCCATGGCATAGGCCTCAGCTGTAGCTCCAATTTGACCCCTAGCCTGGGAACTTCCATATGCTGTATGTGTGGCCCAAAAAAAGAGAGAGAGAAAAAAAATGAGCAGCCCAGAAAACTGGTGAGAGAGCTAAAGGAGACTTGGGGAAGGGGGTAGAGCAGGCAGCCTCCTTGAAGAAGTGGCCTGTTAAAGATTAAGACCTAAGAGGTAAGTAGGAGAGAGCTTGGCAGAGGGACCAACATGAGCAAAGGTCCTGTGGCTGAATAGAACATAGCATGTGAGGAACAAGCAGCCTGGCCCTAGACAAAGCCGAGGAAACCCTGCAGTGCCTTGCAAACCAAGGAGAAGGCCCTTAAGACTCAAGCTAAGCCTTAGTCTAATCGTAAGAACAGTAGTAATAGATGGCATT
Organism: Phacochoerus africanus; assembly: GCF_016906955.1. NCBI lineage: Eukaryota > Metazoa > Chordata > Mammalia > Artiodactyla > Suidae > Phacochoerus > Phacochoerus africanus. The sequence goes on from NC_062546.1 coordinate 27,852,151, forward strand.
TACTTAAAGTCTGGTATGTGTCAAATACCGTTCTAAGAGCTTTACACATATTACTATTGAATTTTCACAATGTTCTTGTGAAATAAGTACATTTTAATCCCCACTTTATAGATGAGGTCCAAAGCTAAACATCTTAGTCTAATTGCAAGACTTATTGGGTTTCTACCTACTTTTTGCTCTGGCAGCCCAGCTTGGTGAAGAAATACAAGTTAATTTGTCACCAGCCTTGGCCTTATCCAGATAGCACCACCATTTTACAAATGAGGAAGCTGATACTCAGAGAGCAGCAGGACCTGGTCCAGGGCCTCAAGTAAGCCTGGTAAAGCTTCCTCTGCAGCTCATGTTGCCTTCTTGGGCAGCCCTTGGGACAGGGTTGGGGGACAGGCACTAGAGGAGAGAGAGAGAGGACTGAGGTAGAGAGAAAGAGGCAGAAGTTTTCCAGTAAAACGGATCAAAGGGAGAGGTTTTCCCAAAGAGCCGTCCAAAGCTGAAATGCTCCATACAGAGGGAGCCCTTCTCACTCGTGTGTGAGCAGAGATGACTCCGTGGGTACAGCCCACCTGGAGTGAAACAGACCCACTGTGTGATCTGGATGTTCCACCTTCCTTCTTGTTTTGTTTTGTTTTGGTTTTTGCCTTTCAGTTTTATTGACATATATTTAATATACAATACTGTGTTTAAGATTTATAGCATAATAATTTGACTTACAATATGTCATGAAGTGATTACCATAGTAAGCTCATCGAACATCCATCATCTCATATAGGTACAAAATTAAATAGAAAAAAACTTTTTTTCTTATGATGAGAACCCTTAGGATTTACTCTCTTAACAACTTCTGTGTATAACCCACAGCAGTGTTAATTATACTTATCACGTTATACATTACATCCCTAGTACTCATTTATCTTTTAGCTGGGAGTTTGTACCTTTTGACCACCTTCCTTCCCCCTCCCCTCACCTCCCTCACCCCTGGCCTCTGGAAACCACAAATCTGATCTCTTTTTTTATGAGTCTTGTTTGTTTGTTTTTGAGGTATAATTGACCTACAACACTGTTACTTCCTGTTATACAATGTAGTGATTTCATATTTCTGTACATTTCAAACTGGTCACAATAAATCTAGTTAAGATATGTCACCATACAAAGATATTACAGTTATTGACTATATTCCCCCACACTGTACATTTTATACCCTACTCATTTATTTTGCAACTGTAAGTTTGTATCTCTTAATCAAATCTCCCTCACCTATGTCTTTCCTCCTCCTCCCCCTCCAGCCCACCCTCGTCAAACACTCGTTTGTTCTCTGTATCTGTAACTCTGTTTATGTTTTATGTTTGTTCATTTGTTTTGTTTTAGATTCCACAAATAAGTAAAATCATACAGTATTTGACTTTCTCTGACTCATTTCACTAAGCCTATATGCTGTCCATGTTGTCCCAAATGGCAAGATTTCATTCTTTTTTATGGCTGATATTCCTCTGTGTGTGTGTGTGTGTGTGTGTGTGTGTGTGTGTGTGTGTGTGTGTGCGCGCGCGCGCGCATGCATGAACGTGCCACATCTCCTTTATCCATTCATCTGTTGATGGACACTTAGGTTGCTTCCTTATCTTGGCTATTGTATATAATGCCACAGTGGCCATAGGGGTGCTTGTATCTTTTCAAAGTAGTGTTTTCGTTTTCTTCAGATAAATACCCAGGGAGTGGTAACTCTATTTTTAATTTTTTGAGGAACTGCCCTACTGTTTTCCACAATGGCCGTACCAATTTGCAGTCCCACCAACAGTGCAGAACAGGGTTCCCTTTTCTCCACATCTTCACCAGCACTTGTTATTTGCTGTCTTTTTGACAGCCATTCTGACAGGTGTGAGGTGATATTGTGGAGCATCTTTTCATGTAACTGTTGATCTTCCTTGAGAAAATGTCTATTCAGATCTTCAGCCCATTTTTTAGTCAGGTTGTTTGTTTTTTTGATGTTGAGTTATATGAGTTCTTTGTATATTTTAAATATTAACTGCTTACCGGATATATCATTTGCAGATGTCTTCTCCCATTCAGTAGGCGGCTTTTCATTTTGGGTTTTTTGTTTTTTTTTTGTTTTTTTTTTTTTTGTCTTTTTGCTATTTCTTGGGCCGCTCCCGTGGCATATGGAGGTTCCCAGGCTAGGGGTCCAATCGGAGCTGTAGCCACCAGCCTATGCCAGAGCCACAGCAACGCAGGATCCGAGCCGCGTCTGCAGTCTACACCACAGCTCACGGCAATGCCGGATCGTTAACCCACTGAGCAAGGGCAGGGGCCGAACCCGCAACCTCATGGTTCCTAGTCGGATTCGTTAACCACTGCGCCACCACGGGAACTCCGGCTTTTCGTTTTGTTGATAGTTTCCTTCATATGCAAAAGCTTTTTAGTTTGATGTCATCCCATTTGTTTATTTTTGCTTTTGTTTCCCTTGCCTGAGGAGACACATCCAAAAAAATATTACAGAGACTGCTGTCAGAGCATACTGCCTGTGTTTTCTTCTAGGAGTTTTATGGTTTCAGGTCTTACATTTAAGTCTTTGATCCATTTTGAATTGTTTTTTATGCATGGTGTGAGAGAATCATCCGGTTTGATTCTTTTGCAGTAGCTGTCCAGTTTTCCCAGCATGATTTGTTGAAGAGGTTGTCTTTTCCCCCATTATATCTTCTTGCCCTTTTATCATAGATTAATTTCCCATTTAAGTTTGGGCTCATTTCTGATCTTTTTGCTCTGTTCCGTTGATCTGTGTGTCTTTTTTTGTGCCAATACCACACTGTTTTGATGATTGTAGCTTTGTAGTGTTGTTTGAAATAAGGGCACATGATACCCCCAGCTCTGTTCTTCTTTCTCCAGATTATCTTGGCTATTTGGGGTCTTTTGTGTTTCCATACAAATTTTATAATTATTTGTTCTAGTCCTGTAAAAAATGTTATTGGTATTTTGAAAGGGATTGAACTGAATCTGTAGATTTGTGCTCCACCTATCTAAACTGCACCTGGAAAATGAGGATGTTAGGGGTGAGCTTGAGCATCACGTGCAAGGTTGGATGGGAAAGTCTTAAGTTCACTTCTGAGTCTCTGACTCTGTTTCAAGGGTGAGCCTCAGTCCTTCTCACCCTGGACACTGGGAGGAGATTGAAAGGCAGTGGCCATCTCCTCCTGAAAGAATAGGGAGTTGCCAAGGATGAGATGAGAGAGGGTTGAGATGAGGAGAGTCCTCAGAGTTCCGGGGAATGAATGCACATAAGCAGGTGCCAGCTGCCCAGGAGCCATTCACTGGGCTCTGGAGCCAGACTGCCTGGATTCAAATCGCTACTCTGTGGTTGATTAATGTTGCGGCTTTGGGATGTCACTTGACCTCTCTGTGCCTGTTTCCTCATCTGTAACTTGGAGGGTAATGAGAGAGCTCTTACTCATTTCATGGGATTATTATGAGGATTGAGTGAATTTGCATACCCTGCGAAGCTCTTTGCATCATGTCTGGTGTGTGGCAAGTGCTCAGTAAATATTGGCCGTCACTCCCTGGGGAAGAGGTTGTGAGCCCCTAAATGTTTATCTGTGCCTCTAGTAAACGCTTTTATCTTTCTCTGACTCCAAGACCAGCAACCCGCTTCTGAGCTGAGGAGGTGAAGAGCCCATGCTCGCTTGCTTGTGCTACTGGCCAGATAGCTTTCTCAATTCCCCAGTGGAGGTGTTATCTCCTCCCGGCACAACCACTTCCTTTTCTGAGAAAAGAGCACATCTGTCAGGCTTAGCTTCTTAGAACTAATGGTGGGGGAGGAGGCGGGGAGGAGAGGCTGCCTGCTGCCGGGGGCGGAGTTAGAGAAAGATGAACATGAAGTTTGCTGTGAGGATGCCTCCAGACAGTCCCTACAGCCCAGATGGTTTGGGCCCCCTGTGACACCTCTTCAGCCAGTAACACCAAGGCCACCTGGCTTTACCAGGTGCTTTCATCCCCCAGTCTCCACCTTGTGAGGTCAAAGCAGGAGAAACTGAGCTCAGAGGTAGGGCGGCCTGCTGTGCTGCCCAGAGCTGGGTGGGCCAGGCTAGACTGAGGCGTCAGCCCAGCACAGTCTGGCCACCCATCTCTTTGGCCCTGCCCCCTTGAGCTGCCTCTCCAAGTTGTCCACATCCAGGCCCACATTCCCCAGGGTAGAGGAGAGAGGCTGTTCCTCTGACATTGCTAAGGCCAATGCCCCGCCCCTGGCAAAGCCAAGGGAAGTGGATTCCAACCACAAACCTCACTTCCTCTGAGTCTCCGCCTGCACCTCCCTGCCGAGAGAGTGATAAGGCCTCTTGGTTTGCCTTCCTGCCGTCTTCTTGGGATCTCTTCTCTGTCTACTCAGCTGGCATTTATCAGGGAAACTGAGGCCAGGAGCAGACAGTGACTCAGGGCCTGGCCACGCGGGGCTGTGCTAAGGCTGAGGTTCAGTCCTGACATCCTGGCACTTTCCCTGGGCTGTTCGGATCCCCTTCCTCTTCTCCACCTACCTCTTTCCTGAAATAACCAGCAGGAAGGAAGCAATGGGCCTGGGCCCTCCAGAGTCACCCTTGAGGAAGGAAGGACCTGTCTGGCAGAGGTGCTCGTTTCCCACTGAAGCGAGGACGGAAGGGTTTCACTTTCTCTCCTGGCCTTCGTCACATCCTTTTCCTGTGGCACCCAGTTCCCCTCAGCTGGCTGGGGGCCAGAACTCATTCATTCAGCTGATGGCCTTAGGCCACCTTCTTCCTTCTACAGAGACTCAGAGCTATAGGCCTGGCCTAGACTATGAACTGGCTTCTCCACTTATCAACTTGGGGCAGGGCTCTCAGTATTTCTGAGCCTCGGTTTACCTGGGCTTAGAATGAGGACCTCCTTCAGTAGCAGAAGTGCAGGAACCTGGCCCATGACAGGGCCTCGAGAGGAGTTGTCCTTTTGAAAGTGAGCAGGGTGCTGTGTAGAGGTTAGTAGCAAAGGCACCCGAGCCAGATTGTTGGTGCAGGCAACCCAGCCAGATCACCAGGTCACTGTGTGACCTTGGGCAAGTCACACACATCATCTGTGGGCCTCGGATCCATCAGCTATGTGACAGGTTAACAGGAGTGCCCACTGACCGGTAGAGGCAGTTAAATGAAGTCATCCACAGAAAGGGCCAAGAAGAGTGTCCTGTAGGCAGTGTCAGCCACTGCCACTGCCACTGAGGAGACAGCAGGGACTGAGATCAGAATGAACGAGAAGCCAAAAGTCAGACGAATCCTAGCCCCCCACTTCCTAGACAGAGATTGTGGATGAATGCCGAAGTCCCCGTTTTCACATCAGTACAATGAAGCCACGATAAATGTTCTGAGGAGTAACTGAAAGGAGTCATTCACTGGTTCAGTTCAAATAGGTTCATTTAGAACAGCACCTGCTATGTTCCAGGTATCGCACCAGGTTTTTGAGATACAGGTGACAAAAACCACATACAGCCTAGTCGAGGAGACAGGACAGAAAATAGTCACTCAAGGGAGCTCCCATCATGGCTCAGCAGTAACAAACCCGACCAGTATCCATGAGGACTCGGGTTTGATCCCTGGCCTCACTCAGTGGGTTAAGGATCCCGCGTTGCTGTGGCTGTGGTGTAGGCCGGCAGCTGCAGTTATAATTCAGCCCCTAGCCTGGGAACTTCCATATGCCACAGGTACGGCCCTAAAAAGACAAAAAACAAACTAACCAAAAAAAGGCAATAGTCGCTCAACTGAACATGATTGTGCCTATGATGAGGGAACACGGCCTCCTCAGAGTACAGGGCTTTTCGCTCAGGGCCTGGCACAGGCAGAGCAGTCAGCCATGTGATAAAGGTCAGCAGCCATGATAACAGTTATTGTCGTTTTAGCAAGTGAGGGCACTGTGGGCTGGAGAAGTCACCTGCTCCAAGTCACACTGCCAGAAGGAACCGTGAAGTAGGAGGTGAGAGAGGAGAAGGATGGGGGCGGGAGGACTAACTGGATTCAAGCAGGGACTGCACCCCAGACCCTGGCAGGGCAGGTGGTCCACTGGCACTTGGGCCACTCGGGGCATTGTTGTGCCAACCTTTTTCCTGATGGGTTGCAGTTAGCCGCAGGGTGACCTGCATTGTGCCCTGAGCTATCTCTGGACAGAGATCTAGCTGAAATCAGTCTGCCTGTCTAGATGGGCCCCTGGCCTCAGACATGGTCGATCTTGGTCCCTGCCTGCCCTGAGTCCCCAGACTGCTGGGAGAGACTGACACACAGACAGAAGGCCTCAACCTAGGGATGCCCCTGCCCTTTCTTCCCACCTCAGAGCCTTTGCACATGTTATTTCTGCCAGAACATGCTCTTTTTCATCCGAGATATATATATATTTTTTTTAATTTTTATTTTTATTTTTGGCCATGCCCACGGCATGCGGAAGTTCCAGCCAGAATTCAAACTCTTACCACAGCAGTAATAACGCCAGATCCTTAACCCACTAGGCCACCAGGGTACTCCATCACCCAACATTTTGGATCCTCCTTTGGCCACTGCCACCGTGTCACTCAGGTCTCGGCTCAAATCTCACTTCCCCAGAGACACCTCCTCTGACCACTCTACCTTCACCAGTCCCCAGGTATTCTTTATCACCTGCCCAGGTTACTGTCTTCAAATCCTCATCATCTCTGAAATTGTCTTGGCTCCTTTTCTTTCTGCTTCCTACTAGGACAGTGTTATTCAGCCTTTTTATGCTTATCACCCCTCCTGCTAAGGAGTATTTTAGACGTTTTTGTCCTTGTTGCTCTGCCATGACTTTGAATACCACAGCTATACTGTGTATGGCTTTCTGCCCACCCCACCCCCGATGGAAAATGAGCAGACTAGAACATAAGCTCTGTGAAGGCAGGGCCCTCGTTTGTCTTGTTCACTGCTGTGTCTCCAGGGCTGGGCTCGGAGCATGGTAGGTGCCCAGTAAATAGTTATGGTGTGAATGAAGGTCCAAAACCCCTGGGAGCACAAAGGAGCCGTTCATCCTGGAGTTAAAGGCGGGATGAATAGGGAGGTCTTCTCGGAAGGCAGGACTCCAAAGTGGGGTCATATAAGCTGAGTAGGGGTGGGCTGACTGGGGAGGGGAGACGTGGGCAGGGTGACTAGTTGGAGGACAGTGTTGGCAAAGAAACACAGGCTTGAGGCCCTCTGGAGTGCAGGGGGGCGGCTAGTCCACACATGTGGCCCGGATTGTTGGAGGCAGCATCTTGAAAGTGATCCCAGCCTTAGCTTCTCCTGGGGACCCTGGTTCTTGTCTCATCGCTTTGAAGGGCCCCAATGTCAAATCAGGAGACCCCGATTCCTAGTCCAAGTTCTGCCACAAACTGGCTATTTGAAACTGTAGTGTGGGCGAGTGGGTTGGCCTTGCTGACTTGGGGTCTGCCTGGCTAGGAGTCCATGGTTCTCTCAGGGAGGTCATTCGCCACTACCCGTCCCCAGTGGTCCTGAAGACCCCACATGGGTGCCGTGGTAGCAGTTGCAGCTGCAAAGAGAAATGCCCCGCTTTGCTCTAATGCACGCTGAGGATGCAGGTAGCCTCTTAGGCCTGGGTCTCCTGAGAGCCTCTGTGACATCGGAAACCTCCCTGAACCCCACCCTTACATCTCACTCCCTCCCCACCATGCCAGCTCTGGCTCAAACCTCTGAGAGCCACTGAGCAGCAGTGGGGGCTGATCTCTGCTTTTCCAGACCAGGGCTGCTCTACAATCTTGTTTATTTATCCAGAGCAGCCGCCCACTGAGAAAATGGCTGTGTTTGTTTCCAAGTGTGTGTGTGTGTGTGTGTGTGTGTGAACCTTGGGCTAAATATACCCACACCACTGCCTCCCCAGCCCCGCCCTGGAACAGCACACCCCATTTTGCTCATGTTGGCTGCAAAAGCAGTCCCCAGAACCCACGGTCGTCTGCCCCCTCCCTCCCTAGGAGAAGGCACTTCTGAAATGGAGATGAAGGTTGTCCAACTGCGTGGGTGGGGGCTGGGCAGATCTGAGCCTTGTCTCTGTGGCACCAGCAGGAGAATGTTCCCTCCACCCTGGAATGACTGTTCCTGGACAGTGAGTGCTTTGTGCCCTTGCAGGGACAGGCCCTGTTTACTCCAACTCAGCCCCAGAGCTGAAAATTTCCTGTGGCTGCCAGACCTCTACTTCAGGAAAGTTCCCATCCAGGGAGCCAGGCCTCTCCCACTTTGGCTGCACCCCAGTGTCCTGGGTTCTTGTGGGACATTTAGCCCCTTGGGATAACAAGGGCATTCTGGCTGTGGCCTCCCTTCTCCTATGCTCCCCACAGCCCAGGACTCTCCTCCATCACAGATCTTTTTGTGACTTCCCCTGAGCCTGCTTCACTTAGGACAAGAAAAATTAAAATTCCTCTAAGAATTTTCTGGTCTGTCAACACCCATGAAGGCTAACCAAGATGGAGGAGGAGAGCCTGGGCAGCAGTGGGGCCAAAGAGTGAGGACACTGGCTGCTGCCACTGTCCTTCTCCCCTCATACCCAAGGCTCTGCCTCCATCCCAGCCTCCCTCTGTGGCAGCACTCTGTTGGGGCCAGGCAGTCCTGGGTTTTGATTCTGGCTCTGCCACCTGTTAGCTGGGTGACCCCAGGCTTTCCTACTTACTCTATCCTCAGTTGTCTGAGAACAGGTAACTGGGGCTCAGAGCTCTACATTCCTTTTTTTTTTTTTTTTTTTTTAGGGCCTCACCTGCAGCACATGAAGTTCCCAGGCTAGGGATCGAATCAGAGCTGTAGCCACCGGCCTATGCCACAGCCACAGCAGCATGGGATCTGAGCTGCATCTGTAACCTACGCCACAATCCTGTGAGGGATTGAACCTGCCTCCTCATGGATACTAGTCAAGTTCCTTACTACTGAGCCACAGTGGGAACTCCAACATCTGGGGATTCTGATGAAGGTAAAGTGGGATGACAATGCCTGGCACTTAGGAGACATGCAAGTCCTTCCCACAGCCAGACCACATCACTCCACGCTCTGAAACTCCCCATCACACATGGATGATGTGGTCTGAGTGGCGGGGCTTTCCCCACCTGCCTGCCTTCCCCTCCCAATGCCTTTTCCCAAGCAGATGGTGAGCTTTTCTGGAAGGGCTCTGGTTCATTTATCACTGCGACTTCCCTAACGGCTTAATAAGTGTTGAGGATTCTTTGAGTCAAGTTGGCAGCTCAGTGCACATGGCCCTCTGCTAGGTACCAGGGATATGAACAGACATGATGCTGGCTTTCTGAAAGTTGTTGGTGTGCCATGATCTGATCTGTGTTGTTTTGGGTGTTTTTTAAGGGTCGCGCTCTCGGCATATGGAGGTTCCCAGGCCAGGAATCAATCGGAGCTGCAGCTGCCAGCCTATACCACAGCCACAGCAATGCCAGATCCTTAACCCACTGAGCAAGGCCAGGGATTGAACCTACAACCTCATGGTTCCTAGTCGGATTCGTTTCCACTGCACCACGATAGGAGCTCCCTCATCTGTTTGTAAAAACCTCTGCATAGGGCATGGAGTGAGGGGGTGTTGTTCAGACTAGATATCACAGCCAGCACAGCAGGGCCAACTGGAAATGGCAGGCACGTCTGAGGGAACAGCCACCACTCAGCGAGTTGGGCCCAGGTAGAGGTGTGAGCTCTTGATGGGGAGGCAGGAATGCCATCTCTGGAACCAGGCAGTGATCCATTCCCTCCCTCCACACACAGCATGCTGATTTAACATGTGCGGATTCTGGTTCCACCGCAAAGCTGGGTGACCTGATCAGGTCCCTCTGCACTGAGGGGCCCGGCTTCCTGGTCTGTCAGTGGGGTGAGACAGCATCACACTGTAGTGTTGTTCAGAGAATTAAAGGACAAATGGGGTGCCAAGCTCACTCATTAAAGGGTGCTCCAAGTTCCCCTCTCCCTGCCTGCGGGCTGGCTCCACCCTAGGCTGGATAACTTAACCCGCAGCCCCTCCTTCCCCATATCATGTGCTTCCCTCCTGACTAGCTTCAGGGCAGAAGGCTGTTGCTCACCTCCTGGGCCCAGGATCATGCCCCGTGGGGTCCAGGACAGGGCCAGGCCCTCCTTCCAGTCCTCCTCATTCCAATCCCCATTCCAGTCCTACATCATTTCTCTCTTTTTTTTTTCTTTTTGTCTTTTTGTCCTTTTAGGGCCGCACCCGCAGCACATGGTGGTTCCCAGGCTAGGGGTCTAATCGGAGCTGCAGCCACCAGCCTACACCACAGCCACAGCAACACCGGTTCCTTAACCCACTGATCGAGGCCAGGGATTGAACCCACAACCTCATAGTTCCTAGTCGGATTCGCCTCCGCTGTGCCATGATGGGAACTCCCAGTCCTGCATCATTTCTTACTGTCTCTACTCTGCCCTGCTCTGCCCACCCATCGGCCTGTCCTGGTCAGAGCCTCCCTGCAGACCTGCTCTGCCCCCCGAATCGCTCTGGGAATTTAGCCCTGTCTCTCCTCTTTCTTTCCCTCCCTCCCCCTGTTGCAGCAGTGGGAAGCCTGAGACCTGGTGGTTCTGCACTGTCCTTGGGCTCAATTCCAAACTCCAGACCACGCATGGTCCAACTCTCGCTCATCCCACACCCTCAACTCCTTTCTCCCTTCCTCTTGGCATGCTTCTCCGGCCACCTGGCTTCCTGTCAGTCCCCTGCCCCTGGCCATCCCTTTCCCACCCCAGGTTCTGAAGCTGTCTGACCTTGGACAAAACTCTTTCCCACTTTGCACCTTTTTTCTCAACAGTAAAATGGGTTGGTTTTTCCCAACCGAGGGTCAGGAGGGAGGGCAGCCCTTAACCCTTTTTCTGGCCGAGAGAGGTCACAGCTACTGTTTCTCAAATCACCAAAGCCATTGCATGCAGACAGCCCCCCTTCGGCCCACCCACCCTCAGCACAGTTTGAGGCCTCAAACCACATGTTCCCTTTCTCTCCTGTCTCCCTGCAGGACACTTTTGTGGAACTCTACGGAAACAATGCAGCAGCTGAGAGCCGGAAGGGCCAGGAGCGCTTCAACCGATGGTTCCTGACGGGCATGACTCTAGCTGGGGTGGTTCTGCTGGGTTCGCTCTTCAGTCGGAAATGACCAGACACTGACCACCTACTCACCTTCTCACACACACACCCCCCCCCGCCCCCACCACGTCCCTCCATCCAGCCACCATTGCCACCAGGAGAACCACTATGTGCAGCCCACCGCCACCCACCCCTCACAGGGTTGGGCCTAACCTGGTCCCCTGCAGTTAGTTTCTAGAATCTACCGTGCTTCTGTGAGAGCCGCTTTCCCCAACACCTCAGTTCTCCTGGCCTCAAAACCCACAAAGTTTCCCCCAAATCTGCCCCATGGAAGCTGGCAGGTGCCAGGGTGGTGGGGGGATTGTGGCAGGGGCCAGAATGCCCTGCCTAATAGGTGGAGCCCCTCCCCCAGCCTCCCAGAGAATGCTCTCCTGCCCAGGACACGGAGAACTTTCTGACCCTTTTCCCCAGAAAAAGAGACTAGATTGCCTTCGTTTTGATGTTTGTGGCCTCAGAATTGATCATTCCTGTCTTCCCCCTCCCGGACCTGGGCTCCCCTTCCTTTCATGCCCACCCTCCAAGAGCTACTTAGGGCCACTTCTGACTAATTACGGATTCAGGCTTCTTGGGAGAAAGTAAAAAGGACCAGGACCCTCTCCCCACCTCTGGCCTGGCCAAAGTCCCTACCCCCAAATCCCAGTGTCCACTAGAGGCCTCTGGCTAGAGGTCAGCCCCACCCGGGATGGAGGGGGCTGTAGCTGCAGGAAGCACCCCACGCCAAAGCTCGGGTGGCCCTCGCGGTTTAGCACCACCTCCGCTCCCTTCCCCTTCCTCTTCCCCGGCTCCCATGACCATGACTGAGGGACCAACTGGGCCCTAGACAGGTGCCCCAGAGCTGTTTATGGCCTCAGCTGCCTCACTTCCTGCAAGGAGATCAGCCTGTGGCATCTTTGCCTTGGGCTGCTGCCCATGGGGGTCAGGAGCCTCAGCCAGAGGTGAGGGGAGCTACAGGGAGCAGCTGTGGGAGCCCTAGGGTTTTCCCTACCTCAGGCAGGAAGGGCAGGAAGGAGAGCCTCGTGCTGCGGTGAAGGGAGGGCTGCTGGAGGGGCCAGACCTGCCTGCCTGGCCCAAACGATTTGTGCACCACCCTCGTTCAGCCTGGGCAGCCGGGCTGCCGAGGTCAGAGTGGCCTGGCCAGGAGCTCTTCAGGCCTCCTTCTCTCCTCTGCTCTACCCATGGCCTGTCTCATCCCTGGGGGTCCCGGCCTAGCCCCGGCCACCCCGGGCTCTCTGCTGTACATATTTGAGACTAGTTTTTATTCCTTGTGAAGATGATATACTATTTTTGTTAAGCGTGTCTGTATTTATGTGTGAGGAGCTGCTGGCTTGCTGTGCGTGTGCACGTGGAGAGCTGGTGCCCGGAGGTCGAACAGCCTGTTGCTCCCTCCCCTGCCCTGGTCCGGGGAAGCCAGCCGGGGGTCCTGGCTCCTGAGGGACACCTGTCCCTCCCCCAACCCCCACCCCACACTTGTTCCAGCTCTTTGAAATAGTCTGTGTGAAGGTGAAAGTGCAGTTCAGTAATAAACTGTGTTGATTCAGTGAACAAAGGGCCCAGGCTTCAGTGTGCTGCGGGACGGGGCCGGTAGGGGGGGCGCTGCTTGGCTGGCAGAGAGGCTGCAGGGGAGGGCAGTGGGGACAGCCAGATGAATATAAGGATGGTGCCAGCTGTTGAGGGCAGAGGTGGCAACAGGGTGACCCTGAGGAATCATGGCGAGACATAAAGGACCTAGTGGGGAAGGAGGTAAGAAGGGGTCAGATTTGAGATAACGTTTTAAAGATAATGCCCCAAGACTGGCTGCTGGATCAGTGAGAGCGCTAGAGAGAGAGGAACCAAGGGTGATTTGAGATTTGGGAATAGGGGTATGATTATAATTACAAAGCAAAGCACATGTCTGAGACCAGTACAACCCAAGAGGCTCGTAACGAGTGTCCTACAGCATTTCATACAGAACCTGAGCTTGTCTGGGATTCAGGGAGGGCTCCCTGGAGGAAGTGACATCAGAGCCAGGGCCTGAACAGGCAGGCTATAAGAATTATCCAAAAGAAGCAGGGAGGCAAGAAGAGTGGCTCTGCTGAAGCAAATGCACAGGAAGAGCAAAGAGTTTTCTTCAGGTTGAAGAAAAGTCGGTGTGTCTGTGGGCTCCTGGGTCAATATGGTGCCAGAGGTGGATTGAGGGGGACCGAACTTAATCTTGAGGGCAGGGAGAACCAGAGGAAGGTTGTCAGGGAGTGATACACCCCTTATGGCCCCCAAAGCGCCCTCTGGCTGCTGTGTGAAGAAGGTTCTCAAAGGGGAGCAGAGTGGAGAAGCCATGGTTTGGTTAATGCTCCAGTTCTGAGGGTGGACAGGCCAGGTGTGTATCCTGAGTCAGCATTCCTGGTCTTTGGGCAAGTTACCCAGCTATGCCCTAGCTTTCCCATCTATGAAATGGGTAGGACGGTAGTGCCCATCTCAAGCAGTTGTCATCAAGATTGAATGAGATAGGAGTTCCCGTCGTGGCGCAGTGGTTAACGAATCCGACTAGGAACCATGAGGTTGCGGGTTCGGTCCCTGCCCTTGCTCAGTGGGTTAACGATCCGGCGTTGCCGTGAGCTGTGGTGTAGGTCGCAGACGCGGCTCGGATCCTGCGTTGCTGTGGCTCTGGCGTGGGCCGGTGGCTACAGCTCCGATTAGACCCCTAACCTGGGAACCTCCATATGCCGCGGGAGCGGCCCAAAGAAATAGCAAAAAGACCAAAAAAAAAAAAAAGATTGAATGAGATAACCCAGCAAAGTTTGGGGGGGCTGGAAGTTGAGGGGGGGCAGCAGCGATGACCCCACCATCAAGGGGACTCCTAGGAGGAGGAAGGAGGTGCTCCTCGTGGAGTTCACGTGGCTGTGGCCAGAGGTCAGGGAGGGGTCTGGGAAAGGGAGCAGAACTCCAGCTAAGGGGGCGGGCCTGGGGGGCAGGACCTGCCTCAGGCTCTCCGCCCCGCCACCCTTAAGGACCGAGCTTGACTGCCCCCTGGTGGCCGATGGTTGCCACCTAAAAGCCACTCCCAACCCAGATTCCCTCCCAGAGTGCCCACGACCTCTGTCTAGCCAGATTTCCGTGGTGTCCTCCCCTCCATCCTCTGCCATGTTCACCGGAAGGACGTCTACGCTTCCAACTCATGGGCACCAGATTTGGAACTTGCCAAGGGGAGGTCCCGTCATGGCCCAGCGGAGACAAATCTGACCAGGAACCACGAGGCTGCGGGTTCGATCCCTGGCCTCTCTCAGTTAAGGATCCAGCATTGTCATAACTGTGGCAGATTCCACTCGGATCCAGCGTTGCTGTGGCTGTGGCGTAGGCTGGCAGCTGTAGCTCTGATTAGACCCCTAGCCTGGGAACCTCCACATGCCGCGGGTGTGGCCCTAAAAAGCAAAAAAAAAAAAACTTGTCACGGCTCTCCTGGGGCTCAGGGTCACCATTCCCCTTAGTTCAAGACCAAAGCCTCCAGCCTCCTGCTACCCTTAGGCCCACAATACGTCCCTGACTCCTGTCCCTTAACCTAGCCACTCAAGGTCCCCTCCCCAGATTCTTAATATCCGCCCTTCCAGAAACTTCTGTATTAGCCTTTGTATAAAGGCTAATACATAAATATAAATATATTCTCGGAGTTTCCATTGTGGCTGAGCAGGTTAAGACCCAACTATGTGGGTGGGAGTTTAATCCCTGGCTTTGCTCAGTGGGTTAAGGATCCAGGATTACCATGCACTGTGGTGTAGGTCACAGACTCGGCTCAGATCCGCATTGCTGTGGCTGTGGCGTGGGCCAGCAGCTACATCTCGGATTTGACCCCTAGCCTGGGAACTTCCATATGCCACCGGTGCGGCCCTGAAAAGACAAAAAATATGTATATATTCTGATCCTTTTTTTTACACAAGTGGTAATATACATACTGTGCCTTGCTTTTTCCACCTTAATAGTGAATCTTAGAGAGGTTTCCATGGTCATACACAAACCCTGGGTACTCATCATAGAGCTTCAACAATTAACTTATGGCAGATTCATTCTTTTCCTATTTTTATCTTTTGTCTTTTTTTTTAGGGCTGCACCTGCAGCATGTGGAAGTTCCCAGGCTAGGGGTCGAATTGGAACTGTAGCTGCAGGCCTTCACCACGGCCACAGCAGTACCAGATCCAAGCTGCATTTGCAGCTTGCAACACTGCTGGATCCTTAATCCACTGAGTGAGGCCAGGGATCAGACTTGCATCCACATGGATACTAGTTGGGTTCTTAACCTGCTAAGCCACAATAGGACCTCCCTTGAGTATTTTAAAACAATCAAGAAGTTCCCTGGTGGCTCAGTGAGTTAAAGATTGGCATTGTCTTTGCTGTGGCTCAGGTTTGATCCCTAGCCTGGGAACCTCCATATGTCGCAGGTGCGGCCCTAAAAAGCAAAAATAATAATAATAATAGTAGGAGTTCCTGTCGTGGCTCAGCAGTTAAGGAACCCAACTAGTATCCATGAGGACACAGGTTTGATCCCTGGCCTTGCTCAGTGGGTTAAAGATCTGGCTTTGCCAGGAGCTGTGGTGTAGGTCACAGATGCAGCTCAGATCCAGCATTGCTGCGGCTGTGGCGTAAGCCAGCGGCTTCAGCTCTGATTTGACCCCTAGCCTGGGAACCTCCATATGCAATGGGTACAGCCCTAAAAAGACAAAAAAAAAGAGAGAGAGGGACAAAAAAAAAAGAATAATACATCATGACCTAGTAGGCTTTATTCCAGGTAAACTAGATTGACTCAATATAGGAAAGCTTTTTTTTTTTTTTTTTGCCACACTTGTGGCATATGGAAATTCCCAGGCTAGGGGTCAAATAAGAGCTGCAGCTGAGGCTTATACCACAGCCATGGGAACGCCGGATCTCAACCACATCTACGAAATACGACACAGCTTGTGGCAATGCCAGATTCTTACCCCACTGAGCAAGGCCAGGGATTGAACCTCACAGAGACAACGTCTTGGGTCCTGAACCTGCTGAGTCACAAGGAGAACTCCAGGAAATCTGTTGATATAATTCACTGCATTGAAAACATTACCAAAGAAAATCCTTATGGCATTTCAGTAGATATCACAATAGTATTTTGTAAAATTCAATACCTATTTATGATAAAAAAAATATTTTAGCAAGCCGAAGGTTGAAACTTTCACTTTTTTCTACCCTTCAGAATTCTATAAAGTTTAAGACAATGATTGTGTGCATTGCTTGTGCACAGCTAATGAGTCTTTCAGAAAAACTTATATTATGATCTAATCCATTACATAATATCCAGCGCTCCATTTTTCTCTCTCCACCATCACAGCCTTTGTCATGAGGCAAAAATAACAAGAACTTTGTCTTTATATACAGACAATAATAGAAATGAGCATATATGATCCCTACAAGTTTATGTCTTTTGATTTTTAATAAATATCCATGTACTAATGTTGGAATTCAAGGCAGTAATTCCCTCCTAAATTATTTAAACCATCCCATTTCAGTAACTTCACATATGAATAATTAGTTTGAATATTTCCTTGATAAAAAGCCTTGTGAATTCCTATGAATTTGAGTGGTCTTACTACAGAGTTTTAACAATTCTTTTTTTTTCTTTTTTTTTTTTTTGTCTCTTTAGGGCCGCACCCACGGCATATGGAAGTTCCCAGGATGGGGGTTGAATTGGAGCTGTAGCCACCAGCCTACACCACAGCCACAGCCACACCAGATCCGAGCTGTGCCTGCACCCTACACCAGAGCTCACGGCAATGCTGGATCCTTAACCCACTGAGAAAGGCCAGGGATCGAACCTGCAACCTCACAGTCCCTAGTCAGATTCGTTTTCGCTGAGCCACAACGGGAACTCCTTAACAAGTCATTCTTAAAGTTTGAGAGAGTCAGTCTTAAAACACTAAGCTACTAAGAATATAGACATAAAGTAAGAAAACAGCCTTCTAAGAATAAAATTTTAAAGTGTATAACATAATGCAGTGGCCTAGTGTGGTTTGTAAATTTGTGCTGAGTGTGAAATGGCCGGCGCCCACATCAGAAGGCTTGACTTAAATTGCACTGATGTGGAGTTCCCACTGTGGCTCAGCAGCAACAAACCTGACTAGTATCCATGAGGATGCAAGTTCTATCCCTGGCCTTGCTCAGTGGGTTAAGGATCTGGCATTACCATGAACTGCGGTGTAGGTCCCAGACATGTCTCGGATCTGGCGTCGCTGTGGCTGTTTTGTAGGCCAGTGGCTACAGTTCCAATTCGACCCTAGCCTGGGAACTTCCATATGCCGTGGGTGCGGCCCTCAAAAAATAAAAAATAAATATTTATTGAAAAAAAATTGCACTGATGTGAAAAATTTTCTCCCAACCCTTGACCCCCTATACCCCACCAAGCAAAACAACCATGCCCCATCCTATTGCATTGTAAAAATAGTAACAATAAACAAAAATAATTATAAGGTCCTTATTTGCAAACCATTTATGTAGCGGAACATCTCCCAGTAGCTGGCTGGCCATCCCTCATGGGCACATCAATCTCCCCCAGCCTTCATGCCAACCTCCTTGGGCACCTGGAAAGTAAACTCCTCCAATGGCTCCATGGACTAGTTGGAGGGTCCTTCTGGAGGGTGGGTGGCCACATCCTGTGCAGGTGACCACTGCAGTAGATGTCCAGGAAGGAAGAGCCCAAACTTGGCCATGCTTAGCTCATCCTCGTGGGGCAGGGGGGGCCGGAAGAAAGACAAGCTGTGTGAAGTTAGTGGATAAATACCTCAGTGTTCTTGCCCCTAAAACCAGACTGCCTGAAGTAGCTGGGTGCTCTGGGACAAGTGACTTAACCTCTCTGTGCCTCAGTTTCTTCACCTATAAAATGGGGATGGTAATTGTATCTACCTGATGGGTGGTTATGCAAATTTAATGCAAATTTTCTGCTTGTAAAGTGCTTAAGAAGGGTTTCTGGCACCATGATATTATATAAATTTTATTAGGCTGTGTCATCAAACCTCCCACCCCTTACCACCAGGACTCTAAGGTCCCCTGAGGGGACTATTCTGGGGGTGCCAACAGTCTCAAACTTTAATCTTAGTATAGCTATCCCTCAATTGCATAGCCTAAAATAAGGATTCAGGTATAAGTAATTTATTTCTCTTTTTTTTTTTTTTGGCTACACCCATGGCATGTGGAAGTTCCCTGGCCAGAGATAAAACCCTTGCCTCAACAGTAACCTGCACCACAGCAGTGACAACAGATCCTTAACTGATAGGCCACCAGGGAACTCCAGGTGTAAGTTGTTTAAATGGTGGTCCCAGGAGTTCCCATTGTGCCGCAGTGGAAACAAATCCGACTAGGAACCATGAGGTTGCAGGTTCGATCCCTGGCCTTGCTCAGTGGGTTAAGGATCTGGTGTTGCCTTGAGCTTCGATGTAGGTCGCAGACGCAGCTTGGATCCTGCATTGCTGCGGCTGTGGTGTAGGCCGGCAGCTACAGCTCCGATTTGACCCCGAGCCTGGGAACCTCCACATGCTGCGGGTGCGGCCCTGAAAAAAAAAAGAAAAAGAAAAAAAAAATGGTGATCCCAGGACCGTTCTGACAGAGTCAGGTAAGGACAGGAAGTCAACAGAGGTGGCAGTGATGAGTAACCTGCCACCTCAGGTCATGAGGTCCCTCCCCAGAGGATCCATTGAAGGACCTGTGGAACATCCTAGGGGCAAGAACACTGAGGTATTTATCCACTAACTCCCACCCCTCATCAGTTGAGGGCTGCTCTTAGGTCATTTCTCCTCAGTATTTGGCACTTCCTGCCTGCCACATGCTTGGGCCAAGCATAAAGCTATGGTCAAGGAGATACAGTTGCCTGTTTCTTGAGGGAGAACTGTTAGCCAAAGCTGCACACCTCCGAGGGTGGTCTGAAGGCACATGGCAAGGGCACCAACACACCTGCCACAACTTAGGAAACTGTCGAGCACTAGATGGAAAACTGCTTGAGGAGGGAACAATTGGTAGTTTTCCATTTTTGCTGCTCCAAACAACACTGCAATAAACAACCTCACAGATCCATCATTTTGCACACGTGCATGTGTATGCACAGGGTATTTGTAAAAGTAGAATTGCTGGACTTTGACTTAGCAGGTTAAGAACCCAACATAGTGTCTGTGAGGATGCAGGTTCCACCCCAGGCTTTGCTCAGTGGCTTAAGTATTCTCAAGCTGCAGTATAGGTCACAGAAGTGGTTCAGATTCCGAGTTGCTGTGACTGTGGCATAGGCCAGCAGCTGCAGCTCTGATTTGACCCCTAGCCTGGGAACGTCCATGTGCCTCAAGAGCAGCTCTAAATAATAATAATTTTGATTGTAAACTTTGGAATGGTTTAACATTTTCTTTTATCACCTGCTTGAGGTTACAACGTCTTGTCAGTGCTGACTACCAGGAATTTGAAGAGGTCATTGTTAGTAAGCCTTGATCAGGAATTGTGTAAATCATTTTGATCATAAAAACCTCGTGAAAAGCTCCCACTGTAGCACAATGGGATTGGTGGTCTTGGGAGCACTGGGACTCAGGTTCGATCCCTGGCCTGGCACAGTGGGTTGAGGATCCAGTGTTGCCACAGCCTCAGCTTAGGTCATGACTGAGGCTCAGATCTGATCCCTGGCCCAGGAGTTCCATGTGACACAGGGCGGCCAAAAATGAAAAATAAATTTAAAAATAAATAAAACCTCATGTAAAAAAGTTGCATTCACTGGAACAGCAAGATCAAGTTTCTTAAGAAATAAATCTTAGGAGTTCCCGTCGTGGCGCAGTGGTTAACGAATCTGACTAGGAACCATGAGGTTGCGGGTTCGGTCCCTGCCGTTTCTCAGTGGGTTAAGGATCCGGCGTTGCCGTGAGCTGTGGTGTAGGTTGCAGACGCGGCTCGGATCCTGCGTTGCTGTGGCTCTGGCGTAGGCCGGTGGCTACCGCTCCAATTCAAATCCTAGCCTGGGAACCTCCATATGCCACGGGAGCGGCCCAAGAAATAGCAAAAAGATAAAAAAAAAAAAAAATTTTATTCTTCATATTCTATGAAATAAGTTGTATTTAATTTCTCTCATCATAGAAATATAGAGAAATGGAATAGGTCACAAATGCGGCTCAGATCCAGTGTTACAGTGGCTGTTGGGTAGGCCGGCAGCTGCAGCTCCAATTTGACCCCCAACCTTCCGTTTGCCACAGGTGTGGCCATAAAAAAAAAAAAAAAATTGCTGGGCCATTTGTCATTTTGCTGGAGACACCCCAAACTGGCGTCCTGTGAAACTGCCTCTCTCCTGCACCCTTGCCACCATCCATGTGAACACTCTTGGATCTCTTTGTCACTTTGGCGGATGAAAAAGTAGTATCCCGTGCTTTAAAATTTCATTTCCAAACTTCTAATTGAAGTTGGCATCATTTAATCATTTGAAAGCCATCTGTAGCCCTAATAAGTTAATGAATCTACACAAGGACCAACGAAGGCTGCAAAGGGCACGCAGAGACAGGGAGGCGTGGCGTGCCTCCTGGCAAAAGAACATCCACAAAATACTCTTGCCAGAAAGTCAGATCTGAATCTGGCCAAAGCCTAGTGGCCACCATTGTCCGAAAACACAGAGGACAGAGGGACACAGTAACTGACACCTGGGAAAGCAGTCTGTAAAATACAGATGGGGGCAGGGGGACTTCTCCGGACAAATGACCCCCGCTTCTGTCCTTCCACGTCCAGGAAGAGGGAGCAGATGTGCTTTCCCCCATTTCTCCTGCTGAGTAAATCTAAAAGCCCTGGAGAGTGTATAAGCAACGCGTGTAAGACAACTGAAAGGTAAAGAGAAGGCAGACTGGACGGGAAGCTCAGGACCTGAGGAACAACACAGCAGTGGGTTTCCTAGTCTTTCTCTCTGCCTCAGAGATCCCAGACTTCCAGCCAAGAAGGGGAACAGGCTACCCCCAAAAAGCCAATGGCACGGCAAAGGAAAAATAGCCCCAACCAAAACTTGCTCTCTATTCAAAGGATCAGGAAAGGAGCAATCTAGCAAGACAGAAAAGTTTTAGGAGTTCCCATTGTGGCTCAGCGGTTAACGAATCTGACAAGGAACCATGAGGTTGCGGGTTGGATCCCTGCCCTTGCTCAGTGGGTTAACGATCCGGCGTTGCCGTGAGCTGTGGTGTAGGTTGCAGACGCGGCTCGGATCCCGCGTTGCTGTGGCTCTGGTGTAGGCCGGTGGCTACAGCTCCAATTAGACCCCTAGCCTGGGAACCTCCATATGCCACTGGAGTGGCCCTAGAAAAAGGCAAAAAGACAAAACAACAACAACAACAAAAACAAATCTCAACAAATTTAAAAGAAATGAAGTCATACAAAGTGTATTCTCTGACCACAGTGGGATCAAACTAGAAATTAGTAACAGAATGGTGACGGGAAAATGTCCAAAGACTTGGAAACTGAACAACATAATTCTAAATAATTCATGGGTCAAAGAGGAAGTCTCAAGGGAAATTAAAAAAAAAAATACATTGAACTAAATGAAATGAAAATACAACATAACAAATTTTGTGGAACACAGTTAAAACAGTGCCAAGTGGGAAATTTATGCAATAAATGCATACATGACAAAAGAGAAAAATTCTCAACTCATTCATCATCTAAGTTCCCATCTCAATACACAGAAAAAGAAGAGCAAAGTAAATTCAAGGCAAGCAGAAGGAAGGAAATAACAAAGATAAAAACAAATCAGTGAAATTTGAAGACAAAGAACTCTGACAAAGGCAACTACATAGGTATAAAAGGAGTATTGTATTTTTGGTTCATAATTCTATTTCCTACATGATTTAAAACACAACTGCATTAAAAAATTAGAGGAGTTCCCATCGTGGCGCAGTGGTTAACGAATCCAACTAGGAACCATGAGGTTGTGGGTTCGATCCCTGCCCTTGCTCAGTGGGTTAAGGATCCGGCATTGCTGTGATCTGTGGTGTAGGTCGCAGATGTGGCTCAGATCCCACGTTGCTGTGGCTCTGGCGTAGGCCAGTGGCTGCAGCTCCGATTAGACCTCTAGCCTGGGAACCTCCACATGCCTCGGGAGTGGCCCAAGAAAAGGCAAAAAGACAAAAAATAAAAATAAAAAAAAATTAGAAACCAGCATTCCCATAGTGGCTCAGCAGGTTAAGTACCCGACATAGCATCCATGAAGTTTCAGTTTAGATCCCTGGCCCTGCTCTTAGTGGGCTAAGGATCCGGCATTGCTGCAAGCTTCAGCATAGGCTAAGGATGCAGCTCAGATCTGGCATGGCTGTGGCTGTGGTGCAGGCCAGCAGCTCTGATTGTACCCCTAACCTGGGAGCTTCCATATGCCTTGAACGTGGCCCAAAAAAGAAAAAAAAAAAAAAACCACTATGTTTTTTGGGCACGCAATGTATAAAGTTGTGGGTTTTTTGTTTGTTTGATTGATTGATTGATTTTGGCTGCTGTGTGCAGCAGCTTGATGTGGGATCTCAGTTCCCAGACCAGAGGCCGAACTCAGGGCACAGCATCCAAAGTGCTGTATGCTAACCATTAGACCACCAAGGAACTCCCTTAATTTTTGACAAATACTAAGGGGGAGGCACAGAACTATAGAGGAGAAATTTTTATATGTTATTAAAACTGGACTGGTAACCATTCAAACTAGTTAGTTAAAAATTTAAGATGTTAATTATAATTTCCATGGTAACCATTAAGAAAATATTTTTAAAATATACACAAAGGCAGAGTTCCCTAGTGGTGCAGCAGGTTAAGGATCTGGCATTGTCACTGTGGTGGCTTGGGTTGCTGCTGTGGCACAGGTTCAATCTCTGGCCTGGGAATTTCTGCATGCCATGGGCAATGCCAATGCATGCATATATACAAAAGGAAATGAGAAGAAATAGAGGACTTAAGCAAACTACAAACCACTTAGACCAATTAGTGATCTATAGAACACTCTACCAACAACAGCAGACTATACGTTCTTTAGTGCATATGAAATCTTCTTCAGGCTAGACCATATATTAGATCACAAAACAAGTCTCAATACATTTTTAAAGACTGAAAAAATATAATAGCATCTTCTCTGATCACAATGGAATAAAGCTAGAAATCAATAACAGAAGGAAAACTGGAAACTTCACAAGTATGTGGTAGTTAAACCACACACTAATGAGTAACCAACTAGTCAAAGAAGAAATCACAAAGGACATTAGAAAATATTTGGAAATAAATGAAACATAATGCACCCAAACTTATGGAATGCAGTACAAGCAGTGCTCAGAAGGAAATTTATTGCTGTAAAGGCAATTTAGATGAAAGGATAATTTCTTGAAAATACAACTTACCACAATACATCCAATATGAAATAGATAATTTTAATAGCCTTTTTAAAGTAAAGATAGACGTTCCCACTATGGTACAAAGGGATGGGCAGTGTCTCTGGAGTTCTGGGATGCAGGTTCAATCCCCTACCCGACATACTGGGTTAAGGATCCAGACTTGCTACAGTTGCAGTGTTGGTCATAACTGTGGCTCAGATATGATCCCTGGCCGGGGAACTCCATGCCCAAAGGTGGCCAAAAAAAAAAAAAAAAGAAAGAAAGAAAAAGGTTAAGATAAATGAATTTGCAATATAACAACCCACCCCCTGTCCCCACCAAAAAAATCTTCAGGCCCAGATGATTTCACTGGAGAATTCTACCACATGGTTAAAGAAGAATTAATAATATTTCTAGACTGTATCTTACAGGAAATGGAAGGGATTTACCCTGATACCAAAACCAAAGATTCAGATGACAAACTACAAACTAGATTTTTTTTTTTTGTGGATCATTTTAGGGCTGCATCTGTGGCATATGGAAGTTCCCAGGCTAGGGGTCTAATTGGAGCTACAGCTGCTGTCCTATGCCACAGCCACAGCAATGCCAGATCAGAGCCACGTCTTCAACCTACGCCATAGCTCATGGCAACCCACTGAGCAAGGCCAGGGATCAAAACCGTGACCTCATGGATGCTAATCAGGTTCATTACCGCTGAGCCACAACGAAAACTCTGCAATCTAGATTTAAAGTGGATCCTCATTTCAAGAAAATCCAAATATATAAAAATTTTTGAGGCAATCAGGGAAATTTGCATACTGATTGGATATTTGATATTAAGGAAATATTAAGGCTTTTTATGTCTAGTCATAGTATTTTGGCTGTGTATATTAAAATAGTCCTTATTGACATACTGAAATATTTACAAATAAAATGATGTGATGCCTGACATGTATTAAATTGACTTAAGGGGAGTTCACGTTGTGGTACAGCAGAAACAAATCCAACTAGGAACCATGAGGTTTTGGGTTTGATCCCTGGCCTTGCTCAGTGGGTTAAGGATCCGGCATTGCTGTGAGCTGTGGTGTAGACGGGCAGTGGTAGCTCCAATTCGACCCCTACCCTGGGAACCTCCATATACTGCGGGTGTGGCCCTAAAAAGCAAAAAAAAAAAAAAAAATTTAATTTGAAAATAAAGTGAATTGACTTTATTCAATTCAAGGACAGGGATGGGGGAAATGAGGGCCATGAGCAGATAATTATGGGGGACTCCCAACAGGCACATGGAGGTTTGTTAGACTATTGATTTTAGGGGGGGAAGGGGGCTTGCACCCACAGCATGTGGAAGTTCCCAGGCCAGAGATGGAACCCACACCACAGCAACAACCCAAGCCACTGCAGTGACAGCACTGAATCCTTAACCCACTGTGCCACAAGAGAACTCCCAGACTATTCTTTTTCTGTGTTTGAATTTTTCCAAAAGATCTATTTAGGCCGTTTCTTTTCTTTTTCTGCAGTTCCCCTAGTCAACACTTTTGCTACTTTCTACTGAAATCTTGGGGTTTTTTTCTTACTGATTTGTTAGATGAGTTGTTTTTGTTTTAAACATATTAAAGAAGTCAGCCCTTTATCTTTCATACAGATAAATACTTTTTAGTTCCTCATTTGTCTTTTGAGTTTCTCATTTTTTACAGAAAGTCTTAATATTACAGGATATTTTGACCCAAATGTTTTTACTTCATACATGTATTTAACTCCAAGACTATCTATCTATCTATATATCTATATCTATATATAGATATATAGATATTTTTTTTTTTTTTTGGCTGCGCCCAGCATGAGGAAATTCCCATGCGGATCAAACCCATGCCACAGCAGCATTAATGTCAGATCCTTAACTCACTGAGCCACCAGGGAACTCCAAGAATTCAATTAGTTCTATCAGAATTATGCTAATCCAGGAATTCCCTGGTGGCCTTGTGATTAAGAACTTGGCATTGTCACTACTGTGACTCAAGTTCGATCCCTGGCCTTCGATATTTGCCATGCTGTAGACTAGGCCAAAAAACAAAAAACAGAAAAGAATTACACTAATCCAATACATCAAGAAAGACTTTTCTTGGAGTTCCCGTCGTGGCGCAGTGGTTAACGAATCCGACTAGGAACCATGAGGTTGCAGGTTCGGTCCCTGCCCTTGCTCAGCGGGTTAACGATCCGGCGTTGCCATGAGCTGTGGTGTAGGTTGCAGATGCGGCTCGGATCCCGCGTTGCTGTGGCTCTGGCGTGGGCCAGTGGCTACAGCTCTGATTCGACCCCTAGCCTGGGAACCTCCATATGCTGTGGGAGCGGCCCAAGAAATAGCAACAACAACAACAACAACAAAAGACAGAAAAAAAAAAAAGAAAGAAAGACTTTTCTTGGATAAGCTGAATGAAACCAAGTTAATTCTTCAATCAGTTAATTTATGACCAAAGTTAAATTCTTTCTAATGTTTTCCATTTTTAATTTAATTTTACAAAATTATTTTTTCATGACAATCCCTTGGTTTCATGGAGTCAATGCCACCATGAAGATTCAATTCTTTTCTCAGTCATTTTCAGTCTGTATCTGATTTCACCCATTTCCTCCTGTTATGCATTGTCTACCATGTCCATTATTTTTAACTGGTCCAATTTTTTTCAGGTCACATTTGATTACCTAAATGTCAAAATTGTATTCTATTTGAATTTGTCAGTATTCTATTTGTCAATATCCAATTTAACACGGTTTTAGTCTCTCTCAACTTGATTTTCTGTTGGCTATTTCTATACGTTTCTGGTAGGTTGTATTATTTGCTGACAATTCTGTCCCCCCCCCACAATCTCCCCCATGATTTTCACATACACTCTGATGGAGGACATTTCTCTCCTTGTCGATGTTGGGCTTGACTGTGGATGCCTGGATATATTTCCAAAGATGACCACAACATATATCCCATCTCACAATCATCTCACATTTACATTGATCTTAATGTTCTCCCATCAAGTGGGGGAGGTCTCTGTCTTCTTCCCCTTGAACCTGGGTGGATTTTTGTGACTGCCTTGACCAACAGGACTCAGAAGGAGTGATGCCATGTGTCTTCTGAGGCTGGATCATAAAAATACAATACACGTCCCTCTTGCTCTCTTGGGACCTTCGCTCTTGGAACCCAGCCACCCAGTCTTGAGGGAGCCCAAACTTGACCGCACAGGGAGAGCACCTGGAGATGCCACCAAGAGGCGTCTGCCTTGACAGCTCCAACCGAGGGCCCAGCTGACAGCCAACATTAACCACCAGATGTGGAAGTGACAACACCTCCAGGATATTCTGGCCATCACCTTGAGTGTTTCCAGGTGGGGCCCCAGACAGTCTAGAGCAGAGACAAGCAGTTTCCAGTGTGCGCTGCCTAAATTCCTGATCTACAGAATCAGCGAGCATAAGGAAATGGCTGTTTCATGCCTCTACGTTTTGGGGTGGTTTGTAATGCAGCAGTAGTGACCCCTACACCACAGGATTTGCATTGGCCGGTGGGATGTGGTGCTGGTTCTGTGGATGCAGTTCTGTGTCTGGGCTTTAAGAGCATCATGGGTCTCAGTGTCTTTCTGCCCCCTCAATAGTCTCTGACCTCTGTCATGAGAACAGGCAGTGGGTGCCTGCTGGTCCCAGAACAGGAGACAGACACATGGATAATCCTGAACCCAACTTGTACGGGCTGAGTTGTGTCCCTTGCAAATTCCCGTGTTGAAGATCTAACCTGCAATACTGCAGAATGTGACAGTATTTGGAGACAGGGCCTTTAAAGAGCTGATAGGAGTTCCTGTTGTGGCACAGCGGAAACAAATCTAATAACCATGAGGTTGCGGGTTCGATCCCTGGCCTCGCTCAGTGGGTTAAGGATCTAGCATTATCGTGAGCTGTGGTGTAGCTCTCAGATGCGGCTTGGATCCAGCGTTGCTGTGGTTGTGGTGCAGCCTGGCAGCTATAGCTCCAATTTGACCCCTGGCCTGGGAACCTCTGTATGCCGCGGGTGCGCCCTAAAAAAAAGAAAAAGAAAAAGAGGAAAAAAAGCTGATAAACTTAAATGAAGTCATCAGGGAAGGCCCTGGCCCAGTCTGACTGATGTCCTTATAAGAAGAGGAAATCCAGACACACAAGGAGACACCAGGGATACACACACAGTGAGAGGAGTTCCCATCATGGCTCAGCGAAAACGAATCTGACTAGTATTCATGAGGACGAGGTTCGATCCCTAGCCTCACTCAGTGGGTTAAGGATCCGGCATTGCTGTGGCTGTGGTGTAGGCTGGTGGCTACTGCTCCAATTCAACCCCTAGCCTGGGAACCTCCATATGTCACAGGTGTATCCCCAAAAAGACAAAAAGAAAAAAGAAAAAGAAAACCCACACATACAGTGAGAAGGAGACCCTCCACAAACCTTAGAAGAAACCAATCCTACTACTACTTTTTTTTCTTTTTTGGCCATGCCCATGGCATATGGAAGTTCCAGGGCTAGGGACTGAATCTGAGCAACAGCTGCATCCTACCCCACAGCTACAACAATGCTGGATCCTTAACCCACTGGACCACAGTAGGAAGTCGCCCAATCCTACCAACACTTTGATCTTGGACTTCTAACTGCCAGAAGTGTGAGAAAATACATTTCTGTTGTTTAAGCCACCCAGTCTGTTGAATTTTGTTATGACAGCCCTAGGAAACCAAAGCATCAACCCACAGCCTGGAACTGAACCTGGGAATCCCAGCAGAGGCTCAGCCAAGTCACAGGCCCATGAAAGAGACGTAAATGCTCAAAGTTATAAGCCACCAAGGTGTGGAGTTGTTCATTACACAGCACTATTTTTTTTTTAAATTTTATTTTTGTCTTTTTGCCTTTTCTAGGGCCACTCCTGCGGCATATGGAGATTCCCAGGCTACGGGTCCAATCGGAGCTGTAGCCACCAGCCTATGCCAGAGCCACAGCAACGTGGGATCCGAGCCATGTCTGCAACCTACACCACAGCTCATGGCAACACTGGATCCTTAATCCACTGAGCAAGGCCAGGGATCGAACCCGCAACCTCATGGTTCCTAGTCGGATTCGTTAACCACTGCAACACGACAGGAAGCCCACACAGCATTATTATAGGTGAAAAGTCGACTAGTACAACATCTGATATTCCCCTAGGCTGGTTTTGACAGTTTTCTTTATTATCCACAACATAACTCCTTAGCAATTTATTCATCTCAATGAAGTTCACTGCCTGCAGAGTTCCACATCTCTGGTTATGTCCAAACCGCTCCTGCTGCTGACAAAACGTCAGAATCTGGGTCAAAACGTAACACTGAGCATTTCTATGGCTCTTACCCTCTTGGCCTCTGACTGGCTGTGTTCATCCCAGTCCTGCCCACAGGCCAGGAGACCCAAAGGCCAGGCTCCCTCTCTGCTCCAGGCCTGGATCATCGTTCATGCTCAGGCAGTGACTAAAAAACAGATCCCTCTGGAGTTCCCATTGTGGCTCAGTGGGTTAAGAACTCGACTAGTATCCATGAGGACTCAGGTTCAATCCCTGGCCTCATTCAGTGGGTTAAGGATCCAGCCTTTCCACAAGCTGTGGTGTAGGTTGCAGATGCGCCTTGGATCTGGCATGGCTGTGGCTGTGGCTGGCAGCTGCAGCTCTGATTCCTGGGAACTTCTATAGGCCGCAGGTGTGGCTGTAAAAAGAAAAAAAAGGAAGAAAGAAAAGAAAGGAAGGATGGAAGGAAGAAACCAGATCCCTGGGGCCAAAGCAGCTGCCTCTCTCAGATGAAATCAAATGAATGTTCAAGGGTCCCCGTACTCTGCCCCCCCATACTACCCCAGATCCACCTTTCCCTGCTTTCCCCCGGACTTGTCTCCTCAGTACAAGCAGCAGAGACTCCAAGGCCCTGTGTGTCTCCTACTTCCCTTGTCTCCCTTGGTCCAGCTCTTCCTTCTCCTCCGACAGCCCACTGGCTTCCTTTATTTCCTCTTTCATGCCATGATCCTCTACACAGGGCCTTTGCACATGCTTTTCTCTGCCTAGAATGCTGTTCCACCACCCTTTTCACCTAGCTCATACCCAACCATTCTTCATATCTCAAATATGAAGACACCTCCTCAGGGAAGCCCACCCTGACTTCTCCACATTAGATCAATCCAAGTACCATGTACCTCTCCTTCTTCCTTCCTGTCTTTCTTTTCTTTTCTTTTCTTTTTTTTTTTTTTTTTTTGTCTTTTTAGGGAGTTCCCAGGCTAGGAGTCAAATTGGAGCTGTAGCTGCCAACCTACACCACAGCCACAGCATCGGGATCTGAGCCATGTCTGTGACCTACATCACAGCTCATGGCAACATCAGATCTTTAACTCATTGAGGCCAAGGATTGAACCCGAGTCCTCAAGGATGCTAGTCGGGTTTGTTACTGCTGAGCCACGACAGGAATTCCTGTGATTCTCCTTCTCAACACTCATTTGTGCTATGACTCTTTAGGATGACCATCTGTCTCCCCATTGCAGACTTTCGTGTTCATGAGGACTGGAATTCGTGACACTGGAATGAGGTCTCATTCACTCTGTCCCCAGAGTCTGTACACAGTAGATGCACATAAATATTTGTTCACTGAATGAATATTGTCCCAACTGCTCCGCTGAATCCCTCCATTGGCATCTAGGGTATCCAGGGAGGTATGCTGCTCAGATGTCTCTTCAAGAGAACCTGCTCTTGGAGTTCCCCTTGTGGCGCAGTGGTTAACGAATCCAACTAGGAACCATGAGGTTGCGGGTTCTATCCCTGGCCTTGGTCAGTGGGTAAAGGATCCTGCATTGCCGTGAGCTGTGGTGTAGGTTGCAGATGCGGCTCAGATCTGGCATTGCTGTGGCTCTGGTGTAGGCTGGCAGCTACAGCTCCAATTAGACCCCTAGCCTGGGAACCTCCATATGCCACGGGAGTGGCCCTAGAAAAGGCAAAAAGACAAAAAAAAAAGAGAGAGAGAGAGAGAGAGAACCTGCTCTGAGGAGGGGAGTTGATTGACCACCTCCAGCTGCTGCCCTTGCAGATCTGCCCCAGTGTTCATGCCAAGCCCCGGTCCCCGGGGCTGTTCCCAGCCAGTGACTGAGCACAATCGGGCTCAGGAATGGGTTCATTTTGCCCCACACAGAACTCCTATAATGGGCATTTTTTGCTCTAAGGCTCTCATTGGCCCGGCCAAGACTTTCTCAAGGATGCTGTGCTTGTTATCAATGAATTGCCTCTCCACTCCGCATTCAGCCCTCAGTGCCCGCTCTAAGATAATCAGCTGGGTTCTTTGAGCATTGTCTCCTTTACAGTGAGATGCTAAACTGTGGAGTTCCCGCTGTGGTACAATGGAATCATCCATGTCTCTGCAGCACCAGGACACAGGTTCAATCCCCAACCTGACACAGTGGGTTAAGGATCCAGCATTGCTGCAGCTGCAGCATAGGTCACAGCTATGGCTAGGATCTGATCCCTGGCCTAGGAACTCCATATGCCTTGGGGTGGCCAAGAAAAAAAAAGAAGGAAAAAAAAGGAAGAAAAAAGAGAGAGAAATGCTAAACTGTGCCAACAGAGGGAGCTGGAGGGGACATACCAAGAGGAAAAGGGGCTTTTCTTTTTAAGTGTGTGTGTGTGTGTGTGTGTGTGTGTGTGTGTGTGTGTGTTCCTAGATCATCTGCTTTCTGCCTCAAGACCAACCCTCTCCCTAATACACACCTTCCCACCACTCTCCAAGTCACTCTTCTCCGGTCCCTGTGGCCTCTCTGTGAAGTTCCACAGACAAACCAAAATCCCATCTCAGCATCTTCGCACTCGCTGTTTTGTCTTTTCTTTGATACATTCGGACCTCTTCTCATGTGCCATCTCTTCTAAGAGGCTTCACCTACTACCCCCCAAGCCATGTTCCTTTATCCTGCTCTGTTTTTGTTGTTGTTGTAGTTTTATTTTATTTTATTTTATTTTTTGTCTTTTTGCCATTTCTAGGGCTCCTCCCACAGCATATGGAGGCTCCCAGGCTAAGGGTCTAATCAGAGCTGTAGCCACTGGCCTACACCATAGCCACAGCAACTCGGGATCCAAGCCGCGTCTGCGACCTACACCACAGCTCACAGCAACACCGGATCCTTAACCCACTGAGCAAGGCCAGGGATCAAACCCGCATCCTCATGGATCCTTGTCAGGTTCATTTCCACTGAGCCACAGTGGGAACTCCTATCCTGCTCTGTTTTTGTTTTTTTTTTTTCCTTCATAGTGCCAATTACCATGTAACATACTGTATTTACTGTAAGTACTGTAAGTACTGTACATACTGTACTTACTTACTCACTTGTCTGTCCCCCCGCCCTGACATAAAGAAATCCTCCTCATAGTTCCCGTTATGGTTCAGCAGGTTAAGAACCCAACTAGTGTCCATGAGGATGCAGGTCTGATCCCTGGCCTCACTCAGTAGGTTAAGGATCCAGCATTGCTGCGAGTTATGGTGTAGGCCGGCTGCTGCAGCTTCAATTCAATCCCTAGACCCCTAGCCTGGGAACTTCCATAGACCGCTGGTGCGGTCCTGAAAAGAAAAGAAATCCCCCTCCATGAGGCTAGAGATTGTGTGTGTCTTGTTCACTGCTGCATCCCCAGGGCCTGGATTAGAACCTGGCAATCAGCAGATACTCAATAAGTATTTGTTAGGAGTTCCTGTTGTGGTTCATCAGTAACAAACTCAGTTAGGATCCATGAGGATGCGAGTTCAATCCCTGGCCTCAATCAGTGGGTTAGGTATCTGGCATTGCCGTGAGCTGTTGTGTAAGTCACAGGTGCAGCTCGGATCCTGCATGTATGTGGCTATGGCTGTGGCTGTGGCTGTCGCTGTGGCCAGCAGGTGTAGCTCTGATTCGACCCCTAGCCTGGGAACTTCCATATGCCGCACATGCAGCCCTAAAAAGCAAAATATATATATATTTGTTAATTGACTGAGTAAAGAAATGTTCTTGACTTTCCTCAAGCCATTTCCTCCGCCTAGAATGCCTTCCCTCTCCTTCTCTTTCTTTTTTTTTTTTGTCTTTTTGTCTTTTCTAGGGCCACTCCCAAGGCATACGGAGGTTCCCAGGCTAGGGGTCTAATGGGAGCTGTAGCTGCCAGCCTACACCACAGCCACAGCAACACAGGATCTGAGCTGTGTCTGCAATCTACACCACAGTTCACAGCAACGCTGGATCCTTAACTCACTGAGCAAGGCCAGGGACTGAACCCACAACCTCATGGTTCCTAGTCAGGTTCGTTAACCACTGAGCCATGACGGGATCTCCTCTTTCTCTTTCTAATCCCACTTATCCTTTAAGACTCAACCCTAACCCCTACTCCTCCAGGAAGCCCTCCCTGACAAGTGGGTCCCTGAGCCTCTGGAAATTGGCTTATTGCCCCTCACCCACTGCCCTGCAAAACTGTAGGTATAATGTAGGCTTTAGGGCCGGTAGAGACTGCAGTGGAGACTAAAGGCAGATGAGAACAGGCCAGCTTTATTGCAGTTAAGGGAAGGGGAGGAGCCGCCACAGGCTGCGGGCCAGGTAGGGGCTGCAAGGGGATCAGCTGGAACCCCACCCAGGTCACTTCTTCCACTCCTTCCTCTCGTAGTCCCACCGGGAGGCCAGGCCTTGCACAGGGTTGCCCTTCATGTCCAGGATGCGCTGGAGCTGCTGGGCCTTCCACTCATCCGTCAGGGTGATGGGCTTCTTAGGGAAGACTGCAGGGAAAGCGCAGGGTAGGGACAGGGGCAGGTGGGACCCTGCCAGCCCCACCCCCTCCCGCTGCACCGTCTCCATCCTGTCCATCCCCCTCCAGATTCCCCCCCCCCACCTCAAAGCTGCACTCTAGGAACCACTGAGTTCCCACTTTACAGATGAGAGAACTGAAGCCCAGAGAGAGCCTACACTGCAACCCAGGCAGCCGTGCTCTGCCCTTTATCCTACACCTCTTTGGGGGACTTTTCACAATTCTGCAAATGAGGGCCAGCTTGGCTGGTGGCTGGGGCCACCAGGACCTGGCCAAGGGCTGCAGCCAGGTGAGGTCCTGCCACTCACCGTAGACATGCTGCCACCAAATCATCAGACCTGTGAATCCAAAGAAGAAGAAGACACAGCCCATGACTGTCTTCCATTCATTGGAGCGACGGTTCATCTCCGCGAAGGTCTCATGGTACTGGAGCCGGTACACTGGGGGGAGGGGGGAGGGGCATCCATCCTGAGGACCCTGGGCCAACTCTTGGCCTCAGGGATCTCCTGCCTCCCTGTCCCTGCAGCAGATGCTGTCCATTCAACAAATTCTTACTGAGCATCTATTTTGTGCAGAGCATGGCCAGATGCTGATGGTGAGGCTCCAAGGGTGCTTCTGGTGGGCAGCACTTGGGGTCACACATCCCTCTCGCTTCCCAGGGTCAGGCCCCTGCTCTCCCACCCACCTCACCTGCCTCTTTCTGCTCCATCCCCCCACGTCACCCAGTGATGGCCAGAACCCTCCGTGCTCTCTGGCTCCTATACCCTTCCCCATGCTGTTCCCACTGCCTGGCAGCCCCTCTTCCTCAGCATTCAAGGCCAACAGGAATAACCCTCTCCTCTGGAAGACCCACCAGGATTCCATCTCTCTCTCTCTCCCTCTCTCAAACACACCTCGCCCTGGCCACATGTCCTGTATTATGGCTAGCTGAGCACCCAGGGCAAAAAGCCTCTGGGTGATTCATTTCTCTTTCCAGCATCGCCCAGCATCAGGCTGTGCACACATAGTTGAATGAATTTTTAAAATGGGAGTTCCCGTCGTGGCTCAGTGGTTAACAAACCCAACTGGCATCCATGAGGACGTGATACCTAGCCTCGATCATTGGGTTAAGGATCTGGCGTTGCCGTGAGCTGTGATGTAGGTTGCAGATGCAGCTTGGATTCCAGATTTCTGTGGTTGTGGCTATGGCATAGGCGGGCTGCTACAGTTCTGATTCGACCCCTAGCCTAGGAACCTCCATATGCCTCCGGAGTGGCCCTAAAGACAAAAAAAAAAAAAGGAGTTCCCGTAGTGGCACAGTGGTTAATGAATCTGACTAGGAACCATGAGGTTTGCAGGTTCGATCCCTGGCCTTGCTCAGTGGGTTAAGGATCCGGAGTTGCCGTGAGCTGTGGTGTAGGTTGCAAACGTGGCTCGGATCCCGAGTTGCCGTGGCTCTGGCATAGGCCGGCGGCTACATCTCTGATTGGACCCCTAACCTGGGAACCTCCATATGCCATGGGAGCGGCCCCTAGAAAAGGCAAAAAGACAAAAAAAAAAAAGAATAAACAGGAGTTCCCACTGTGACACAGTAGGTTAAGGGTCCTGCATTGCTGTAGCTGTGGTTAGGTTGCAGCTGTGGCTCGGATTCAAACCTTGGCCTGGAAATTTCCATACGCCTTGGGTACGGCCAAAACAAAAACAAAAACAAAAAAAAGAATGAACAAAGGAATTAATTTCACCCCTCAAGTAGGCACTCAAGTGTCTGGGGGCTTCTGGCTGTCTTGGTGGGAGGCGGGTGGGCTCTCCCTGTCCCCTGCTCCCTGACCAGTCAGCCCTTCTCTGCCAAGTCACACCCAGCCCCACCCTGAGACCTACAGGCCACCTTCTCGGCGTGGCTCAGCTGCGTCCAGCTGCCCTTCTCCTTCTCCTTCAGGGCCCATTGCTCAGCGCTGAGCTCCGTGCAGAAGGGCTCGTCGGGCATGGGGTAAGAGCGCTGCGCGTGGTAGCTGGTGTACGGTGGCATCTTCTCCTTGCCGTGGGCTGTGAGCATAAGGGAGAAGCTGGGTTCGGGCGGCCCCTGGGACCTCCCAGCACTAGCCGTGCTATTAACAAAGAGGGTCACACTTATTGAGCACTTACTGTGTGCCAGGAGACATGCTAAGACCTTCAAGAGAGTCGACTCACTGGCTTGGCATCACGAGAGTCAGTGATATGGTTCTCTTCATCTTACAGAGGAAGAGCTGAGTAGCTAGGGGATTTGTTGAAATTCAGAGTAAGAGGGAGCAGGGCCAGGGCTGCAATTCAGCCCCTCTGGCTTCAAATGCTGTGTCCACTGGGAAGATCTGAGGTGAGGAGGGCTCGTCAGGCAGAGGCAATGGGTGGGGAGAGGCTAATGAGAGGTTCTTGAGGTGACAGATGGGCAACTGCTCTGCACACATAAAGCGCTCTCCGTGTGTGGTTAATGACCAGTCAAGGGCACGGCTTTGCAATCAGATGGGCTGGAACCCCAGCTCTATCCTGCCCCAACTCCCACAAGCACCCTTTACCTCATGTTCAGTGTCCTCATTTGGAAAGTGGGGATAATCAGAGATCCTACTTTACACTGTTGTAGAAACTTTAAGATAATACACTCAAAAGGCTTAGCGCAATGCCTGGCGCCCAGTAGATGCTCCATCAATTACACTGGTAGACAGAGGCTGGTTTTACTTCTGGCTTCCATTCCTGGAAGCTTTCCCTCAAGGGCTCTGTGTGAGTGTCCAGAACAAGGATGGGTGCTAAAAGGGTCTCAGCAAAGCTTCTTCTGTTTATTGTCACCAGAGATGCCCTCAAGAAGGGCCTTGGTACCACCTTGCCCAGATGGCCCAGGAACTGCTTTGGGCAAGGAGTCCTGGCTGTTTTATTTTATTTTACTTTACTTTACTATTTTATTTTATTTTATTTCTGTCTTTCTAGGGCTGCACCAGCAGCATGTGGAAGTTCCCAGGCTAGGGATCTAATCGGAGCTGTAGCTGCCGGCCTACGCCAGAGCCACAGCAACGCGGGATCCGAGCCACATCTGTGACCTACACCACAGCTCATGGCAACGCCGGATCCTTAACCCACTGAGCGAGGCCAGGGATTGAAGCCAACTCCTCATGGATGCTAGCTGCTTTGCTAACTGCTGAGCCACGGCGGGAACTCCCTGGCTTTTTCAGTATCTAGGCCCCTGCGCCTGTCTGTTCATCTGAGAAATGGAGAAAACAGCAGAGCATCTCCCTCGCGTGCTTGCTATGAAGTCCGAATGTGTTCATCTGTGTAAAACGTTTATCACAGCTCCGAGTGCCTAGTAAGCGCTCAATAAATGTTATCTGTTATTATTCTCCAGAGGGTCAGGAAGGCCCTTCTGCTATCCGGCTGAAGTCTCTCCTGCCTCAGGCCTCTTTCTTCTGAGTAGCAGGGACACAGGGATCTGGAGAGGTGGTCCAAGGTTCTGTCAGCACCCTCCACCTCAGGACACAAGGGCCTTAGAGGCCTGGGTTTGGGGGTCAGGCCCCGAGGAAGCCTGGGAGGAGGGGGCTGCTGTCTGGGTGCCCTGCAAGTTCCATTTCCCAGAGGAATGTGGTCCCAGACCAAAGAGTAGGATCTCAGGAAATGGTGTGAGACAGGCCCAGGGCAGCATGGAATGGACCAGGGGCGACCTGCCAGGAGGACCCCTGCCCCTGGCCTTGGAGTTAGGCAAAGGTGGGGTGTCCAGGTCTTACCAGTGGCTCCTGGGCTGTGGATCCCTCGCATTCCAACTTCCCCCTTCCTCAGCACCAAGCTCCAGGCAGCTCTGAAGGACATCTTGGGGGTGGGGGGTGGGGTGCGTGGATGAGTCCTGCCCCACATTGCCCCCGCCCTTCCCCTCAGGACCCAGACAGAGAAACACCTTTTTCACAGGTGTGGTGGTGGTGTCCCAGGATTTCAAGGTCACCTCCTACCTCTGCCCCTTCTAATTTTGTACGCTATACCTATGGAGTCTGATGGGGTCCCTCCTGGGACCTTAATTTACCATCTGAGAAATGGAGGAAGCGTAACTCTTTTAATTTTTAATTTTTTTTTGTCTTTTGTCTTTTTGTTGTTGTTGTTGCTATTTCTTGGGCCGCTCCCTCGGCATATGGAGGTTCCCAGGCTAGGGGTCGAATCGGAGCTGTAGCCACTGGCCTACACCAGAGCCACCGCAACGCGGGATCCGAGCCGCGTCTGCAACCTACACCACAGCTCACGGCAACACCGGATCGTTAACCCACTGAGCAAGGGCAGGGACCGAACCCGCAACCTCATGGTTCCTAGTCGGATTCGTTAACCACTGCGCCACGACGGGAACTCCTTTTTTTTGCTTTTTTAGGACCACACTTGAGGCACATGGAGGTTCCCAGGCTAGGGGTTCAGCAATGCTAGGTCTGAGCTGCGTCTGTGACCTACACCACAGCTCACAGCAATGCCAGATCCTTAACCCACTGTGCAAGGCCAGAGATGGAACGTGCATCCTTATGGTTATTAGTGGGATTTGTTACCACTGAGCCACAATGGGAACTCCATGAGGCCTAACTCTTAAGGCAGGGTCTGGACAGTTTGAGGCTGGGAGCCTGGGTTCTGGTTCCAACGGGTGGCTACGTTGGGAAAGCTCCCTCAGCTGTTTGCCCCCCAGGAAGGGAAGAAGCAAGTCCTAGGCTAGCTCTCTTCTCTGCAAGGCCATCTGCCAAGGTCTGCAGAAGGCTTGCCCCCCCACCCCTTCCCCCATAATTGGCTGCCTACGTGCCTGGAGAGTCTGCTCTGCTGAACCTGCTGGGGGAGGGAGGCAGGCGCACCCAACCCACCCTCTTCAGGGAAATCTCAGGGTCTGGCATCTCAGGGGAGTGAGGAGGGGATTTAAAGGAGGACAAGGACCAACCTGGCTCAGAGGGAGGAAGAAGGGCACTCGTCTAGGGAGAAGAAGGGGGGTCCCACTTCCGGAAAGAGAAAGGGCCCCATCTAGGGAGAGAGAGGGGCACCCAATAATTCAGGACAAAGAGAGGTATATGTGGAAAGTGGAAAGGGGCCCCACCTCTGGAAAGGAAGGGCTCCCCATCCGCGGTAAGTGGGTAAGAGAGCCCCACGTACGAGGAGAGGGAAGACGGCGCCCCACTTGCAAACACAGGAAAATTCCCCAGGAGTCCTCAACTCTGAGCTGCCAGTAGCCACACACATCCACACCTCCCCCCTCCAGCCCCGACCCTCTCCTCTCGCAGCGACCCCACACAGCCAGAGTCCCAGCAGCGTCCCCCAGCCGCCTGGGCTTGGGCGGCCAGGGCGCTCCCACCCACTCACCTCGCAGCTCCGCGGGAGCCAGAGCTCGACCTGGGTCTGCCAAGCAACTAACAGAGAACCGGCTGCAGAGGGACCAGAACGCTGGCGCCCGCCCCTGGGCCCGCCCTGCAGCCTTTCCAGGGGCCGCCCCCGCGTGGGAACGTCCTGCCTTGGAGGGGCCCGGCAGCGCCCAGCCTGCATCCCTGGGGGCTCCCAGCCATGGCCTGGGGAGAAGGACTGCAGTGACTATCTGCCTCAATTTCCCTGCCCACAGGGGTCCTGCCTCGGGAGACACACCCGCCCCCGTCCCCCAGCCCATGCCACCCTTGGGACCAGCTGGCTGGCCCAGCCCTCTGAGTCCAGTATTCCCAGAAACTAGATCTTCCTGCCTCCATTCCTTTGCTCACCGCTGTTTTTTCCACTTGGAATGCTCTCTTAGGGCCTTTGAGGACCCAAGTCTTGCCAACTTTCCAGCCCAGGGCCAGTGCCTCCTGCTTCAGGAAGCCTGCAAACATCAAGAATCTGGGAGCCGGCCTGTGGTGTACCACTGGCGCTCTGCCCCCCCATACCCAAAGAGGGCTGAAAAATGCCTCCCTCTAGGGTTCAAATCTTAGCGGTGTGATCCTCAACATATGGCCAAACCTCCCTGAGTTTCTGTTTTCTGTAAAAGGGAGCTATTGATAATTCCTACTTTACCCGGCTGTTGTAAAGAGTAAATAAGTCAGTGGAAAAGCATCAGGAGCATTTACTCAAGATTTTTAAAAATTAAGACCTATTACAACTGACATTGGTTGAGTGTCTATTGTTTTTATTTTTCTCTTGTGGTCGCCCTGTGTCTGTCCAGAAGTTGTGGCTGTGCCACAGCCGCGGCAATGCCAGATCCTTAGCCCGCTGCACTGGACTGGCGATCAAACCTGCGTCCCTACTGCTGCAGAAACATCAGTGATCCTGTTGCACCACAGTGGGAACTCCTGTCTATTGTTTAACAGGTTAAATGCTTGGGAATTTAGAGAAGAACCAAACCTAACACAGTCTCTGCCCTTACAGGGCTTACAATCCAGTTCCATGCAGAGAAAGTCCTGTGCAAACACCCAGAGGCAGGAAAACACAGATGTGTTCAAAGAACAGAGAGAGACCATCTTGGCCAGAGTCTAATGGGCAAAGGAGAAAGTTGGAGAGGGGCAAGAGCACCAAGCAGGGCCTCGCAAACCATAGTGTGGATCTTGGATTTTATTATTTTATTTTATTTTAGTCTTTTTAGGGCTCGACTCACAGCATATGGAGGTTCCCAGGCCACGGGTCAAATCAGAGCTGCAGCTGCCGGCCTATGCCACAGCCATAGCAACACCAGATCCAAGCCACATCTGCAACCTACACCACAGCTCACAGCAACGCCGGATCCTTAACCCACCGAGCAAGGCCAGGGATCGAACCTGCATCCTCATGAATCTAGTCAGATTTGTTTCTGCTGAGCCACGATGGGAACTCCGGATTTTATTTTAAAGATGGGGGGCCACCGAAGGTAAGTAGAGGAGTGATGTGGCTAAAAGAGCAGAGCACGAGTTCAGTAAATATGGCTTGGGATTGTCAGAATACTGATGGCAGACTGATGACTGAAGGCTGTGGGCCCTTCTGTAATCAGGGGCCAGAGGTTTCTAGGTCTCCAAGCTCTGGTTCCATGAGGTGTGCCGAGCACCCACCCATATATCAGGATTCCTATAGCCCAATGAGGCCATAGAGATCCACTCAAGCCAGTGTCTGGAGGAAAGGGTTTAGTTCTGGGTAGGGGAGGGGAGGAGCAGATAAGCCAAGAAGAGCAGAGCCTCAGGAGGAGGTGCTAGAGACCCTAGAGTGGGCCGTGTGCATGTCCATTCTGGGAGGTGAGAAGACAGTGTGGGAGTCTCCTGGATGTCCAAGAGGACGGCCATGCTTACTCCTGGGAGCTGCTCCTCCCGCTTCCCCACCATCAAGGGAATTCCAGATGTGAGAGAATTCCCCCGTCCTTCTTGGATGCTGTCCAGGGGGTTCTGAAGAGTAGCCCTGTGGACAGAGGACCCTCCTTCAGGCAATCTGGGGAGCGCACACCCTTTGTCAGAACTTTCCAGGGGCCGGTGGCAGTGAATGGCTGATGTACAGGCTCTACTGCTGCCACCCTAGTGACTAAGCAGTGCTATTTCTTTATTTTGCTTTTTTGTTTGTTTATTTGTGGGGCTTTTTTATTTTTTTATTTTTATTTTTTTTGTCTTTTTGCTATTTCTTTGGGCCGCTCCCGTGGCATATGGAGGTTCCCAGGCTAGGGGTCAAATCGGAGCTGTAGCCGCCGGCCCACACCAGAGCCACAGCAACGCAGGATCCGAGCCGCGTCTGCGACCTACACCACAGCTCACGGCAACGCCGGATCGTTAACCCACTGAGCAAGGGCAGGGACCGAACCCGCAACCTCATGGTTCCTAGTCGGATTCGTTAACCACTGCGCCACGATGGGAACTCCCTTATTTTGCTTTTTTAGAGCCACATCTGCGGCATATGGAGGTTCCCAGACTAGGGGTCAAATCGGAGCTGCAGCTGCCGGGCGAGCCGGGCGACACCACAGCCACAGCAATGCCAGATCTGAGCCGAATCTTCGACCTACATAACAGCTCACAGCAATGCCAGATCCTTAACCAACTGAGCAAGGTCAAGGATTGAACCTGAGTCCCCATAGATATTAATCAGGTTTGTAACCTATTGAGCCACAATGGGAATTTCTAGCAGTGTTTTTTTCTGAGCCTCAGTTTCCCCATCCCTCACAGGGCCTCCCAAGGGAAGATATCTGGAGAACTGGCCTGTCTGTTCTGCCCTGCCCCCTCCCATCCCTGCCTCTGTGGGAACTCCAGGCCCCAGATGTGGGGTGATGCTCTGACAAGGAACATCTGTTGAGGAAGCTGACCCCTGGGGTTGGGGATGATGGCAGCCCTCTGGCGGCTCAGGGTTGATATAGGGCAGCATCACTGCCTGGGGAGTGATGTCCAGCCTCTCGAGGTCTGGAACTTGGGAATAGTCAGACCCTTCCCTAAGGCAGGTCATTCAGGGGTCTCAGGGCCGAGGAGTTGGAATCTTCGAGTATATTAGTGGGCACGAGGGGGGTTCGGGATGGGGCATTATACACCACTCACGCAATGTGAACGCAGGCTCCGACTGTAGAAACAGCAGGGGTGGGAGGTGAGAGGGATCTGTTTCTTTCGCAGGCCCTGTGGCTCCAACCCTCCAGTAGAAACCCAAACAGAAAGAGGCAGCTCTCACTCAGTTGATCTGATCCAGGGAACCCCTGAGATTCTGCCCAGACACAAACACCTGCAACAGGATCTCAGCATCCTGCCGGTAAGACTCTTTCCCCACCCCACGCCGTTCAGGTTTCATGCAGGACCCACTTCCGTCCCCTCAGACCAGAGGAGATAACTGAGGAAGACATAGGCCTCATGAAGGACCCGAAGCCGAAAGTAGGTAGCAGTACTGGACAAAGCGTCGTGGACCCCTATCCCCCAGCTCTGGGAAGCCCCTGGAGCCATTTGAACTTGGGGTGGAGGCTTGGGGCAGGAGGGGCGGGGCCAATGAGTGAAGGGGCAGAACCAGAGATAGAGGGTAGTCGGAGTCTGGAACTGGGCGGGGGGAGAGGTAGAAATGGGCGGGGCTTATCCTTAGGGACCGAGACTGCGGGGGAAGAGCAGGGAAAACAAAGCTTTAAGGCTAGTCGGACAGAGGGAGGGGACCGTGAACAGAGAGGGCGTGGTCAGGACCGAGAAGCTCTGGTCTATCCTGCTGAACAGCTGAAATGCGGGCAAAGCCGCAGCTGTAATTCTGAACACCGAGGCCTGCAGCGCCAGCATAAAGGTGCCCAGGCGGCAACGCGGGCTCGGAGAACGTAGCCCAAAGACCCGCAGATCCATCAAGGGTCAGTCTAGAAAGTGCTTCTGCAACTGTGGACAGGTGGGCTGCTTCAAAACTGATGCCAAACCAGGACTGCCACGGGGACGGTCACTAATGACGGGTTTCCCGATCCTAGGAACGACCCGTAGCGTGGTCAGCCAGTGGACGCCCTCAACTAGATTTCACTGAGACAGGGCGGGATCGGTGGCCTGGAAGATGGAAACTTCTTTCCAGCAGGTCTGATATATCTACACCACCGCATCAGGGGCACAAAATGAACGAAGCCAGAGGTGTTCAGCCGGAAGAGGAATTCCCTGCAGAGAGGAATTCCCTCTAGCAGTCACTCATGGCCCCTGAGTCCTACCCACAAGTGGTCCTTATTCTAGGTCTCGCCACCTGCCTCTTACTACATCACCTACGTCCTGTGTCTCCTCCCTCCTTCACCGTCCTCGAGCTGCCAGTCATCCTTCCCCGGCCCCTGCGGACAGTCATTGAGTCCCCTTCCCACTGGGCTCTCCTAGCAGCCTAGCATCCGCCATCTCCAGCCCTACCTTAGTCCGGTTGGTTATAGCTGGCCACGCCCCGCTCTCCTAGCTGAGCCCGCCCACCGGCCCCGCCCCCACCCTGAGGCTCCTCCTCAAACGCTCTGCCCGCGGCCCGCCCCTTGCCCTGTCCCTCACTCCACAAGACACGCTAAACCCTCGCCCTGGCTCCAGCCTCACCCTTTCGGCCATCTGGGGTGCCGTCCCCTCCCTAGCCCTGACCTCAGGTCATCCTGCTCACCCCTGCACGCTCCAGCCGAGCCCCCACCCTGTCACCCAAGTCCAGCCCCCGCAGGCAGAGCTCCCTTCCCCCTAGATCCACCCAAAGTCCTGCCATTCCTCTCCCGCTCGCGCCACGTCCAGCCTCGCCGCAGCTGCCACGCAGACCCGCCCCCTCCGGTCAGCTCAGGTCAGTGAGGGT
Source organism: Phacochoerus africanus (assembly GCF_016906955.1). Taxonomy (NCBI): domain Eukaryota; kingdom Metazoa; phylum Chordata; class Mammalia; order Artiodactyla; family Suidae; genus Phacochoerus; species Phacochoerus africanus. The sequence continues at coordinate 27,895,534 of NC_062546.1, forward strand.
GAGGGTGACCTCACCACGTGGTCAGTGAGGGTGCCAGCCGGAACCCCCAAGTTGCTGGCGGCTGCGGAGGCAGGGGAGGCGAAGGCGTTCCCCTAGCGGGGCATGTCCGTGTGGCCAGCACGTCCTGACCACAAGAAGGGCACGGAGCGGCCAGACGGGTATCCGAACTCTCCTCAAGCCGAGCTGGGAGAAGGGAGCTGGGGGTGGGGGTTCTTCAGAACTTGCTGCATCAGATCCCCAGGGCCTGAGGCCTAGACTTCATCACCACCACCCCCGACCTGGGCAGAGGTATTCCAACGACATGTAAAGGACTCTCCGGGTTAATATCAGGGGCAGTGAAGATGAGCCCCTGGAAGGTCCATATCTAGGATTCAGCTCCATCCTCTGCTGGTTTCAGATCCTCTAGGAAGTAGCCTCAGTTTCCACATTTCTATAATGTCAATCACACCCAGGCACTGCTGGGGGCCAGGAGGGTGAATGCAGTGGTCAAGCCAGGATTCTATGAGAGGTGCCCACAATAGTGATGTATTCCAGGTCAGGGATTGAATTCACGCTGCAGTTGCAACCTGTGCCAGTGTGGCAACACCAAGTCCTTAACCCACTGGCCACAAGGGAACTTCCAAGACTCATTTATTCCCTTTCGCATGTTTCCATGCGAAGAAGGCTTTACTGGAGCAATACACCTCACTTCTCACTTGCAGACTTAAACTATAGTCTACAAACAAGCTTATCAATAATCATGGCCTTAGCGATATCTCCAGTTCCACATGTTCTTTTCACAATGTGATCTTGACATGCCTGCCATCAAAGGGTGGCAGCCATCTCCCCATTCCTTCAACCAGAGTGCACTTTTGTGACAGCCTTAAACATAGGACATTGTGGAGTTCCCTCGTGGCTCAGCAGATTAAGGGTCCAGCGTTGTCACTGCTGTGGCACAGGACACAGCTGTGGTGTGGGTTCCATCCCTGGCCCTGGGAATGTCTGCATTACACAGGCATGACCAAAACCAAAAACCAAAAACCAAAAAAACCCATAGGACATGGTAAAAGTGATGCTGTGACCTCCAAAGCAAGGGGCAGAAAATGCCAGAATTCTCTTGTGGCACAGGAGGTTAAGGATCTGGTGTTGTCCCTAAAAAAAAAAAAAAAAAAGGCGAGAAAATCTGGTATTGTCACTGTAGTGGCTTGAGGGCTTGAAAATCCAGTTCCATCCCTGGCCCTGGAACTTCCACATGCTGTGGGCATGGACCAAAGGAAAAAAAAAAATCAAAAAATGCCATGGACTTTCTTGGGATACTCTCTCTTAGAACCCAGCCACCATGCTGTGAGGAAGCCAAACTAGCCCATGGGGAGAACATATGGAGAGGTCATATGTAGGTGGTCTGGCTTCAACCCAGCCAAGGTGCCAGCCTCAACTTCTAACCATGTACCTGTCCAAGTGACCCCAGACTCTAGCTATCAAGTCCCCCTCAGCCATCGTCTTCCCAGCAAAGGCCCCAGATGTAATGGGACATCTCTGCGGTGCCCTTTCTAAATTCCTGACCCATAGAATCCATTAACATCTGACAGTTGTTTTACATGCTAAGTTTTCAGGTGGTTTGCTGGGCAGCAATAGCATCTGGAATGGTAACCAAATGTTATTTGGATTCAATATACCTGACTCCTCATTTCACTCAGTTGCTTCAGAACTTGGTCAAGAAAGAGGAAGTTAGGAGTTCCCTGGTGACCTGGCGATTAAGGATCTGGAGTTGTCATTGCTGTGGCTTGGGTCACTGCTGTGGCACAGGTTTGATCCCTGGCCCAGGGAAGTTCTTCATACTGCAGGCACAAAAAAAAAAAAAAGAGAGAGAGAGAAAGAGTGTTAGCCATTGACACCCCGCCATTGTCCCCCCAATTTCAGCTCAGTATTCACTTTCTCAGAGAGGCTTTCCTTGACCCCTGTAGAAAGCACCCCTTCTACCCAGTCCAAAACTACATGCATAGAAACCCACAGGCTCATTTGCCCTGAATGCTTTACACACCAATTGTGTTCACTCAGGTCCCTCTACTTCCAGGCTGGGATAAAGTGGGATCTAACTGTGCAATGGACTGAAGGTCTGTGTCTCCCCAAAATTCATATGCTGAACCTAATCCTCAATGTGATGGTATGTGGAGGTGGTGACTCTGGGAGATGATTAGGTCATGAGGGTGGAGTCCGAATGAATGAGGTTGGGATCCATGTAAAAGAAACCCCAGGGGAGTTCCCACTGTGGCCCTGTGGAAACTAATCCAACTAGTATCCATGAGGATGCTCGTTTGATCCTGGCTTCGCTCATTGGGTGGGTGATCTGGCATTGCCGTGAGCTGTGTGTAGCAGATGCGGCTTGCGGCTTGGGTCCAGCGTTGCTGTGGCTGTGGCACAGGCCAAGGGCTACAGCTCCGATTTGACCCCTAGCCTGGGAACTTCCATATGCTTCAGGTGCAGCCCTAAAAAGCAAAATGCAAAAAAGTAAAAAAGAAAAATAAAGATGCTGTTCCACTCTCCATGATTTCTGATGAGAAATCTGCTGTCATTCAAATGAATATTTGCCCTAAATGTAAAGTGTTTTTGTTTTTGGTTTTTTTTTCTGGATACTTGCAAGATTTTTTTTTCCTTATTGGTGGCCTTTGGCTGTTTGATTATGAGATGTCAAAGCATGGTTATCGTTAAGTTTATCCTCTTTGGCGTCCACTGGTTTTCTTGAATCTGTAATTTTTCTTGAATCTTAAATTTTTTACCTGATTTGGGAAAATTTCAGTCATTACTAAAAAAAAATTCCTGTCTGTATCTTTAAGCAATTCCAATGGCATGCAGGTTAAATCTTTTTATATTTACCCACATGTCCCTAAGTCTTTGTTCAGTTTTAAAAATATTTTTTCTCTCTCTCTTTAGATTGAATCACTTCTATTGATCCATCTTCAGATTTATTGAGTCTTTCTTTGTCACCTCACTTTTGCTACTGAGACCATTCTGTGACTTTTTAAGATCTGAGAGATTGTATTTCTTAAGTTCTAAAATTTTCATTTGGTCATTCAGTTCTTTTTTTTTTTTTTTTTTTCCCTCAGTATAATTCAGTGATTCTCTCTCTTTTGTGTGTGTGTGTGTGTGTGTGTGTGTGTGTGTGTGTGTGTGTCTTTTTGCCTTTTCTAAGGCCGCACTGGCGGCATATGGAGGATTCCAGGCTAGGGGTCTAATTGGAACTGTAGCCGCCAGCCTACACCACAGCCACAGCAACATGGGATCCGAGCCGTGTCTGCGAACTACACCACAGCTCACTGCAATGCTGGATCCTTAACCCACTGAGCAAGGCCAGGAATCAAACCCGTAACCTCATGGCTCCTAGTCGGATTTGTTGACCACTGAGCCACGACGGGAACGCCAAGTGATTATTTTTAAAATCATTTTTGGTTGAGCCTGCAGCATGTGGAAGTTCCAGGGCCAGGGACTGAACATTCTTGTGAGAAATGTAGATAACGTAAGCTCTACCCTCCTGGCAAGTTTTCAGGTATACATACAATACAACACAGTATTAAATACAGGCCCTGTGTTTGTCTTGTATTACTGAGGCTTTGTACCTTTTGACCAACACTGCATGTTTGTTCATTTGGCTTTTTGTTGTTGTTCTCTTGTATAGTTCCTATGTCTCTGCTGAGAACGTCTGTTTTTCCAGTCATTCTAAAGCATCCCTCTCCCCCTCCTGGTTTACTGTTATAATAGCTGCTTTGAAGTCTTTGTCTGAAAATCCAACGTCTGGGTCTTTTCACGGTTGGCATCTATGGACTGTCTCTTGCTTTGGAAAGTGGTTTGGATGTTCCTCACTGAGTAACTTTGTATTGTATCCTGGACATTTTCAGTATTATCTTGTGAGACCCTGGACTCTGTTAAAAGCCTCTGGAGTATTTATGTATTGACTAGTAGCAGGCAAACCTGGTTAGGTTCATACAGCATGTTCTGTGTCACCTTCTGTAGGCAGTAATTCTAATCTGTTTTAGTTTCATAGCTTTGCTATGCTGTTTAAGTCTACCTGGCGCAGGGGTCAGGGTGGGACTTGGGCAGTGGTTTACATGGTGGGTCAATATGCCGAGTCTTGTTCAAGCTTCTTGAGGGGTCTTCCACACAGGCTCAGCTTGGGGTTAAGCCCAGGACTTGAGTTGTTTCATATACAGAATTAGAGGGTTTCCTTTATCCATTTTCTCTTCTCTAGGATTTTGTCTCTGGCTCGGCGAGGGTGGGGAGTGGGGGAAGCATTTTCTGTTTGTTCTTCTGGTCAGAAATGTGAAGTTCTCTCGGAGTTTTTTGTTTGTTTGGTTTTGGCTAGGGGTCTAATCAGAGCTAAAGCTGCCAGCCTACACCACAGCCACAGCAATGCCAGATCCTTAACCCACTGAGCGGGGCCAGGGATCGAACCTGCAACCTGACGGTTCCTAGTCGGATTTGTTTCCGCAGCGCCACGATAGGAACTCCTCTCTCAGAGTTCTAACCTCCGGTACCATGGTAAGATTCCTTACCACTGGGCTTAGCCCCTCAAGTCAAAGCATCAAGAGAAAAGAGAACAATGAGGATTCATCCCCACACTACTTACATTACGGGTCTTTTTTCCAAGTTCTTTTCTCCTGGGGGTGGGTTTTCTCAAGCCTTTTTTCTCAATAGCTTTGAGAACTACAGAGCCGACTGGGGCTGCCCTGCAACAGGGCCAGGTAGGAGCAAAGATTAAGTAAAAATATTAACAAGGAATTTTCTCACACTCTCCAATCCCTAGGGGTCCGTTTTCCTCATTCTCTGACCAGGACGTTGGGCTTTTTGCTGTCCGTGTCAGCTGTGCACTTTCCTTGCTCAGAGTACCTTGGGTCCAAGCAAGGAGATACAGGGGAGAAACTGACCAGGAAACTCACCATTGCTTGCGGGGTGTTCTTCACATTTTGACTTTTCACTCCAACCTGCTAGTATGTACTTTGCAGTATTCTTAAGTGGTTGCTTTTTGTATTTGTCCAGAGTTTTGTTTTGTTCTGGGTTTTTTTTGGTTGTTTTTTTGCTTCCACCTTGGCATGTGGAAGTTCCCCGGCCAAGGATGGAACCCTTGCCACAGCAAAGACCCCAGCTACTGCAGTGACCACGCTGTGTCCTTAACCTGCTGCACCACAGGAGAACTCTTGTCCAGAGTTTTTATTTGTAACCAGTAGGAGGAAGGGGCTTACTCCAGTTTAGCCTTCATTCTCTCACTCTCTCTTTTTACTTTTTTTTTCCCTCTTGAGATAATTTTAGACTTACAGAAGTTGCAAAAATAGTACAGAGTTCCTGTATGTCCTTCCCTTTTGTCAACATCTTACATAACAATACCCCGTATCAGAACTAAGAAATTATATTTGGTTCATTATTATTGACTGTGACTATTAACTATTTATTGCTATTAGCAGAGATCATTTGGAGTTCATCAGTTTACCTATTAATGTCCTTGTTCTGTGCTGGGGTCTGATGTAGAAAGGATCCCACATCACTTTCGGTTGTCATGTTTCCTTTGTCCCCTCCAATCCGTGACAGTTCCTCTGTCCTTCCATCTTTTTCATGATTTCTTTTTTTTTTTTGTCTTTTTGCCTTTTCTAGGGCCGCTCCCACAGCATATGGAGGTTCCCAGGCTAGGGGTCTAATCGGATCTGTAGCCACCAGCCTATGCCAGAGCCACAGCAACGCGGGATTCGAGCCATGTCTGCAACCTACACCACAGCTCACGGCAACGCCGGATCCTTAACCCACTGAGCGAGGCCAGGGATCGAACCCGCAACCACATGGTTCCTAGTCGGATTTGTTAACCACTGCGCCACGACAGGAACTCCTCTTTTTCGTGATTTTGATATGCCAGCTCTTTTGTAGAATGTCCACCTCTTTGGGTTTGTCTGAGGTTTTCTCATGATCAAATTGAGGTTATGGATTTTTAGGGAAAATTCACAAAAGTGATGTATGCCATTCTCAGGGCCCTCTTCCCAGGACTCTGTGAGGTTATTTGTATAACTGGTGATGTCACCTTGATCACTTGTCTAGAGTGGTGTCTGCTGGATTTATATTAAAATTACTATTTTACTCTTTTTTTATTAAAGTATATTTGATTTATAATACTGTGCCGATTTCTGCTGTAAAGCAAAGTGACCCAGTCCTACATATACATACATTCTCTTTCTTATATTATCTTCCATCATGGTCTGTCCCAAGAGATCAAATATAGTTGACTGTCTTATACGTAGGACCTCATTGCTTATCCATTCTAAATGTAATAGTTTGGAGTTGCTGTTGTGGCACAGCGGAAATGCCTCCAACTAGGAACCACGAGGTGGCATGTTCGATCTCTGGCCTTGTTCAGTGGGTTAAGGATCCAGTATTCCCAAGAGCTGTGGTGTAGGTTACAGACGCGGCTCGGATCCCGAGTTGCTGTGGCTGTGGTGTAGGCCAGCAGCTGCAGCTCTGATTAGACCCCTAGCCTGGGAACCTCCATATGCCACAGGCGCGGCCCTAAAAAGCAAAATAAATAAATAAATAAAATACATGTAACAGCTTGCATCTACTAACCCCAAACTCCCAGTCCATCCCACTCCCTCCTCCCTCCCCCTTGGCAACCACAAGTCTGTTCTCTGTGTCGGTGAGTCTGTCTCTCTTTTGTAGATAGGTTCATTTGTGCCATATTTCAGATGCCACATAGAAGTGATATCATACGCTATTTGTCCTTCCGATCATTTTACTCCTTGTAATTATTAAATCTCTAAGGAGGACATTTTAAAACTGTGAAAATAGCCTATGTCCACTTAAAGTTTAACCCACTGAATTTAGCATCTTTCAGGGGGTCGTTACCTTTACAGTCAGAACTTAAAAAATTACAGTCTTAATGATGACCATGATGAATTGGATCCCAGAAGGGCAGTTGCCAGCCGTGTACCTGGAACTCATTTTTCCTCTTGGAACCTCAGCTTTCTTATTTATAAAGCGAGATAATTATGGATCTGACCTCACTGAGTTGAGGAGGTGTTGCAATGAGATATTGGCAGGAAAACACTCGACAGAGAGCTTGACACATAGTAGGTACCTTGGGATGGGGCTGTCATTGTCAGACACCTGAATTGCGGGGGAGAAGGCTGTGTGTGCAGGTTGGGAGATTGCAATGAGGGGCAAGGAGTTGCCCTTCAGGCACAGGGAAGGATGATCTTAGCAAAATCCCTGGAATTGTCTGATCAAGAAGCAATTGAGGGAGTTCCTGTTGTGGCTCAGTGGTTAACGAATCCGACTAGGAACCATGAGGTTGCAGGTTCGATCCCTGGCCTCGCTCAGTGGGTTAAGGATCTGGCGTTGCCGTGAGCTGTGGCGTAGGTCGCAGACACGGCTGGGATCCCACGTTGCTGTGGCTCAGGCGTAGGCCGGCAGCTACAGCTCCGATTAGACCCTTAGCCTGGGAACCTCCATATGCCGCAGAAGTGGCCCTAGAAAAGGCAAAAAGACAAAAAAAAAAGAAGCAATTGAGGAGTGCATATTGTTGCTCAGCAGAAATGAACCTGGCCCTCGTCCTGCTCAGTGGGTTAAAGATCTGGTATGGCCTTGAGCTGTGGTGTAGGTCACAGACTCGGCTCGGATCTGGCATTGTTGCTGTGGCTGTGGCGTAGGTTGGCAGCTGCAGCTCCAATTTCACCCCTAGCCCAGGAACTTCCATATGCTGCTCCTGCAGTCCTTAAAAAAAGAGAAGAAAGAAAAGAAGCAGCTGAAGAGGAGTTCCTACTGTGGTGCAGTAGGTTAAGAATCTGACTACTGCAAAGGCTTGGGTTGCTGTGGAGGCACAGGTTTGAGCTCTCTGCCTGGTGCAAGGGGTTAAAGGATCCATAGGTCACAGCTGTGACTCAGATAATATCCCTGATCTGGGAATATCCATATGGCATGGGTGAAGCCATTTTTAAAAAAATGAACAAGAAGCAGTTGAGGAGTTCCCTGTGGCTCAGTGGGTTAAGGCGGTGGCATTGTCACTGCAGCAGCTCCAGTTGCTGCTGTGTTGCAGGTCTGATCCCTGGCTTGGGAACTTCTGCATGCTGTGGGCAAGGCTAAAACAAACAAACAAACAAACAACAACAGCAAAACAAAAAACAAAAAAAAAAGCAGTTGGGGGGATTTGTTTCTGGGGATCAGGCAGAGAGCCTGGGAGAGTTCCCAAACTGGACCAGCTTTCTGGAGGAGGTGATTTCAGACAAAGGAAGCTTGGAAGACATCAGTGGAAGGAAGTTATGCATAAGCCTGGAGGCTGGAACGCAAAAGAGAGGTCGTGGTGGGTGGGCACTTACTGGAGAAGCCCTGGGCTTTGCTGACCAAAGCAACTCTCAGTACCCCCTTGCAGGGCTAGGAACGGGGCTGCCAGGGGATGTCGGGAGTTTGGGTGCCCCCCTTCTCAAGGCCAAGGTATCTGCAGGATTGTCCCAGAAACCCCACCCAGTAGGGTGAATGGAGCTGGATCCAAGTGTGGGATGCATACATCTGTTCATCCACTCTGTCATTCATTCAACAATTCTTTACTGAGCACCAATGGTATGGCCAGTCTTTGTGCTGGATGCTTGTCATACAGCCAAGAACAAAGCCCATGGAGTGCCCGTCCTGGAGAAAGGAGACACAATAAACAAGGAAACAAATGCAAAATACTGTTTTGGGTTTATATTGTCTGGTAACGACTAACCCAAAACTTTGTGTCTTCGAACAACAGCCATTTGATTCTATCGCAGAGATTTGTTGGGTTGGGAGTTTAGGCAGGGCTTGGTTGCCTGATTCTTCTGCTTCCTATGGCATTAACTGTGGTCATTCAGTGGGACTCAGCTGACCGATGGATAATCTGGGGAGTCCAACACAGCTTCACTGAGACCTGAATGACTGGATGGCTGAGCTCATCGGGAAGTGTCATCAGCAGTGCCAGCCTTGCCAGCAGGCCGGCCTCCACAGTGAGCGCCCCAGGAAAAGCAGGCAGAAGTTGAGTGGCCTTTCAGAGTCTGGCCTCAGAAGTCACGTGGCTCACTTGCTGTAAATTGTTGGGCAAAGCAGTCACAGAAGCCCATCCGGGTTCTCAGGGAAGGGAAATAGCCCCACCTTTCAATGGCAGGAAGAATTGTGGCCATTTAAAAAAAAGTTCCCGTTGTGGCTCGGGGGTTAGGAACACGACTAGTATCCATTAGGATGTGGGTTCGATCCCTGGCCTCGCTCAGTGGGTTAAGGATCCAGTGTTGCTGCAAGCTGCAGACATGGCTTGGATCCAGTGTTGCTGTGGCTGTGATGTAGGCTGGCAGCTGCAGTTCCGATTCGACCCCTGGCCTTCCATATGCTGCAAGTGCGGCCATAAAAAGAAAAAAAAAGAAAGAAAGAAAAAAAAAAGCCACAAGGATCAGTGGTTCTAAGTGCAACAGGTCCAGAGAGGTTAAGTACCTTACCTTAAAGGGCAATTACAGACGTGAATGGTTCTGGGAAGGAAACAAAAAACAGGGTGAGAGGCAGAGAATGGAGGCAGATGGTAAGGTCAAGATTTCAGGCAGCAGGCACAGCTCACGCACAGGCCTCCCAATCAGGAGAGAGTGACTGGAAGGTGACCAAGGTGACAGGAAGGCAGTGAGGAATGGGAATGGGAAGGAGTGGGAGGACGTAGGAAGAAGCCAGGCCTTACTGGGCCTTGTGAGCCGTGCTACAGAATTAGGATTGAATTCTAAGAGCAGCTGGAAAGCACGGGAGATTTCTAAGCAGTCCAGTGATAATGATCTGCCCTCATTTTAGAAAATCCCTCTGGGAATTCCCATCGTGGTGCAGTGGAAACGAATCCAACTAGGAACCAAGATTCGATCCCTGGTCTTGCTCAGCGGGTTAAGGATCCAGCGTCGCTGTGAGCTGTGGTGTAGGTTGCAGAGGCAGCTCGGATCTGGAGTTGCTGTGGCTGTGGCGTAGGCTGGAGGCTACAGCTCCGATTGGACCCCTAACCTGGGAACCTCCATATGCGGCGGGTGTGGCCCTAGAAAAGACAAAAGACAAAAAAAAATTTTTAATTAAATAAAAAAGAAAATATCCCCTCTGGGAGGAGTTTTCTTGTGGCGCAGCCTGTTAAGGATTCGGGATTGTCACTGCAGCAGCTGGGGTCACTGCTGTGGACTGGGTTCAATCCCTGGTGCAGGAACTTCCATATGCTGTGAATGCAGCAAGGCTAGAAGCAGGGAAAACAATGAGGAGGCTCCTGCAATGTCCAGGTGAGATGATGGAAACCAAGGGGATGGGCAGAAATGCTTGGATTTGGGGTACGTTTAGGAGTTAGAATTGTCAGGACTTGGAAATGGAGTGAGTGTATGTGTGAGAGAGAGAGAAAGAGATGGTTTTCAAGAAGCATCCTTGTTTCTACTTTGTCCAGAATTAGTTTTTTTTCTTTTCTTTTTTTTTTTTTTTTTTGCTCTTTAGGGCCACACCCGCAGCATATGGAAGTTCCCAGGCCAGGGGTCACATTGGCGCTACAGCTGCCAGCCACAGCCACAGCAGCACAGGATCTGAGACACATCTGCAACCTACATCACAGCGCACGGCAACGCCGGATCCTTAACCCACTGAGCAAGGCCAGGGATTGAACCCACATCCTCATGGATCCCAGTCAGGTTCATTACCCCTGAGCCATGATGGGAAGTCCTGCCTAGAATTCTAAAACCAGCCCAGAAGACAATTTTAAAGATAAAACAGTCTTGGAGTTCACTGGTGGCTCAGCAGGTAAAGGATCTGGTGTTGGCACCACTAACCCTAACTTCTACATGCTGAGGGTGGGGCCAAAAGAAAAAAAAAAAACAGATAAAATAATCTTGCTAATCCTCAAAATGGGAAGGAAATATGTTCTCATTGTCCACACCCAAAATTGCTTCCTGGGCTGCGACCTCAGCCCCAGAGGCCAAGGCTGGGGACTCTGGGCAAGCCGCTTAATCTCCCTGGGTTTTCTCTTTCTTATCTCTTCAATGAGTGTGTTGGGTTAAGCGGTAAGGGACCTCCGCATACTCTCTCCTCTGTTTAATCAAAACAGACTGCAGTCCAACCTAGGAACACGGAAACGGTGGGCCCTGCGATGCGGCCATCTGCTGCCTTCACACACATCATCACTGGAAGACATGGGCAAGGGCTTTCGGAGCAGCCCTGCTGATAAGCGTGAAAACCATGAAACGACCCAAAGGTCCATCAACCAGGGTTGGGTAAATAAGTCACATCGTAGAACACACAGTAAAATTGAGTGAACTAAGGCTATACACATCCATGTGGAGGACTCTCGTGTTATTTATGTATTTATTTATTTACTTATTTATTTTTTGCTTTTTAGGGCCACATCTACGGCATATGGAAGTTCCCAGGTTAGGGGTCGAATCGGAGCTACAGCTGCTGGCCTACACCACAGCTCACAGCAACACTGGATCCTTAACCCACTGAGCAAGGCCAGGGATTGAACCCGCATCCTCATGGATACTAGTCAGGTTCGTTAACCACTGAGCCACGACAGGAACTCCCTGTAACTTCAAAGTTTTAAAATGATTTCAAGGGAGTTCCCACCATGGCTCAGCAGTAACCAACCCCACTAGTATCCATGAGGATGTAGGTTCGATCCCTGGCCTCGCTCAGTGGGTTAAGGATCCAGTGTGGCTGTGGCTGTGGTGTAGGCCGGCAGCTGCAGCTCCCATTGGACCCTTAGCCTAGGAACTTCCACGTGCCCCAGGTACGGCCCTAAAAAGGAAAAAAAGTCAAGAATTTGCTGAAGATCACCTCCTCTTATGGATGAGGTAATGAAGCTCAAAGAGGAAGAAGGAAGAGGGGGAAAGAGTAACTAAGGCCTTGATCAGAGCAGGGGCTCAGGGTGGAGATTTCTAGATTCGTCGCCTGTTATGTACACCTACACATTCATGTATCAGACCCAGAAGTACTCTTCCCAAAAGCTCACAGTTCTGTCTGCAGTTCCCAGACAGTCCGCTAGAGGACGCGAAGTACCAGCCTTCGTCACACGCCGGGACCAGGCGAAGTTCCGGATTGTCCCAGGAGGGGGCGCCAGTGGTCCGAGGAAGACCGGAGCCGTCAGGGCGCTCAGGCTTGCTGTTGCGCTCAAGCCTGCTGATCCACCCGGCCGTCCCTGCCGCTCAGACATCCAGTCTCAAGCTGAAAAAACAGCCCCGTAGACGAGCTTCTGCTCCCTCTCCAGTAGCCTTGCCTCCAAGCTTGAGTCCTGCTGCACCCTCCCTGAACCTACAGGGGAGAATAGGTTTTGTGGAGCCTAGAGTTTTGCAATCTGGGCACATCTTGCAAATTTTACAAAAGTAGGCCCACAAAACAAACAAACAAACAAACAAACACCCCAGCAACAACAAAACCTCACTGCTAGGGCTCTTTCCAGATTAGAAGACTTGAAGTTTAAGCTTTTTAGGGTAACTTCACCTCTGATTATGCTTTTGTTTGTTTGTTTGTTTGTTTGTCTTTTGTCTTTTTTGTTGTTGTTGTTGTTGTTGTTGTTTTTGTTGCTATTTCTTGGGCCGCTCCCGCGGCATATGGAGGTTCCCAGGCTAGGGGTTGAATCGGAGCTGTAGCCACCGCCCTACGCCAGGGCCACAGCAACACGGGATCCAGCCGTGTCCGCAACCTACACCACAGCTCACGGCAACGCCGGATCGTTAACCCACTGAGCAAGGGCAGGGACTGAACCCGCAACCTCATGGTTCCTAGTCGGATTCGTTAACCACTGCGCCACGACGGGAACTCCGCTTTTGTATATTTATTATCTGTCTTTTTCCACTAAAAGAGGGCAGGGATTTTTATCTCAATTCTTAGCTCCTGCAATCAGCTCCTAACACAAGTAGAAACTTTATAATCAACCCTTGAATGATTCCTAGGTTATGGATGCCAACCCTAGGCAGTGGAAATCCGCATGTAATTTATAGTTGGCCCTCCATGGTTCTGCTTCTGTGGTAGATGCATTGGGTAGTACTGTAGTATTGACTACTGAAAAAACAATCTGCTTTTAAGTGGACCCCACGCAGTTCAAACCCATGTTGTTCAAGGGCCAACTGTATCATATCAGATGAATGAACCAGTTGGGGCTGGTACAGTTTTCCAGGTAGAGCTGACAAGAGCCTGGCCTAGGTGGGGCTTGAGGAGTGAATGGGAGGGGGATGGTGGCTATAATACCCATTTTTTTAAAAAGTGAAGTATAATTGATTTACAATATCATGATCGCTTCAGATATACGGCACAGTGATTCAGTTACACATATAACATGCATTTTAAAGCTGAGGGTGCTGAGGGCCAGGGAAGTGGCAAGTGCCAGTCAGAAATGGCACTGGGCCTAGAACCCGAGTCTGCTATCCCTTGCACAAGGCCCTGATGCAACCCTGCTGGCTCCTGGTGCCTCTCTTGGGGGCAGCTCTGGGGAAAGGATTTTGCAAGAGTCGCGGCAGGAAGCGCCAGCTAGGACGTGCCCCACCTCCCCTGCACCTCCAGGCCTTTTGATTTCCTCTCTTCCCTTCCCTTCCCTTTCCCGGAAGGCGGCAACCGGCCCCTGGCCCAGCCGTGACTCACCTCCTTTCCCTCTGGCAGCCAGGCTGGGCTCCCAGGCCTGCCTGTCACTGGAACTCTTTGTAGTGTGTGACCCTGGGCAGCAGGGAGCCCTCCCTGGCCACAGTCCCTGCAGCTCTACAGGGTAGCTGGTGTGAAGAAAGGTTTTACACCTTCCCCCCAGGCACTTCAAGGACTAGGTGACTCAAATCGGCAGGTGGGCAGGTGTAAGGTTGGTGTCTGCAAGTAAAGTCCCCTTGACCCTTGTGGAGGGAGGAGTGGGCATCCAGAGGTCAGGCCCTAGTGATTCCTCGGCCTCCAAACATGGTTACAGTCTGGAGAGGACATGACTGTGCTACATGTCCTCTTAGAAGCAAATCGCATGGGACCTGGTCCAGGACCTCTTAGAGAGCGACAGAGAGCCTGGGCCATTTCCATCTTTGAAGGCTCTAATTAAATTTTTTTTTAATTAAGAAATGCCAAGAGTTTCTCCTGTGGCGCAACAGAACTGGCAACATCTCTGCAGCACCAGGATGCAGGTTTGATCCCCAGCCCTAGCACAGTGGGTTAAAGGCTCCAGCATTGCTGAAGTACAGGCAATTCAGAACAGATTCTTGGTCAGGAAACTCCATATGCCACAGGGGCAGGGGAAAAAAAAAAAAAAGCCAAACCAAGAGTTACAAAAATTGTGATATGTATCATGTCTTGCATTTTTCCAGTGTACATATTTATTTATTTATTTTTGTCTTTTTTTGGGGGGGGGCCACACCTGCAGCATATGGAGGTTCCCAGGCTAGGGGTCTAATTGGAATTGTAGCTGCTGGCCTACGTCAGAGCCACAGTAACGCCAGATCTGAGCCGTGTCTGCAACCTACACTACAGCTCACGGCAACGCCAACAAGACGGGAGCTCCATCCAGTGTACATATTTAAAACAAAAATATATAAGCAAAAGTATATCATGACCCGGTGTGATTTCTATTAGAAGAAATAAGATGAAACAGGGATTCCCATCTTGGCTCAGCAGAAACGAATCTGACTAGTATCTGAGGATGCGGGTTCAATCCCTGGCCTCGATCAGTGGGTTAAGGATCTGGTGTTGCTGTGAGCTGTGGTGTAGGTCACAGACATGGCTCAGATCCCGCATTGCTGTGGTGTAGGCCAGTGGGTACAGCTCTGATTCGACGCCTATCCTTGGAACCTCCATATACCACAGATGGGAACGTGAAGTCCCTCAGAAGACTAATTTCCAGAAAATTTTAAGCCAGAATACCCAGGTGGCCTTAGGTGGGTCACCTCACCTTTCTGATGCCTCCCCTTTCTCATCTGAAATGTAGGAAGAACAATGGGTTCACACGCCCGATAGATCTCATGAGACAATCCCCTTAGCGAGGGCTCAGAACATTTTACATTTTACACCAAGTGACTACACTTGGCCAGTCACCAGCCCTGTGCATCTCTTCAACCGATCCTTGAGGCTGAGAGGTCCTGGAGCCCATTTTCCAGATGGGAAAACAGAGGCTCAGACAGATGAAGGGAGGAGCCTCAAGGCTGATGCAGAAGCTGTGCTCTATGAGGCTCCCTCCTAAAAATGTTAGCCTACTATTATTGTTGTTGCTGCTCCTGTTATTATTAAAATGAGTGTATCAGAGCACAGCCCTCACCGCTGTGGGGAGGATTAAGTAAATTAATTTTAAGGGTTTAGTATAGTACCTGGCACATAATAAGGGCTCTAGAAGTGTTTGTTAAAGAAAAGAAAAACTGGGAGTTCTGATGCCCTAGCAGGTTGAGGCTCCTGCGTTCTCACCGCTGTGGCTCCGGTTGCTGCTGTTCGGCGTAGGTTCAATCCCTGGCCCAGGAATTCCCACAGACTGCCTGTGTGGCAAAAAAAGAAAAAAAAACAAAACCAAAAAAAAACAAGAGAGAACCTGAAATAAACGCTGCAACTTTCATTTTAAAAAAAGAAAAAAAAAAGAAAAAAGAAAGAAAGAAAAGAAAAACTCCTTCAAGTCTGGGGGCCACAGCCCTGGGCAGGGTCCAATGCCCAAGGAACTTTGTCCCGGTTTTTCTCTGTTGCCTTCCCGCCCCCTCACCCCCAGCTCCGCCGCTCCCTGTCCTGGAGGGTTAAGGAGTTAATGATTTCCCAAGCCGGGCCGAAAGGAGCAGGGTTTTGCGCGCTACACAGACAGACAGACAGACAGACACACACACACCCCCCGAAAAGAGCAGGGTTTTGCGCGCGCGCGCACACACACACACGCACACACACACACACACACATACACCGGCTCTCACACCCCTGGCGGCCCTGGTCCCCCCCCCCCCCCCTCCGCGGGCCGGGCCTCTTATGCAAGCCGCCGGCGCCCGCCCGTTCCCAGGCCCGGCTGCAGCTGCAGGCGGAGGGGCAGGGCGGGGGCGGCGCGCTGTTTGTCTAGCGCGGCCGTGCCAAAGGCTGCGGGCCCCAGACAGCCAGGCGCCTCCGTACACCTGGGGATGCTCAGGTTAAATAGCTCCGCATTCCTCGGGCCCAGCTGATGGAAACGCTCCCAGGCCGCCGCAGAGCCGGCCTCCAGATGGGCTGGGCCCGGGCCAAAGGGGAAAAGAGGGAAACGTGGAAGGCAGAGGGTGCCTGAACGGCGGGGGAGGTGTCCCCCCTCCCCCGGCACAGCCCCTTCCTCTGCTGGAAAAGGGCCCTGCCGTGGGGGGAGGCCGCGCGGGGACACACCCACGTCCCGGTGGGTGGGCTGGCCTGCAGGGTGGGGGGGGGAGGACGCGGGAGGGAGTGGGTGCACACGTGTGTCTCTGAGGACACGGCAAGGACACACAGGCGACAATTAATAATGATAATTTATAGCTATCAACCACTACATGCTAAGTGCTGTACTTCATTTCTTCTCTACAACACAATTCTGTGAAGTTAACGCTATAGCACAGCAGCTGGGTGGCGTGTTGAGAGAGCAGAGGCAAAGGACATACTTTACCTCCAAATACTGGGCTCTTTGATAATGTCTGTAATGTGCTCGGGAAGAGGGGGTGGTACCTGGCTTAATGTTAGTGCTCAGCAGATGATAGTCCTTGTTATTATTATTATTCGGAATTCTGCCTTTAGCCCCATGGGGATCCACGAACTCCTTTACATCAAGGGTTGAGAGTACACTCAGGGTCATGGTGCTAGGTGCTATGTCTTTTATTCTATTTATTGACAAAACACATGAAGAGTCCTCCGAGTTCCCATCGTGGCTCGGTGGTTAACGAATCCGACAAGGAACCATGAGGTTGCGGGTTCGATCCCTGGCCTTGCTCAGTGGGTTAAGGATCCAGCTTTGCCGTGAGCTGTGGGTGTAGGTCGCAGACACAGCTCGGATCCCATGTTGCTGTGACTCTGGCATAGACCTCTAGCCTGGGAACCTCCATATGCTGCGGGAGTGGCCCTAGAAAAGGCAAAAAAGACAAAAAAAAAAAGAAGAGTGCTTACCCTCTCTGGGCCAAGTTCTTTGCCCTTTCTGGGGCTGTTTCTCCCTGTGTCCCCAGAGGGCTAACAATTGCCTGGAAAGTTGGTACTTGAAATTTTGAGGAAGGGTTTGCCTGAATAAAGCTTCTCCCACCCCCACCTCCTCACCCCCAGACCAGCAGAGACCCAGGAATGTCAGCCAATCTACAGAACACATTTAGAAGCCCACTGTGGTTCCGCAGCCCCCAGACACACAAGCCCATTCATCAAGCCAGACCTGTGAAGAGAGGCACACACTGCATTTCAGCAGAACACACAAGCCCAAACAGCTGGAGGTAGGACGCATGTGCTCACATTTGCCCTTTGCACACATCCCCCTGTGGATCCACATCCATACCCCCAGGCCTGCACACCAACAGATGACCCACCCCCACTGGGTAACTACCAGTTCACGCATGTCACACACACAGGCCCAGACACCCATACACACTCCCCCAGGAGTACGAACACATGTCCAGGCAGATAGGTCCTTGCCAATGACACCTTTTTCCTGCTTAGGAGCTGGGGACTGACTCGCCCACACCTCCTCAGGGCCCACACAGGAACCCTGGAGGAGAGGTCTGTGAGCTGCTGGCATAGCCAGTCCAGGGTGAGGGGGCCGAGTCCAGACCCAGAGCAGGTGGCCCAGCAGCTGTGCCCAGGCTGGCCCTGCCAACTTGCTCACCCACTTGGACAGGCCTGGAGCCCCAGGGCAGCCTGCTGGGATCCAGGGTTCAGCCCAAGGGGAAAGTACCTCCTACTGGGGAATGGGGCAAGAAGGGAGTCCTGACCCAGACAAGCCGAGGCTCTGGGCAAGTCCCTTTTCTCTGGGTCTCACTTCCCCCCTCTCAGCCAAGATGCAGGTGGTCCAGTGATCTGGCCCTCCAACATAATACTCTTCAACCCAGAGGGAGCCCCGGCAGGTTTATCTGTATTTTAACAACCTCCCCAGGTGACCCAGATGGTCCAATGACCACTTTGAGAAACCCTACAGGTCTAGAGGATTTAATTTTATGACACTGGGGAGCAGGGAAATAGCCAGGGATGGGGGTGGTGGTGGAAGAGAATAGACTTTAAAGACACCGGAAACACTCATTTCAGGTCGGTAAAAGCACAGTCCAGATGTGGCCTTCCAATCCCCTCCCCCCCAGCAGCAGCTATGAAAAGGGTCAAGGGTCACCCCCCAGCCCAGGCCCATCCCCTCGATCCAAGAAGTCATTGCAGCTTTACCAACATCTAAGGCATTTGTTTAATAATAACAACAACAACCAAAAAAATAAAACAAAACACCCCACAGAACTATTGTAAAACAATATTCTCAGTCGGTGATCATTGTAATATACAATACAAAGCAATTAATTTCCTCAGAAATCTGAGAAGCACCAAACGTGACCATTTTTTAAAATGTCTGCTTTTCAAAAAATAGAAACACATGGGGGGAACTCCCCCAAGTCTCTGGTGGCTGGTGAGTGAGAAGGGAGGGTCAGCCTGCCCTCATCAGTACCCCCAGCCCTGGGCTGGATCTAGCAAGCGCCCAACAGCCGTCGATCTGTCTTGTTCCTCCCCAGCTATGGCGAGGTGCTTGGAAGGACCAGAGAACACTGATTTCTCTCGCCCCCTGGAGGGCTGGGGTCCGCAGGTCCCCAAGGGCGGCGCTTCAGCGACACAAGATGCGATCGTCCGCTGGAACACATGCTGTCTGTGAAATGAAGAAAGAGAAAAGGTGAGACGGGCAGGTTGGAGGGGACAAGATTGCAAGCCCTCCTTCCCCGGGGGACACGAGGTGGCATATCCTTGGGCATCTTTGCACAACTGGGAGCCCGAAGGGATAGGGCGAACATAGGGTCAAGCCTTCCCTCCTTATTTGAGCCTCAGGTTCCCCACCTGTAGAAGAAACATGATCTCGGGCTCCAACTAGGATCTCACCTCTGCCGCCAGGGCGCTGATTTCGCCGTTGAGGGTGCTAAGCGGAGCCCGGGCGGGGAGTCCCCGGCCGCCTGGGGTCCCAACTTGGGATTCCGAGTTCAGCTCCAACTCCAGGTCCCAGATGTAGTCGATGACATGCTGGAGGATCTCCACCCTGCTCACCTTGCGGTTCTGGGGCAGAGTGGGCACCAGCTCCTTGAGGCGAGAATAGCAGCCGTTCATGTCGTAGAGGAGCACGTTCACCTGCTGTTCGTCGAGTAGGGGAGGCAGGCGTGCCCCGGGGCCACCCGCACAGCGCGAGATGGCCACGCTCTGCTCGGAGAGGCAGCGCACCACCTCGCCCGCGCCGCCCGCCGTCTTGCCGGCCTTCAGCGCGCAGCTGGGGCCCGCGGCGGCCGTGGCGCTGCCACTGGCGACCTTCATGATTCTTGCGTCGGGGTGAGAGATAAAGCGAAGCGGACAGAGGAGGCGGACTCCTGGGCTCTATGGCGAGATCGCAGCGGTAAAGAGACTGCCGTGAAAAGTGCGAGGCGAGCCCCGCCGCCCGATTTTTATAAAGTCGCCGCGGCCCATCCCCTGGGGGCGGGCTCAGATGTTCAAAAATAGCCAATGGGAGGTCTGGAGGCGAGGCCTAGCGCGCTTCTAGGTCCCGCCTCCTGCTCTACTAGAGCACCCTCGCCCGCGTGGAGAGGGGACCCGAGTCTCAAGAACAGAGTGGGTGGGAGGGCACGGGGCAGGGTGGCTAGAGGAGGCGAGGGATACCTTGAGCTCCTTAGGAAGAAGTCTAAATCGGTATTACCGATAACCAAAAGATTCCAAGAATCAATTTTCCCAGATACTTTTTCCTCACCTTTCCAGCCCCATTTTACAGATGAGGGAAACTGAGGATCCGATGGAGAAGCAGCTGGCCCTGGGTCGCCCAGAGAGCCCAGTACTAGAGGTTGGGCTACTGGACCCTACTGGAAGATTGCCTCTGAGACCCTGATCTCCTGAATATTTGAGCCGAAATTTAACTCGAGCCCTCCTTTACACTCTGCCCCCCACCCCCTCACCCTGGGTCGGTCTCCCTTTCCCAATTCCCAGAGAACATTGCTGGTTAATGTTCTTGGGACCAGGCGGCCTTACCCAGGCCCCTCGGGATGGGAGCAATTAATTCTGGAAAGTCTTTCTCCAGGATTGGGGGCTGGGCCTCTAGGACCTGAGCAAGACAGAAGGCGTCCAGAGTGGACTGACTTCCCTGATTCTCCCCTGAATTTGCAGCCCCCTGCAAAATTTCCCCAAATCTGCATCATTAAGCGATTTTAATTTTTTTCTCCCTTTTTGATTCCCCCCGCCCCCCCCTCAAGACCTCGGATCAGGGTCTCCCTCCCACGGCGCGCCAGCTGCGGAGCTCGAGTCTCCCCCCTACTCCCCGGGCTGGTCTGTGTCAGCGTCTGAACAAGCGGCTCAGACCGTTAGACGCCAGGCTCGTGACGTCACCCATTCATAAAACCCGGACGGGCTGTCAGGCTGGCGCCGCGCGGGCGGTCGCCATGGAGACGGCAAACCCGGCCCAGGCGCTCCTCCGCTACCCCCCACCCTCACCCCCGCCAGTCACCTGCGGACCTCGGGTGGGAGGCCTGGGAATGCTCTCCTCGCGGGTGCGGTCGCTGGGCAAGGGTCACCTTACCTCCCCGCCCCACACCTGGGGATTCCTCCCCCCGCCCCCCGCCCCCGGCCTCCAGCTCGCGGCGTGGCGGAGGCTTCTTCACCGCCCCCTCCCACCTCTAGTTCTCCGCTCCCGCCTGCGGAAAGAGTTCGGATTCTAACTCCGCTTCTGAGTGAATTTAGTTGAGTCTCTGGCCCTCTCTGAGCCCTAATATCTTCCAGGTATTTCGATAATTATGACAAAGGTGACGATATGTCGCGTTCTTACATGAGCCAGGCGCTGTGTGAAGAGTTTGCTTTCTCTATCTCCTGTAACCCTTCCCACGACTCTAAAGAGAGGAGCTGTTTGATTTCTTTATACAAAGGAAGAAACTGAGGCTCAAAAAGCTTCCCGGAAGCCAGAACCTGTTGTAATGGGTGCATTATTACAGCAAGGGCACTTTATTGTAATGCATTTCCTTCCTGCCTGGCTAAGCAGTCTGCCTCCTGAGCCCTGGCTAGGCCAGAGGCAGGGAAACTGAGACTTAGAAGAATCACCAAGGTCACACAGCATTAGCAGGGCTAAAATTCTGTGCTCATGTAGAAGATGTTATTATGGACCCTCCTCCTCCTGCAGTTAAATTACTAAGTATCAGCAGGTTTCCTTTTCCCATAGAAGTTTGCAGGAGGTGGCAATAAACCAGCCCCCCCTGTCTCCCCTTCTGGAAACCAAGAAAGCTGATCCTGAGATCAGCTTCAAAGAAGAGAGATCACTAATTAATTACCTGAACTCCTCATCCCCTTAACCAGCTCCCCACCCTACCCCCAAACTCCCTAGGCCATGTTTAGCAATATTTTAATGATTTGGAGAGAACATTTTGCCAAGCACAAGAATTGCTAAAGAATTGGATGGATAATGACCAACTAGAGGGAATTAAAATATTACTTCGTTACCTAGTATGTATTAATTGACCAGCAATTCTACCTGCTGTAATCAATTCCAGAGAACCCTACAGACATCCACCGACACAAAAGATGTCTGCTCAGCAAGTTTCACTGAGGTACTTGCAAGGGGAGAAGTTGAAACAACCTGAACGTCAACATGGTATAAACTAGGAATGGAACATCGCTGCCAGAGGCCTGGCTCTGCAGCAGGTGGGAAATGTGGCTCTGAGAGGTATCTAGTTCCTACTGTTACTGGAGAAAACAAGTGTTAGACTGGGGTCAAGATAGAACCCATGTGTATCTGGAAATGAATTTAAAACAAGAGAGGAGTTCTTTTGGTGGCACAGCAGCTTAAAGATTCGGCTTTGTCAATGCTGTGGCTCTGGTTGCAGCTGTGGTACAGGTTCAATCCCTGGCCCTGGAACTTTTTGCATGCCCCTGGCACAGCCAAACAAACAAGCAAAGAAAACACACACACACAATTTCCAAGACAACACTGTATGCTTTCTCTTATATGAAATTCTAAGAGACACAACTAGGAGTTCCCTTTGTGGCTCGGCTCGTTGGATTGTGAACCCCACAAGTATTCATGATGATGCGGGTTCAATCCCTGGCCTCGCTCAATGGGTTAAGGATCCTGCGTGACCATGAGCGTGAGCTGTGGTATAGATCACAGACGTGGCTCAGATCCCACGTGGCAGTGGCTGTGGCTGTGGTGTAGGCTGGCAGCTGTAGCTCTGATTAGACCCCTAGCCTGCCAACTTCCATATGCTGCAGGTATAGCCCTAAAAAGCAAAAAAAAAAAATTTTTTTAATTTTTAAAAAGAGGCACAACTAACCTAGGGGAAGAAATCAGAATAGTGGTTGCCTCCAGGAAATGGAAGGTGAGAGTTGCCAGGGAAGGGGGTGGGGGGGGGCCTTTCTGGAGGGATGGAAACGTTCTGTCATGATGAAGTGTGAATTATATACTTTTGTGGCTTTCATTGTATTTAAATTCCATCTCAGTTAAAAGATATTAAAGGAGTTCCCAATGTGGCACAGGGCATTAAGAATCCAACTCCAGTGCCTCAGGTTGTGGAGGTATGGGTTCAATCCCCGGGTTAAAGGATCTGGTGTTGCTGCAGCTGCTTTGTGGATTCAGTCAGTGGCTGGGGGAACTTCCCTATGCTGCGGGTATGGCCATAAAATAAAAAAACATTAGAAAGAAAAAAAGGAGGATAAACTGCAAATTGTTAATGTCATCACTGTGAAGAGGAGTGAGAAGGGAAGGGGAGCAACATGAAATTGGATGATCTTCAGAGAGGTATTTCATTTCTCTTTATTTATTTACTTTTTTCTTTTTAGGGCCGCACCAGCAGCATATGGAAGTTCCCAGGCTAGGGGTCAAATCGGAGCTGCAGCTGCTGGCCTACACCACAGCCACAGCAGCACAGGATCCAAGCTGTGTCTGTGACCTACACCACAGCCCACTGCAATGCAGAATCTTTAAACCGCTGAGCAAGGCCAGGGATGGAACCCACTTTGGCATGGATATTCGATGGGTTCTTAGCCCGCTGAGCCACAACAGGAACTCCTCATTTCTCTTTTAAACAGTGTTATTGAAGTGTAATTGACACACACAAACTGCATATAATTAAAGTGTCCCTGGGAGTTCCGATCGTGGCACAGCGGAAATGAATCCAACTAGGAACCATGAGATTGCCAGTTCCATCCCTGGCCTCGCTCAGTGGGTTAAGGATCCGGTGTTGCTGTGAGCTGTGGTGTAGGTCGCAGATACAGCTCGGATCCGGCATTGCTGTGGCTGTGGCAAAGGCCTGCAGTTGTAGCTCCAATTAGACCCCTAACCTTGGAACCTCCATATGCCGTGGGTTCAGCCCTAAAAAGCAAATAAATAAATAAATAAATAAATGAAGTGTCCCTGGTGGCTCCGAGGGTTAAGGATCCGGTGCTGTCACTGCTGTGGCTTGAGTCACTGCTGTAGTGTGGATTCGATCAGTGTGGATTCGATCAGTGTGGATTCGATCCCCAGGCCAGGAATTTCTACATGATGTGGGTGAGGTGAAAAAAAATGAAAAATTTATCCAATCTGGTAAGTTTTGACCTACATATGTACTCATGCACCATTACCACATTTAAGAAAATCATATACTTCATCATCCTTAAAAGTTTTCATCTGTCCTTTGGCATCCCTCTCCACCTCCCCTTCCACCCTGTGCCCTGGCACTCCATAGATCAGTTTGTATTTTCTAAATTTGACTCTATTAGAATAGTATCTATAGTCTATAATGTATACAGTATATCCTTTGTTTTTTTTCTTTTTCTGCAACATATGGAGCTGCCCATGCTAGGGATTGAATCAGCTGTAGCCACTGGCCTGTACCACAGCCACAGCAACGCCAGATCTGAGCCACATCTGCAACCTACACCACGGCTCATGGCAATGCCAGATCTTTAACCCACTGAGTGAGGTCAGGGATCAAACCTGCATCCTCATGGATACCAGTCAGATTTGTTTCCGCTGTGCCATGATGGGAACTCCAAGATATGCACTTCTTTTGCTCATTAAAAATTATTTTTGTGAGTTCCCTTCATGGCTCAGCGGTTAACGAACCCGACTAGGATCCATGAAGATTCGGATTGGATCCCCGGCCTCGATCAGTGGGTCGAGGATCCCACATTGCTGTGTCTGTGGTGTAGGCCAGCAGCTGTAGCTCCGAATTGACCTCTGGCCTGGGAACTTTCATATACCACAGGCGCAGCCCTAAAAAGCAAAGAAAAAAAATTTATTTGGAGGAGTTCCCTCATGGCTCGGTGAGTTAAGGATCTAGTGTTGTCACTGCTGTGGCTCCAGTTACAGCTATGGCATGAGTTTGATCTCTGAAATTCTGCATGTCAAGGGTGCAGCCAAAAAAAAATTTTTTTTTAGATAATTACAGACTCACATGCAGTAGTAAGAAATGATGCACCCCTTATATCCTTCACCCAGTTTCCCTAATGGTAGCATCTTGCATAACTACAGCAAAATATTACAGGATTTTACCTGATTTCTAATGAAATTCGGATTTCATCTGATTTCCAGGCACACACGTGTGTGTGTGTGTGTGTGTGTGTGTGTGTGTGTTTAGTTTTATGCAATTTTTTTTCTTTCCTTTCCATTTTTTTTTTTTTTTGGCTAAACCCATGGCATGTAGAAATTCCTGGGCCAGGGATCAAACTCGTGCCACAGCAGCAACCAGAAATGCTGCAGTGACAACACTGGATCCTTAACCCACTGCTCTGCAAGAGAACTAGTTCTTTGCAGTTTTACCACATGTGAAGATTCATGTACCACCAGCCGAGTGAAGACACAGGAGTTCTGTCACAAGGATCTCTAGTGCCACACTTTAATCTTTTGTTCATTTATTTATTTATTTATTTTTGTCATTTGTCTTTTTAGGGCTGCATTTTTTTTTTATGGCTGCACCCATGGCATATGGGGTCCAATCAGAGCTACAGCTGCCAGCCACAGCCACAGCCACAGCCACAGCCACGCCAGATCCAAACCACGTCTGTGACCTACACCGCAGCTCACAGCAATGCCGGATCCTCAACCCACTGAGCGAGGCCAGGGATGGAACCTGCACTTTCATGGTTCCTAGTAGAATTTGTTTCCCCTGCGCCACGACGAGAACTCCTGTCCATTGCTTTTAATTTGGTTGTTGTTCACTTATTATTGAGTTTGAGAGTTCATTCTATATTTTGAATACAAAGAATTTATCAGATATATGATCTATGACTGTTATCTCCAGTTTGTGTCTAGTCTAGTCCTGAGCTCCGAGGCCAGGGATGGGATCTGAGCCATAGTCTTGACCTGAGCCGCAGCTGTAGCAGTGCCAGAACCCACTATGCCAGGCAGGGATCAAACCTGTGTCCCAGCGCTCCCAAGATGCTGCCATTCACATTGTGCCACAGTAGGAGCTCCCTCCTTAATAGTATCTTTTGAAAAGCAGAAGAGTTTTAAATTTGATGAAGTCCAATTTATCAATTTTTAATTTTATGAATCATGGTTTTCTTGTCATATCTAAAAAATCTCTGCCCCACCCAAGAGGAGAAAGCTTTTCTCTTTTATTTTCCAGAAGCTTTATTGTTTTAAGGTCTATCTATGATCCATTACACATGGATATTTCTTGAATATATTTTTAAAGAGAAGTGTATTTGTTTTTGGCCACACCCTCAGCATGTGGAGGTTCCCGGGCCAGGGACTGAACATGTGCCCCAGCAGCAACCGAGGAATTCCTAGACAGAAGTGTATTCATATAATACTCTTTGTAATACAAAGCCAGCTCAAAATGTTTAGTATAACTCCCTCTGGCCCCACAGCTGATTAGGATGAAGCGGAATGTCAGAGACATTTTGCAGGAGTTTCCTTGTGGCTCAGTAGGTTAAGGAACCAGCATTGTCACTGCTGTGGCTCTGGTTACAGCTGTGGTGTGGGTTTGATCCCTGGGCCTGGGAACTTTCACATGGTACAGGACCAGCCAAAAAAAAAAAAAAAAAAGGACCTCCATTAGTTAACTGCAGTTACCATGCATGAGTGTCCACCTCCTCTGGTCCTGTGTGAGCCAGATCAAGACTGTTTATGAAAATTGCCTGATAGGCGCCTTAGCCACACAAAGCAAGGCTGAGTTCTACTTTGGAGGAAATCAGGGAGGCTTCCTAGAGGAGGTGACCTACCCTGTGGGCACTTTTTGTGGGAAAAGCACAAGGGGAAAAGGCCTGAATGAAGACACTTGGGGGCATGTAAGGCTTTGACAATGTGAGGAGAGACAGTTGGCTGTGGAATAGTGGAAAGGGCTGGGGCTTGGGGTCCAACAGCTCAGGATTTAAATCCTTGTTATACTGTGTGACCTAGAGCAAGACCCTTTACCTCTCTGAGCCTCTGCTTCCTCATGGGCAAAATGAGGTAAGAGCTCCTACCTCTTTAGGTTATTTAAAGGAGTCACTGAGATTAGGCTTGCAAAGCTTCTAGTGTGGTGTAGGCACATAGTAGGTCCCCACTAAACAGTAGATAGTAATAGCATCTGTTCATTCCTAGGCCAGGCCCCCGGGGACCCATTCGGTTGTAGTTTTGCTTCTGGGGCAGGGGGAGTTAGCGAGCCCCAAAGATGGTCTTTCACATCCCTCAAAATATTCCCTTCACTGTGTTCCCCTCAAACTTCCCAGATGAAATAACGCCACCCCCCCATAATACATACCCAGCCTAAGCCTGTGGGGAAACGCTGGCTTCATGTCACTCCAGAAAATGTTCAGTCCTCCCAGACACTGGTTTTTATCTCTTGCATTTTTAAGGCCTGACAAGGAGTTTAAATAAAGGCCAAAGACCGCCTGTTTATATTTTTGCCAAATGGGCATTTCTCTGGCCCTCTCCTTGGGAGTGTGAACTGAGAGAGCAGTTGCCTCCTGGTCCTACGACCAGGTCAGCTCAGGCAAACAGTCCCTTCTTTTGGGGGGCCAGGAGGTTTGGAGGACTCATTCCATGGACCCCCATGTTCCCGCGACTTGTCTTTCCGGAAGCCCTTACACACACCTGGCACCAGCTGAGCTTCAGGGCTGCTCCCGGGGGCTGGCAGCAGCTGCGTGATTATAATGCCCCATTTTACAGATGGGGATACTGGGGCCCAGAGAGGAGAAGGGACCAGCCCTTTCCCCCTTCAAATCCTGGCTTTCCCACAGACAAGCCGTGTCTCAGTTTCGTCAGGTGTAAACTGGACCTAAAACCTTACTTGTCTCTGCGGAGTGGCTGTGAGAATGAACTAAGCGATGCCATGAAGTGATGAACGGGAAAGCCTTTATTGTGATTATGTCTCTGTCACTGCTGTTCCCTTTCTCCAGATTTTTTGTTTTTTGTCTTTTTAGGGTCACACCTGCGGCATATGGCGATTCCCAGGCTAGGGGTCAAATCAGAGCTGCAGCTGCTGGCCTACACCACAGCCATAGCAACACGAGATCCGAGCCACGTCTGCAACCTACATCACAGCTCACGGCAACACTGGATCCTTAACCCACTGAGCGAGGCCAGGGCTCGAACCTATGTCCTCATGGATACTAGCTGGGTTCGTTAACCACTGAGCCACGATGGGAACTCTGACTACAGCCCCCTTTCTGCCTTTACCATCCCTCCTTTGGTTTCCGGTGCTCAAGGCAGACAGCTCCCATTTTCTAAGTGCTCCCTCTGGGTCATGGTTCCAAGTATGAAGCTAAGACAGGGAGCTCAGGAGGGCAGAGACCTGTCGCCTTCACTGCTGTAACCCAGGGCTGAGTGAGCGCAGTGCCTGGCCCACAGAAGGTGCTGAGTGAATGTTTGATGATGAGAGTAAACCAACCCACCACATGGGTGATAACATTATGTCCCCTTTACAGCCAAGGTCACTGAGGCCTGGGAAAGTTGAGTTAACTTCTTTCAGATCACTCAGCAGGGATCTGGTCCTGAACCTAGGCTGTCTGTGTCCTAAGGCAGTAGCTGGAAGGGGCTTGTGTGCATGTATGATGTCTACACTGCAGGGCACATCCTTGTGGATTCGTGCTCATGTCCAGCACATTCCCCACTGCCCCTACCTCCCGGGAGTCTTGGCCTTGTAGGCTCCAGGGCGGTCCTGCCTGTGCCACGTGACCCGCTCTGGCCCTGGCCCTGGCCCGGCAGCTGTTCCCCAGATGTGCCCACAGCGCTGTCTTCCAGCCGCCAGGCTGGCGCCTCTGGGCTGGGACTGCCGGAGCTGCGGGGGAGAGACCTTTGGCTCTGGCTGTCCCCGCCCCCCTGTAACGGGAGACTACAAGCGCCTCCTCCACACTCTACCCCCAGAACTGTGTGCTCAGCCAGCACGCCTCTCTGCCCAGCACGTGGAGCAGAAAATCCAAACTCTTCCCTGGCCTGCAGCCCCTGCCGACACCACCAACCCCACCAGCCGCATCTCCTCCCCCTCCGTTGCTCTCACCAGCCATGTGGCCTCTCCTGCTAAACTAGGGTGGTCCTACCTCAGGGCCTTTGCCCCTGCTGTTCCCTCTGCCTAGAACACTCCTCCAGATCTTTACAAGACTCCTCATTCTTCAAGCCAAGGGTAAAAAGACACCTCCTCAGAGGTCTTCTTCTTTGAAGCTCTTTGGCTATTCAGCTTCTTTCACGTCCTCCTGGTCTCCATTATTCAGAGAATATCAGACTCTCTGAAATGATCTTTATTTTCTTGGGAATTCCCATCCTCCCCTGCCCCCACAACCTCCCCATGCTGTGGCTTCTAGGGGGGCGGGAACCACAGCTCCTTCTGTCACTGCTGTGTCAGTAGAGCTGAGCACAGAGAAGGTAAGTGACTCACGCAAGGTCACACAGCATGGTACTTAGAATAGAGTACTATTTAGAGGAATCTCTGTGGAATTAATGAATTGTTACCTTATGGTCCTCAGTTACCTCATGTGCCAGATGGGGACAAAATTTGAACTTGACCCATAAGGTTATGACACTTCAGCACTTAGCACATGGAAAGCACTCAGAAAGGGAGCCAGAACACAGTTTTGTATCCTTTTGGGGGTCTCATTTTTTCATTCCCCAAACCAGGAGGAGCCCGTGCATGAGGGTGTGGGGGCTTCAAGCTATCCGTCCATCATAACTGTGCAGCCTCTGCCAAGTCCCTTTCCCATTCTGGACCCCAGCTTCCCCATCTGTGAAATTAGATCTGTCTTCGGCCCTTCATTCTGGGGGTTCTGTGCTGGACTCCTGGGTCATATGGGGAGAAGAGGGGTCCAGGCTTGAGTCCATCTTTTGCTTCCCATCTGTTTTCCAAAGAGGCCCCAGAACAATGGACAGGGAGACCGGAGCCTGCCAGTCGGGGCCCCTCCCTGGGTCCCCTGCAGATGGAGGTGGGGTGGAACCTTCCTGTGGCCTGACAAAGGACCACTGCTACTCTGGGGTCTCAGGGGCCAAAGGGAGGAGTGGAGTCAGGGCCCGGGGACCTCCAGTCTTAGGTCACTCAGCGCAGGCCCAAACTGCAGGGTGGCACGAACACACTGCTACACACACCCACCGAGTGACACAAAGGCACACACCTGCACGACCAACATAGCACATGTGTGCATACTGACACTATTGATGCCAATGTCTCAATACACACAACCAACAGAGCAGCCTGCCAAACTCACAACAGAGCAGCACACCATAAAGGCAATCAACACACTGGCCTCAGAGCGCACAACCCAAAGCCATATTCCCATAACTGACACAGCAACGAAAGTACAGAGACTGAGGAGGCAACACATCAAAACACCAAATTGTCACGCCAAACAGAACCATACTAAAGCAATACACCATGACACCACCCCCAAGAAGCACAACCCAGGAGTTCCCGTGGTGGCACAGCGGAAACGAATCCAACTAGCATCCATGAGGATGTAAGTTTGATCCCTGGCCTCACTCAGTGGGTTAAAGATCTGGCATTGCCATGTGCTGTGGTATAGGTTGCGGACTTGGCTCAGATCCGGCATTGCTGTGGCTGTGGCATAGGCCGACAGCTACAGCTCCAATTGGTCCCCTAGCCTGGGAACCTCCATAGGCCATGGGGTGTGGCCCTAAAAAGACAAAAAGACAAAAAGAAAAGAAGCAGCAGCACAACCCAGACAGATGCCTTACACTACGAGACACATTCACCAAACACAACAGACACACCCAGACCAGTACAGCTCACACCAAGATGCTGACACACAAGTGCCCACATTCTTAGAGAAAACAGCCAAATGTAAGTCAACCAGCCAGCTTCCCCTGTGCACCGGCTGGTTGACTCATCCTCAACCAGCACCCACCTTCCCCAGTTCAAAGACCCCTACTTCCTCCTACCATCCCAAAGTCCTTTTAGATGCAGACACCTCCCTCCAACACACACACACACACACACACACACACACACACACACACACACACTCAGAATCCTGTATAAGGCCCAAGGATACACAACCACTCAACCACACCCACACAGACCCCAGGAACTTCTGCCCAGGAATGCAGATCTGGGCTCTGCCCAGGGCAGAGGAATGGGAGCTGGTCTGAGCCTGAGAGCCAGAGATGCTGATGCTCCCAGCCTCCCTCAAGTCAGGTCCTCTGCAGAGTTCAGCGGAGGCCACTGTCCCTGCTGCAAGGCCCATGCTGGACCACGGAGGTAGGAGGGAGACTGGAACAAGAGGGCCTCTGGTAGGGGGCTTCAGTAGGTCCCCCACACGCCCACTGGGGATGCACAGAGGTCCGCTTCCTGGAAGCCGCAATGCCCTCCCCTGCCTGGTGCCCAGCCCGGCCCTCCTTTGACTCACCTGCCCCAGCACCTGGTGCCCCCTCCTGCCCTGGGGCCCGGAACCGGGAACCAGGCTAGGGTGTATCTCTCAGGGCCTGCCCAGGTTCCTTCCCACCCAGAAAAGCCTGGAGCAGTCCCACCCTCTCTGCTCACCCCAACCTTAAGTACGTTGTCACCAGGGGGTGGCACCTCCAGCTGCACCCTTGCTTCAGGTCATGGGTGGGGCTATACTCCTCAAATACTATGACTCAGGACGACTTTTCAAGTCTTTTTTTAAAAGGTCTTATTTTTTTCTGATGCAAAAACAGAACTGTTCTGGTTAAAAGGAAGTTGACATCTCAGAAATACTTAAGGAAGAAAGGGACCCTTTTCCTAGAGGACTGCAGGAAAAGAGCGCTGGGTTCACAACCCGGTTCACAGCTTTTAAGCTGTGGGTCTGTAAGTCACTTCTTTCCCTCCTGTCTTAGTTTCCCCATCTGTGGACCTGGGCATGTATTAGTTCCCATCCCTGTGAGGATTAAATGAGTTAAGTCACAGAAAGAGCTTAGAACAGTGCCTAGCAAAGTCAGCGCTCAATAGACACTACTTACGGTTATTACGTTATTATTATTCCTGTGACAATTCCACCTCTTCTAGAGTTAAAAAAGTGGTAAATGTTTCACCACTGAGTTACAGAACTTTGTGGGGTTTTTTTGTGTGTGTCTTTTTGCCTTTTCTAGGGCCACTCCCTTGGCATATGGAGGTTCCCAGGCCAGGGGTCGAATCGGAGCTGTAGCCGCCAGCCTATGCCAGAGCCACAGCAATGCCAGATCCAAGCCGCATCTACAACCTACACCACAGCTCACGGCAATGCCGGATCCTTAACCCACTGAGCAAGGCCAGGGATCCAACCTGAAACCTCATGGTTCCTAGTTGGATTCTTTTACCACTGCGCCACGACGGGAACTCCTGACTTACAGAGCTTTGGAATCCTGATATGCCAACCATCCATTTTGTAAACAAGTAGTCCTCACCAACTTTTTTTGTGCCACACACAGACATGAAAGGACAAGGTGCAGGTCAGCACTTTCAGGGCCACGTTCACTAGCCAGGTGGTCCACATGCTGCGGACGCGGATGCTACCAAGGGGGCACTTTGTAGGAACGAGAAAGAGGAGCCCCTCATTTTGAGGGGATGAAGCCTTCCAGAAGCGCTCTCTACTGTGCCTCAGTGCTCCTCACAGCCTGCGCAGTGGCCCTGCTCACAGGATCCCTGCCTGGGGGGCTCACAGTCTGGTGGGGCAGGCAGTGACCCCCCAGTTCCCAGTGCTGTGATGGGGAAGCAGAAGGGGCTGTGGCCGGCATGGGTTGGGAGATCGCTCAGGAAGCTAAGGGAGATCAGGGAGGGCTTCCTGTAGGTAGAGGCTGTATGTCAACTGAGATGGAAAAAAAAAAGGGAGGAAGAGTGAAGCAGAGGCTCCCAAGCCTGAGCATCTGCACATCTGGGATGTACACAGGAGACAACTGCCACCTGAAACTGCACAAACTTCAAAGACTGATCATGTAAATTGAGGAGGATGAGGGAAAAACAGAAAGTCGTCCACCGACTGCTGCTGGTGAGTATGTAAACTGGTATGATCGCTTGAGAGTTCACTCTGGCAATATTGAGTAAAAGTGAACAGGGGAACGCCCCATGACCCAGCACTTCACTCCCACGGACATACCCTGAAAGTCCTGCCCTCAAGATGCCAAAGACACCGGAGCAGGAAGAGGGTGGCTGTGTCGACAGATTGAAAACTACCCACCTGTCCAACAACAGCACAGGGAAATGAAATGGCAGTGGAGTGGCAGACAGCCGTTAATAGGAATGAACTAGACCTGTATGAATTCTGCTGGATACATGCAAAAACATGATGCTGCTTGGGGGAAAACGCAGAATGATTTTTTTTTTTTTGGCCACCCCACGACATGGAGTTCCAGGGCCAAGGACCAGATCTGAGCTGCAGTTGCCACCTAGGTAGCAGCTGCGGGCAACGCTGGATCCTTAACCCACTGAGCTAGGCAGGGGATCCAACCTGCGTCCCAGCGCTCCCGAGACGCTGCCGATGCCGTTGCGCCACAGCAGGAACTTTCAGAATGATTTTTTAAAGTGTAAATTAAACCAAAAAACAAACAAGAAACCCACAAACGATGTCAATAAATTTGTGTAATAAAACTGTAAGAAAACATGGTCTGGAAGAAACACGCCCAGGACTGATGTTAATTGGGAGGTGGAGAGGCTGGCACGTCGTCTTGGAGAAAAGGGCAGAGGCATTGGTTACCAGAGAACTAGCCCTACCTGCAAAGTTTTATTCTTTAAAGAAGATAGGAGGGGAGCGAACAAAGCAAACTGCCCAGTTGTTAGCTCTGGGTGGTGGGAGCAGGATACTGGGAACCCAAATCGCTATATTTCACCGTCATTTTTACCCCTCACGAAATAAAACGTTTAGGAAAGCAAGGAGGGAAAGGGCTATGCCCAGGCAGAAGGGCCAGCGCAGTTGCAGGGTGAAGGGCTGGAGTGGAGGGGTGCGCGGGGGCGCGGGGACCCGGGGCTGGCAGGAGAGGTGGGGGTGGGGCGGCGGGCAGGCTGGGGGCGGGGCGGGGGGGGGGGGCCTTAGTTCCAGGGCCCGGGCTGTGCCTTTGGGCCAAGCCGTCCGAGAGCGGCCCCGCACCCCGGGCTTTGTTCCGGGGAGTCACCCTTCTGAAAGGAAGCCCTGGGTGCTGTGCCCGCCCCTTGGGGCCGTCCGGCGGCCAGACCCAGCGCGCAGGGCAGATGGGCCGCCTGGCTTCCCGCGCTCGCCCCGTGGGAACCGATCGGGCGGGGGCGGGGGCGCCTGGAGCCGCCCCGGGGGAGCGGCGCACAGATGGGCGCGGGGCGCGGGCGGCAGCAGATGGGTGCGAGGCCGGCCTGGGGCCTGACGACAAAGGCTAAGGGCAGATGTTCGCGGCCAGATGTTCGCGGGAAGGGGGAGCCTGGGAAAAAACGGCTTGCTTTCCTGCCGCCCTCCCCACAAGGCTGGGGACGGGAGCCTCCAGGGGCAACTGGGAAAGGGGGAGCGGAGGACAGGGTCTAAGGGCTTCTCCAGTGGAAATATTTTATCTCTAGCAGCTCCCTCACCCCACCTCCACCCAAACCGTCCCTGCCTCTTTTTTTTTTTTTTTTTGTCTTTTGTCTTTTGTCTTTTTAGGCCCGCACCCGCCGCATATGGAGGTTCTCAGGCTAGGGGTCTAATCGGAGCTGTGGCTGCTAGCCACAGCCACAGCCACAGCAACCTGGGATCCAGAGCCCCGTCTGCGACCTACACCACAGCTCACGGCAACGCCAGATCCTTAACCCACTGAGCGAGGCCAGCGATCGAACCCGCAACCTTACGGTTCCTAGTTGGATTCTTTCCGTTGTGCCAGACGGGAACTCCCGCCTCTACCTCTTGCTGTAAAGTACAGTGAAATTCTTAAGAATCTAATCTGCATGCCCCTCCCCTATA
Organism: Phacochoerus africanus; assembly: GCF_016906955.1. NCBI lineage: Eukaryota > Metazoa > Chordata > Mammalia > Artiodactyla > Suidae > Phacochoerus > Phacochoerus africanus. The sequence continues at coordinate 27,929,893 of NC_062546.1, forward strand.
TGACCTCCTTCCCCACGCCTCCTGTATTAGTGGGGCATCTACCTGTGGAAGTTGTCTGCACACACCCCTGTCTGCATCACCATCACCACCACCATCGTCCTTATCATCATTAGCATCATCATCGCAGCAGCGGCAACACTAGCTGACATCTATGAAGCACTTAGCAGGGCTTTAAATCATTATCTCATTTACTTCTCACAGCCCCCTGAGCAGAGATGCTCTAAGCATCACCTGCAATTGAGGGATGATGAACACGGAGGTCCTGAATGATAAGCGACTTGGTGAAGGTCACAGAAGGATTGGAAAGGGTAGGGTTAGAGTCCCCGGTTCTCAAAGCCTGTGGGTACCCATATATCATGCTTCCTTTGGCCTCCTGTGCACTTAAGTGCTTTACAAACCTCATTTCTTCAGTCAACAGATATTTGTGGAGCACCCCTGGCTCTGCGCAGTGCTTGAATATTACAGTAAAGAGAACAGACAGAAGTCACCATCCTGGGGAGTTTATATGGGGGCAGGGGTACACAATGAGCAGGGTAAGTGCAGAATATATCATCTTCTCTGGCGATAAATATTATGGAAGAAAATGTCAGGAAAGGGGGGGAGAGGGAGGACTGGGGTTGGGGTGCGTTGCAAGCTTGGGGGCTGGGTTCAGCAAAGGCCCCTCTGGAAAGGTGATATCTCAGTAAAAAAATTTGCTCTCTGGAGTCCTGTTGTGGCACAGTTGGTTAAGGATCCTGTGTTGTCACTGCTGTGTCTCGGATTCGATCTCTGATGGTGAAACTTCTACATGCTGCAGACAAGACCAAAAAAAACGAGAGAGAACTTGATCCTTCCCTTCCTTCAGCTATTGAGGGCAAAACATACCAGGCAGGAGTCACAATCAGTGTAAATGTCCTCTGGCGGAAAGCTGCCTGGTATGTTCCAGAGGCCAATGTGACTTCGGCTGAGCGAGTGAGGAGAAGGCTGCTAGGAAGGGAAGGTCATGGAGACATGGGGGTTGGGGGCATAGCTGGATCAGAAGCCACGGGGAGGACTTTGGTGAGACAGGAGTCCTGGAAGGGTTTGGAGCAGAAGATTGTGGCCTGACTCATTAAGCAGGGTCTCAGCAGCTCTGATCCAACCATGCACGGCTGCTAGCGGCACTGTATTGGAGGCATGCACCTGCCCCTCTCTGGCCTGTGTGTCTCTGTGTGACAGCAGTTGGTTTTGATCAGTTTCCTTGAGGCTCTTGGGTGGGTTTCAAAGTTAGGTGAATTTGATATGTTTTTTGGGGGAGAAAAGATCCACAGCTTCTAACACAGTGCCAAAAGGGTCTGTGAGGAGTTCCCGTCGTGGCACAGTGGTTAACGAATCCGACTGGGAACCATGAGGTTGCGTGTTCGATCCTGCCCTTGCTCAGTGGGTTGACGATCCGGCGTTGCTGTGAGCTGTGGTGTAGGTTGCAGACGCGGCTCGGATCCCGCGTTGCTGTGGCTCTGGTGTAGGCCGGTGGCTACAGGTCCGATTCGACCCCTACCCTGGGAACCTCCATATGCCGCGGGAGCGGCCCAAAGAAATAGCAAAAAGACCAAAAAATAAATAAATAAATAAATAAATAAACAAAAGGGTCTGTGAGGATTATATAAAGTGTTCATATCAGTCTTGTTCATAAGAGTAATCAATTGGGAGTTCCCTGGTGGCTCAGCAGGTTAAGGATCTGGTGTGGCTACTGCTGTGGCGCAGGTCTCTTCTGAGGTGCAGGTTCGATCCCTGATCGGGGAACTTCCATATGCTGTGGGTGTGGCCAAAAAAATAAAAAATCAACCAAGTGGAAACAATCAAAATATCAAGGAGTTCCTGTTGTGGCTCAGTAGTAATGAACCCAACTAGTATCCATGAGGACTTGGGTTTGATCCCTGGCCCTGTTCAGCGGGTTAAGGATCTGGCATTGCTGTAAGCTGTGATGTAGGTTGAAGACACGGCTCAGATCCTGTGTTGCTGTGGTTGTGGCATAAGCTGGCAGCTGCAGCTCCCATTAGACCCTTAGCCTGGGAACCTCCATATGCCACAGGTGTGGCCCTAAAAAAGAAAAAAAAAATCCATCGAAAGGAGAATAGCTAAATAAACTATGAAATACCATGTGACTTTGGGAACTCATGAGACAGCACTTCCACTTTCAGGAATGTATACTAAAAATATACTCAAATGTGTGGAATGATATATGTCCAGGAAGAACAGCCAATTGGAAAAAATAACTAGGCAATTGGTTGAATAGCCTGTTCTCTTCATATAACGAAATCCTAAAGCAGTCAAGTCTCCAAGTACTTTGTTAGGTGGGAAAAAAACTTAACAAGTTGCAGGGCAGCGGGCATTGACCACTGCCCCTTGTATTTAAAAAGAAGAAGAAAGAAAATATACATATTTGCTTATAACTCACTAGGAAACTAATCACCGTGGCTGCCTCTGGGCCAGGGAAGTACTTTCTGTCCTTTTAGAATTGTGTCCCATGAACTTGTATTACCTATTCAAAAATGCAATCAAATTCAAATGTAAGGGGGAGGCGTCTGGGAGTTCCTGCCACGGTACAGAGGGTTGATGATCCAGCTTGTCTGTGGCATCGCCTGTTTGATCCTGAGCCGGGCAAGTATATTAAGGAATTGGTGTGGCTGCCATGGCATCGTTTGCAGATGTGGTTCGGATTCGATCCCTGGCCCGGGGACTTCCATGTGCGTCAGGTGCAGCCAAAAAGGGGGGAAAAGAGGGGGAGACGTCTGGACCCAGAAAAGTTTAAGGGAGAGTGTTTTTGTCTGTGGGGTTTCCCCCAGTTTGAGATTGTGCGGTTTGGAGACATCTGTGAGTGAGTCTGAGAAACTCACCTGGACCCATGACTGGGCCTGAGAATCACTCACGGTCACAGTCACCTGAGGTGGGACTTGGGGTGTGGGGTGGTTAATACCCTGCCTGTGGGCCAAGGGCTCTGAGACGGGAGCATTTCTAGAATTTACTTCTTTAACAGCTTTATTGAGAGCTTTATTCACACATTTTACAATTCACCCATTTAAAATGTGCAACTCAAGGGCTTTTAGTGTATTATGGGGTTCTGCAACCATCACCACAATTAATTTTATAACTTTTTTTTTTTTTTTTGCTTTTTAGGGCCGCACCTGCGGTATATGGAGGCTCCCAGGCTAGGGGTTGAATTGGAGCTGCAGCTGCTGGCCTTTGTCACAGCCACAGCAATGCAGGATCTGAGCTGCATCTGTGCCCTACACCACAGTTCATGGCAACCCTGGGTCCTTAACCCACTGAGCGAGGCCAGGGATTAAACCCGCAACCTCATGGTTCCTAGTCGGATTTGTTTCCGCTGCACCATGACAGGAACTCCAATTTTATAACATTTTCATTATCCCCAAAGAAATCCTGTATGTATTAGCAGTGGCTTCCTATTTCCAGCTCCCTCTCAGCCTCTGGCAGCCACTAATCCCCTTCCTATACATAGTCTCTGCCTATCGAGGCTACTTCCTAGAAATAGGAGCACACATTATGTGGTCTTTTGTGACTGGTGGCTTTCATGTAGCATCATGCTTTCGGAGTTTCTCTAAAACACACTTTTTTTTTTTTGGCCTTGCCTGTGCATAAGGAAGTTCCTGGGTTAAGGATCAAACCCACACCACAGCAGCAGCCTGAGCCACAAAAGTGACAATGCCAGATTCTTAACCCATTGTGCCACCAGGGAATCCCTAGAGCATACTTTTAAAATAGCCAGATGAGGAGTTCCCATCATGGCGCAGTGGAAATGAATCCGACTAGGAACCATGAGGTTGTGGGTTCGATACCTGGCCTTGCTCCGTGGGTTAAGGATCTGGTGTTACCGTGAGCTGTGGTGTAGGTTGCAGATGTGGCTCGGATCCCGAGTTGCTGTGGCTGTGGTGTAGGCCGGCAGCTGTAGCTCTGATTCGACCCCTAGCCTGGGAACCGCCATATGCCACAGGTGCGGCCCTAAAAAGCAAAATAAAATAAAATAGCCAGAGGAGTTCCCGCAGTGGCAAAAGGGGATCTGTGGTGTCTCTGCAGTGCCAGGATGCAGGTTTGATCCCCATCGAAGTGGGTTAAAGGATCTGGAGTTACCACAGCTGAAGCTCACTGGGGAACTCCGTGTGCTGCCAAAAAATAAAAAAGTAAAAAAAAGTAAAAATAAATAAATAAATAAAATAAAATACCCAGAGAGTCCAGCAGGCCATGTAGGTGTTTTCTCTGGGGTTGGCATGTGGGATCAGGTGGGGGACTCCGATTGAAGGTGGACCTTCTCCTTTTTTGTGCCCTGTGCTTGTACATGATTTTTTTCATAATGTACTCCTGGTATTCAACCTGTTTAAAATGGTAACATATCTTCATTATAGAGAATTTGGACACATAGATCAGCTCTAAACAAAAATCATCTTTAATCCTATCCTTAAACCCATAAATGCACAGAGAAAACTTCTGAATATTTAAGGGGGTGGAGCTGGATTTGGGCAGGGTGCAGGAGAGGCAGTTTCTGCCCTGGGGTGCAGCAGTGGCCAGGTGGGAGGGGTGTGGTGGTGGTTGTGGCCCAGGGATTTCCAAGATCCCACTTAAAGAGGTAATGATTTCAATTTTCTCTCCCTGCTGGAAAGCCCTCCCTCTCCCCTCACCTATCACAAGGTGGAATTATGCATTTATTTGGGGAATAATTTTTTTTTTTTTAGGGCCACACCTACTGCTGTGGCTTCTGCGGTGTAAGACTGGCAGCTGTAGCTCCTATTTGACTCCTAGCTGGGAACCTCCATATGCCGCGGGTGAGGCCCTAAAAAGCAAAGAAATAAATAAATAATCATTAAAAAAAAAAAAAAAGAATACAGCATTGTCACTGCTGTGTCTTTGGTTACAGGTGTGGCTTAGGTTCGGTCCCTGGCCTGGGAACTTCCACATGCTGTGGGTGTGGCCAAAAAACCCAGTGATGATTGTGATGGCAATGATGTAAAGTAGTGGTTAGGCCTGCGGGCTCTGGGGTGAGGCAAACTGGATTCACGGCTCTGTGTGTGGCTTTGGGAACCATGGCGCTTTTGGGGCATGATGTCCATCTTCCCTGGGACTCAGCGTCCTCTCCTACGAATGGGTCCTAGCTGTGTCCCCTGCAGGGCTGTGATGGAGAGGCACAGTGACCATGATGCAACCAGCCTGGGCCAGCGGAGCCCGCTCCCCATCTGCCTGCAGTTCACTCAGCACCAGGCCCATGGGACGCCTTCCAGCCGCCCTGTACTCAGGCGCCATCAGCTCCATTTTGCAGATGAGGAAACTGAGGGTGCAGACAGCGGAGGAGGGACTGCGGACAGGGGCTCTCTCACCATCTGACTCCCAGGTCCAGGGGGGCAGTGGGCTGGGGGCTGGGAGGACGGGGCTCTCCGCCACCTCCTCCCTCCCTTCCCTGGGAAAATCCAACAGGTGGTGGGGCCTCGGTGCTGGGGGCCATTGTGCAGGGAGTGGGGGGAGGGGGGCCAGGAGGGTCGAGGGCCCAGTGTGTGTCTGGGAGAAGATGGATGCCTTCATTACCATGTGAATCCTGGGAAACTGCCTCTTAGGCTGGGTGGTGGGTGGGCGCAGGCCGCAGGGGGCTGGGGGCGGGCTGGGTGTTCTCAGGCCTGGACCACACAGCGGCTGGGAAAGGGGGTCCGGCGTGGAATCCTGAGGGACTCATTAAAAGAACAGATAATGGGATTTCCCCTCTTGTTTAATTTCTTATTTTAGGACATCTCCATCCTGTGGGGCTTAAAAGAGACACAGATTGAAAACAAAAAGTTTTTTTAAAGGAAGAAAAAAAAAACAAACCCTTTTTCCCTCTCCTCTCAGTTGCAACTTTCCCACTGATTGCACTGCACATTTGGGCCAGAATGGTTAAAGTCAGAGCCTTCAAAAATCCAAGTCTCCGTGGAGGCGGTTCCCTGAATGGCTTTTTCACTCACGTAAAGCATGTCCTAGGTGGATCCAAGGTGACACTAGCAATAGTTGCTGGACAAACTGGGAGAAGCATGTCTCAGGCTTAAAAAACAAGGTGTCGTCAGTTTGACCGGAGTGGAATGGACTGGCCAGTGTTCAGACAGGAGGCTGATGGAGGAGAGAGAATAAGATCATCAGAATCACAACAAGCAACTATACGCCAATAAAATAAGATTTATTTATTTATCTTCTTTTAGGGCCGCACCTGCGGCATTTGAAAGTTCCCTGGCGAGGGGTCAAATCACAGTTGCAGCAGCCGAGTCCGGGACCCACAGCTCTCGACAAGGCCAGATCCTTAGCCCCCTGAGCATGGCCAGGGATGGAAACTGCATCCTCATGGATACTAATTGGGTTCGTTACTGCTGAGCCACAGTGGGAACTCCCAATAAAATAAGGTTTAAGAAAGAAAGAAAGAAAAAAATCACAACAGCAACCAGTGTTTGGGTGTCCCCAAATTACAGTTGAGGAAGCTGAGGCTTTGGAGTCAAGGTGTGAGGGGCGGAGGGGGCACAGACCACAGCGGGAGGGAGACATGGGACAGATACACCCTCCAACGCACACAGGTGGGCAGAGGCAGGTGCTCACTTTCACCAGTGAAGCCTTTCCAAAATCCCTCCCCCTGGCAAACCCGCCCCCAGTCACAGGCTCTCCCTCTCTCTTGCTCTGCTCTGTCACACACACACCAGTGCAGGCGCTGGCTCACAAGCATTCTCATAAGCAAACTCTCAAACACGCCAAGAGGGATCCAGATGCATAAACACAAGGTCGAAATCACCACCAAGTAGAAATACAAACAAAACACTGTCCCACGTAAGTTTCCACACCCTCACACTTACCCACGTGCTTCTACAAACTCAGATTTTCACAAGAACACACACTCCTCTCTCTCTCTCTCTCTCTCTGTCTCTCTCACACACACACATGCACGCATAGTTGCACAGAGAGTCTCTCAAGCAGAAAGGGGCTTGGCCCCTCCCCCCAAGTGCACACCTTGGCAGCTGGTTTTCCAGCCTCGGCCGGGGGTTTTCTCTCCTTCCCCCATCACCTGTGACGCGTGTGTCTCATGTGCCTCCACCTCCCCTCCCCACTCCAGGGGAGGACCCTGGGGTAGCCCGAGAGCAGGTGGGCCCCCAGCTCTTGGCAGCAAGGGGTGGGGGTGTGCCTGCCTAGAGGCAGAGGCCTGGGGAGAGGCCCTGAACACAGCGCCGAGGAGCTCAGCCTTCTGTGGGTCCCCTCGGTCACCTCCATCCCCCAGCCATCCCCGGGCTGGTCCCCAGAGGGCAAGGAGTGGGGCCCTCCACAGCTTCGAGGGCAGGGTGCAGGGGGTGGGGGAAGGGCCCATTGCAGACCCCAGCGGGCCTCCTCGGCCTCCCCGGGGTTTTGCCTTCACATGCAGATGGCCTGTTAGCCTCACCCGGTCTGCCTTAAAATGACAAAGAGGTTGGATGGTGTCTCCTCATTTCCCGAAATGAGGAGGGGAAAGATTGTTGTTGTTGCTGTTTGTCTTTTTAGGGCCACACCTGCGGCATATGGAGGTTCCCAGGCCAGGGGTCGAATCAGAGCTGTAGCCGCCGGCCTCCACCACAGCTGACAGCAATGCTGGATCCCTTAACTTGCCTCGCGGGGCCAGGGATCGAACCCACATCCTCATGGATCCTCGTTGGGTTGGTTACCGCTGAGCCGCAACAGGAACTCCTGAGAAGAGGAAGATTGTTAACTGTGGAAACAACCTAGAGTCAAAAGAGTTTGTGTTAAAAAATATGTATATGATAGAAAAAAAATGTGAAATCTGTGTCAAGCTGGTAACAGCAGGCATCTCCAGGTGGCAGGAAGATGCTGTTTTATTTTCTGGTTTTGAAACACATAATTCTAATTTTCTACAAGCTATGGGTGCAACTTTTGGATAATAAAAGGTTTTTATAAATGAGTATTTAATGGTATGAAGAATGCCCAGGTGGTGGTGGCCTCATGTGAGCTTAGAACTGGGAGGGCTCTTCAGTGCTGGGGGTGGGGGGCAGCTCCCTTCTCTGTGCCTTTATTTCCTCATCCGTAAGATGGAGACTCACCACATGGAGGATGCAGACACTTGGGATGGTGCTTGGCACACACTCAATGTTTGACAATGGGAGCTGCTGTGATTTTTCCATGAAGGTTTCGTTTCTTTATATATATATTTTTTGCGGGGCCCACACCTGCAGGATCTGGAAGTTCCCAGGAATAGGAGCTGTAGCCACCGATCTAAGCCAAAGCCACAGCCACAGCAACGGGGGATTGGAGCTGAGTCTGCTGCCTACACCACAGCTCATGGCAACACCTACTGAGCGAGGCCAGAGATCAGACCCACATCCTCATAGATACTAGTCAGGTTCTTAACCTGCGGAGCCATAGCTCTCTCACTCTTTTCCACTCTATTAGTCTCTTCCTTCTACTCAGACTGGCATCCCCTCCTGGAAATAGTAATGAAGGGTAAGTGAGCTTCCTTTCCTCACTCCTCTTTGCTTTTAATTTAGAGTTCAACAGATTTGTGTTCAAATCTCATCTTTGCCATTTTCTAGCTCTTTGTGACTCTGGGCAGGTTAACACACTGTGCCGGGCGGGGATGGAGCCTGAGTCCTGGTGCTGCAGAGACGCCGCCAATCCCTTTGCCACAGTGGAAACTCCTATTTTTATTTTCAATTGCATTTACTTATGAAAAACCCAAAATTTTAAAAATACAAAATATGCAAAAGATTACATATACAGTAAAAATTTCCTCCCAAGCCACTTAGATCCTTTGTATCTCTCTTGCCCTCAAATTTACCCCAATAGTATCTATTTTTTTTCACATCTTGTAGACTTTTCTGAAAATATTATCTATTTACATTCTCTGCTGCCTCGGTGGGTTATGGAGCCTGCATTGTCATTCCTGCGATGCAGGTCGGACTCCTGGCCTGGGAATTGCCTCATGCCATGGGTGCTGCCAAAAAAAAAAAAAAAAAGGCATCTATTGAGGACTTGCTGTATGTGCTGTATGTGGGTTATTCCACTTCATCCTCATTGCCGTCCATGAGGTAGATGAGAAACGGGCTCAGAGAGAAACTGCTTGCCTAAAGCCACGCAATTAGTAAGCAGTACCAACAACACACACAACTTGAGTGTGTCCATTTCTAAAACGCTATGTGTTAGGCCTCTAGGATTGTCTAGACAAGTCATTCAACAAATACTAGTGTCACTCTTTAGGTCACTGGGCTAGGTGCTAGGTTACAACGGTGGGGAGGAGAGCAAAGGCTGAGCCCTCTCAGAGTTTATATCTCAGCAGAGGTGGCCTGCAGCTGTTGCCCCACTTCTGGGTAGGAAAACCAAGGAACAGAAGGGGAAGAAACTGCCCTGAGGTCACACAGTGATAAAAGAACCGGGATACGCAGCTCCATTTTAGGTGGGGAAACTGGGGCACAGACAAGGGAAGCGACTCGTTCAAAGGAAGCCCCCTCGTAGGTAGCAGAGCCAGGATTCAAAGGCTCACAAGGTCTAGGCTGTCCCTGCGCCTGGCCCCTCCCCTCAGGGGCGTGTCCAGGCGGGCCCCCGGCTCGCGCCCGCCTTCCTGGCAGCTCTGGCGGCCTTTTCCTGCCTGTGTTGCTGGGCGGGCGGCCGGCCGGCCCATCTGGCAGCCCCCACGGGGCGGCGCGGGGAGGCGGCCCAGACTCGTTGGAGCCAGGCGCCGGCCCGGGCCCCCCTGCCCGCCTGGAGAGCCCAGGTGTGGCCGCGGCGGGGGTGGGGGTGGTGCCTTCCTTCCCGCTCGGCCCTTCCTGACGCACCCGGGCAGGATGCTGCCTCCTCCCCGTCCTCTGCCTCCCACGACCCTGCTTGGAACGTGGAGGAGGGAAGCCTGGCCGTGGGAGAGCAGGGTGGGCAGGGCGCCACAGACCTTGCCCCTGGTCTCTACTCCTTAGGAGACCCCAGCAAGGCAAGTCTTGCCCTTATTTTTTTTTGGGGGGGGGTGTCGGGGGTTTCGGTTTTCCTATTTGTGCAAGGACGGCTGAACTCCGACCTGTACCTCACAGGCTCTTGTCCTACCCCTCAAGGATCCCGGACAGGATTGTGGGAGCCCGAGGCATCTCTCCAGCCTGGTCTATCATTGAATTGAATTATAGCCATTTATAAACCCATTTCAAGTGTGACTTCCTGATGATCGCAAGTCAGCTGAAGAACTCGCGCTTGACCTGTGTTCCCTGCTGTGCCCATCCGCCTGACCGGTGCCCACTTCCTACCTGGTGCTGAAGCCCAGAAAGGGCATCTCAAGGCTGTCCCCCCAAAAGCTGCAGCCACCCTAGGGTGGGAGAGTCTTATTCATTTCACAGCTGAGGAAACAGGACAGAGGGAGCAGGCCTGCCTGTCACATTGTGGCGGCCAATCCTGCTGTCAGATGCTGTCCCTCTTTTTTTTTTGTCTTTTTTTTGCTATTTCTTGGGCGGTTCCTGCGGCATATGGAGGTTCCCAGGCTAGGGGTTGAATTGGAGCTGCAGCCACCGGCCCAAGCCAGAGCCACAGCAACGCTGGATCCGAGCTGCATCTGCAACCTACACCACAGCTCACAGCAATGCCGGATCGTTAACCCATTGAGCAAGGCCAGGGACCGAACCTGCAACCTCATGGTTCTTAGTCGGATTTGTTAACCACTGCGCCACGATGGGAACTCCTGCTGTCCCTCTTTAATGCTGCTCCAAGACAGGGAACCCGGCATTTAGTATCCTGCTTTATGTCAAACAGCACCTGTGGTAAACACCATGGTCCTGGAAGCCAGGGACCCTTGGTTCAACGCCGCCCCTGCGCCCCCACCCCAATGTCTCTATTTCAATTTCCTTTATCTGTAAAAAGGATAATACCTACCTCACAAAGTTGGTATAACGATTACTTTTTTTTTTTGTCTTTTTGCCATTTCTTGGGCCACTCCCGCGGATCCCAGGCTAAGGGTCTAATTGGAGCCGTAGTCACCAGCCTACACCAGAGCCACAGCAACGCAGGATCCGAGCCGCATCTGCGACCTACACCACAGCTCACGGCAACGCCGGATCGTTAACCCACTGAGCAAGGGCAGGGACCGAACCCGCAACCTCATGGTTCCTAGTCGGATTCGTTAACCACTGCGCCACGACAGGAACTCCACGATTACATATTTTTAAAATACATAGCATAATGCTAGACACATCACATACAAATGAAATAGTGGAATGGCTGTCCCCCTTCCCCTCCCATCTTCTGTAGTCAAGGGAGACTGAGAACACAGAGAAGGACGCCTAACACAGCAGGGGCAGAGCTTGGGGGTTTTGGAGCAGTTTCCCAAAAAGCCACTCCCACTCTGGGGTGAAGCTGGCACCAGGCCCACTGAGGGCCCTGCCCAACCACCCACCCCCGCCTCTCTGGCGTGCAGGCCCAATCCATGCCAGGCCCAGTGCCATTTTTCCATGGGACTCTGGCTGTGGCAGTTCACATCTGGAGTCTAGACTCGGAGGCTCTGCGGGCCGGGCCTACCGCCCGGGCTGGGCCACCACTGCCCGCTGTTTGCTCAGCTGAAGCTGGTTAATTGGAATTAGAGTGGCCTCTGCGGTGCAGGCTGGCCGGGCGGGCCCTGGGCGGCTGCTGCCGAGGTCTGTGGAACATCTGGCTGGGCTAGGACGGTCATTAGGTGGCAGGCGCCCGGCGCCACTGCCACCTCAGCCTCTGCCGGGGGTCGGCGGTGACTCAATAAGGTCTTTGTAGGCTCTGGGCCGCAGAACCAACCATGCTGTGTGCCTGGGCTGCCTGCCCCATCTGCTGCCCTCAGAGAGGCCTTGTTCCAGGACCACGGGGCCTCCCCTCTGAAGGCAGCTGGAGTTGTCGGCAGAGATCCGAGAAGCCCCTGAAAGGGACCCCCTTGGCTGGGAGAAGTTTTTGAGATTTCCTACCCTTCCTTTCCTTTCTACAATTCAAGGCCCAGAGAAGTTGCTAGCTGGCTCAAAGGTGCCCAGCATACCCGGCGGTGACTCAGACTCAGGGGTCTGCAGAATTGCAAAGTCCTTACAACCCTGGAACTCAATCGGGATTGCTCAAGGGCAAACCCATGTCTATGAGTAAGCTGCCTCCATGTTCTCATCTGCACCCTGGGGCTAATGCTAGCACCCACAGCCTAAGAGTACGGGAATTAAGTGAAATCCTGTATTGAGGTGCTTGGTACATGTGACAGTTCAATACCTAGTGAGGTGATGACAGTGTACTTCCCATCCTCTCCTCCTCCGTGTCCTTTAGCTATCTCCAAACTGTCTGCAAGCCACTGTCACTTTCAGACTTCACACCTGAGGCATGGGCCAGAGAGAGCTCTGGGTTGAATGCTGAAGGCCTGAGTCTCAGTCCAGTGGCCACCAGCTCCCACCTCAGTTTCTCCACCCAGTGACCCCACACCAAGCAGGTGGAGGAGGGCTGTGCCGCCCCTTGCCTGGTTCACTGGGGGTTCCCCTGCAAGCCATGACTGCTGTCTTTAGTGAACCTTGGGGAAACTCTGGCTCTGTGATGTCCAGCTCTCGGGCTTGGATGGCCTCTCAGAAACACTGGACCCAATCCTCTCCTGGGGCCCAGGAGGTGGCTCCTAGAATCTGGATGCTCTGGTCTTGCAGAAGTCATTCTAGGAAGAACCTCAGGAATGGGGTAGAGTGGGAGCAGTGGGACCCTGATCTCCAGGGCGATCTAGAATCTGAGTGCTCTTGAGCTGAAGTTGTGTGGCTATGGGAACCAGGGAAGCTGAGGCCTGCCAGCCTAGGAATAAAGTCTAAACTCTTCCCTGGGGCTCAGTAGCCCTGCCTGTTTCCCTGGCTTTATGGATACCGGTCCCTTTTGGTAGCACAGCCTCCTCCTTCCAAACCTTCCCCCCAATAGGTGACATGTCCAATACCCATCCCAACACCCTCGCTGCACCCAAGCACTGGGAGGAATGTAGTGAGGAAAACTGGCTGGCTGGGGAGGGGGCTCGTGGGCCTCCTCTGCTGGTCGGAGGGCACCCCCAGGGTGCTGAGCTGGCATAATGGCCAGGAGCCAAGTGGACACCGAGAAGCTCGGGAGGGGGCCAGAGTCAGGGCCTTGGCGCAGGCTGCCACAGTCCACAGTCCCCAGGAAGGGGATTAGAGGAAGCCTCCAGGTGGTGAGAGGGTCAGCAAACCCACTGCAAGATACTGGGTGAGAACCTTCCAGAAGCGCAGCAGCCTGCCCAGGCAATGGGATAAGTTTTTAATGTGAGGCAAAGTCAGTCCACAATACAAAAGTCTAAAAATCAGACCCACTTTTCCCACCTGGTGTCTGGGGGGTGGGGGCAGGTGGGGGCCCCCGTTGCCGTCAGGGGAGGGGAGGAGCAGAGGAAGGCCGAGAAGGGGGAGAGGGAACCAGACCCCGGAGGCCGTACTGGAGGCAGCCTGCCGGCCCTGCCTCTCTCCCGGAGCCTCCCGCCCCCCTGCGGCAGGACCTGCCGTGCGGGCCTGTGTGGGGCCACCGGCCGGTGGGTCTGGCCCTCAGAGGGTCAGGCGGCAGCCACATCATTTCTCCTTCTTCTCCAGCCCCTTCGACGTTGAGGCCTCTGTTCCCTCTTTGGGTTCTGTCACTGCTACTGGATCCTTAGAATTTGACTCCTCATAACTGACCAAAAAACAAAACAACAATGAGGACACATTTAGAGGAGGGAGGAGCAGGATCTTTGTGCCCCACCTCCCCACCACCCCTGGCAAACCCCCGGGCGCACATCCTCGGCCCGGCCCTGCCGCGCGCCCTCCTCAGAGAGGCTGCTTGCTCTGCTTTCTCTGTGCCCACTGGTGCCAAGAGGCAGCCAGGGCAGCAGCAAACAGAGGAGGCTGGGCTTGTGCAGACCAATTTTAAGCTTCTTGAACCTTCTGCTGGAGAAGAGTGGGGGAAAAAAGGGGTAGCCAGGATGAGGCTATGGGAGATGGGCACAAGGCAGGAGTCAAACAGCTCAGCCCCAAGGGTGTGTGTGGGTGGGTGGGGGGCTGCTCTGCCGGCAAGTGGCAAGGTGCCACTCTTGAAGGCGGACACCCTGGCTTAGCTCTTACTATGGGCTCCACTTATTGACCAAGTGAGCTCATGCCAAGAACAATACCCACATTCCCCCACCAGATCAACCCTGTGAGGGACGTGTGCGCCCACCTGCAGATGAACTGAGAAACTCTGAAAGAAGAAAGTGACTGGCCCAAGGTTACGCATATGCAGGGCGGTACCAGCATCTACCGCGGGATGACAGCCAACACCCACTCGCATGTGAGCCCCACAGAGCTGGTGAGGACGCTGAGGTTCTGCAGCCCTGCTCCCCAACCCCATGCCTGGGCGCGGTGACTGCCCGGTGGGGATGGAGGAGCTGCCTCCTGCCGCCTGCCCCTGGCAACGCTCCCTGCCCCGTACGCTGGAGCTGGGGTGTCTGCCCTACCTTGGGCCCCGGGGCAGTGGGGGGAAGTGGGCAGGTGGGCACCTGCTGGGCATTACATGGCGCTGGGACTCTGCGGGCGCCGGCGGCGAGGGCCAGCTAGCTTCTGCTGCATGGAGTCGGCCAGGCTGGCTGGGGAGCCCGAGACTGTGGGGAAGTGGGTGAGCCTCGGGGTGTGAGGCAGGATTTCCGCCGAGGACTCGTAGCTGTGTGAGAGACAGACAGAGAGACAGAAAAAGGAGATGGAGAGGAAAAGACTAAGGGAGGACAGACTTCTCTTCCAAGGAGCAGGGAGAAGAACTGGGTCCTACTTTTATCTGTCTCTGCACTTTCAGACTCCGTGGAGAGAAGCCAGTGTTACTCGGAGAGTAAAAAGGAAAAGATGCACCCACACAAGAGGATCCTCCGCAAAAGGACAAGGATGCCCTAGATGCACGTGTGCTGCTGCGGCAACATCTCTCAGAGACACCCCTGTGCCCGAGCTGCAAGGTGTGGGATGTCCCCGAACGTCACCATCTGCGCAAGAATGTGTATACACGTGTGTGCTCGGAGTGCAAGGCCATCCGAATGTCTAGCGGCAGAGCTGGCCTCTGGGGGCTGCCGGCGTGTGAGGGGTGGTCTCCTTCATGCTACAGAATTTTGAACCTAGTGAAAGCGTTACTAATATAAAAGGAGGACGTGAGGAAGAGCAGGGAGGAGCCAACAAAGGGAAAAGGGAAACCAGGGAGAAGGCGGAGCTTTAGGGAGAGAGATGGACGGAGCGAAGACAGAGGTTGTATGTCAACCGAAGAACCTTCTGGGCGGTGAGAGGCAGAAAATGCCCACATTCGTGACGGGAAACCAAGCCCCCAAAGGGGAAGGTGGGCACCTTCTGTCTTGGCTGGGGCTGGGGGCCGAGGCTGGATGAGAGCCGAGGGCTCAGGCCCCAGCGCTGCCCCTGGAGCTGCCCTGGAGTTCACCCCAGCCTTGCCTCAGAGTCCGCAGGGCTCTGCCAGGCCAGCAGCGCCAGGTGGGCAGGTTGGGAGCCTGGGGCGACTAGGCAGGGCAGGGAGGGCAGAGGCAGGTGCGGGGGAGGGTGAGTCACAGGCTCCCCTACAGGCAGCCAGGTGCACAGAAGGCTCTGGCAGGCGCTCGAGGGACAACCTGGAGGCCAGGCAGGTGGAGCTGGGTGGAAGGCCCCCGAGTGGGCAGCATCAGTTGCAGCTGGCAGCTATTTCTGGGTCCCTGGAGGGTGGGGCTGGTGCTGCCCGGGAGCGGACACCTGTCAGAGTCACGCAGGCCTTGGGGTCGGGGTGGGGCTGCCCATGGGCATGGCAGGTGCGCGTATGGCCACGGGGAAGGGGAATGTGTATGACGGAGACAGAGAAACCAGCTCGCTGTGGGTGAAGCCACAGACGGGACTGACACTTGTCTTCTAATCTGAGGCATTTCCATCTCACTAGGGTCCCTTCTATTACTCACATGTGAAAGCTGAGGCCCGGGGATGGGAAGGCTGTGCCTGAAGTCGGGTGGCGGCAGAGCTGGGTGAGAGCCCAGTGGGCATCAGGATGGTGGTGGGCAAGCTACACCAGCCAGTCCCTCCTCAAGACTCCGCTGGCATCTGGAGGTTGTAGGGGGGCTGCCTCAAGAGCCTTGAGGCCTCACCCTCCCCTGCCTCCCGGTCCAGAGAAAGGTTCCGCTGGTGCCCACAGGCTTGGCGCCCATGTGCTGGTGGAAAGGGTGAGGGGTGTGGCTGGTGGCAGGGACGAGTGTTCCCCTGGAGATGTGACCAGCAGCCCTGGCAGGTGCACATGTGCCATGCAAACATCTGCCCCCAGCCCTCTTACCTGAACATCTCTGTCACTTCTCCCTTGGCCAGGGCCACCAGGACAGGAAAGCCGATGCAGGCGGGGACCAGGTACAGGAGGGCAGGCTGTGAGAAGACACAGACTGGTGAGGTGATGCCCTGAGAACACCCACTCCGGGCCACGCCCATCAACCCAACCCTCCCCTGAGTGGGACTGAGGGTCACTGACTGCCCAGATTCAAAAAACAAGTCAGTGGCTTGAATCCGGACTCCCACATCAGGGCTGTTCCTCCCTAGGAGGGAATGCAAGAAGCC
This sequence comes from Phacochoerus africanus, assembly GCF_016906955.1. NCBI lineage: Eukaryota > Metazoa > Chordata > Mammalia > Artiodactyla > Suidae > Phacochoerus > Phacochoerus africanus. The sequence goes on from NC_062546.1 coordinate 27,946,419, forward strand.
CAAAGAAACTCAAGCATGCAGGGCTTTACGGGTGCCCAGGAGTCTGGGTGGCAGTAACCCAACTATCCAGACATCAGGGTCAAACAAGCAACATCCTGACTTGGTTCTATTCCCAGAGACCCTGCTTCCCTAGGTCTGGGGCTGGATATCTGCATTAAAACAAAAAAGCAGGAGTTCCCGTTGTGGCACAGTGGTTAACGAATCTGACCAGGAATCCTGGGGTTGTGGGTTCGATCCCTGGCCTTGCTCGGTGGGTTAAGGATCCGGCGTTGCTGTGAGCTGTGGTGTAGGTCGCAGACGTGGCTTGGATCCCGCATTGCTGTGGCTCTGGCGTAGGCCAGCATCTACAGCTCCGATTAGACCCCTAGCCTAGGAACCTCCATATGCTGCAGAAGCGGCCCTAGAAAAGTCAAAAAAAAAAAAAAAAAAAAAAAAAGCTCTGGGAGGAGTTCCTTGGTAGTCTGGTGATTAAGATTTGGTGTTTTCACCACTGCAGCCTGGGTTCAATCCCTGGTCTGGGAACTGAGATTCCACATCAAGCCATTGCACAGTCCCCTCACCATAAAAAGCTCCAGGAGATGCTCTTGTGATGACAGCAACGATGACAACTGGCTGCTATGAATGGGGCACTCGCTGTGACCTGGGCTGAGGTCACTCAGCTAGTCACTGGCTCTCCCAGGATTCCCACCCAGATCGTCTGGGTCCAGAGCCTATGAGGAGACTCCTGGTGCAACTGGGACTGGAGGACAGGACAATTACACTAACAGGTCCTCTTCCAGAGCACCTACTGTGTGCACTGAGCCTAGGTGTCCCGGTGTGCTGCCATCCCCACTGGAGGGACCCTGTCGTCGTGCACAGGAAGAAGGCTGATGCTTCTGGAGGAGAGGGGGCGGCCCAGGCCTTGGAGGCCTAAACGATAAACTGGGATTGAACTTGGGCATCTCAGACTTTTCTAAAGCCACACTCCTCCTTGCAGTGTCCGAAAGCTGGACATCACTCCACTGTTCAACTCTCCATGGCTCCCAATGCTGCTGGTGGCCTGGGGTCCCTATGAGATGTGACCCCTGCTGCCTTCTCCAACCTCACCTGCCCTATCCTACTTTGGCCCCAGTGGTCTGTCTCATTTTGGTCCTCCTTGTCACCTCTAGCTGTAGGACCTCTGCCTGTGTTGTTTCTGGAAGGCTCGTCCCACCTGTGCCTACTTTTCCTCCTCCTTCAGATGTCAGCTCAGCTGTTACTTCCATGGAGAAGCCTTTGCCTGCTCAGAGCGAGGCCCTCTTGCTGCGCATACTCAGGGCTCCCTGTGCTTCACAGCATCCTCTGGCAACTTGGAATGAATCGCCCTCTGCCATTACAGACTGGAGTTTCTCTCCTGCTAGGCTGTCAACTCCATGAGGGCAGGCTCCTGAGCCGTTTTGTTCACTCCAGCATTCCTGGCACTCAGAAGAGGGCCGCGTAAACACTAAGCCAATGGCTTCCTCACAGGTGCTCACAGAATGAAGAGGGTGTCCTGGAGATGATTAGCCCCTGGCCAGAGAACAAGGCTCCATAGCCCCTGGGCCTGACCATCTGACCATTTCTGCCATGAGTGGGTTTGCAGGGTGCATTTATGCTTAGGGAAGCATTTGGACCTGAGTTTTATAGATGATGCAACTGAGGTTCAGACAGGGGGAAATGACTTGTCTGAGATCACACAGGGTGTGTAAGTGGCTGAGTTGGGATTTGAACCTGGGCAGCTGAGCTTCTTCCCCTTGTGTCAGGTCTTTGCTATGAGATAGGCTTTGGGCCAGAAGTGACAGAAATCACAGTGACAAAAGTCTGCACCAACACTTGTGAGAGGCAGCCAAAGCAGTACTCAGGGGAAAACCTATAACCCTAAGTGCATTCATTTGAAAGACTTGCAAACCTAAAAGCATTTGAGAAAATTGAAATAAACAACATAAGCTTTCAATCAGGAAGCTAGAAAAAAAAATAAACACCCCCGAAATAGAAAGAAAATGAAGGCAAAAACAAAAATTAATGAGATAAAAATGAATACAAACCTAAATTTAATTTCTGAAAAATACATCCCCTTCTATCCACTTTTATAGATCAGAGGAGGGCAAATGGCCTGCTCTAAATGACATAGTTAGGAAGTTCCTGTTGTGGCTTGGTGGAAAGGAATCTGACCTGTATCATGAGGACACAGGTTCGATCACTGGCCTTGCTCAGTGGGTTAGGGATCCGGTGTTGCTGTGAGCTGTGGTGTAGGTTGAAGATGTGGCTTGGATCTGGTGCTGTGGCTGTGTCATAGGCCAGTGGCTACAGCTCTGATTCAACCCCTAGCCTGGGAACTTCCATATGCCCCATGTGTGGCCCTGACCAAAAAAAAAAAAAAAAAAAAAAAATTACACAGTTGATCAGGATGCAGACCCAGGTTCCTCCTCTGTCTCTAAGGCCAGGGTGGGGGAAACAAAAGGCTTTCCAGAAGGAGGGCGTGTAGAAGGTTGGCTCCATTAGGGCCTGCCTTACTTAAGAGCTGGCAACAACTGAGGGGCTCCTTTGGGAAGAAGGGTGTTTGCTTGGTATCAGAGAGATACAAGCCTATCCTTTTCCTTCCTCTCAAGGTGCCAAGGACCCTTTCCAAAGAAAGCCAGTGCTAAGGAGAGGCTGGGATGTACAGCTTGAGGCAGTGAGCGGGGAGTCAGGACTCCTGGCTCTACACCCTGCCTATCTGTGAGACCACAGATAAACCACTCCCTCTCCATCAGGACAATGACATCTAAATATCATTAAAGGCCTTTCTAGGAGGTTTCTAGTCCTGGCTTAGAGTGCGTTTTTGTGACAGGCCACATAGGCACAGGTGACCCCTCCCTAGGGAACTGTTGCCTACGTCCTGGAAAGGGAGAGGAACCTCAAAGAACAGGTTCCTCCTGTGTCCTGATATGCTTCCCAAGAAGATTTTCAGGGAGATGCCACGTGGGGCACTGGGGAGAAGGGCTGCTCTGCTGCTGGCGAGAAGCACAGGCCTGCGGCCAGGACCCTAGGGCTCACGAGGGCCCAGCTGACTTGCTGTGTAACCAAGGGAAGGCTCCTTTTTTCTCTCCTGCTTCTGCCCCGTCGGTGTGGGGCTCCTGGTGGCTTGTTCTGGGAGTCCAGCTCAGGTAGAGGGCAAGGCTGCCACCCGGTGGCCGCCCGGGGAATGGCTCTGGGTTTGGAATCCAGGCTGACCGCTGGAGGAGAGACCTCCAAGCTGGGGCCCACCTGTGCCCTCCTTGGCAAGGGCATGGCCCTCTCAGCTTGCACAGCCATTTGGAGCAGAACTGAATGAGAGGTGCTTCCCCATGGGTTCTTGGTTTCTCTACCTATGGGGCCATAGGACCTTGAGTCTTTTGTAAAAAATCAGTATCAGTTTCACAGATATTGTAGATATGAAAATATTGTAAAGACTGAATGCATTAATGAGCAAAATCTGCACAGTGCCTGCAACAGAATAACTGGTCAACAGCTCTTGTGATTACTTCAAAGGTGGCTCCTCTGTGGCTGGTGCCCTGGGGAGGGAGAAGGAGGAGGGGAAACAGCATACCAACTGGGCCAGGCATGGTTCTGGGCACTTTGCTTATACTAACTTATTTCACCCTCAAACAACCCCAAGGTGGCTACTATTACTTATCCTCATTTTCTGTTTTCATGAGTCAATGAGGAATCCTGCGTGTAACTTCAGCAACTTGCCTGGAGCCCTGCAGGAGCAGACCTGCAGAGCAGAGGGTTCCCTTGGCCACCACTCCACACCGCCTTTGCCATGGCTGGGGGGTTCAGAGTCTCAGCTTGGTCTTTACATGACACAGATTTGAATCCTGGCTCCACCACATACATTCCAAGTAGCACCTGAACTCCAGTTTCCTCATCTCTCCCCAGGATCTGGTGAATTACTGAGCAGAACCTGCCTGGCACGTGGGAAGTCCTGTCTGCTCACTCTCCCCTCCCTACCTCCTCCTCTCCAAGCCACACTGGCAGCTCCCAGCCCCCATCTTGGTGGGAGAAGGAGGCAGAACCTGGCCTGCCTGAAGAGTGGTGGAAGGGGACCCTGACACCCTAACACTTACCTCGTGGAAAGGCAATGGACTGAGACACCCAACCCACCCAATCTCATTCTTCTGTCTGCCCCCACTATGAGAAGCCACGGCCTCTCTTTCAGCTGCATGACAGCTGGGGCCACGCCTGACTCTGAGGACAGTCTCGCCCTCCTGATGAAGGCGACAGGCAGGGCTGGGATCAGCCTTCCTCCTCCTTCTCACCGCCGGTGTGCATGCGCTGCCTGAAGCGGTGCAGTCACCTCGCAACTGCCACTGGTGAAAGGCCAAGACGATAGCAGACGTGCTTGCTTTCCTCTGCACCCTGGACTGTTGGCATGTGTGACACAGCAGTCCCTGTCACATGCACTGAAGGCAGTCCCAATGTACTGGGGAGGGTTCTGCTCACCTGGGCGTGCTTGAAGATGTGCATGATGAAGATGGTCAGGCCCAGGCCGAAGATGTAGGCTGCAAAGCTGGTGTAGAAGTAGGTGTGGGTGTTCTTCTTTAAGCTTCAGGGATGGCCAGCGCGGGGAGAAAAGAGGAGGGTTAGATGGCGGCACTGCAGCGGCAACACCCTTTCAGAGGAGAGGAGCCAAGGAAGACCCGGAGGCGGAGCGGGGTGGCTGAGAGCTCTGGGCGGGGGTGTGTGGAGGTGGGCGTGCACTCTGGTACTGCCCAGTTAAGTGTCTTTGGACAAGTCACCTTTCTTCTCTCAGCCTCAGTTTACTCATCTGCAAAATGGGAAAACCATGAGCCATCTCCCTGGTGGCTGTTGTATGTCAAATGTTATAGCCTAGAACAGTGGCTGTAAGGCTTAGGCCAACAGAAAGTCACCTGGAAAGCATGTCAAAATAACACAGAGTTCTAGGTCCAATGTCCAGGGAATCAGATCTAAGAGGTCTGGGAATCCGCATTTTGAGTCTGATACAGATGGATCGCGCGTCAAGGAACACTGATACCGAAACTGTAAAGCTGTTACTTGTGAGTGCAGTGGAGCTGCCAGTTCAGTAACCTGTTGTGAATACTAAATAGATGCTGCCTACATGGATACAATGCCAGTGGCTTACTGGGCGGTTCATCCAAAACCAGCTTCAGAAGAGCTGACCCACATGCAACCTGGCATTGCCATCACCTGACTGCCCTTTACACGGGCAGCTCAGAACCTCTGTGCGTGCCCAGCAGCACTTGGGATGAATGGGTGCTTCTGAGCCTGGAGCTGCAGTACACGGAGAGCTGTGCTGTTGTGCAGCCTGGAGTGCAATGGACTCCCTTCGGGAACGTTGCACACATTCCGAAACCAGCTCTGAAGGACTTGCTTATCCTGCAAGTCCAGGTTGAGAATGAGATTCTCCCTCTGAGGGTACCGGCAGCTGACTGTGTGTCTCCATAGCAAATGGCCCAGAGACTCTTGTGGGTTTCTCTTTGTATCACCTCTGAAAGGCCAGGAATAGAGTGGCTGGCATAGATGTGCTGCTACTTAAAACTGGCCAAGCCCCTTCCAAACGGCGTCTGTCAGCCTGGGTGCTTGCGAGGTCCACAATGGTACTACCCAAATAAATCAGATCTAGGCCAGTGAAGTTTCACACGCAACTGGATTTCAGTGATCCTGGCACTGAATTTCTCACCACCACTGTCAACACTCTTACTATTTCTGTAACTACTTGGCACAGCGAGATTAAGAAGAAATCACAAACCAGCTCAAAATTAAGCGCACATACAGTAACCCCTCCAATGGGAAGACTGAGCGCCACCTACTGGTGGCAGGTCCAGCTGTAACTTGGTGTGACCTTTTCTGAGTTTCAAGTGATGGCTCAAGTTGGCCCACTTCCCTCTTCTTTGTGTTCACTTTCTACAATGGACTGAAAAATGTCTGAGTAAGGAGACGGTGGGAACAGCCAGAGCAGCTGGGACATGGTGACCTGACCCCAGGCTGATAAAAAGCGATAAAGATGATGGCTGCGCCTGCAGCTGGCTTTCCCGGAGAGCCGCAGAGGTCAGCTTGTGCTCACACTCCTTCCACATCTCTGTCATCCCGAGGTAAAAGCTGCTATTTACCGCTATGTTAAGGATGAGAAACCTTAGCTCAGAAAGGTCCGTTACTTCCCAGGGCCACAAAGTGAGAAAGCCTATGGGTCCCACCAGGACCTGGGTTTAAAGCTCTCGGCCTGTGAGTCATACCCCCGCCAGGCTCTTTGAAAAATTAGAACCTCAAAATGCAAAATGAAGGTAAAATCCGAATTTCTTCCCACTGCTGTAGGGGTGGAGGGTCTGGTCCCCAAGTTACCTCCTTTGGGCTCCCGAATGCTGAAGAACTCCAGAGAACCTCCCTGCCCTGGGAAGGCCCCTCATTCGTGGAACCTGAGGGTTAGGAGTCCTAGGCAGCTTACCTGATGTCAAAACGCAGCAGCAAGGCGATAAAGATTCCTGTGAGGAGAAAGGTAGGGTGAGACAGGGGCAGGGAAGGAGCAAGGTAGTGAACTAATATGCAACTGGGCCCCCAGTCTGGTTGTTCTCAGTCAGGGAACAAATACGGAGGATCAAGGACATGGCTATTCCACTGCCGGCGGAAATCCAGTTTCTCTACCCTCAGGCTACCTGGAACAATCTGAAGGTTTCAGAGCATGGCTTTGGCCTGGGACCAAACCGACCTGGTACCTTGCAGCACCACAGTCACAATGGGTCCGTCCAGTCCAACGTTTATAGGGTGCCTAAGTACCAGGCACTGTAGGCAACACAGGGGGAAGCAAAGTCACTGCTCTCAGAGCCCAGCCAAGGAGTGTGTGTGGGGGGGCACACGGAGGGAACATGGAACACAAAACAATGCAGGGCTATAACTGTGAAAGGGCGCTTTCTATGTCCTGGAAGACCCAGCAGGGGATGAGACCCAGGCTGGGGGAGGTGGGGAGGAAGGAGGTCTTCTCCGAGCAAGTGACACCTGCCAGGAAGAGGGAACAGCATGTGCAAAGGCCCTGAGGAAAGAGGGCTCAGGAGGTGTGGCAGTGTCAAGGAGCCAGCAAGGCTGCAGGCCAAGGGATGCTGGGGATGGACCAGCCACGCAGGACCCCAAGGGTACGAGAGTTGGGACTTTATCCTGGGAGCGAGGGGACACAGTGGAAGCGTCTACTGGGAAAAACAACCTGAACAGGTTTTTTTTTTTTTTTTTGTCTTTTTAGGGCCGCACCCGCTGCATATGAAGTTCCCAGACTAAGGACTGAATCAGAGCTGTAGCTGCTAGACTACGCCACAGCCACAGCAGTGAGAGATCTAAGCTGCGTCCGGGACCTATACCACAGCTCATGACAACACCAGATTCTTAACCCACTGAGTGAGGCCAGGGATTGAACCTGTGTCCTCATGGATACTAGCCAGGTTCATGTCTGCTGAGCCACGATGGAAACTCCTGAATAGATTCTGAAAAAGACCCTAGTGGAGGCTGCTCAGTTGGAGGGACAATGAATAAGAGCAGGCCGACCATGAGGAGCTTCAGCAGGATCTCAGGAGAAGATGGTGACCTCTGTCCACTCACTGCACTCCTATTTATACTTTGTGTTTTGTTTTCTTTTTCGGCCTTAGCCATAGCATATGGAAGGAAGTTCCTGGGCCAGGGATCGAATCCAAGCGACCACAGCTTGTGGCAATGCTGGATCCCTAACCTACTAAGCCACGCAGGTATTTCACTCTTATTTGCGCTTTGAAACCCAGCCCAGACACCCCAGAAACCAGCCCAGACACCCAAGAAACCTGAGTTCCGGCCTCTGCGTGTGGCACACATAGCCATCTATCTGTGACATCCATGTGTCTGTCTCTCTGACTTGTCTCTGGGCTCAGACCGAGCAGGGCTGAACCTCAATCTAGCTGGGAGCAGGCTCTCAAAACACAAAACATCCTGTGCTGATCAGAAGCGACTGGCGAGGTGATTAATTTCAAAGAGGAAATGAATGAGTCCTCACTGAAGATGGGGCGCAGGAGCTGGTGGGTGGAGAGAGCAGACAAATGTCTTTCTGGAAACTAAGCCAGGAACTCAGTGGCCCCTGGTGGCTGAATTCTACAACTGTTCTTCAACTAATCCAGGGGTAAAAACAGCTTTTACTCATCATACTGCATCTGGTCCTCAAAGTGACATCACCGAGGCTCCAAAAGGGTACAGTAACTCACACAGTTGTGACTGCACAAAGTTTTAAATGCATAAAGGGAGATGCAGATATGCAGGCCTCAAGCCCAAGACTATGACCAACAAGGACACTGGGTATGTTGGAGGGTGCCTGTCACAGGAGGAATGTCGCTCTGCAGGGTGAGCTGAAAGCTTTATGGGACTGTTTCTTCAGTCTGATGGAGCTGCCTCTAGGGGAGCAAGCTTCCCTGCCTCACAGCACTGCCGACTATGAACACCTGGCTTCAAGACCATGGCCCCACGGCCTTAGGCAAGTCTCTACAGCTCAGTTTCCTCATCAGTAAAACAGAAATACCCTCTACCTCACTGGGATGCTAGGAGCAGCAAAGACAGTGTACACAAAACATGGAGAAGAGTGCTGGGCAAACAACAGGTGCTCGGCGAATGACAGCCCTGTGATCATCATCATACTGCTGTTATTCCTGCCATCAAAGCCTTTCTGACTGTATAATCTTACTTGCGGTCAGACAGAGCTGGTCTGAGGCCTGGCCCTGTTGCCTCCTAGGCTGCGAATTTATGTGAACCCTTTCACTTCTGAGCCTCAGTTTCCTCACTGGTATGAGAAAAAGACTGCTCAACTTGGAACTGGGCAGCTTAAACGGGTCAATTGTACAGTATGTGAACTCTAACTCAATAAACAGTTTTTAAAAGCAGCAGCAGCAGAAGAAAGCTTCTGCTTTACCATCACATGTATTTGCATGATGACAAGTGCCAGTCCCATCCCAGGTTACTGGCAGAACTGCTATAACAAAATAAGTTGACTTTTAATTTGTTCCAAACTCTCCTCTTTTAAGCAGACACCGGGGGTGCTTCTAACCCTCTGATTCAGAGCCTCTGGGACTAGGGAAGTAAGTATGCCATTTGGATGTTCTGTCCCCTGTCACCAGGCCCACATCTTGCAGACACAAGCAGCCAAGCCTCAGCCATTTCAGCTGCCCTCAGAGAGGCAGCTGAGCTTCGCCCACGGTCTCCTGCAGGCCCCAGGGTGGATGCTGTGCTCAGGCCGGCACGCGGGGCACCTGTTTATGCGCAGGTGCACTGACGAGCACCCACAGGCAGACGATAGGCTCAAAGGCGAGCTCAGGGAGACGACAGGTGTGTGCCGCCTGTCCCTCAGCTAATACTGCAGACACAGGAGCCACAGCCAAGGTGCCCTGTGTCCATACCACAGTGTGTGCTCTCCCTGGAGCCCTCCCAGCACTGGGGAGAGGAGGACCAAGGGGACTGCGGCAGTTCTACACCTGTGTCAGCTGCAAACACTGGGAAGGGGTGTGTGTACTTGAAAGTGTGTGTGTGGGGGGGCAGGTTCCTTTAAGATGTCACGGGAATGTGCTTTTTTAGTGTATTTCAGTCTGTCATACACATTTACTTCTGTAATTCTTGAGTAGCATCTGTTCACCCAGCCAGAAGCTCTGAGAGGGCACTTGGCTCACTGTGGTCCCTCTGAGCCCCACTCAGGGCCTGGCACAGGACCGGCACTTCACAGTGTGTGCTGAGAGAACCCCCTTCACCAAACCCCAGGCTGGTCCGGGTGGGGGTCGGGGGTCTCCCGGCCTCTTTTTCTCCTTCCCTCTCCCAGGGGAGTGAGCCCGTTTCACAGACTCCTCCTCCTCCAGGGAGTCCACCTCCACTCCTTGCACTGTGGCCCCCACCCCAGCTGAGTCACCTGGAATGACGATGTCTCCGAGTCCCAGCATGGCGAAGTTGTCCGCCTCCAGGCCCTTCTCCAGCAGATCCTGGGGAAACACCACTGTAGGGGGAGGCAGGGATGCGAGGAGTTGGGGAGAGCCCGGTTCACTCTGACTGCTGGCCCTCCAACTCTGGCTTATGGAACTCACACACTTGCATTTCTGGGCTGGGGGACGGGAATGCGGAGGCAAGAGGATGCTGATGGGTGAGGGGCAATGTTTCCGTCCGGTTAGAGCAGGGAGAAGTCTAGGATCATCTAGGCCAAAGCCTTAATGCCTTTATTGAGCTGTAACTCACGTATCATACCACTCCAATGCCCTATTATAGCTAGAGCTTTTTGGTTAAATGGGGTTGACCATAAAGCCTGGGATATAAAAGATCAAAGAGCCCACACGGTGCTGACGTCTCACTACAGCAGGGGTATGGACAGCCCGTGGCCCTTGTTCTGAAGCAGGGGGAGCTTGGGCTCTAGGCTCTTTCTGTATCTGCTGAGGGAAAAGTGGCCATGTACCTACAAATTCCTTGCTGGAAGCCCCTGACTCAGAAACCCTGCTGGGAGCCTCATTTGGATAAAGAGATTGAAGGAGTGCCTCCCTCTGTGTCCAGTTATGGCAAGAGGCGGTTGTAACTGGATTTTGTCCACAGGGCCTTGGAGCAGAAGAGCAGCCACGTGAGAGCTTCGGAGTCGGACTGTGTGGGTCTGAATCCTGGCTCTGCTGACTTTGCACAGGTTACTTAACCACTCTGTGCCTTAGTCTTCACACTTGTGAATACATTCTTAACTGCTACACTGTGCCTTCATCACCAACCCAGGCTGGATTCTGGGTGGGGCAGCCTTCCTGGGTGATGGATCAATGTGGTGTAAGGCTAAGACAATCAGGACAATCGGGTCCCCGAATTCCTGACTTGCCTGGCAGCCAGGTGGTCCCATGACCTAGCCGGGCCAATGGCATGTAAGCAGAGGTATGCTGGGGTTTCTGGGCAAGCTTGCACTTCCCTAACGAACTGCACAGAAGCCCTTCCCTGCCCACGTCTTCCTGCCTTGAATGTAGTCACAATGATGTACACCTCTCCTAATTCGGTCCTCCCAATCCTGGTACCATTCAACTCTGTGCAGCAGAGGTGGAGACCAGGGCCCAGCTTCCCTCAGGCCACACAGCTAGCAAGAGTCAGAGCTGGATCCAAATCCAGGTCTCCTGACTTCAGCGCATGTGCAGGCAGCCACTCTGCTATACCATCCCTAGCACTAGAGGGCAACAGGTTTTCTCCCCAAGCCAGAGAACCAAATTCCAAGCACCAGAAACCAGGTATGACTGTCCTTTCCCTGCTGGAAGCCTTCCAATGGCTAATCCCCTGCCTTCTGGGCAGCATCTGGGCTCCATGACATACTATCCTTGGCTTTCCCAAATCTGGCCTCTCTCCTGCTGTTCCCCCAAACTTAGCCACACTCCCTCCCCAATTCTCTGCTCCCTTCATGTATTCTCCTGCTTGAGCCTTTGACTGAAGCTGAGCTCTTTCTCTCTCTCTCTGTCTTTTTAGGATGGCACCCATAGCATATGGAAGTTTCCAGGTTAGGAGTTGAGTCGAAGCTGTAGATACTAGCCTATGCCACAGCTACAGCAATGTGGGATCTGAGCCTCATCTGTGACCTACACTGCAGCTCATGGCAATGCCGGATCCTTAACCCACTGAGTGAGGCCAGGGATTGAACTCGTGTCTTCATGGATACTAGTTGAGTTTGTTACTGCTGAGCCTTGATGGGAACTCCCATGAACTCACTCTCTCAAATGCTCACACTACCCCTGCATGCTTAGTAAACACACAATCATCCTTCGTGACCCAGGAAAGTTTTCCTGACACCTTGGCTGGTTCATCCATCACAGCCTGGGGGGCTCAGCTGCTGCTCTGGCTTGCCCAGCATCTGTCCTCCGGCTCTGCAGAACCAGCCTCACCTTACACTCTTGGTTCCAAGGGGCTGCCAGTTCAGACAGTCTGCCCACAGGCACAGGAGAGGGCAGTGGCCTGGGCCTACCCGTCACTCTCAGGGGGAATGTCTAGCTCACAGGCCAGGCCAGCCAGGCCCCACGGGCTTATCCACGCCCAAGCTGGGAGAAACCTGCTCTCCTCGGGTCACCGAGCTGGAACAGCAGCATCTAGGCGTGTGGCCGTGAGACTCTCTCAGCCCAGGGAGAGACGTGTGTGCAGCAGTGGAGCCAGGCCATGAGGAGGACGGCTATTTTCTGACTCTCGGGGCTGACTTCACCCTGCTCCTTGTGTGCTGCTCACTGCAGTGTCTTTATGACACGATCCCTTCTTCTTCCTTCCACCATGCCTGACCGATTCCATTCTGCTCTTTTGGGTCTTGTGGCCCCAGGAGGTGATTCTTGATTAGTCTATGGTTTAAACTCCAGGGTCATCATGCTTTCCCATCCCACACTGAGGAATGGTTTGGACTTGGGCCTGTGACCCAATTCTGGCCAATAAAACATGAGGGAGACTGCACAGAGAATCTGGGGAAAAAGACCCCTCTTTGATGAAAGAGAAATGTAAAGTTCCCCCTTCCTATCTGTGGACATGCTGAGAATGGTGGGATGGAGGGCTGAGGTGACCTTGGCTCTTGGCGACTCCACTGAGGGTCATAAACCCACCTCTAGATGCTCTACCCCTGGCCGTGCTACAGTATGAAGTAACGGCACTTCCTTATTGTTTACAGAGGCTTGCAGGTGGGCTTTCTAATGTTTATAAACAATGGAAACACTGAAGAACAAAACAGGGCATTGTGAAAGGCATGGGGCCAACAGCACCTGACAGTTATGGGCTAAAGGGACCTAGCAAGGGGGCTCTAGGTCTTGCATGGGGGTCTTCTCCTTTGGAGGCCCCTGCCTGCCCCATCGCAGGCCGTGTTAGGCAGCCCTCTCTGTGCTCGTCCCCATTCCAGCCCATCCCACAGCGCGCTGCACTGGGAACCCAGCTGCCAAATCAAAAAGTAAAAGGAAACCAGGCCGGAGACATAGGGTGCCTGGAGGACGAGCTAAGGGAGGGCATCGACTGGAACAGCGACCACGAGGGGACAGGCCGGGCCACTGGCGGGTGAGGGGGGCAGATGGGCTCCCCATGGCGAGGTGGTCACTTACATTTTATTGGTGCCTCAAAGGACTTGGCCACTGTCACCATCACATTGGTGCCAAACACCTAGAAGGAGAAGAGAGGAGTCTGGAGGGAGGCGAGAACCTGGAGGGAGGGTGGGAAGGAATGGCCATCCCTGAGCTTCTCAATGTGCTAATGCCTGAGGTGGGCGGGAGAGGGGCAGGGGGGCTCCAGAGCAGATGGGAAGCTGAGGTTAGTGGCCACCCATGCTGGCATATGGACACCTCATGCAGCTCCTGGTTCTGGGCAGCAATAAGGGGCAATTTGAAAGAGTCACAAAAGGGCCTCTGATGGCCCCAGCCAGGCAACCTATGTTAGTTCAGGGTTCTGTCCCCACCTAGGAGATAAAGTCCTCCAGCTCCACCCACTTAAGGGGAGAAGAGGCTGCCTGAGGCCAGGAAGGGGTGCCTCTCGGCTGTGTGTGGCAGGTCCCTCAGCCCAGGGCTGCTGCACAGACGGTGAACACTGTCAGCAGCAGCCTCTGTCCTCAAGGATCAGCGCCTTCTCCTCAGTGTCCCCATCTGCCTTAACCGCCCCCACCTCAACTTCTCTGAGGCTCAACTTGATTGCTGGGAGCTGTGGGCTAAGCCCCCGGCAGGGCCACTTAAGGAAGAGAAGAGGGGACTGGGGGGCACTGGGACAGGGTGGGCTCTCAGCAAGGACTTGTTCTGGGATCTTCCTTCTGGGCCTCGCAGCTGCCCTGCATCAGATGACCGCCGTGTGGGCCAGAAGACAGGGCAGAAGGCAGGGGGCCTGGCAGCCAGCCATCCTTTGCCTCCCTGCCTGACTCACCCAGAAGACATCGTAGATGAAGAGCCCACCCAGCAGGATGCAGCCGGTGCTGACGTTGTTCAGGTGCAGGAGCTCCACCCCGTTAAGGGAGAAGGCCAGGCCGAAGAGGTTGTTGGCAATCCAGTGCTGGGAAAGCGGGGAGTGAGATCAGCTCGCCCTGCCCCCGCCCTGCCCCCGCCCCTCCACCCCCAGGGCCCCGAGCCCTGGCCTCTTACCTTCCTCAGCAGGTACCAGACACCAACGATGCTGCTCAGGCCCAGGCACACCAGGTCCTTGGTGTCAAACTCATAATTGATGATCTCTGGGCAGAGAGGCCGGGTAAGTCCACTCCCCGGGGGCGGGGCTGCCCCTCCCACCTGTCAGCCCCTGGACGGAGGAGGGCATGGCTGTGGGCTCTGTCACAGGCCCACAGGCTGGGGGTGCTCACTGGAGCCACCCCCAGCCCCTCCAACTTCCTAGAAGGGGAAAAGGAGGCCCAGGGAGAACCCAGGCCTGGCATGGGGTCCGTGGGAGGTGGTCCGTGGTGCTGGAAGCACAGGCTCTGCACTTGCAGCTGGGTGACCTCAGGGCATGCAGTTCCCTGTCTGAGCTTCAGTTTGCTCATCTGTAAAAGGGGACCATGGCACCTCCCTGACAGGACAGCTGTGGGGTGCAAGTGAGATGGTCCACACATAGAGCTCAGCGCGGAGCCTGCATGAAGTAGGTGCTCGATCAATGCCGGCTGCACTGAGCTCTGGTCCTAAGCAAGATCCCAGTTCATCCAGGAATCTTCCTACTCTGCCACCAAAGGAATCAAGGTTGCTGGCAGCCCTAAGTCACCAGCAGTGGAGGGAGAGAGGGAGGCTCGGAGGCTGCTCAGGTGGGGGGCCCTGTGGCCGACAGCTGATGTTGGAGCCCTTCTCCATCACCTCCAATGCCCTAATAAGGAAGCCCAGAGAGGTGGTGAACTTGCACAGGGTCACAGAGCACGGCCCTTCCTTTCTGATTCCACAATGTAGCAGACTGTTGGTTGGCCCAGTTTTTATTCTTTCTGTGGCAACAGCACCCTGGTGATTTTTAACTGGACATGAGGCCAACTGGCTTACGACCACATCTCCCAGCTTCCCCTGTAGCTAAACGGGCCCGTGGCTCAGCTGCCTCTCCTTCCCTTGCGGGGGCCTATGGAACGATGGTGCCCCGTCCTGGGCCGAGGGCCCCTGAGCTCGGCAGAGCACAACACAGATGAGAAGACTCAACAACCTCTGTTGGGCACAGAAGCCTAGAGATGCACAAAGGAATCATAAAATCGCTGCTTTCCAGGGACAAGGTAGAGTGTGCCGGGCACACCCACAAGCACGACATTCACAAGCTCAAACTTTGACATGAGAGAGTCTGTCCATGCGGCGAAGCCATTGCTAATCCTGCTACAGCAGTCGAACCCACACCCTAACTAACCCCCATGCCCCAGACTTTCTCCAATTCCCTGTGGGTTTCATTATTTTAAAAGCCAGGGAACCTCTTTTTCAACCCTTAGGTAGGGATGTAATCACACTAAAAATAGACAAGATAAAAAGAGCCACTACAGCCAACTGTCTACTGAGTGTTTACTATGAGCCAGGCAGTGTGCCAAATGCTTTCCACTCATTACTCACTCGCTGTCCTAACAACATGCCCGTAAGGGAGGGACTAGATTATAATGTTCATTTCACAGATGAACCCCCACCCCCAAACCCCTCAAACTCCCCAAGGTCAGAGAGGTAAAGGTGTGCACCCAGCGCAGAGCTGGGATGTGAACCCAGGGCGCACCCTCTCCATCACTCACTGTACTGGGAGACAAGGGGGAAGGGGGTGCAAGATGCCCAGGGTGCCCCGGAGGCAGGGGAAAGCAGGCAGCACTGACCTTCCTTGCTCTCCCCGGAGCCCTGCGTGAAGAGCAGCTGGTACTGCCGATTTGGGAAGTTAGCTGGAAAAAACTTATTCATGAAGGGGCTGGAAGGAAAGACAAAATTGCAGGTTGGCAAACAGAGCCCCTACGGGCTACCACAGAACACCCTCCACCCCAGCGCCCAGGCATCCATTTACAAGCTGTGATCTCCCAATACCCTTACAGCTGACAGGTAGGTGTTACTGTGCCCACTATTCAGACATGGAAACAGAGGCCCTCGGAGGGCAAGTGAGTGCCCAGGGTCACACAGGGAGTCACTATCTGAGCTGAGGCTCCAACCTAGGTCTCTGGACTCCTAGCGGTTCCATATTGCCTCTTAGTTAACACTCAAGAAACACAAAGCAGAGGCAGACTTCCACATAAAGCAGAGTTCTTAGGAAAGCAATGGACTCCAAGGTTTGGTTGAGGTACCATCTGTATGAGAGTCCCTTGTCGAGAATGCATGTGAGAAAAACGTAAAAAAAAAAAAAAAAAGAATGTGTGTGTGTGTGTATATATGTATATACACACACACACACACATAAATATGGACTGGATCACTATGCTGTACAGCAGAAATTGACACAACACTGTAAATTAAGTACACTCTGATTAAAAAAAATCATATTCAGGCTCAAGCCTGCTTGGGGCAAATCCTCACTCTTCCAGGAGACCCACTGGGCAGACAGCAGAGCTGAAGAGGTGCCAGCCAAGAGCCTAGGGCAAAAGCTGATGACTGGGCCCCACACCACAGCGCTTAGGCGGCTGGCAGGGCAGTGGCCAGAAGTCGGATGGTCCTAGTCAACTACTTCCTCCTGCCAGCTCCCTCCCCGGCCTTAAGAAGCTGACCTGGCCTGGGCCAGAACACAGCAGAGGATGCACCAAACACGGCCAGGCCCGCAGAGGGAAATGCGATCTGCAGCCCCTTTTCCGGGCTGGTGGTAGAGGTGGATGGGTGAGGAGGCATGAATTTTGCTTTTGACTCTAGGATCAAACAGGTAATCCCTTGCCCCAATTTCCCAGAAATTCTGTCCCAATTTCTTAGTTTCTGTTTATTCTGAATGCCATCCAAACATGTGAAACGTGGCAAATCAAAGCTATAGTGTTGTCAGTTCCTTTGCATTTTGAGGTTGTTAAAGGGACTTTTCACTAAAATAGCCATCCAATTGCTCTTCCATGGGTCGCCTGTTAAACTGTTACTACGTTTGCTAAACCTTATAAAAATCCAGCACGCTCCTCTCTTTAGCAGTTAGCAGACCCAAAGCGAACCCGAGCTGACTATAAGGTATACTGTATTCTGCTTGAGGGGATTAACTATTTCCTTTAATTATCAGTTTCCCAGAAACTGAGCTATGTTGACATGAGGCAATTCCTTCTGGGTGATTCTGTTTCCTTAAATATTATATAAACAGTGACAACACAAAGCATGAATGGTATAATTGAATTATTGTCACTTTTATCTGAATAATAAGCCTGCTGTCAGCTTTGTAGATTCAAATAAAAGGAATTAAATATGGAAAAAAGAAAAGAAGGCATATTCCTGGACTCCCTGCCAAACCCATGAAGTCAGATGACTTGATGGTCACCCGACGCCATGACTTGTCAGGCCTGAGATTTTTAGACACAGCTGGAGCTGATCAGTTAGATGAATCACAGCCCCATGGGTGGGAGCAACCTCACATTCACTCCTTCCAGGCCTCTGTTGTTGTTCAGGATGGGCCTGGCCTCCTCTCTGGAAGCATTCGTTCTGACTACTCAGCATGATCTACTTCCTGGCCAGGCCGGGAGCAAAGTCTTTTTTTTCTAGATCACCTTCGGAGCAAGAACAGAGAACCAGGACTCTGAGCCCCGCCTGGATGAGCCCTTTCAGTGGCTCAGCCTCCTCAGCTGTATGTGGGGATAATACCACCTAACTTAAAGGGCTGCTGTGAAGACGGGAGGGAAGGTGGGGAGAAGGTAAGTCCAGCACTGGCCCCTCAACAGGGGTCCTAAGGACCATGAGCTTTCACCATTGCTGGTGCTTAGATGGTAGTTAGTCTGGATTTGAGGTAGCAGAATCCAGAAAGGTGCTCCCCACTGCAGGAGCCTGGAGGCAGGCCCAGGACTACCCGGGGTATGGCAGTTAAGGCCACAAAGTGTGAGCTCTACCAGACCTGGGGCTGGGAGGAAGAACCATCTGTGGGCCTCCGTTTCTCCACGTGTCAAAGAGCCAACCCCCTCTAGTCTGCAGGGCTGTGGCATGAATGACAAGAGGGCTTTGTGATTATGGAGAGACATGGTGGGCACAGGGATGGAACTGGGTGGGAGTGGGTTTCTACAAATAGGCTCTGAGCAGGAGGGAGGCAGCAGTTGGCATCGATGAGCCTGGAAACTACCTTCAGCTTAGTCTGCTGAATCACTTAGGGAGTCTAAAGCCAGAGGGTGTATGCAGAGGCGGAGAGAAGGCCTGAGGCACTGAGCCCTTCATTCCAGCCTGGCTACTGCCTTAGGAGCTCAACCAGCAAAGTGCAGTGGATAAGAGCATGGACTCTGTACCAGGCTTCCTGGGTTCAAATCCTGACCCTGCCACTGAGCTGTGTGACCTTGGGAAAGTCACTTAACTATTCTGTGCAACTGTTTCCTCATTTGGAACGCTCCAACAATATCCTTAGCATATATTAAGAAGATAAAAGGAACACTTGGCACCTTGTAAGTTTAACTGGAACAAGTCTCCAGACTGATGTCTTTGTTATCGGGAGGAAAGAGTGAAGCAACCTGGCCTATGTGAGCCTGCCTTGAGGGCAGAGGTCTTGTCCCATCACCTTCACCCCACTGATGCCAGCCTGGGGCCTGGGAGACAGTTGGTAAATGCTTACTAAACACCTTGAATGTGGGCTTTTATAGCAGGCAGACTCTTTCCGGCCCTCGATGGCTCATGCCAAACCTAAAGGTCACTGCTTCCTGTTGGGAAACCACATCCTGATACCCTTCTTCCCTGGGGGTGTAAGGCAAGGGCCAGTGAACCTGGTGGTACAGCCTCTCCCTCCCGGGTGGCAGATTCTGGCCTTATGGACCTTTCCCTATAAAGGTCAGCTGGGTGGGAAATGAGCTCGGAGGTGATAAAAATAAGCTGAGGTTCCCTTGGCAGGAAGGATATCGGCACGGGCTTGAGTCTTGGTGACCGTGCAAGGTGAAGGCAGGCTGCGGCCCTGCCTTCTGCAAACATCCCAGGCTGCGGTTTTGTCCCAGGGAAGCTGGAGGTGGCTAGGGGAAGGGAAGGAATTCCATGAGATCTCTGTGGGGCTCCATGGCCCCGGGCTCGGCGGCTATGGCCTCTCTTCTGTTGATCTTCCGAGACCACCGGCTCACTGGGACAGGGTGCCTCGCCCCTACCCCAACCCCTTCAGCTTTCTCTTCCCCTTCACTTTTGCTCAAACTCGAAGGAATACCTGGCCGTGGAGTCAGACAGACCTGGGCTCAAAAGCTCACTCTGCTCCTACCAACTGTGAATCCCTCTGAGCCTCCATTTCCTGTCTGGAACCCTGAGACCTTGTTGCCTGGAGCCTGGGGAAGGGCTGACTCTAAGTCTGTGGATATTAACAACTTGTTGAAATTCTAACAACCCTGTAGACTTCTTTGAGAAAACATTTAAGAAAACTCATTTAAAAAAAGTACATTTAACTCTTGGATTGACTCTCTGAATGGCATAATTAAATTCTGCCCTCTGCCTTTTCTGCTCAAATTATTTTCATCTGACTCAGCTGCTTTCCACGTAAATTTTACAGTAAGGATTTCTTTCATCTTGGTTTCTGGTCCATATCAGTTTTCTCAGAGGCGACCTCTGACCCCGTATGGTGAGTATCCCTATGCCTATGGCCATCCATTATTTTTATAAGGTTTAATTTTCCCAGGTCAAACAAACTGTGTGCTCTAAATTTTACTAAGAAAACGTTTCTTCTGTTAATTTTCAGTCACTTACAAATTTTAGCACGTGAGGTTTTAATTGCTTTGGTTCTATTTTCTGTTGATAATTTCTATCAGTAAAAATTATGAATTGGTTAAAAGACAACTGTTTATTGGCTAATCCATTAGAAATACGGTCAATGTTCCTCAGTTACTGTTCTAAAAATTATTAGTATTATTATTATTTTTGCTTTTTAGGGCCTTACCCGAGGAAGTTCTCAGGCTAGGGGTCGAATCGGAGCTGTACCTGCTGGCCTATACCACAGCCACAGCAAAGCTGGATCTGACCTGCGTCTGCGACCTACACCACAGCTCATGGCAATGCCAGATCCTTGACCCACTAAGCAAGGCCAGGGACTGAATCCAGATCCTCACGGACTCTAGTCGGCTTCGTTTCTGCTGCACTACAATAGGAAACTCCTGTTCTAAAAATTAAAAAAGGTCTCTGGTGTCAAAATGACACAGGTTCAAAATACCCTGCCTGGGCAGCTGGGTGGTGATCTCTTGTAGAATTGTTGATACAAAATGAAATAGTCAACTCCTCAGCACATGGTCAAAAATACCCTGGGTTCAAAATATATTCACTTTGGGCTGGTGGCTGGCCTGTGGGGAGAGCCGGGCCTCAAGGGTCTCGGAGATGCTGGGGGGGATGGGCTAGAACTGGGGGGATCCTAACCAGCAGGGGAAGTGACTCTGCAGAAAAGGAGAGGTTTGTTCCTATCTTGCTGGGTCCAAGTTGGGTTCTCTGGGTTTCTACTTATTAGGATGGGAGCTGGACCAGAATGCTCCCAGGGTGGCTAGAACAAGGTCTCGTGGGTGAAGGGTAGATGCAGCTGAAGACATCACTGAACTCAGTCAACAGACCAGGGCTGGAGTCCTGGCTGTGTGAACTTGGGCCAGCCACACTCTTGGTGTGCTCGTCACAGAGGTGGCTCACCAGATCCTTTCCACGCTCCCCCACGGAGCTACATGCCCTGCCTCCACTTCATAGTGGAGAAACATGCTCAGAGAGCTCAAGTAACCTGCACAAATTATCAAGCCAGCAGAGCCGGGCCTTGGTTCCAGGGCCCACGCTCTTGACTCCCAGTGTCCTGCCCAGAGGAATGAGGCCAAACTCGCCCTGGCTCTCAACGTCTTCCGTGTGGGTCCTGCTCTCGCTCTGACTGCCCTGGGAAGCTCCTGGCTGCATCTCCAATGTGCACAGACCTTCCAGCTGCAGCTGGGACTCTCCCTCCTACACTCTTCCAGGTTTCCTACCCATCAGAGCGGAGTTCAAGTTGTGTTCTTGCCTTCTGGAATCTTTTCCCGGTCTACTGGCCACCTCCCTCCATTGTTCTTGGCCCAAGGGGCCTGGTGGAAAGAGCGACGGGTGGGCTGGGGGCACAAAGCCTGTCTGGCAAGCAGCCCCACCCAGGGCCCACTGGCCTGGATCCTTCATCTCCAGGGAACTGACACAGCATGTGATCATCTGAGCAGGGTAGCAATGGAAAGAGGATGGGCTCTGTGGCCACAAAGACCTAGGTTTGAATCTTGGCTCTGCTTCTTATCAGCTGTGGGGTGCTAGCAAGTATCTTAACCTCTCTGAGCTTCAGTTTCTCAAGGAAACACAGGATTAAACGCTACAGATAACACTAATAATACCAATGGTTAACAGTTAATGACCACACTGTGTGCCAGATACTGTGCTAAAAGTTTTCCACATGACTTATAAGGAAGGAAATATCGCTTTCCTTCACACTCAGGCGAGGAATTGAGGCCAGAGAGATTAAGTAACTTGCTTAAAGCCACAGGGCTATTAAGTGGCAGAGTCTGGATTCAAAGTCAGGTAGTCGAATTCCAAGGCCTGCACTGCTTATGTCTCTGGGTCCTGCCTCACTCTCCAAGACCACGTGTGAGAAGCCCAACTTAGTGCATGGGGCAGCAGGGACAATGCCTGCAGGTGGCACTGGCACCGCTCATCTCAGGACTGTGACAACTACCATGACACTACTGTTCACATAACCTTCCCGACAACTGTGGTGGGAAACACCCATTGGACACTCTTATCATTCCTGGTAGAGAAACTGTGGCCCAGAGAAGCTATGGTTCCTGTTCTAGGTCACCCTGTGTGAGAGGGGAAAGACTCCCTTGGGTTGTACAGCCAGGATTCAAACCTGGCTCTGAATGGTGCCAAAGGTCATGTTCTCCTCCGAGACCCTGCACCGGCTCCTGAGAAAGCTGCTTCAAATGTTGCAGAGATGCCTTCTGACCTGATGGTGTGGGACAGGGCCAGGATTCCCAGCACGAAGAAATACATGGACAGCAAGAGGTTGATGTACTCCTGGGAGAATATCTGAGGCAGAAATATAAAGAGAAATAGGAAGTCAGGGGGGCCGGTGGCTACGAAGAAATCAAAGTCCCCGCTTTTCTTCTGGAGGTGGTCTCACCCTCTGGAGCTCGGGAGTAGTGTCAGGAAGGCTCACAAATGGTCCTAGGGGCCTTCTAGTTGTGTGGCAATGGGAAGGAGGGAAGGAACCCCAAGCCCTCAGAGGCACCTCCCGAGGAGCCTGGAGGTTTGCACCCGGTGGCTCCATTATTTGGAGACAGCCAGTATTATGTGTGTGCCCGGGGTCCTGCGTGGGAATCACGGGGTAGGGCAGTCCGAAGTTCAGAGTCCCAAGGGAGTCACCTGACCTCAGAACACACTCTTCCAAGCTTCCTTCTTTCTGCTCAAAAATCTAGGGGGCCCCCTAGAGTGGCCACCAAGACTCGGAGCACGCCAGTTACGAGTCATCTGTGCCTGGCTTCACTTTCTCCACATCTCTGCCCTGCCGGCTGCCCCACCCGCAGTGCTGCAAGTTTGGACAGCAGGCCCTGACAGCTGTGTCTTGGTCCTGGGCCCGTCAGGTGAACCTGAGAAACATTCTCTCACAGCGCTCTAAAGCCAGTGGTCACGTGCTGCCGATGCTGGACTCTGGGAAGGCTGTGCCGCATGGCTCCACGGTCCCTGCACCATCTTCTAGTTTGTCACTGGGAAGCTCTAACTGGGAGGTGGTGATGTGCTGTGGTGTGGGGCCCAGGGCCACTGGCCACTCTCAGGTAGGGTTATTCTCAGATCTGTTTCAAGCCTGTCTGATCACTTCGATCCCCTGCTACCCCCTCAGCAGCTCCCCTCTGCCCTCGCAAGCTCAAGGCCCATACCCTCCCCTTGGCCTCTCATGGCCCGTGTGGTGACCACCGTGCATCTTCTCAGCTGAGGCTCATGCTACGCTCCTTCTCGTTTTATGTGCTGGTGGCCACGGTGGCCTTGCTGTGCCACATTCTCACCCTGGGCAGCCTGTGCACATGTCCCTGTGATGCCAGGGACCCTCTCCTCTTCACACCCACGTTTCTGAGTGGCTTTTTTCAACTTGACTCCCTGCCCACATCCCAGTCCCTTGTTCGTTCAGCTCATGTTTACTGTCTACCAGGCGCGGCTGCATCGTGCACAGCACTGGAACTGAGGAATAAGGCAGAAAAGTCCCTGCTCGCATGGAGTTCATGCGCCAGTGAGGGAGAGTCTCAAAAAAGATGAACACGCAGCACGCTGTCAGGCGGAGATGGGTGCTAAGAAGTCAAGCAAAGCAGGGCGAGGAGGGGTGGGGGAGCTCCGTGTCAGAAGGGTGGCCTGGGAAAGCCTCCCGATGGGATGACACCCGCTTCATTCAGGAGCAGGGCCCTTAGTGAAGCCAGGAAGCAGTTGTGAGGATGTCTGGGGGAAGGGCCTTTGAGGTGGATGGAAGGGCAAGGGCAAAGGTCCTGAGGTGGGTACGTGCTTATGTGTGCGTGGAACAGCGAGGGCCTGTGGGCCTGCAGCTGAGGGAGGAAGGAGTGTCAGGAGATGAGGCTGGGAAGGTGGGAGGGAGACTGTGCAGTGATGTCAAAAAGGCATGAGATTTGTCTGGGTGAGACAGGCTGGTACTGCAGGGCTAAGGACAAGGCTGTGACCTGATCTGAGGGCCCAAGAGGACCCCTCTGCTGCCGTGTGAAGGCTGCTGTCAAGCAGACAGCCCAGTGAGGGGACACTGCATCCACAATGGGCTGGGGGAGAAGGGATGTGATGAGCAGGGGTCAGGTTCCAGGTGTGTCCTGGAGCTGGAGATGCAGGCAGTGCCCAGGGCTGGCTGAGTGTGGAAACGAGGGAGGAACATGCCCAGGGTTTTCGGCTGAGCAGCGAGGGGATGAGGTGCTGCTATCTGAGGGGGGGCTTGCGCAGGAACAGACACTTCTGTGCTTCCCTGGCGCTACAGACCTCGCCTTCCCAGCACTTCCTAGGACTGCAACTTCCTATCTATGTGAGCGCCTGATCAGGGTCTGTCTTGCAACAAGAAGCTCCTGGAGGGCCGGGGTGGGCCAGCTGTTTTTCTCACTGTGGTGTCCCCCGCAGCCAGCACAGGACCTGGTGAGAAGTGGGCTCTTGATACATGTTTGTAGAATGACTGAATGGATGAACACAATCCGTGGCCGTGGTGTGAATGCTCTGAGCAGCCTAGGCGCACGGATGGTGTTTTAGTTGTCAGGATGTGCCACGCTCTCACATGGCTTTCTTTCACCATGGGCCCTGGGGACACGCTTCTCTCTGGCCATACCTTTGAGCTTTTGGTCAGCCTGACTGTGTGGACAGTGGATTGTGTACCACGTCTTGCTTTCCTTGGCTGCTAGAAGGTCAGAGGTGCTTCTGGTGGGAACACAAGTGTTTAGCGCCTGGGGTCTGGGTACGGTCCAAAGCTTCACTGTTTTTTCCAAGTTTTTTTTCCTCCTTTACCCCTGTCTCTTCCTTCATTTTTCTTTGCTGTTGGATTTCATCTTTATAAGCTGTCTCAAAGCAATGAGGTTTAAATGTGGTGGGAGAAGGCAAATTTTATGATTTCCAGTGTCCCAACCAGGAGAGGAGGAGAAGGGCTGAGTGAGAGCCACTGATAAGCCAACCGCCCAACCAGTGGCCAGTCTTGAGTTTGGTAGGAACCTGGTGGCTGGTGCTATCCAGGCAGCCGCCTTTCACAATCTCGATGTGGACACTCTGGTGACTTGGGGAGCAGGCAGGCTATGTCCTCTGGCACAAGGCAGGCTGGGGCTTACCTGCTTGGAGAGGAGAACAGGCTGAGCAACAGGCATCCGGGGCCTTAAATAAATACGTTCACGCCCTCTGCTGCCCGCAATTCCTTTCTGGGGAATCTAGCCTAAGGAAAGAATCCTAAATACTAAAAATGTTAGAGGATCCTGAGGCAAGGGCCTTAGTATTCCTGGTAGCTAGCACAGCAGACACTTGAGAAGTATCTGCTGGAAACCAAGTCAGAGACAATGGGTTAGATGTACCCAGAGCCACAGAGAGATCTCAAAAGTACAGGGGAGAGGAAAAGGAACACAGTTCTATTTAAGAAAACTAGACTCTCACTAAACAGACACACAGATACACCAACACTATATATTTTATAAGGAGACACACACATCCGAGGACACAAATCAAACACATTAAGGCATGTACCTCTGGCAGAGAGGGAAATGAAGGTGGGAAATGGAGGTGGGCATCAGGGTGAAGGGAGGTAAAAAAAAACGAGGGGGGCCTGGCATGAGCTGGTGATGGTATGCTATGAACCAAAGCATTTGATAAAATCAACTCTTCTCCTGAGGTCCAGGAAAAAAAAGAAAAAAATCAGTGAATAGCTAATACTTGCAAGAGTAAAAATCAGGAGAGTTCCTGTTGTGGCTCAGAGGGTTAAGAACCCGACATAGTGCCTGTCAGGATGTGGGTTCAATCTCTGGCCTGGCTTAATGGGTTAAGGATCTGGCATTGCCGCAAGCTATGGTGTGGGCCGCAGATGGGGTTTGGATCACATGTTGCTGTGGCTGTTGCACAGACCAGCAGCTGCAGCTCCCATTTGACCCCTAGCCTGGAAACCTCCATAAGCCGCAGGTGAGGCCGTAAAAAGGAAAAAAATCAGAACAATGTTTTCTTTAAAGTGAGGGGGATGCAGTAAGCCAGTCACAGTGTATCTGCTTGTGGGGATATTCTGAAATCATTAAAAAGAATAGTTCTGGGAGTTCCCGTCATGGTGCAGCGGAAATGAATCTGACTAGGAACCACGAGGTTTCAGGTTCAATCCCTGGCCTCACTCAGTGGGTTAAGGATCCAGCGTTGCCGTGAGCTGTGGTGTAGGCCAGTGGTTACAGCTCTGATTGGAACCCCAGCCTGGGAACCTCCATATGCTGAGGGTGTGGCCCTAAAAAGACAAACAAACAAACAAAAAGAATAGTTCTGATCCAATAATGAACGAATGACAGAACAAGAAACAGGCATTAATGTTTCTGGCTCACTCAGACTGGTAAAAATAGAGAACTTGGATGCTACTCAGTGTAGGTGGGAATACAAGGAAGCCAGCACACTTGCAACTGTTAAAGGGAATGTAAATTGGTATAATCTTTTTGGAGGGATTTGGCAATATCTGCTCTGATTACAAATGGAGATGCTGTTTGAGCTGGTGATCCTACTGCAGATACACTTGAAAAAATGTGATTGTGCCAAGATCTGTACCTAAAGATGTTCATGGCAGAAGCGCTGTGACTACACACTACTGAATGCCCGTCAGGGTACAAATATAAATCTCCCTGGTAACAACTATATATATATATATATTTATTTTTTGGCTGCACCTATGACATGTGGAAATTCCCAGACCAGGGATAACCTGTGCCACAGCAGTGACTTGAGCCACTGCAGTGACAATGCTGGGTCTTAACCCGCTGTGCCACAAGAGAACTCCAGAACCATATGTTTTGCTATATTTGTTTTAAAATTTTTACATAACGTAGATCTATGCATAATAGAATGATTCATAAGAATCTAAATTGGGGAGAGGATTATAGCTCATTTGCACCTTCCCTTAGATTGAAAAAAAAAAAAACAACACAACTATGTACATGTATTTAAAAAAAATAAAACAACTATGTACATGTATTTTTAAAATGTAAATTAGAAGTTATCCTTGAGGAATTTTCAATGGCCAAGAAAAAAGTGCCTGTGATGTATTATTAAAAAAATTCCAGTTAAAAAATGATTATAATTAGGTTAAAAATATGCTTACAAAAAGTTTGAAAGGAGATATGCTAAAATGTTAATAGTGATTAATTACCTCAGTGTATTTCCCCCCTCTAAGTTTTCTGTATATACTTTTATAACTAGTACATGTTATATATATATATATATATAGTGTGTGTGTGTGTGTGTGTGTGTGTGTGTCTTTTCTAGGGCCGCACCCTCGGCATATGGAGGTTCCTAGGCTAAGGGTCTAATTGGAGCTGTAGCTGCCAGCCTACGCCACAGCCACAGCAACGTGGGATCTGAGCCGCGCCTGCGACCTACACCGCAGCTCACGGCACTGAGCCATGATGGAACTCCCTATGTTTTAAAAAAGTTTTAGAGCTTGCAATAACATGAAAAAATGCTTATGATGTTATTAATGTGAGTGAACAAAGCAGCTACAGGACTGAATACAGCACGTGGTCACAGCTACGGAGGAGCCATGCACAGGGAAAAGCAGAGGAAGGACACACCTCAAAAGGGACTCTTTGACTGTCTCTGGCAGGGGGGTTTTGGATGGCTGCTGTTTTCCCCTTTTTACTTTTCTGTGTTTTCCAGGTTTTCAACACTGAGCCTGTGTAACTTTTATTGGGAAAATAAACCTCGATAAATTAAAAAAAAAAAGGCAATTAGTATGATAGAGGTATGTCCGAGAGACACAAGCTATACCCCACCCCGACACAATGAAACCAAACTGGTGTCACAACAGCAAAACAAAAAGCTCCACGGAGAAGGGAAATGAAGACTGGTGGGAAGGAGTCCCCGACACCAACTGCGGGGGGGGGGGGGGGGGGGGGGGGGGGGACTCTGGGTAGGGGTCTAGGCTCAAAGTATTATTTTTCCTGATCTTCATATTTTCTATAAATGAACATGCATGTCTCCTGTGATGGGAAAAATGAAACATAACAAAATAAAGTTATTTAAACCAAATGACACATGGGTGACAAAGGACTTACTTTGAAAAAGAGGTAGAGCCCCAAGAGCGTGCAGCTGGCGATGATGGGGAAGCGGGCGGCATCCCGGCTGGTGATGGTCTCGGGCATGTCCGAGGCGTTCTACACGAGAGAAGAGAGGCACCTGCTGAGCAGGGGGAGTGCGTCTTGCCTCCAAGGGCTGGAAGCTGGTGGCAGTTTGGTGCCCCAACAGCTTGTTCGTCTCCTTCCCCTTCTGCCCGGTCACTGAGGTGCCTCAGCGGTCCCCCATGTTTTCTTGAGGCAAGGTTTTGTTAGTGCCGTTCCCTTGACCAGGGCTGCTGCCCACCCACCCCTGGGCTGGCAGGATGCTCAGTTCCCGCTGTTTTGCTATTGAGGAGATCCAGACCTCGACAGAAGCAGTCCAGGCAGGACCCAGTACACGCACAGTGTATGTGGATAGAAGGGCAGAGGCAGTGGCTACGTGATAACTGAAAGAGGACACTGGTGACAGTAGTATGGTCCTAGACCTTACAAAGACTATTTCCAGTTAGTTTTCTTATGGATTAGCTAAGAGGTAAGTACGGTCAATGTTTTATCCAGTAGGCAGTGACTATTACGAGTGGAAATAAACCAGCAATAAACAAAACTAGCAATGGCTAAAATCTATCGTAGGAAGGTGCCAACTGCAAGGAGAAGCAAACCATGACAAAACTCAAACTCAAAGAATCTGACTGGAAAACTGAATCTGGTCAGAGTGAAAGCCACAGAGAAATCCACAATGGCAGATGCTACAGCTGGCAAAAAGGCAAGCTGGGTAAAGAGCTAAGGGAGGGTAAATATTTACATGAAAAAGAACTGAATGCAATCAAAATCACTTCAGTATTATCAAAAGGGAAAAAAATTGGAACTGGAGTAACAGTACAACATAAGAAATTAAATCAGCTTCACAGAACTCATGCCAAAAGACTGTCTAATGAAAACCCATCAATAACAGTATAACTCTGGTTTAAATTTATATTAAAAAACACCAGTCAAAAGCTTTCAGGGCAGTTCCCTTGTGGCCAGCAAGTTAAGGATCTGGTGTTGTCACTGCAGTGACTTGGGACACTGCTATGGTACAGGTCTGATCCTTGGCCTGGGAACTTCCACATGCTGTGGGTATGGCCAAAAAAAAAAAAAAAAGGAAGAAAAAGAAAAAAAAGCTTTCAGGACCATGATGCTCTCAATACTTGCTCTGTGGTAGGCAAAATCCTCAGTCCTCAAGGACCCAGCAAATGTTACTACATACTGATGCATCTAATGCACAGCCGTGGCAGTCATCCAAGGTAACACTCTCTTAAGGGCTTGCTGGGTGACTGAGAATTGTTTGCTCTCTGGGCCTCAGTTCACTCATCAACCAGGATGACAATCTCGAGCTTTACTTATCTCTGAAAGGGCCAAGAGGCTTAAACTAAAGCACGGGATGCCAAAGAGGCCGGCAAACTGGAAAGTACCGTGACTGGGAAGCTGTGATTATCAGGGAGAGGCGAGGTGGGAGGCCCTTAACCAAACCCCAACTTACACACGGCGAGGCAGCCCAGGCCCAAGACCAAAAGGGAGACCCTGCCCTCTGGAGGGCCCAGGCAGCTTTGCTGGGAGTGGGAATGGGGTGGGTGAGCAACACCGACCTGGAGAGGCAGGGTCGGCTTCCTTCCTGCTTCTCTCCTAGCCCTTGGTTTCTGCTTTCAGCAGCACTGTGCTGTGCGGCTTGGCAAACTTCTCGCTTGCTCCGTGTACCTCTGCAAAGTCAATATATGTCCCAGGTAGCAGCAGGATGGGCTCAAAAAACCCCCCTAGCTGCTGACCTCAGAGTTCACAGGTAGGTAGCCAAGACCATGACAGGTACTCAGAATATCACGATATAGTGTGAGCCCTGACAAAGACACGCACACCGCCTTGACACAAGGCATGAGTGCCAATGGTAGGTGGGGTGGGGGGGCTCTGATGTCAGCAAGCCCAGTTGCACCCCCGGCAGTTTCTTCCCAACTGCAGGACTTTGGGAAAGTTATTTTCTCTCTCAAAGCCTTGACTTTCTCAGAGGTAAGACAGGTTGTCAGGATTCGATGATTACTGCATTGGAAATACTTAGTGTTGTGCCCTGAGCACAAGGTCTGGTATGTAGCAGGAGCCAGATAAATGCTAGGTGAGGTTTTTTTGGTGTATAAAGAAGGGAAGCGCTTACCAGGCAGAGGGACCTGCAGATGCAGAGCACGTGGTGTGAAAGCGTTCACGGACTCTGGCTTTACCTACAAACCAGTGTTACGGCTCATTTCCACATACTCATTTAAATTCAGCCCAGGATCCCAGGTGGGAAGAGCCTGAATATTATTTGATGGCAGACCAAGGGTGGACAGATGCCCTGCCATACAGAGGAATCTGGCCTCTCTGTGGGTGATGTTCAGAAATATCCCAGGCTGCACTGTTGAATCTGGATGGGAGGCTTGAAGTCTGACTGACAATGACAGAGAAGAGGATAACACTTACTGAGAGCTTTCTGGGTGCCAAGCACTGTTCTAGCCACTTTACAAGACTTTATCCTCAGAATAACCCCAGGAAGCAGGTACTTTTAATAGGTCTACTTCACAGATAGGAAACCGAGGCTCAGGGAGGTGATGTAACTTGCTTTAAGGTCACACAGCTTGCAAATGACAGAGCCAGGATTCACACTGAGGCAGTCAGGTTCCAGAGCCTAAACTCTCAGTTCTTACCTTCTAAATACCCTCTACCTTTCCTATCTAGAAATTTCTTCTGGGAGTTCCCGTCATGGCTCAGTGGTTAATGAATCCAACTAGGAACCCTGAGGTTGTGGGTTTGATCCCTGGCCTCGCTCAGTGGGTTAAGGATCCGGCGTTGCCGTGAGCTGTGGTGTAGGTCTCAGACGAGGCTCGGATCCCGTGTTGCTGTGGCCCTGGCATAGGACAGCGGCTACAGCTCTGATTCGACCCCTAGCCTGGGAACCTCCATGTGCCGAGGGTGTGGCCCTAGAAAAGACAAAAAAAAAAAAAGACAACAAAAAAGGAAATTTCTTCTGGAAAGCAGTGACAAGATGCTCAGGGAGCCTGTGACGTCTCTGAGGAAAGGAATCCTGAAGGCAACAGAATCTTGGTAGTTACATGCTGGAAGCAAAAGCAGCGGGGGAAACAGCTGACAGCTTCAAGTCACTGGCTCGGCCCCAGCTCTGCAAGTTCTACTTTCAGGTCACCCCCTAAAAAGGATCTGGGACTCGTGGACCATGCTGTTCCTGCTGCTCTAGCTGGAAAGCCCAGGGTCTCCTCTCCTCACTACCACGGGCATTCACCTGGGCATTTCCTGAACTTCCTGCCCCAGTTTTCACCAGCACCACCTCACCTGCCTCCTTCCCACCTGTCACCTCCTCTGCCAGGAGCTCTTCCTGAAACATGATCATCTCACACATCAGCTCAGAAGCCTCCAGGGAATGGACTACCCAGCGGCCATTAAACTAGAATTGAGGTCACTGCAGGTGGGAGTTGAAACTGGTGCAACCTCTGTAGTGGATAATTCGGTAAAAATCTATACATCAAACACGCACAGAGCCTTTGACCCAGCAAACCAACTCCAAGGGATTTATCCTACAAATACACAGAAAAGCATCAAGTAACAAATATACAAGGAGATGAAGTTGGCCTGCGATAGCAGAAGACTGACACTACCCCACCGGCCAGCGGAGGATCCTAAACCAGGGGTCCTCATCCTTGAGCGCGTATCCGAACTGGTCTGTGAACAGGTTTGCGGTGCTAACAAGTTCCCAGGTGAAGCTGCTGCCGCTGCTCCAGGGATTATATTTTGAAAATCATGGCTGTGGGGCACAGGTGAACACAGTACGGCTGTTAAGAACACAACCGCTCCAGTGTGCTGACCTAGTCTCCAACAGAGAAGTGGTGAAAAAGGCAAGGGGCAAAAGAGTGTTTATATAACTGCATACAAGAGTGTATATATAACAATAACAATGCTATTTATACAGCAAAAATGGGGGGGAGTATACGCTTATTTATTTGTAAAGGCACAGAAGCTCTCGATAGATATCCAATAAATAGGTATAGTGGCTGCCTCTTGGGGAGGGCAGCTGGGGTAGGAGGGAGACTTCACTCTACTCCTTTGGAATGTGGCACCATGGGTGTGAGTTACCCACCTTCTCTGCCATAAAACAAGGATGTACATTTACATGTACTGACATAGAAAAATGACCAAGACACATATATATTTTTTGGCCATGTCTGAAGCATGCAGAAGTTACTGGGCCAGGGATAGAACCCATGCCACAGCAGCGACAACACCAGATCCTTAACGTGCTATGCCACCAGGGAACTCCAAGACACATTGTTAAAGAAAAAAATTAAGTGTCAGAACAACATGTACTGCAGTCTCATTTTTATAAAAACAAATTTATGTATACACACACACACACACACAGAGGAACATACATGTTGGTATATACATCGAAAAAGGTCTGGAAGATCACACACCAAGGAGCTAACTGGGTTACTTCCAAGGAAGTGGTGCTTTTCCCTTCCAGTTCTGCACTGCTTGAGTTTTTACAAAGGCACATATGCAGTAACTATGAAGATTAACGGCTGTGTCGCTTTCAGGATTCTATAGCTCGGAAAGGCTGCAGGCTCCCAGAGCATCTTCTTGTTGAAGCATCTGTATTGGGCACACATCAAACTGCTCACTGCCTCCCTGACACACCCGTGGTCCCACACCTCCCTCACCTGTCCTGCCTCTGGACTCTCACCCACCCTGGCTAGATCCTTTAGCAGGCACATCAGAATTCAGTTCAGTTGGCTGGTCACACAGCTGTCTCTCCTTGGTGACCGAGCTCTGTGAGGGCAGGGCTTGGACCTTCTTGGCCCAGCCCCCCTGGTACCCAGGCCAGGAGCCCAGTCCAGCTGGCTGAGGGGCTCCTCTGAGTTACAGCCAAAGGCCTCTGAAGCACTCTGATGAGCAGCTCTTGCTTGGGCTGGGATTTGCCCGCTTCTGTGAACACAGGTCCCCGACAGGGATGGGCACTGCTCTCAGACTGCTCCACCCGTGGCTACTTCTTCCCAACACTCCTGGACACTCCACCTTCTCCTGCCATGATTTCACAACTCGCCCTGCCTCTCATGGACAACTTGGCCCTAGGGAGCCTTCTGTCCTCGCATGCCCTCTCTCAGCTGGCTGTGGGGGTCTAATACTAGTGGGAAATCAAACCCCTTGGGCCCCCAAGCTAACTTTTCTTTCTCCTTGCCAAATGATCAGAGAAACATGACTCAGGGTAGAAAAAGGGAGTAGTTTGGCCAGCCTCCCCTCCAGGGCAAAATGCCATTTGTGTGGGTCTTTAGAGGCACCTGCATCAGGAAGCAAGCCCCTGACCAGGACCAGGGACACGTGGTTCTGCCTAATTGGCAGAGAAGTCATTTCTGTGATTCTCAGTTTCCTCTGTACAATGGGGATAATAAAACTGGCTGTCTGACTCACTCGATAGCTAGAGAATCAGAGGGTAAGGGCTCTGTAAACTTTAGAATATCTTAGTTCCCGGTGGTGGGAGGCTACTGAAGGTCAGGCTGTCTGCAACTCCACACACAAGTCTTCCAGTCCCCTGTCCTGCAGGAGATGCTGGAGAGAGGTACTGAGATGCTACAGAGACTTGAAAGCTCTCTCCTATCCCTACCCTCTGCTCCAGCCATCCCAGGCCTTCCCTCACCTCCTAAACCTGCTTCCCTGGCTTCCTCTGCGTAGCAGGTCTTCTGGCTGAAATCCTGCTTCTAAATCAATGTTCAAGCCCACCTCCAGCACATAGCCGCCTTTCCCTGCTCCAGGTATGCTCAACCTTTTCCCCCGAACCCTATAGCACTACCTGTACCACGATCACAGATCTAGTTATTTCTCCCTCATCCAGACACCCGAACTCCTTGGTGACAGGGCTCTGGCCCACTCATCCTTGAAGTACCCCTCCATCCTGGAAAATGGTGCGGCTTCAGGAAATTCTATTGTCTGGAGGTGTTTTCTGAAGAGATTAGTGGTCCACGTGCAGAAGGTACCAAGGAGAATGCCTCAGAAAGACTGGAGAGACCTTCACATCAAGTGCTCAGCTCCCACCTTGCTGCCTTTCACCTCCTTTGTTTTGGGCTATTTCAGAACTACCCCTGCACCAAGTGTCTGCCCAAAAAGTACAGCAGAGAGGCTGAAAATGCCTGACCTCTGCTTAGAAGAGGCTGAACAGTAAGGCAAATGGGGCCACCTAAGCCCTGCCTGACCAATCCCCTTTGCATCTGACCACAGAGGGAACCAGCAGCAAGTCCTCTGATCTTGGGAAAGGGAGGCGGCAGCCCTTAGCCACTGCTCCAGTTGGGTAATGTTTCGAGAACCCAGGCTTGAGCAGTTTCAAAAGCGGTAGGTACTTTGTGGATCTGCCCTCTTTGGGTTAAGCTGGTTTCCGCTTAGGTTCAATTTCAGGTTTGGGGTGGGGGAGGAGCAGCAGGGAGCTGCAGATCAGGAGGTGGTGGTGGAGGACGATGGGAGAGACTGCCAGGAAGTGAGAAGCCACTGGTGCAATGGGGTAGAAAGGGCTTAATATAGGGAAGAAGGGTGGGAGAAGTCAGAAGGTGGACAGTCCTGGGGTTCTCTTCGGTATCCAAAGGGACCAATGGTGAAGATGCTGAAGGTCAGGGATGGGGTCTGGCCCAGTCTCACAACAGAGGCAACAGCAGCTCAGTTACTCAGCAGGTAAGCCCAATTTGGTGGAGGGACTACTGTTTTAATGGGAATGAGGAGAAAAGCTCCTTTGAGGTATGGTCAGGGTCTGGGCTGGGCACAGAGGTAGGAGTTAAGAATAGGGTCTGGACTCAGGCTAGGACAGGTCTGATATTGGTTGGTAGTTAGGAAGAGGAAGCCAGCAAACTAAGGGGAATATGCCTGGTTAAAAAGAGAGGCTCCCAGGTACCAGGTTCTGAGAAGCTGGCTGATTGGAACTGGTTCCAGAAAGTGATGCAAAAAACCAGGACCTAAGCTGGGCCTATATTTCTGTGCTAATTTTTTGGAGGTGGGGTAAGGGCCTGATCTGAAGCTTCTAGGAAAGCATGGTACAGGTCAGAGATTCCAACTGGACAGGTGTCAGAGTCTAAGGATGAGTCTGGATGTGAGAATTTGCCCTGGGGTAGGCAGAGGAATGACAGGAGACTGTACCATTCAGGATGTGTCAGGACTAGTGCTCCAGATGGGGACGGACCTAGAACTTGGGATGAGGTGACTGTTCCAGATGGGATGAGCAGCCAAAGCGGAGGGTAGGGCTGGTCTGGCTAGGTCCAGCAGTCTCAGAACAATTAGTGACCAAATCATAGTGTGAGGGTCTGCCGATGGTGCTTCCAGCACGATGCAGAGGGAAAGATGCGTCAAAGCACCAATGAGGGGGTACCACTCTCTATTTAAGGAAGGTGTCAGTACGCGGTTCGTGGATCGGTGCCTAGATCCTGGTGCACCTAAGGCCCCAGGGACGTGGGGCTAGGGGGAGATGGGGAAACGGTGGTGAGCAATGCTGGGGTGAGGGTCAGTGTCTGGGGAGAGGAGGTGTCTGTCCCGGCTAGGGTGGGAGGAGGTAGGGTCCGTGACAGCCGTGTCCGGGTGGGAGGTGGACAGTGCCCGGTTTTGCCGCTGACCCTACCTTGCCGCGAGCGCAGCGCACTGAGCGCAGGGCGCCGAAGAAGATGGGCAGCAGCGCCATGAGCAGGAGGCTGCCGTAGGCCAGCGCGATGCCCTCAGGTGTAGAAGGCGGCCGCGTCGTGCCATTGGTTGGGCCGCCTGCCTCGGCACTGTCATTATGCGGGTCGCTGAGGGCCGAGTCCATGGCGAGGCTGCCTTCGAGGTCCGACTCCAGCACCCGCGGACGGCCGCGGCAGAGACGCAGACGGGAAGACGGACGCTGTAGGGAAAGCCACGTTCCCCTAAAGAAATAGGAAGTGACGTGCCTTCCGCGCCGGCCCGCGCCGCGCACGCGCGCGCGCTCACGTCTCCCCGCCCGCGCGCCCTCTAGCGGTGGCGGAGGACCAGGCGGCCAGTTGCTAAGCAACATGGTGGTTGGGGGAAGGAGCCCTGAACTACAGCAGTGGGTGGGCGGACATTCATCCCGCCGGAGGCTGGAGGAACCTGTGCCCCAGTCCCAGTCGACCTCTTTAATCTCAGGCTGTCCCACTCCCCGCAGATCCTAATAACTAAGAATTCGTTCGCTCATGCATGCATCCATCCAATATTTAATCATTTCCTCATTCCTTAAGTATTTAAGTATCCCGTTATATGCAGGCACTGTCTAGGCTCAGGAGACACAGAAGGGAACAGTAGAGACAAAAGTCCATCCCTGCTCTCAGGAAGTTTGGATTTTTAGTGTGGTGGGAGGGGGTGTTGGGAGAACAATAAATAAAACGGATAAAGTCAAGTCTAGAGGATGTTGGTATGTACTTTTATGCTACATAGCATTTTAATGGAGATAATTTAGACAGACCTACCTTTCTAGGAACCTAGTGCAATTTTGTACATGGGTTGGGCCAGGACCTGACAGCCAGTTCCAGAGGACAAAGTTCAGGTGGTTGGCACTGTAGATGGCCAGCCCCATGTCGCTCCCAGTGTATGTACGTCCAGGAGTGAGGAGAGGGTGTGAGCGTCTCACAAGTCTGGGGCTCCTGGCTCTGCTACTGATGCCCTAGATTAAGCGCTGGAGAAAGTATATGGCACCCTGCAGGCACCTAGCACTGGAGAAACTTTGGGCCAAGTAGTGGAAAATAAATGTGCTTTCCAGGAACCCAGGAAGTGGGCCAGTCTGGAACACGAAGGGAAGATTCATTCTCCTCCGGTGTCCCTCTACTGAAAAGGCTTAACATATATCAGCTGGCAGAGGAGAAATATTTACAAGGTCCAGCTCCATTATTTCAGAGGCAGCAAGGAGAGTGGATTTAGAGCAGAGAGGCAATAAGTTGATAAGTGACACAGACAGTATAAAATCACATGGCCTGGTTCAAGCTGGGTAGGTGGTGTGGTGAGGTTAGAGTATAAGGTTCACGGTGAGAGGAGACAAAGGCAAGAAGTTTGCCTTTAAAAGTTTCATGATAGAGTTGTCTGTCTAGTTAATGCCAGATAGGGCACTAGTACCTTTATGCGTGTTTTCTTTGATCTCAGCAACACTACTAAGATATGATTTGTCCTATTTTGCAGATGAGGAAACAACCTCACAGAGGTAAACTAGCCAGCCAGGTCATATGATCCAGCAGAGGAAGAGGAGAGATTTGAATTCAGGTCTGCAGAAAGCCAAAGCTTCTATTCTTTCTAATATTTCAGCTACACTGAAGACTAAGGAGTTTGGGCCAAAGTAATTTAGTTCTGGGAAGATGGGATGCAATTTCAGGCTCTGTTTTTCAGTAAGCTGGGCATGACCTGAGTGGATGGGTGAAGGCAGTGTGCCTGATGAATTCATCCATCAATAATTCAGGCCAGAGGATTTGCCCAGCAGCTGGGCCTCATGGCTCTGAGCCTCTCATCTGAGAGCATACAATTGGAAATCAGAGACACTCCCGCTTCACGCTAGGCTGAGCGCTTGATTTAGTTTGGCCTGGGGCAGATCAGGCCATCTCTCTTTACACTTGTGGGAGACTGTGAATATGACCCAGGGAACCGAGGGGTCGACTCAAGTTCAGAAAGGCCCTTATCAAGGCTTCTGGAAGGTTGGCTTTCTGGCTTGGAGCCAACCTGTCTTGCTATTCTCCATAGACAGGGCTGAGGGGAGGGCTGAGGGGAGGGCTGAGGGGTGCCCCAAGGCTTTATCTTTGAAGCCTCCTGTGTGGTATTACTTTCCTGGAGGAGATCTGAGTTGAGGTCAAGAATGGAGCCTGGAGTTCCCATCGTGGCGCAGTGGTTAACGAATCCGACTAGGAACCATGAGGTTGTGGGTTCGGTCCCTGCCCTCGCTCCATGGGTTAACGATCCGGCGTTGCCGTGAGCTGTGGTGTAGGTTGCTGTGGCTCTGGCGTAGGCTGGCAGCTACAGCTCCGATTAGACCCCTAGCCTGGGAACCTCCATATGCTGCAGCATCGGCCCAAGAAATAGCAAAAAAGACAAAAAAAGAAAGAATGGAGCCTGTTTAGAACCTGGGGTAGTTAAATTACTAAATACTTGTTCCAAAGAAAGATGCAGACCTCGATCCACCCCTTTTCACTTATGACTGTATTCAGTCACTGTGAGTGGATTTTAGATTTCCCAATTTTTTCGTTTGGGCTGCATCCACTGCATGTGTGGAAGTTCCTGGGCCGGCAACTGAACTCATGTCACAGCAGTCACTCAAGCCACTGCAGTGACCCACTGAGCCTGAAGAAAACTCCCAGTTTTTTTTCTTACATGTGCCCTACCCCACACACTATTGCATCTTAAATAATTCTGAAAATCATAAATAAAGATCATAATGGATGCTAAAACTATGTATTGGGAGAAAAGGTTTTTTTTTTTTTTTTGCTGTTTCTTTGGGCCGCTCCTGCGGCATATGGAGGTTCCCAGGCTAGGGGTCCAATCGGAGCTGTAGCTGCCAGCCTACGCTGGAGCCACAGCAACGCGGGATCCGAGCCGCGTCTGCAACCTACACCACAGCTCACAGCAACGCCGGATTGTTAACCCACTGAGCAAGGGCAGGGATCGAACCTGCAACTTCATGGTTCCTAGTCGGATTCGTTCACCACTGCGCCACGATGGGAACTCCGGAGAAAAGTTTTTTGAGAAACATTATATTCACAGCCTTAAAGTTTTTACCCCATAGATTATTTGTTAATTATAAAAGGAACAACTTCCCTTTATAATGCAGTGATCTGGTGGACCTTCCCTTAACCAAGCAATCAAACTTAGCATCACCAAATGGGATGGGACAAAATGACTCGATGTGATGCAATGTGTGGACATTTCACTGGTGGAGTCATCTTGCCAAACTTGTATAACCTGCATCTACTCATGAGAAAACATCAGAAAAATCCAGGACAACTAGCCTGAGCACTTCACAAATGTCTGGGAAAAATGAAAGAGGAAAAAAAAATCCATGATCTATGTTGTAGATGAAAGGAGACTGAAGAGAGGTGAAGAGCAAATGCCATGTGTTGGCCTTGATTGGATCCTGGATCACAACATTTTTAAAAAGGCTATAAAGAAATTTCAGACAAACAGGGAAATTTGAATATGGATTATTGGGGTGTGATAATGGTTTTGTGGTTCTGTAAGATCTTGCCATTCAGAGATGATCCCCAGACTAGTAGCAACAGCCTGTAAGCAATGCAGATTCTCAGGTCCTACCCAGACCTGTTGGAACTCCAGGTGATCCCCATGCACATTTTTTCTTTTTTGCCACGACTGAGGCATGTGGCGTCCTCAGGCCAGGGACTGAACCTGCGCTGCAGCAGCAATCTGAGCCGCTGCAATGGCACTGCTGGATCCTTAACCTGCTGTGCCACCAGGGAACTCTGAAGTGCACATTTAGTTTGAGAAATGCTGGTGTAGGAGATCCTTTGTATTTGTAGGATGTATATTCCTGCCTCAGGAGCCCGGGTGACCCCATGAACATTATTTTACATAATAATTTGATATTAAGTAGGATATATGGAACTATTACCTATATTCTTAAAAATCTCAAATTTATTTTTTATCAGAGTATAGTTGAGGTACAATGTTGTGCCAATTTCTGCTCTACAGCAAAGTGACCCAGACACGCACGCACGCACGCACGCACGCACGCGCACACACACACACGTATACACACACAGACACATACTCCTTTTCCGAATCTTCCATTATTGTCTATCCTAAGAGACCGGATATAATTTCCCTTGCTATGCAGTAGGACCTCATTGCTTATCCTTTCTAACTGCAATAGTTTGCATCTATTAATTCCAAACTCCCAGTTCATCCCACTCCCTTCCCCCTGGTAACCACAAGTCTGTTCTCTGTATCTGTCAGTCTCTTTCTGTTTCATAGGTAGGGTTCCTTGGTGCCATATTTTAGATTCCACATATGTGATGTTATATGATATTTTTCTTTCTCTTTCTGACTTGCTGCAAATGACATTATTTCATTGTTTATGGCTGAGTGGTATTCCATCACATATATGTACCGCATCTTCTTAATCCATTCATCTGTTAATGGACATTTAGGTTGTTTCTGTGTCTTAGCTATTGTGAATAGTGCTGCTATGAACATATCAGATTGTATCTCTTTTTGAGTTATAGTTTTGTCTGGATATATGCCCAGGAGTGGGATTGCTGGATCATGTAGTAGTTCCACATTTAGTTTTCTGAGGAATCGCCATACTGTTTTCCATAGTGGTTGCACCAATTTACATTCTCACCAGTGGTGGCGGGGGTGGGGGGGTGTTCCCTTTTCTCTACACCCTCTCCAGCATTTGTTTTTTGTAGACTTAGTAATGGTGGCCATTCTGACCAGCATGATGTGGCACTTCATTTTAGTTTCAATTTGCATATCTCTAATAATTAGTGATGTTGAGCATCTTTTCATGTGCCTACTGGATATCTGTATGTCTTCTTTGTAGAAACGTCTATTTAGGTCTTCTGCCCTTTTCTCGATTGGTTGCTTGCTTTTTTTTTGCTGTTGAGTTGTATGAGTTGTGTGTATATTTTGGAGATTAAGCCTTTGTTGGTTTCGTTGTTTCCAACTATTTTCTCCCATTCCATAAGTTGTCTTTTGTGTGTGTGTGTGTGTGTGTGTGTGTGTGTGTGTGTGTGGTTTCCTTTTCTGCTCAAAAGCAAAAAAAGTTTGATAAGGTCCCATTTGGTTTTTTGTTTTTTTGTTTCTATTGCCTTGGGAGACTGACTTAAGAAAGCATTTGTATGGTTTATGTCAGAGAATATTTTGTCTATGTTCTCTTTTAGGAATTTTATGGTGTCACATCTAATGTTTAAGTCTTTAAGCCATTTTGAGTTTATTTTTGTGCATGGTGTGAGGGTGTGTTCTAGTTTCACTGTTTTACATGCAGATGTGCTTTTCCCAGCACCACTTGCTGAAGAGACAGTCTTTCCCCCCATTTTATATCCTTGCCTACTTTGCTGAAGCTTAATTAACTGTAGGTGTCTGGGTTTATTTCTGGTCTCTCTTCTGTTCCATTGGTCCGTAGGTCTGTTTTGTACCAATACCACACTGTCTTGATTGCTATAGCTTTGTCTGAAGTCTGGGAGAGTTATGCTTCCTGCTTTT
Organism: Phacochoerus africanus; assembly: GCF_016906955.1. Lineage (NCBI taxonomy): Eukaryota > Metazoa > Chordata > Mammalia > Artiodactyla > Suidae > Phacochoerus > Phacochoerus africanus. Next base: position 27,987,391 of record NC_062546.1, read on the forward strand.
TTTTCCCCCCTCAGGAAATTCTAGGTCTTTTATGGTTCCATATACATTGTTTGGATTGTTTGTTCTGTGAAAAATGTCATGGGTAATTTGATAGGGATCACATTAAATCTTTAGATTGCTTTGGGTAGTATGATCATTTTAACCATATTAATTCTTCCAATCCAGGAGCATGGGATATCTTTCCATTTCTTTGATCCTCTTTACTTTCCTTCACCAATGTTTTGTGGTTCTCAGTATATAAGTCTTTCATCTCCTTGGTCAGGTTTATTCCTAGGTATTTTTTTTTTTTTGGTACGATTTTAAAAGGTTTTTAAAAATATTCCTTTTTTGCTTTTTTTTTTTAGGGCTGCACCCGCTGCATATGGATGTTCCCAGGCTAGGGAGCCAATTGGAGCTACAGCTGCCGGCCTACACCACAGCCACAGCAAGGTGGGATATGAGCCATGTCTGCAACCTACACCACAGCTCACAGCAACACCGGATCCCCAACCCATTGAGCAAGGCCAGGGATTGAACCCACAACCTCATGGTTCCTAGTTGAATTCATTTCCACTGCGCCATGATGGGAACTCCTAAAGTATTCCTTTTCTACTATTTCATTGTTACAATACAAAAATGCAACCAATATCTGATGTTCATCTTATATCCTGCTACTTTGCTGAACTTATTTATTCGGTCTCATAGTTTTTGTGTGGAGCCCTTAGGGGTTTCTACATATGGTATCATGTCATCTGCATATAGTGACTATATGGCAATTGAACACATTTCCAAAAGTGATGGAACAGGAATGTATGCACTCTATTTGCAGAATGCACACACCTTTGTGTAAAGTGGATGTACACAGCATTCCAGCACTGCCGAAACCCTCAGCCAAGAGAGCATTTTTCCCCTTGTTGATTATGATTCTGGGATCACAACTGTCATTTTGAAACATCCCAAGTCACAAATTTTTTTTAAAATTTCTGTGAACAAACTTGAAATTGCATTTTCTTTGATCTGACCATCAATAACTGTCGCAAAGATCTGAAGTGTTTCAAGGAAAGTGTTCCTATGTAGATGTTGTCGTTTTACCTCATTTGGGGCATCGGATTAACCCTGTTAATTCTATATCGAAGAAAATAAACTTACTTGCACTAAATGAAAAAAAAATGAAAAAAAATCCTCTTTTCCAATTTGGATACCTTTTCTTTCCTTTTTTTTTGGCTGATGGCTGTAGCTAGGACTTCCAATGCTTTGTTGAATCAAAGTGGTGAGAGTGGGCATCCTTGTCTTGTTCCAGATTTTAGCCCGAAGGCATTCAGCTTTTCTCTGTTGAGTATTATATTGGCTGTAGGTTTGTCAGAAATGGCTTTTATCATGTTGAAGTATGTTACCTCTATACCTACTTTGGCAGGAGTTTTTAAGCCTGAATGGATATTGCATTTTATCGGATGCTTTTTCTCCATCGAATGAGATGATTATGTGGTTTTTGACTTTTCTTTGTTAAAGCATGTAGGATATGGATTGATTTGCATATGTTGAACCGTCCTTGTGGTGACCCCATATTCTTGATCCTTGGGAGAGAATGGGCAGGAAAGCAGTAAAACTCTGCATAAATATTTACTCTTCTCATTATCTGCTGAGGCCACAGGGCCTTTAGATATATGTGCTCAATAAATATTTGTATGTGAATGAATCAATATATTGTTCCCTCCACTTAACCTTCTTTACCTTACCCCACAACCCTGGTTAACTATTACACCCCCCCCCCCAAAGCTGGAGTCAAATATCATTTCCTCAGAGAACCTCAGGGAATTCCTGTGTTTCTAGCAGCGCGGAGCCAGGAGTAAGCACCATAGGGGTTTTACTAAGATAAAAGAAACAAAAAGAAACGCTTTCAGTGCCCCTCTATCTCCTTCTATTAGGGCTGGAGTCCTCACTTGGGATCTTTTTTGAGATGAAAACCACTCATGTGTCTTGTGTTTTCAGCTCTACAATCCTCGAGGAATCTCACACGGGTGTCTTGGGGAGTATGTCTGAGGATTTTCCTGCAGTGCTTTTTTTTTTCCTTTTTCTCTTTTTTTTTTCTGGTGGTAGCAGGAAATTAGAGCAAACCTAGGTGTGTGCCCCTAGGTTAAAAAATAGACAAAAATGTGCTGGGTATATATCATGGGATAATAGGCAGCAATAAGAAGCATCGAGCCAAGCTCCTGCTCGATTGGTTCATATCCTGATATGGGCAGGACAGTCATGGCTTCCGCCCTTTGCCCTGGCTGGTTATTTTTATTATTATTATTTTGTCTATTTAGGGCCATACCCATGGCATATGGAGGTTCCCAGGCTAGGGGTCGAATCAGAGTTGTAAGCCGCCGGCCTACACTACAGCCATAGCAACACCAGATCTGAGCCTGCTGTGACCTACACTGCAGCTCAAGGCAATGCCGGATCCTTAACCCACTGAGCAAGGCCAGGGCTTGAACCTGCGTCCTCATGCATACCAGTCGGGTTCGTTATCGATGAGCCACATCGGGAACCCCCCCTGGCTTGTTATTAATAGAACCTTCAAACTTACACCGGTTTGGATGATAATGTGTGGTCGCTGTCATAGGACAGCGAGGTGAGGATTCTTGTTTGCGTCTCTTTGGTGGGGAGCATCCTTGGGGGAAGAGAACCAGGGAAGGTGGGGAGATAAAAGGCCAAGTGAGGAGGGGTTTCAGCCAGAGGCTTGATCCAGCCCGACCCTGAGGGGACCTCTGGGGCACAAACGGCGCCACGGACTTGTTGTCCCCTCGAGGCCTCTCGTACCCCTGTATCTGTCAGTCAGGGAGGGAGGGGGAGTCCCCTGGCTGGTTGGCTGCTGGTTGACAATTCTCAGGAGTAGGTGGCAGCTCTGAGTATTTTTTTAGCCAATGCTCACAATGGTTGGGGGTCGGGCTGCTATGGTAAAGGGGACCCGGGCGGGACACCAATTGTATCCCTTCCTACCCCCTTACACTCATCCATGTGTATAGATCTTTAAAAGGTAGAGCAGAACATTAGGAAAAGTGTGCAATATGATTTACGTAAATTAAAAAGTACATACCCCATGGAGTAGACCCAAATAGAAAAGAATATATATAAAGAATGTACTGGGGGTCCCCTTGTGGCTCAGTGGGTTAAGAACCCAACGCTCTCTCTCTGAGGATAGGGGTTCAATCTCTGGCCTTGCTCAGTGGGTTAAATATTCAGCGTTGCCACAAGCTGCAGCATAGGTTGCAGATGTGGCTCAGATCCAGTGTTGCCAGGGTTATGGTGCAGGCCAGGAGCTGCAGCTCCAGTTCGACCCCTAGCCTGGGAACTTCCATGTGCCACAGATGTGTCCATAAAAAAAGAAGAAGAAGAAGAAGAAGAAGAAGAAGAAGAAGAAGAAGAAGAAGAAGAAGAAGAAGAAGAAAAGAATGTATACATACTATACATACATATATATGTATGTATAACTGGATCATTTTTCTGCACAGCAGAAATGGACACAACATTGTAAATCAACTATATTTTAATTTCAAAAGTTACGTATCCCACAGCAGCATTGCAAAGCTAACAAGGATGTTTACACATTAAAGAATACACATCAAGTACACTAGCATGGTTGCCTAGAGAGGGGTGGGAATGAGGGTGGGAACTGGTAATTAAACAAAAAAATATGTCCCTAAGTAAAGTGAAACAGGGGCTTTGCAGCAAAGGGTGATGACGGTCTACCATCCCTCTGCTTCTGGCTCAAAGGAAATAAAAGATCTTCGCTTTTTTTTTTTTTGTCTTTTTGCCTTTTCTAGGGCCGCTCCCGCGGCATATGGAGGTTCCCAGGCTAGGGGTCCAATCGGAGCTGTAGCTGCCGGCCTACACCCACAGCCACACGGGATCCGAGCCGCGTCTGCAACCTACACCACAGCTCAAGGCAACACCGGATCCTTAACCCACTGAGCAAGGGCAGGGACCAAACCCGCAACCTCATGGTTCCTAGTTGGATTCGTTAACCACTGCACCACGACGGGAAGGCCAAGATTTTTTTTTTTAACCTCTTTCTAACTGAAATTTTCTTTCTTTCTTTTTTTTTTTATTACTCAATGAATTTATTACATTTAGTGTTGCACAATGGTCATCACAATCCAATTTTGTAAAAGATCTTTGAAGATGGAAAGGAAAACCCATCCTGTTGAGTTCCTTTTCTTCCTGGCTGGGGGGGTGGGTGGTGGGCATGGAGGTTGGGTTTGCACCGGGAAAGGCAGTGCTGCTCTGGAGGCAAGTCCGGGTGCCGTGGCTGGCGAGGGCTGGAGGGCCAGCTGGATGCACCTGAGGCAAAGGCAGGAACGTTCAGGCTCTGCAACTCCAAGGAAGAGGTGACCAACCAACCCCTGGACAGGAAGGGGGGCACAGAGCCGGGCCTTAGGTTACTCCTCAAATCCGGGGTGTCTACACTGCCAGGATCCTCTCTCTGCTTTTCTCTGCTTAGTGTCTTTATTCTCTTTAACAGCAAACCTGTGTCTGAGCTCCAATGGCAGCTTGCATGAGCTGAGCTCTCATGCCACGATTTGCTTCAGGAACCTGGAGGCTCCTGAGTTCACGGGTCTCTTTGGCTCCACGTGGCCAGGGTGTTCAGCTCCGTTGTCACACGTCCTCTTGGGTGGGCAGTGAGGCTTCCATGACATGGTCTGAGTCTAGGGTCCCTGAGGATTTCTGTAATCTGGGGCTGTGCCGGAGGATGTTGCAATGATAGATTGTTAGTCATTGCATGTGAGCACTACAGCGTTGACGGGGGAAAATATTATTGTCTTGGTCTTGGTACTTTTCCTGGGGAGGGAACTGTATGTAAGGCTAGTGTGGGGAGATAACCTTGACAATCTGCTCAAGCGGAATGTGAGTTTCCAAGAGCCCTCACTGGCAGGGGCCAAAGACCCAGAGATGGCACATCTGCTTTGCATTAGAAGTGATGAGGCATTTGTGGGAGGAAGAGGATGCGACAGACCGAAATGAAGGGGAGGATGGAGGAAGAAGAGCCAGTGCGATGGTGAGGCCGAGACACCATGGAAAGAGGGAAAAATTCCCAGGGGCGGGTGGGCAAGTGTCTTTGGAAGGTTCTGATGGGAGTGTCTCTGAGCTCCCAAATCTTCGTACGATTTCCCATGCCCGCACAGTGCCCTGGGTGGATGGGGCTGCATGTATATCTGGGATTTCTCTACTTGGTTCAACACTGACTGGTATGAGGAGCTATAAACTGAGGAGAAAGGATTTTGGAGTCAGAGTATAACCACAGGCACTCTGCAAAGAAAGAAAAAAAAAGTGAGCAAACAGACCAGAGAACAGATGGTGATGTCTTTAGCCAGGGTGTGGCTGGTGGAGATGGAAAGAAGTGGATGTGATTAGATATATTTAGGAAATTGCTGCCTTTTTTTTTTTTAAATGGCTGCACCTGTGGCATATGGACGTTCCTGGGCTAGGGTTTGAATTGGAGCTGTGGGTGCCAGCCTACACCAAGCAGGAGCAACACCAGTCTGAGCTGCATCTGCAGCCTATGCCACAGCTGGCAGCAATGCCAGTTCCTTAACCCACTGAGTGAGGCCAGGGATTGAACCGTCATCCTCACAGAGATGGTTCCTAACCTGCTGAGCCACAATGGGAACTCCAAGGAAATTTCTGATTTAGGATTTTATGCAGAAACTAGAATCACCAGGACTTCTTGATGGGAATGAGGGAGGAGGAACTGAGTCCTGGGTGTCTGAATTGAGCTACTGGAGAATAGAGATTCTAGCTGTGATGGGCGAAAGATTAGTGCCAGCAAGGTATCCTCTCTTTCAACTGAGAATTCTCCTCTGGGAGGCAGCTGCTCCCCTTGCTCTAGTGCCCTCTTTGGCCAGCAGAGGGCAGCCTAAGCCAGTTAACACACAGTTCAGGCGCCATGGAAAGTCCAAGATGGGCCTTTGGGACACTGGCTATGGGAAGGCCACTGCCTGGCTGAAGTAGAAGCGGTAGGTCTGTTCTGAGGCTTAAATCCAGCCTTTGATTTTGAGGCTGATTCAGACATGGAAATCCGGGGCTGTCCGGGCTCAAGGTTGCGGCCCAATTCAGGCCACATCACCTCTCCCAGGTTGGTTTGTTTTTTGTTTTGGCCACGCCTGAGACATGAAGAGGTTCCTGGGCCAGGGACTGAACCTGAGCCACAGAAGTGACAATGCCAGCTCCTTAGCCAGCTGAACCACCAGGGAACTCAATCCCAGGCTATTTTAACAGCTTCCTAATGGTCTCCTGCAGTCACCTCTACCTCTCACCTCTTTGGTTGAAACCATTTAGGGCCTGGCCCTTGCCATTGCCCTTAAGGTAATCTCAGGCTCCTCACCGTGGCCTTTGAGGCCCTTTGAGGCCCTTTGAGGCAGCATGAGCTGCCCCTGCCTACGTGTCCAGCTCATCCATTCTGCTCTCCTCTTTTGCATCAGACACTTGTCTGCCTCAGGCCCTTTGCATCTGTTGTCTGCTCCTTGTTTGATCTTCTCTCTCTCCAGTTGTTTGCTCAGCTAGTTCCTTCTCATGGATTTCAGCTTATATGTCACCTTCCCTGATCACCTTTCCTATTATTTCTCAGCTACTTAAAAAAAAAAAAGTCCTCAGAGTTTTTGGAGCAGTGGGTTAAGGAGCCGGTGTTGTCCCTGCAGGGGCTTTGGTCGCTACTGTGGTGAGAGTTGGGGCCCTGGCTCAGGAATTTCCACATGCTGAAGGCACAGCGATAAAAAAAAAAATCCTCATAACACATAGCCCTTCAATTGCAATGTACTATATACCAGGAAAGTTGGATATGTTAATTTGTACCCCACCCCCATTTTCTCCTCCCCTTGCTGTATCTCCTGCTAGGGGGGGTTTGGTCATGGGGTTCACAGCAGCAGCTGCCTCCAAGATGCCTATCTTTCTGGTTTTATTTTCTGTGTGTTTAAATATCATAGAGCAGATATCACAAACTGCCAGTTTCCTAGACCCAGTCCTGCTCACAGATGGGTTTTTATGACCTTCGCTAAAGTTCAACTAAGTTGAAAACTAGAGCAATTGCAAAATAAAACTTTGGATATTTGGCTTCTCTTGAATATTGAAAAGAGCTGGCCGTCTAAGCCTTGAATTGGCACATGATGGACGCTAATATTTATGGACTCCCTGCTAATGTCAGGCACTGTTCCAAGTGCTTTCTCACATGAAGTCGTTGTATAGGACGTATGAGGATTATTCTTTGTCATGGTTAAGGAAACAGGCTCAGGATGGTTAAGTGATTCGCCTAAGAACTCACAAGTGGTAAAGAGCAGCAACAGCATTTTTTTTTTTTTGGTCTTTTTTGTGATTTCTTGGGCCACTCCTGCGGCATATGGAGGTTCCCAGGCTAGGGGTCCAATCGGAGCTGTTGCTGCCAGCCTACGCCAGAGCCACAGCAACGCGGGATCCGAGCCGCATCTGCAACCTACACCACAGCTCACGGCAACGCCGGATCGTTAACCCACTGAGCAAGGGCAGGGACCGAACCCGCAACCTCATGGTTCCTAGTCGGATTTGTTAACCACTGCGCCACGATGGGATCTCCAAGCAACAGCATTTGAACTCAGGCATCATAGCGCTCGAAAGTGGGCTCCTAACCCCTGGACCACACAACAGTTGGGTGAGCTGAGCCGTGCTGTCTCCTTTAGGTGGGGCATGGGCTTTCTGGTCACCAAGTCTCCCACTGTTTTTTTTGGTTCCCTGTTTGGGCGCCAGAGACTCTGAGTGTGCAAACCTTTGGTGTAAAGAGAGTGCTCATAACTTCTGAGGTCAAGGAGAGGGGCGAGAAAGCAGCTCCTGGAGGCCTTGAGGTGAAGGGAGGTCAGTGGAGTCCGGGGTCAGGGGTCAGGATCCTCCCGCTTCTTGGCAGGGCCGGAGGAGGCGGGCAGACGGCGGGAGGGAACAGTGTGCAGGGAAGGCTGGACCCAGGCCCGGTGATCCCTGCCTCCCTTGCTTGGCTTGGAGGCAGGGGCTGCTGGACCTCAGGGGACCTCGAGGCCCTGTGGTTAGAGGCCCTCCATGGTCTGGTGCCAGGGAGAGGCCCCCGGCGGGCAGCAGCCTCCAGTCAGGATGAAACCTGCATTTTCCTCCGCGCGGGAGGAGAGTGGAACGGGAGCAGAATTTAATTTGGGTTTTGAAAAAACAAGGACATGAGTATTTCTTGCCCATCTGAGTTTGTGGGTTAAGATTTACATCTGCTGCAACGATAATTTATAATAATAATAATAATAATTATTTGCTATTTTAGGGCCGCACCCATGGCATATGGAGATTCCCAGTCTAGGGGTCGAATCAGAGCAGCAGCTGCTGTCTTACACCACAGTCACAGCAACACAGGATCTGAGCCTCGTCTGCGACCTACACCACAGCCCACGGCAACGCCGGATCCTTAACCCAATGACCAAGGCCAGGGATGGAACCCGCATCCTCGTGCATCCTAGTCGGGTTCATTAATTGCTGAACCACAAAGGGAACTCTGATAATTTATAATTATTTTCTGTTTTTATGAAGTTTTCTGTTTTTTGTTTTGTTTTTTTTTGTCCTTTTAGTTATTTCTTGGGCTGCTCCCGTGGCATATGGAGGTTCCCAGGCTAGGGGTCTAATCGGAGCTATAGCCACCGGCCTACGCCAGAGCCACAGCAACGCGGGATCCGAGCCGCGTCTGCGACCTACACCACAGCTCACGGCAACGCCGGATCATTAACCCACTGAGCAAGGGCAGGGACCGAACCCGCAACCTCATGGTTCCTAGTCGGATTCGTTAACCACTGCGCCACGACGGGAACTCCAAGTTTTCTGTTTTTGGTCCCTCTCCCCTGTTAGACTTTGAGCCCCTGAGGACCGAATGGTGTATTGCTTACTGGCGTTCATCCTGCACTTCTAGAGGGGGGCAGGCCCATAGCAGACATTTCATAATCATGGTAATTATAACACACACTCACGTAACACACACACACATGTTCCCACGCACTGTGCCTAGCATTTGCATCTATGTATTTTTTAATCTTTTTTCTTCTTCCTTTTTCAGCTGCACCTATGACATGTGGAAGTTCCCAGGCCAGGGATGAAATCCAAGCGGCATCTGTGACCTTTGCGACAGCTGCGGCAATGCCAGATCCTTAACCTGCTGCACCGGGCCAGGGTCAAACCGACAGTGCCACAGAGCAAGCCGTGTCATTGACCCACTGCGGTGCCACAGCGGGAACACCAACAAATATGTACTAATTAACTCATTTGAGCCTCCCACCACCCCATCTATGGGCAGGCATCTTCAGTGCCCTCATTTCCCACCAGAGGACGCTGAAGTACAGAGAGACCAAATAATTCGTCCAAGGTCACGCAGCTCGGCTTGTGTGGAACAGATGTAGGTTGAATGAACGGATGAGGGATGCCCTGCATGCGCCTTGCTCTCTCTGCCCCCGGGGCTGTCCCTCATCCGACATAGCTGTATCCTACGGATGAACTGCCATGGATCAGACCCAGGCAGAGGACGGTCTCAGAGACTTCAGTGAGTCCCTGAGGGCTGTGCGGCCATGTCCTCACCCCTGGGACTGGTGACTGATCCTTTTCAATCACCTCTGACCTCTCCTTGGAGGCTCCTCTCTTCATTCCCAGCAATATACCCTACACTTCGACATGCGAGCTCCTGTTTTTTTTTTTTTTTTTGAACTACTTTTAAGTTCCTAGACTCTTCTCGGCCTCACTACTTTTTCTCAAGCTCTTCCCTCTGTGGGGACCATTTTTCCAATCCCGAGATTCCCTTATTTCAAAAGGAGATAACGGGAAGCGGGGCCAGCTCTTTAAACCACACCACCCCTTGTCTGGTGATACTCAGTGCCAGGCTGCATCTGGTCTCAGCAGCCTTCAGCTCGTGGGGAAGGAGGCGATGGGAGAACAGTACGCTCATTTCCATCTCCCTCGTGGGGACACTGAGTCCCAGGGAAGCGAAGGGGCTTGATTCAAGCCAAACAGGGCATCGGAATCAGAGTGGGGCTCGAATCCAGGCAGCTGGCCTCCCAGCCCAGACCTCTTGCCACTGATGAGGCCACTCTGTCTGGCATCACACAAGGCCTGACCACCCAACAAGAGCATCTCAATTCGGAGCTAACAGTGCCTGAATTTCCACCACTGGAGATCATTTCCTTTGGGGGGGGGGTGTAGGGTGTTGAAGGCTTTTCAGTCTTCAGGGAGCCCCAGCTAATGATGAAAACCTATGCTAAGCCTGTTCCCAAGAGGATGGGCTGGCTGACAGGCAGCCAAGGGTGAGATGCCGTGGGAAGGAGATCCTGACTGAGGGCGGGAGGAATGTGGGAAGCACCAGGGCCGGCAAAAAAAACGGGGGCGGGGGTGGGGGCGTCAGCCACGGCAAGGGGGAGGCAGCTGGGAGCCTTGGGCTGGGGACTCAGGAAGCTTGGCTTCACCACCAACGTGCTGTGTAATGCTGGGCAAGTTTCTTTCCTACTCGGAATGCTGATCTGGGTCAGTGCTATGGAATAAATTGCTTCTGGGTTATCTTAAAGCTCTTGGTGTCAGGAAGATGGGGTTCTGGGTGGTGGTGGCCATGACAACTATCTCTGTGCCGATAGTGACCAAGGAGACTTGCCAAGACGTTCATTACCAGGTACAAGAGCCAAGTGATTGGTTATCAGTTCTGCCTTGAGACGGATTCCTCCCTGTCACCTCCTTCTATCACCAGCTAACGTTCAGGATTTATGGGATCAGACCAGTTGACACCCAGGGAGGTGTCAGGAGTCAGGGACCTGTGTTCTAGTGCCCTCCCTTGTGATGACAGACTGTGTGACCTTGGGCAAGTCTGCCTCCCTTTGGGCCGGAGCTTCCTCATCCGGAAAAGGAAGAGTTTGTACAAGGCCCTTTCACCTCTAAATTTCTAACAATCTGCCTTTAAACAAGAGACAAAGTTGTTGTTTCCGGGGATGATATGAAAAGGGGTAATGACGGTATCACTGTCACTTGCTAACATACCCACTTGGGCCCTACTGTGTGGATATGTTATATCCATGGCTCTGCTTAGAGCCCTTCAGTGGCTCTAAGTGGGGAGGTCTTTGTGGTCCTGGAGTAGGGTCTGGAGTGGCCAGTCCTTGGTGGGTTTTGGGGCGCATTCAGAACAGGGGTTCTTTTATTTTATTTTATTTTATTTTATTTTTTGTCTTTTTTTTTTGCCATTTCTTGGGCCGCTCTCGTGGCATATGGAGGTTCTCAGGCTAGGGGTCCAATCGGAGCTGTAGCCACCAGTCTATGCCAGAGCCACAGCAACACAGGATCCGAGCCGTGTCTGCAACCTGCACCACAGCTCTCGGCAACAGCTGGATCCTTAACCCACTGAGCAAGGCCAGGGATTGAACCCGCAACCTCTTGGTTCCTAGTTGGATTCGTTAACCACTGTGCCATGACGGGAACTCCAGAACAGGGGTTCTTAACAACTAGTAGGAAAGTATCTAAATATTTTGACAACTAGGGTGGCCATACTTTGTATCCTGGCTGAACACCAGCCTTGATGGGATCTATAATCATGGAATCACAGACACTGTGAGTAGCGAAGGGAGATTTTTCCAGGCAGAGGGGCCGCCCTGATGAAGCCAATGGTTTTCAAGCCCAGCCCTGGCCAAGATCTCCGAGAGTAGGACCAATCCCTCTTCCTGGCCACTGCATCTCCCTGAGTCAGCTGTGTACAGTCCCCAGAGAGTTGAATTTGCCAGTGTCTCAGTTCCAGGATGGCTGATGCCCAGAGTAGCGGGCAGGGCACTGCAGGAGCTGGCAGAGCAGGGGGGCCCAAGGAGGAAGCAGGAAGCTCGGGGACGCCTGCTCCTCCTCTCCCGGGAGACCAGGCCTTGGGCCGATGCCAGACCCTTGGCCTCCCGGATCTGCTCCCCACCCCCTGCATTCCCCTCTCCCTGCCTCTCCCAGCAGGACTTTGCAAACAGCCTCTCTGATGGGGATGGACGTGGCGGCCGCCTCCTCCCTGCACACTTTCCATTCCCAGCCCTGAGCCTCAGCCAGGGTTCCTCAGGAAAATTGGCTGAAAGAGACATTTTCCATGCTCTTGACTGCTCTGCTGGGTGGCTGTCCCTGCCTCCACTCTTGTCTCTTCTGCAGCTGGTCACCCAGACGCAGAAGTGGGGGTGGGGGGGGATGATATTTGGTTAACTGGTTGCTTGCCGCTCACTCACCATTTAATTTAATTTATTTTATTTTTTTGTCTTTTTAGGACTGCACGCATGGCACATGGAGGTTCCCAGGCTAGGTGTTGAATCGGAGCTACAGCTGCCGGCCTACCCCATGGGATCCAAGCCGCATCTATGATCCACAGCCACAGCATCATGGGATCCAAGCCTCATCTGCGACCCACACCACAGCTCAGGGCAACGCCGGATCCTCAACCCACTGAGTGAGGCCAGGGATTGAACCTGCGTCCTCATGGATGGTAGTTGGGTTTGTTTCCGTTAAGCCATGATGGGAACTCTCCATTTAATTCTACATGTCATTTATCTCCCTGGGCCTTGGTTTGCGCATCTGCGAAATGAGCTAGCTATCCTGGGAAGCAGGCTTAGGAGTTAGACATTCCTGATTTAATCCTTAGTTCTGCAGCTTAGTAACTGTGTGACTTTGGACAAGATACTTAACTTCTTGTCTCTTCAGCTTCCCTCATCTGTTAGATGGTGTTGTCTCTTACTGTTGTAAAAATTAATGAGATAGCTTTGGCAACTGGAAGAGAGAACACCCTTCTACCCCAGGCCAATAATGAGAAGCGGAGTAGCCTAGGCTAAGAATTTAATCCATGGGGTGTTAGTAGCTGCAAACTATTACATTTAGAATGGATAAACAACACAGTCCTGCTGTATAGCACAGGGAATTATATCCAGTCTCCTGGGAAACACCATGATGGAAAAGAATATAAAAAAAGAATGTGTGTGTGGTGTGTGTGTGTGTGTGTGTATGACTAAGTCATTTTGCTATATAGCAGAAATTGGCACAACATTGTAAATCAACTATACTTTAATTAAAAAACAAACAAAAATTTAATCTAGTCTTTGGAAGCTGTAATTTCAAAGCTGCACTGGGGCAGCAAATAGGTACAGTCACTGAGAGAAATATTGCTCAACTTTGGTACAATCAGAGAAATGTTAAGGTAACAAGGAGACACCTTTTCACCCAACCTTCCCTCTTCCTGTCTCGGAGAGACTGTCAAATGAGCAAAGACTGGTCTTTTGGGTTCCTAAACCCAGTTCCAACGTGTGTGCATGTGCGTGTTGTGTGTGTGTGTGTAGGTTTCCCTACACCAATAAGCAATTCTCAGACACCCTGCTGGTGTCCACTCTGACACTATTCACCCAGAGACAGCATCAGATGCCGCACGTAAAGGGCTCAGTTCCACAAGACGGCCCTCTATTCCAGATGTCAACTGCTAGTCTGGGTTGCTACCTGTATTTTTGGCCTTAGGTGCGTTCCACAAGTCACTTTCATTAACATCAGTCCAGTTGGGGTGGAAAGAGGCTTGTCGTGAATAACAGGATGCTCGTTTCACCTTTATGGCTCTCAAGCTAGTTTTTAGAAACTGAGGACCGGAGACCAATATTAAGACAAAAGACGCTCCCATTGCTTTTCACACATATACCAAGGGTTTGGGGAGCTGTGAAGCAAGACCTGTGGGTGAAGACCAACTATGTATGAGGAATATATTTTGGTTGTCGGAATAACCACGTATATATATTTCTTATCAATTACAGTATTGCAACTGGTAACATCTCATGTGGGTCATGATGTGGGGAACGGGGCACTGTTGACATGAATATAAACAGAAAGAGCCCTTTGGGAGGGCAAGGTGGGCCAGTCTGTCAGAATGCGAAATGTCCATGGCTTTTGACCCAATAAATATGAATATGCTAATTTCTCCTCTAAGTGCAAGAATATTCACTGCCACACCCAAAGGGCAAAACAATTACTCTAATCTAAATTCACTCACCTTTGATGTGGGAAATATGTACATGCATGTGCATATTTTGCAGAATATAAATCTGTAGAATATTTTGCAGCAACGAAAAAGAACAAGTGAAAGAAAAACAGGACAGACTGAAAGGAGAATTAGACACATCACAATTATAATTGGAGATTTCAACACTCCTTTCTCACGAATTGATAGAACACGTAGGCATAAAATCACTAAGGATATGGAAGACTTGAATGGCATTTTCAATCCCCTTGACCTAGTTGACATGCTTAGAACACTACACGCAACAATGGCAGAATGCCGATTATTTTGAAGTGCCCGTGAAACACGGATCATAATAGACCTTACATATAAAACAAGTCTCAAATGTACAGTTGGATTAAATTAGATTGTTTATTTTTATTTATTTAATTTTTAAATTATAGTTGATTTACAACTTTCTAAATTAGATTAATTTAGATGAACAAAAAGGACATATCAAAACCCCTCAAATATTTGGAAATCAAACACTATATTTCTGGGAGTTCCCATTGTGGTTCAGGGGGTTAAGAACCAGACATAGTGTCCGTGAGGACGTGGGTTCAATCCCTGGCCTTGCTCAGTGGGTTAAGAATCTGGTGTTGCTGCAAGCTGCAGCATAGGTCAAAGATGTGGCTAGGATCTGGTATTGCTGTGGCTGTAGCATAGGCCAGCAGCTGCAGCTCCAATTTGACCCCTAGCCTGGGGACGTATGCAGCAGGTGCAGCCCTAAAAAGGAAAAGAAAACATATATGTATTTATAAATAACCTATGGAAAGAAGAACTCACAGGGGAAATTGGAAAATATTTTGAACTGAATGGTAATGAAAATACAATATACCAAAATGAGCGGGCTGCATCTAGAGCAGTTCTTAGCGGAAAATTTCTAGCTTGATATAAATTATATAGCTTTTTTCTAATATAGCTTTCCATGCTTATATTATAAAAGAAGGGTCTCAAACAAATGACCTAAATTTCTTTTATTTTTTCTTTTTCTTTCTTTCCTTCTTTTTTTTTTTTTTTGGTCTTTTGTCTTTTTAGGGCTGCTCCCTCGGCATACGGAGGTTCCCAGGCTAGGGGTCGACTTGGAGCTGTAGCCACCAGCCCATGCCACAGCCACAGCAACATGGAATCAGAGCCCGCGTCTGCAACCTACACCACAGTTCACGGCAATGTCGGATCCTTAACCCACTGAGCGAGGCCAGGGATCAAACCCGCAACCTCATGGTTCCTATTTGGATTCATTAACCACCGCACCACGACGGGAACTCCCAATGACCTAAATTTCTAACTTAAGAAGCTAGTAAAAGAAGAACAAAATAAATCTCAAAAGAACAAAAGAAATTTATATGTCCTGGCATGGGTAGAAAGCCAGGATAAACTAAGTGAAAAAAAAGCAAATCATACCTAATATATACAGTATCATGGCAGCCACAATCCCTTCTACCTTTCCTTAAAACATTGAATCTCTGATTTTTGAGCTGGCACATGGCTGTTCAGAATAAAGTATTCTACACTCCTTTGCAATTAAGTGTGGTGATGTGACTAAAGTCTGGCCAATGAGATGCAGGCAGAGGGGCCCCTCACCACGTCCTGCTGGCTGGAAGGTGGCTGTGACTACCCCAGCTTGAGCAGCAAATGGACTGGCAGCCATGGAACCACAAGATAGAAGGAGCCAGGGTCTCTGCTCCATGTAATGCCATGCCAGCCTGGGACTTTCTGCTTCTGGATTTCTTTCTCATGATGGAGACAAATACTTCTATCTTGTTTCTTTCACTCCTATTTTGGGTTTCATCCCCTGCAACATTTTAGTCTCTCTCTCATAACTTTCATCTCTAAACAACTGAACACATATAACAATGACCCCATTTATGTGGGAGAAAAAAAAGCAAACAAAACTATGCACCAGATGGATGATTTTGACTCTGGCACAGAAATCCCCAAGATAATTTGCTTCACTGTTAAAGACATATTATCTTCCATGACAAGAAGACCAGACGTGGTGCAGCTTCAGGGTTGGCTAACTCAGTGGCTTGGCTTCATTGTCAAGGACTCAGGGATTTATCTTTGACATTCTCTGACTAGGTCCCACCACGACTGCAAGATGGTGGCTATAGTTCCAGGCGACACATTCAGACACTTCAGTGACTGGGAGAAAAGGGACCGTCCCTTTCTGCGACAGCTCTTTTTTTGTTTGCTTGCTTGCTTTTCAGCTCTTTCTTAAAAGCAAAGAAACTTTTTTCTTTCTTTCTTTCTTTCTTTTTTTGTCTTTTTGCCATTTCTTGGGCCACTCTCGCGGCATATGGAGGTTCCCAGGCTAGGGGTCGAATCGGAGCTGTAGCCCCCGGCCTATGCCAGAGCCACAGCAACGCGGGATCCGAGCCGCGTCTGCAACCTACACCACAGCTCATGGCAACACCGGATCGTTAACCCACTGAGCAAGGGCAGGGACCGAACCCGCAACCTCATGGTTTCTAGTCGGATTCGTTAACCACTACGCCACGACGGGAACTCCAGAAACTTTTTTCTTAAAAGCAAAGAAACTTTTTCTAGACCTCGCCCAGCCAGCCTCACCCCTCATTGGTTATAGCTGGGTTGTCGGTCCATCTTTAAAACAACCTCTAGCTTAGAGCAATCAGGATTCATTCTTGATCCCATGAAAAAGAGAACCATAGCGTGAAACTGCAGCTCTGACAGTGTGGAAGAAAAGAGAGATAGCCAAATGCCTGCCACAATGCGTATGTAAGTGGGCTGAAAAATCTGGAAGAATATACCCCAAGCTGCTAATGTCGGGTAACTTGGAGGGGAGGTGAAGGATGGGGGGCATAAATGAAAAGAGTTTTGGGAGCTCCCATCGTGGCTCATTGGGTTAAGAACTGAAGCTGACTCCATGATGTGGGTTTGACTCCTGGCCTTGCACAGTGGGTTAGGGATCTAGTGTTGCCGCAAGGTGTGGTGTAGGTTGCAGACATGGCTTGGATCTGGTTTTGCTGTGGCTGTGGTGTAGGCCAGCAGCTGCAGCTCCTATTTAACCCCTTCCTGGGAACTTCCATATGCTGCAGGTTCGGCCATAGAAAAGAAAAAAAAAAATAAAAATGGATGAACCATTGTTGATCCAAGCCAGGTGTGGCGATCTCATTCCTTTTTGCCAGATAGTGACTTTCTCAGCCTCCCTTGCAGCTAGAGGTGGCCTCGAGATTCAGTCTGGCCAGTGAGATATGAAAGAAAACTGCTGAAAGAATAACTTCCTCGTTCATACCAAGAAAACCTCTTTTTGACCCTTCCCCTTCCATTCTTGCCTGTAAGACTGGAGTAAGGATATGATGCTTGGAGTTGTTGCAGCCATGTTGCAACCATAAAGGAAATGCCTAGAGAATTATGAGGATGCAGACCCAGTGTTCTGACATTTTAAGGCTGATGAATCAACCGCAGAATTGCCTATTTCTGGACATCTTGTTAGAAAATATCCTTATAAGGATTTCTATCATGTGTAGCCGGGGGCAGCCTGACAGATAAATGCATTTTTTGCTTTTCCCATATATTTTCTGTTGTTCTAGTTTATTGTTATAATTAATGTGTATTATTTCTGTAATTTAAAGTTCATTTTAGAAAATGTACCACTTGGCTTTGGGCATCTTTGGGATCTCAATAGGCCCGAAGAGGCACTCTCAGAAGAGGGATAGGGAGGAGCTGAACAAAAAGAACAAGCTGTTCTTTACAATTACGTTCTAACTGCACGGTCTGAGGGGTGCCCTTGCAGACTACAGGATGGCTGAGAAGACATTTCACCGTCATTATCTGGGTTTAGACCAGAGGTTACAAACCTTCAGCTTCTGGTCAAAATTTAGCGGGTGGACATGTTTTTCTTCTCCTGTCCTGGGCTTAAAAAATTGCAATTCGCTATGATTACTTAAGTATTGGGATATTTCACATGACTATCTGGCTTGGTGGCTTCCTTAGAAAACCCAAAATATCTGGCCAACACTGACTTCCAGTTTGTCACAGACTTTGCTGCTCCCTAACCTCAGTCACCCAGTCTACGTTACTGGTTTATATTGCCTGTCTGATTCTGTGAGCATTTGCATGAGGAACCCGTGGTTTAGAATCGGTGTGCAAGTGTGCACGTATATGTAAGATTTAACGATTGCTTCCTAGACAATTGACTATGTGAAAAGGCACGTGAACTTATTCACATGGGTGGGCAGACCTTAAAGAAAACTGAGTGTGGCATGGCCCTCCTTACTCTGGACTCCTCTGTAGGACCAGAAGAGCTAAGAGCACCCTTAACTGTCCTGCTGGGGCACCTGGGGTCTTTTTTTTTTTTTTTTTTAACAGCCAAAGTGGCATCATATGGAAGTTCCCTGGCAAGGCACAGAATTGGAGCTGCAGCTGCAGGCCTACCACAATGCTGGATTCAAGCTGCATCTGCGACCTACACCGCAGCTCGTGGCACTTCTGGATCCTTAACCCCCTGAGCAAGGTCTGGGATTGACCCCGCAACCTCACAGACACTATGTTGGGTTTTTAACCTAGTGAGCCACAGCAGAACTCTGCACTCTTAATCCAGCTCCAATAACTCAGACTTCTGATGATTACTCCTGGGGGTGGGGGGATAATGCTGAGGCAAGACCTACATCTCTGGGTGGGGAGTGGGGTTTTTCTAAAAGGTGGATGGAGATTTGCCCAGCATGGGTTTGAAGAGGCTGGTGCTCCCGGAGAGAAGCCTGGGCTTGAGGAAGGGAGCCCCCAACACCCACTAAGAAAGAACCCCTTTAGGGTTTTTTTTAATTGTGGGTATTTATGTATAGTGAAAATACTGATGACTTTTGCCCTCTTATTTGTGCTTTTCTGTTTTAAGTTTTCTCCAATGAACATGTATTACTTTCACAGTTAGGAGGGGAAAAAAACTTTATTTTCTAAAAGTACAAAAAGGGGAGCTTCTGTTGTGGTGCAGCGGAAACGAATCCAACTAGGAACCATGAGGTTTCGGGTTCGATCCCTGGCTTTGCTCATTGGGTTAAGGATCCAGTGTTGCTGTGAGCTGTGGTGTAGGTCACAGATGCAGCTGGGATCTGGTGTAGCTGTGGCTGTGGTGTAGGCTGGCAGCTACAGCTCCAATTGGACCCCTAGCCTGGGAACCTCCATATGCCATGGGTGTGGCCCTAAAAAGGACAAAAGACCAAAAAAAAAAAAGTACCAAAAAAGATGAGCATGGAAGACAAAATCAAGTCCAGAGGATCACAGTGGAATCCCAACTTCCCATTTACTGGATATATGAATTTGCTTAACTAAGAACTCCACTTGCCTTATAGAAAAAGGTGGAATAATAATACGACTGTGAGAATTAAGTGAGACGATGCATGTAAAGCAGTTGGCCGTAACTAAAGTCTAGCCGATACTATTATTATCATTCGTTCAGCCCTCAGTGAGCCTGGGGAATGTTTGTGCTCTTAATAGTACTTCGGAGCACCTATGCAGAGCAAAAATTCCTTCCCTTGCATCCCCCCTCCCCCGCTTGGCTCACCATGTGCACCTCCAGTGCCATGGATCTCCCTTCTTCCCAAAGCTTCCCCTTCACACATTGCCTCTCCTACTAATGAGTGGTTCTGATTCTACGTCAGAAATAGCCTTGATTTGAGGTCCCAAGATTCAAGTCCAAGTCCTAGCTCAGTGCCTCAGGAGCTGTGTGGCATTAGACAAGTCACTTTCCGTCTCTGGGCTTGGGAGCCTCATCTGCGAAGTATCTTGAAGAATCTTCCACTCTAGAATTGCCTTGTCTCCTTGGCTTGTTAGAATGTAGGAGGTTGGATGTAGGCTTATACGAAGATCTGTTCGGATGCTAGATGGGAAACAGTCCTACACAGGTGAGGATTACGCCTCCAAAAACTATCTCATCTGTTTTGTCTTGTTTCAGCCCTCGGGACAAGGAAATGCTGCCTCTGACATGACTGAGAAAATCACTTCTGTAGAATTCCCACCAAAAATTCTAAAGCTGGGGGGTTCCTGCTGTGGTGTAATGGGCTAAGAACCCGACTGCAGTTGCTTGGGTCACTGCAGAGGTGAGGGTTTGAGCCCCAGCCTGGCGTGGTGGGTTAAAGGATCCAGTGTTGCAGCAGCTGCAGCTCAGATTTAGTCCCTGGCCCAGGAACTTCCCTATGCCATGATGAGGCTATTTAAATATAAATAAATAAATATGTAAAAAAAAATTTTTTTAAAGAGCTAAAGCTGGAATCAATCATAAGGAAACATCAGACAAACCCAAACTGAGGGACATTCATCAAAACAACCAGCCTAGGAGCTCCCATTGTGGCACAACGGAAACAAATCTGACTAGTATCCATGAGGATGAGGGTTTGACCCCCCTCCTCGCTCAGTGGGTTGGGGATCCAGCATTGCCATGAGCTGTGGTGTAGGTCGCAGAAGCAGCTCCGATCTGGCTTTGCGGTGGCTGTGGCGTAGGCTGGCAGCATAGTTCAGATTCAAACCCTAGCCTGGGAACTTCCACATGCCACGGGTGCAGCCCTAAAAAAGCAAAAAAAAAAAAAAAACAGCCTGGATGCTTCAAAAACATCAGTGTAATGAAAGACCGAAGAAATGCTCAAGATTCAAAGAGATCAGAGAAGCACGACAACTGAATGGAATGTGTGACCCAAGGATTTTCTTTAAAGAAGAGACAGTAGAATTTTGTTAATGTTAACATCCTTATTTTTATCATTGTACTGTGGTTATATGAGAAAATGCCTTTGGGAGTTCCCTGGTGGTACAGTGGGTTAAGGATCCAGTGTTGTCACTGCTATGGCCCGGGCTGCTGCTGGGTTCGATCCCTGGCCCAGGAAGTTTCACAGAAAACTTCAGACCAGGAAGATAAGGCGAAAAAAAAGAGATAGAGTAGAAAAGAAATAAAGAAAGAAAAATAGTCTCGATATAGCGAGATCGAGAGATCAAATCCCACTAGAGACAGCATAGAAGACATAAACGAGACACGAATAGATAAAAACCACGGCGGAGAGTTTGTCCTTTTTGTTTAAAATCCTGAATCCTTTATTATAAGGGTATTATGTCTGCTATGTATATTACTATATTCTATATATTATGTATGTGTGTGTGTTATGAGGAGGAAATGAAATGGTTGTGGTAATATTAATATTTGGGGAAGCTGCTTGTAAATGATGATCTTCCAAAAAACCAAAAAATTGGGGGGGAAATTTTGGCACTATTTTTTCATAATTTTGAAAAGCTGAAAATCCATGAGAAGGCCAATGGGTTGTTTTCTTGCTCAGTAGTGGTAATAGCGACTGCAACAGCTTTCGTTGGCTGAGTACTTATAAAGGGCCAGGTGATCCTCTGACCCCACAGCTACCCACAAAGAGCTGTCATTTCGCCCATCTTGCGGAGAAGGATCCTGGCATCAGACGGGGGAAGGACTTGCCCCAGTCACACAGCCTGTGGCCTGCACGTGGCGAGTATGCACTTGAGTCTGTCTCACGCCTCACTTCTAGAAATCATCACCAGCGTCTCTGCAAGAAGGTCACAACTCCCTTGCATTCTGTCCAGGAGCAGGAGAGAAAACACAGCTTCTTTTTCTTTGTAAACAACTGAGCGGGAGGGGTCTAAGCGCAGACCTAAATTTAGCTCAACCCGTTAATTCAACAATTTAAGCAGTCCTTTGAGGTTTCTCAAGTTCGAGGGACTTGGTCTCTTTGGTCCAACGCTTCCTCTCACTGCTCCTCCCAGATACAGCGGCTGGGGTCAGGGAATAGGATTTGGGGCTTTTGTTTTTTGGGTTTGTTTTTTTGGGGTTAGGTTTTTTGAGGGGGTTTTGTTTGTTTTTGGTTTTTGTATTTTTGCTTTTTAGGGCTGCACGTGCAGTGTATGGAAGTTCTCAGGCTAGGGGTCAAAATTGGAGCCACAGCTGTCGGCCTACACCCCAGCCACAGCAATATGGGATCCAGCCGAGTCTGCAACCTACAGCACACTCATGGCAACACAACTTCTTAACCCCCTGAGCAAGGCCAGGGATGGAACTCACATCCTTATGGATCTTGTTGGGTTCTTAACCCGCTGAACACAACGGGAACTCCCAGATTTCTTTTGATGTGAGAAATACAAACACCTACCCGTTGTTTCCTATTTTTTTCAGCCAAAAAAAAAGACTTGGTACGGGCGATCAGATATATGTCTGTCTACCTACCTCCTGGACCATGCTCACGTCTCCCTTGCTGTCTCTACAGGTCCTTGCCCCCCAGGGAGATGCATTTTTTTCTTCTATCACCCTCCCCCTTATGTGAAAACTTGGCTTTCATAAATCCTCGTGGTCCTATCCACCTGGGCAGTCTTTGAAATACTAAATAGGAGATAAAGGAACACAAAAAATCCTCTCACTCTCAACTGGCCCTGCCTTTTGGCCCAAATGCACTATTTCATTCTGATGCCAGAATTTATTATGAACTCTATTATTACTAATTATTACTATTATTAACTGTTGCTATCATTACTATTCATTCATTATTAACGCTACCTCCTCTTTTTGCATGCCTCCTATAAACCCCTAATCTCCTGATATTATTATAATTATCCCCATTTTTTTGGATAGAAATGGCTTAGGGAATTTGGGTGATTTTTCCAGAGTTGGATAGAGTTAAAGCGTTCAGGCTGGACTGGAACCAGTTACAACGGTCATTCATGCCCACTCTCCTCGAGCCTCTCACTTCTCTCCATTCACCCATCCCTCCAGCCCTCCCACTCTAACTTCCCTCACCCCCCTCCAGCCCAGCCCCCAGGGGTGCAAGGCAGTGACAGAGGAGACAGCTGACAGCTCGTGTTTTATTGGAGAGTAAGGGGCGCCAGCCCCAGAACCAGCTAAACATTTTCTCTTGCCATCTTGATCCATAGGCGAGCAGCACAGGGAGGCATCCGGGCACAGTTCGATGTAGGCTTCATGCCTCGTGCAGTAAGGCCGGCAGGCCCCTTGGCCCTTCCAACACCGTTGTAAATTCACTCCTCCTGTGCAGGGGAAGACCCCGGGTCACAGAACCACCCAAGGGTTGCAGGTTAGATCACAGATTTAACCACAGATCATGGTCACAAGTTATATCACTAACCACATGTTAAGCCATTTGTTAGACTCTGGTCTTGAACAGCCCTCAGGTCATAATCAGGCCACAGAACAAGAACTCTGGCCACAGGTCAAGGTTTAGACTAGAGGTAACAGGCTAGACCACTAGTCATAGAGAAGACAGCCAGTTATAGTTAAGACCACAGATCAGTCCAGTTAGCCCACATGTCACAGGTTAGACCACTGTTACAATTTCTAACTATGGGCCACGGAAAGGTAAAGCTTTGGGTAAGTAGGTCCTGTACTCCCTCCAAGGGTCTTTGATCACAGCATGCGGTAGGGCAGCTGTGTCATTTATTCATTCACAAACATGGGTCACTGGGGAGGACCACAAGGGACAAGATAGCCATGGTTCATGCCTTAAGGAGCTTCCAGCTGACAGGGAAGTAGCTTAAAAACCCAGGCAAATAAATACCATAAGCAGACTTGAGGTTAAGCATCCTAAAGTAAGTGATCAGGGCGCGCTACGATGTATGAGGGCAGGTGTGAAGTAGGAATGAGCAGGACCACTTAGGCCTGTTAACAGCAATATTTCCAGGTATTAACGTGACCAAGCAACTCAGAGGAACTGGGGCTAAGTGGGAGGTGGAGGGAAACTTCCCTACCTCCTTCCTGCATTAACAGGATCCCAAGGAATCTTCACCCGCTGCTTTGGGCTACCCATACATGTTATTCAACCATGTCAAGTCAGAATCTTAGAATAATACAGAACTGGCATCAATCTCTATGAGGCAAAGAATCCACTGAAAAGGCGTGTAGAGCATACTTAAGGGTGTTGGTGAGAACTCAGCTCAGATTCCCCTGAGTCCAAAATCCCGGCTCTGCCATCTCGCAGCTGAGTAACCTTGGCCTCCGATTCTTTTCTGCACAACTCTCTTTCAGAGGGCAGTTACAGAGACTGAATCACTTTAGCACAGTGCCAATACTCAACAAATGGAAAATGAGGTTATGAATGGGAGCTTAGAGAGTTGGAGCAGCCAGGGCTCATTCTAGGTCCACCCCTCTCTTTTTTTCAGATAAAGAAGGGAAGGGACTCACCCAACTTCTCCTACCCAGTAAGTGGTGGGTCTGGAACCGAACCCGAGATCTTGATGCCCAGGTGAGGAGCAGTTCCTGTAACAAACTGCTCTTAACACACCAACACATGGTAACCATCCAACAACCCTGAGATACGAGTTATTTTTGCTCCTTTATGATCTGTGGTGGTCCCCTCCTCAGATTTGAACTTTGCTCCCCCTCTGCCCCACTTTTTTTTTTTTTTTTTTTACTTTTCAGGGCCGCACCCATGGTATATAGACATTCCCAGGCGAGGGTCAATCTGAGCTACAGCCACCAGCCTCACCCACAGCCACAGCAATGCGATCTGAGCTCATCTGCGCCCACACCACAGCTCACAGCAACGCTGGATCCCGACCCACCGAGTGAGGCCAGGGATTGAACCCACCCCTCGTGGATACTAGTCAGATTTGTTTCTGCCGCCCCACCACAACGGAACCCCCCTCCCCTTTTTTTCTTGGGCTCCCACTCACTCCGGCCTGCTGGCCTCCTCACTGCTCCTCGACACATCTTGTCACCTCCTGCCTCCCTTCTGCCTGCATGATCTCCTCTTATTCTCACTGTCCCCAGATCCCGCTCAAACTCACCTCACATAAATATCTGCTT